>NC_077241.1:11891668-13091668 GCF_947179165.1 Solanum dulcamara
TGCCTTGGCTGGATCGACCATAATTCCATCCCTGGTCACCACATGACCCAAGAAGGCCACAGACTCGAAACAAAACTCACACTTGGAGAACTTTGCATATAACTTCTGTTCTCTCAGTATCTAAAGTACGACTCTCAAGTAAAGAGCATGGTCATCCTCATTCTTGGAGTAAATCAAGATATTATCAATAAATATAATAACAAAGGAATCCAAATAAATCCAAAACACCCAATTCATCAACTCCATAAAAGTATCTGGGGCATTCGTCACCCCAAAAGACATGACCAAAAGCTCATAATGCCCATAACAAGTCTTGAAGGTGGTCAGCGGGATATCAGAACCCCAAACTCTCAGCTAATGGTAGTCCAACCTCAAGTCAATCTAAAGAACAATGATGCACCTTGAAGCTGGTCAAATAAATAATCAATGCGAGGAAGATGATACTTACTCTTGATCGTAATCTTTTTCAATTGTCGATAGTCGATACTCATTCTCATAGTACCATCTTTTTTCTTCACAAATAAGACTGGTGCACTCCACAGTGAAATACTAGGCTGAATAAATCCTTATTTCAACAAATTTTCTAACTATTCCTTTAATTCCTTCAACTCAGCTAGATCCATATGATAAGAAGAAATAGAAATGGACATTGTGCTCGACTCCAAATCAATATCATGATTTCGAGGAACACCTGACAAGTTGTTAGAAAACACGTCCATGAACTCTCTCACCAGTCTAGTGGTCTCTAAAAGGGATGACTCTCTTGTAAGATCACAAACATGAGACAAATGTGATAAGAAACCCTTTTCCATCATATGGCGAGCAAGAATGTAAGATATCACCCCCTTTGGATATGAACTCAGATTACCATTCCACACTAACCGAGATAAACTAGGATAAGCTAAGGTCATAATCTTGGCATAAACATCTAGAAGTGTATGATAAAGAGATAACCAATTCATACCCTATATTACATCAAAGTCTAGTATATCAAGAATATCTTCCCGATTCTCATACCTAAAAATGTCACTACACTCTTGATACACCCTATCCACCACTAAGGAATTGCCTACTGGGGTAGAGACACTAATAGGTACTGCAAGGGACTCACACACATGATTAATATCCCATCAAGATAAGTCTATCACATAAGAGTACATAGACCAGAGATCAAATACCACAAAAGTAGAGTGGTAGAAAACTGGAACGATACTTGTGATCACTCTATTAGAGGCCTCTGTGTAAGATCTACCTAGTATAACATAGCATAGTCTACGTCACCACCAGCTTGAGAATCACCATGAGCACTACCTTGAGCTTTACCCTTGACAACCCTAGTGCCACCCTTAGTACTTTATGAAACACCTCAAATAGCTAGGGCGGGCATTGTACGTATAATCGGTGTCCTGGGCTGAACAGTAGAAGAAACACGTCTGGGAAATCCTTTGCCTTATGCCAAAAATCCTCCTAAAAAATAGTTTCGAGGACCTAAACCCCGTGAAGGATAACTAGAAGTGTCAATATGTCTTCCAGAGCCCGAAAAACCACAATAACTAGCCTGAACTGATCTGTATTTACCTGTACTATCTATATATTAAATCGCCGCATATACTGGCCTGTCTTGATAACCCAAATACTTACTGCCTCTAGATGGATGGCTACTGAATTTTCCATGCCGATGGAACCTCTTAGCCCCGCCCTGTCTAACATGTTAGATACTCCTATTAATCCTTGCATAATCAATAATACTATGAATGTACCACCCGATAACACAAGAAAGGTTGTAGCATCCTGAAGATAACCGGTGAACCCCTTCAAAATTTATGGATCCGCTCAAACTTTATAGGACTAATCGACATAGCATAATGATACCATTCATGAAAATGTCTTTTATCCTCTCAAAGATAAGTACTGACATGTATGTGCATATTTGCAAGACTTTTCTACAAACCCTGCTCCTTAACTTATATGACCGGTGAACCTAATGCTCTGATACTAATTTGTCATAACCCAAAAATTGAGGTCATGATGACACACATCTCAAAAACTAATCCAATGTGTAAGCCTAATAATAATACTCATACAAAACTCCCAAATGGAAAGTTAGGCCACAAAAGAAATGAAAAACACAACAACAAAGAAAAATATCTCAAAATCTAGTGTCATTAGTGTAAAGAGCATCCAGTATAATCATTGAATCTGATATACATCATAAGTCTTTGAATAATGGTAAAGACTGGAAGAAATAGATAAAACTAATGATGACCCGAATTATAGGATGTCACCACTAGTCTGATAAGACACTATCCGTTGAAGGAATCAGCTACCGCGTGAAATATACTAACTAGGATCTGAATCAAAAAGGGACACAAAAGTAAGAGTGAGTATAATCCTCATGTACTTAGTAGGTTTGACCGACTGAGTATAAGAAATTAATCAAGCTTTTGCAATAAACTATTGAACACTTCCACCTGCATACAGAAAAGTCTCATTCTATCATCCGTGTTGCCAATTTATATAGAAAGACGTGAGTAAAGTAAACACATAGGGATAGTTCAATATCACATATAATTAGATAAGTCAAATAATAAAAAGAGCAGTGCAATGCAATGCAATGACATGATGCAATGATGTTGTGGTATGGTGGAATCAAGGCTATCACACAACCTATTGTATATAACTGTCGAGCTAAGGCTTTCCGACAAGGAGCCATGAGGGACTCATAGTCCATATACCAAATATAAAACGTAATATCTCATCAACTTGCCATCTAGCTCTTGGTCATTGCTATAAAAAAGGTGTCAAATTTTCTTTCTCAAAAAGAATTTCCATATTTCTCAACTTCCTCAAATCAATGATATGATGTATGAGGATGAATGCATCACAAAACATATAACATGGAGGCAATATTCAACTCAACATATAATATAAGGTTCAAAGTTCTCAAAACTCAACCTAAACATGATATACAACCTCAAATAGATAATAATAAGAAGAAAATACATTGAAATAAATGTTCACCCCTTTTAAAAGCATTTCATCACTCAAATATGACAAAAACAACCCTAACTCGGCCCCTCACGAGGGTATTACAAGTCAAATAGTTTTATAACCCCCTCTCATAGGTAAATCATGACTCATATGCTCTTAAAGCAAATAAGATAGAAAATAAGGTCTCCATAAGGGCTAAATCGCACAAATAACCCCCCACATGGGCAAAATAGTATAATCAAGACCCCACATGGGTAACACAATTGTAATGACCCTCAAGGTTATTTTTTGAATTTTTATAAAATGACTATTTTATCCCACCCTTTAGTTTCTTTGAGTCATTTTTGATTGATACCGGGTGTTGATTTTTAAAAAATCCTGTGAAAAGTTAAGTCTTTAGAAATTTTGAGTTTGCATAAGCTTTAAGTATTAAAAAGTGGTATTTGGGGTCAATTGAAGCTACAGGTCTCGGAATGGAATTCCGTCGATTTCAGCAGCTCTGAAATATTGATATTAGCTTAGAAGACTTTACGGAATTAGTTTTGGAGTTGTAACGAAGATTTGAGGCTTTGAGTTGAGAATTTGAGGAATTTTAGGCCAAGATTTGACTTTGGTCAACTTTTGGATTTTTGTTGCTCGGAATGCAATTCTGACGATCCATTGGGTTCGAGAGATGATTTTTGGTCTAGAAGAAATGTTGGTTGAATTTTTAGAGGTCCCGAGCCCATTTTGGTATTTTGAAGGCCTAAGTTGATTTAGTTGCGACTTTTCGAGTTTCGGGTCAATGAGATCTCGAATTCGAATTTTTATGGTTCCATCAACTCCGGAATGGCCAGATTAGGCAAGCATCATAGTTGGCATAACTATTGAGGCAATCGATACGAGTTTGGGACCATTTAGCGCTTTTGACTTTAAAAGTTAGCGTATAGTTGACTTTGGTCAATATTCTTGAAAAATGAGCTCGGATGAAAATTATGACAGTGTGGTTAGTTATGAAATGTCAATTTTTGTCTATAATGACCCTTTGTTCACTTTCCGAGGCTTCCTTTCTAATCTCGAGGCTCATTGTGGAATGTTGCTTAAAATGACACTTGAATATGGAACCCACTTTTTATTAAAATAATCTTGTATGGGATTTATGAATGCGTATTGAGTCTGTAATATCAAATTTAGTGGGTAAGCATATATGGTTTTGTTTTATCGGATTCCGAATGAATCCTGAGCACCCCGTCGGAGATTTTGGATTTTTCCAAAATCTGCAGCAGCAAGGCCCTTTTTTTGGGTTTGGTCTAAACTTTAAAACCCCATAACTTGAGTTATATAGCTCCAATTGGGTGATTTAAAAAGCAAACTTGTGAGATTTTTCATGGAGAACGCATTGGAAACATGAAAACTGATTTGGAGCTTTTGATTCAGGTAAAAAGCTTGATTTTATTTGCAGTAGTGTCCATTTTCGGAATGATTTTTTGAAGAACTTTGAGAAGTTTTTTTTTGGTTTATATAAACCCAATTTTTGTGATTAAAGGGTTTAAATTCAAGAGAATTTCTTCAGGAATCTCGTGGTCAACTTATAAATATGAGGGAAAGCTTTGTTTGAGGTAAAAATGTGTGTTTAGTTACTGATTTAGCCTTTTTCGGAATGAAATTTTGTTAAATTTTGGAAGTGTATCTTGGTCAATATAACTCTGTTAAAGTGATTCTCGAGGCTAGATTTTGGTTTTTTTTAAGGAATATCATGGTGTAATGTTTTTTGATTGTAAGATTTTTAGTTTTGAGAAATCGACGTGTAAAAAGGTTGCCTTGTTTATTTTCTTAGTTTAAAAATATGGAAATTAATTGTTTGATCGTCCTGTGTTATTTTTCAACCCAAATTGTGTTATAAATCTGAATTGTGAGCTTGGGTTGATGTTTGAACCTATTATGGAGGACAAATCTGAAATTTCATATGCAGATCCCATAATTCCTATTTTAGATCCCAAAATTGGTTGGTCTCCAAAAATTATAAAATTAGTGTCTAAATGACCGCATCGATGCCTAGGTTTTGTTTTTGATAGCGTGGCAGAGTTACGAGGCCATTCAAAAGGGAAAATCCTCAGCACAGTGATTTGAAGCTCGCATGTTTAGCCTATAGGTAGGCTACAATTTTCCTTTCTTTAGATTGAGATGAAATGTGTGAAAGCATGTTGAAATAGTTGGAATTTGGGTTGGGTAGTTACGGCCTCGACTGTATCGATGTATTATGGCAAGCATCCGGGTAATTATTCCCGACCTTGGCCATTTTTGAACATTCGGGCTAGCATCTGGGTTCCAGTCCTGGCCTCGACCCCTAAGGCACCCCTTGTTCGTTGACTCTTGGAGATTTTGGGCTTTGGAAATGATATAGTTCTTTAGTTCCTGACATTGCAAAGTTTTGGTTCCCAGCCTTGGTAGTTGTAGATATTTTATGTACTCAGCGAACTTATGGAGTTCGCTCGAATTTTTATTTAATTTGTGCACGAGTGTCCCACTGGTTTTATGGGGGCTCAGTTGGGTATATTTAGATATAGTTCTCATAGATAGTACTCTTTTCTCTTTTGATGTTTATGTTGGTTCCTGTTTAGGCTTATTCCTCTTTTTCATATTAGTTCTACCTTTTCTGTTTAGTCGGCCTATAATACCTACTGGGTATCTGTTGTCTTGGTACTCATACTACACTTTGTATCTACTTTCATGATGCAAGACCGAGCACCAGCTACCTCTGTGAATAGATTGAGCCTGTTGCAGTCAACTTCGGAGACTAGGGTGAGAACTTAGCGTTTTTGGGTCATTTTTGTCTCCTTCAGTTTGGATGGCCTGTCTTTTTCCTTTAGAGACAAGCCAGTTGTTGTATATATTTCTGGTCCACTTTCGGGACTGTACTCGTTCTTTATATTGTAGAACCTCTGTACTTGTGACTTCTAGATTTTGGGAGGGATCTTTAGTTGTTTATATCATGTTTTGGTTTACTTCTGCTTATTGTTTCTACTTATCTTTATAATTCACCACTCTTGTTTAGTTTATGCCCTCAAACCCATTACTTGAAGTTCCGGGTTGATAGGTTGACTTATCTACTGGTGGGTTATAGTAAGTGCTATCATGACCTGAAGAATTGGGTCATGACAACAATATAATCAAACCCACACACCGGCATCACAAAATAAACATCAATACTAAAATGCATTACGACCCCATCCCAAAGTCTATAACATAAAAATAATTAATTACCCAATCCTAGTCTCAAAGAAGAATAGCTAAACCTACCTCGAAGGCCAAAACATTCTACGAACACCCGAATCAAAGTTTTATTCTCAAACATTGACTCCTAAACGATTACCCACTATCAAAAATGGAAAGAGTTCATCAAAAGAAGTCTAACGATACCCATATATCAAGGTTTAAGAATCGGGGTCAAAATCATCCAAAAACCACCTCAAAAAAAATGGGAAGATCTTAAATTTTATTTGACAATCATATTCTACACATTAAGGGGAGTTCTTGGTTGAAAAAGCTGTTAAAATTAATCAAGAAACGAACTAGAATTCATAAAATCATTAATTTTGAAATTGGAATGAATACCTCCAAAAGCCCATTTGAAATTTTGATTTTGGAATAATTTAAGAATGTAAAATTGAAGGCAAATGACAAGGAATAGTTGAAAGGACTTACCCAGAAAAGATTCTTCAAAAAATAACTAAAAAATCCCTTCTCCCAAATGATTATCAATGGTGGAATGAGAAGAAATGAGGTCTTTTCCCAAAATAACATTGTTCAGGCGGGATTTGTTTTTCGCGAATGCGGACACTTAACTCCCTGAACGCGGAGCATAGTGGGAAACCCTCCACGAACGCAGGCTCCTTGTCGTGAACGCGAAGCTCAGAAGAACAACCCTCCGCGAACGCGGTCTCCTAGCCGCGAATGCGAAGCTTTGGAGGTGCACTCCATGAAGGCGGGCGTGACCACCATGATCGCGGAGAAGGATTTGGGTTTTCACTAGAATCAGTAGCAACCTAAAATTCCAACTCTCTGATCAGACCCTCGAGATTCATTTGGGGTCCGATAAAAATAAATCGGATATGCTACTACACCAAATTCAATATATTAGACTCAATGAAATTGCCAGATTTTTGAAAAAAGATCATTATGAAAAACTTACCCTCCCAGACTCCTTTTAAGGCCTAAAACTCAACTTTTAGTCTAAATTTCCAAAACAAAAACTACGGTCCCAGAGATCTAAGTCAACACTCAACTAGACCAAACTCGATGTTTCAGATGCAACGAAACTAGTGAATTTTCCGTCCAATTCTCTGATCTCGATATGTTGACCAAAGTCAACCATCTTATCAAAAACTCCACTCAAGGTCTCAAAATCACCAAAATCTCACCATACTGCATCGGGAACCGCACCAACCATCCCTACAACTCAAAGGAAGCATGAAAGTGCTAGGAGGAAGGGAAAATTCTTATTTCACACTAAATACTAATTTTTTAAGAATTTGGACAATACAATTATTTGTGATTATAGTTTAATATTATATGTATTAAATATGCATGAATATATGTATATAGATGCACATTTCAATTCTCTTTTATTCTCTAATGTCAATATAGGTAAACGATTTTTGATTGTCAATAATGAAATACTTTTTAAATTAAAACTTTATGTACAGTATAAATAGATGATATTTTTAAATTTTGTTATCAAATATACCTCTTTTTTTATTAATATTTTGTATTACCTACATTGAACTATATTTAAAAAGGTATTATTACCTATTATTTCTACTTTTATAAATAGGTATTAAAGTTTTGAATATTATTAAAATATTAACTTTTTAATTTGCTCATTTTGTCTATTGTTCATAGTCGAGGAGAGAGTTCAATTTTTAAAACAAAGTTTGAGGGTGTAAGCTATTTTCACCTGTTAAAAAATAATCCAAATGTCACCTCTTATGTTACTTCATATCTCTTTCACTTTTTCTCTCGACTCTTGAATTCTTTGAAATAATTTATTTGTTATCTCTTAAAATATATTTATTTCCTATAATTCACCTTTTCATGTTACATATATTTTTTATGTCTAAGGGCGACAAGTAGATAAATGAAGATTGTAGAAAATAATATTTTAAATTCCACTGAAAATACAAGGTTGACATGTAATTTTAAAATTTTTAGTCTAATGTTTGTCTGATTGAATTTATTTTTTATTTTTATGCTTAAATTGATCTGTATTCATTTCAAATATTTTGAGAGAATTTTATCAAAATAACAAGTTCTGTAATGCAAATACCTTGAATTCAATGAAGAACATCAATGTAACCTTTGATCACATCGGTTATCATCAAAAGACAGAGAGAAGAGAGAGTTGTGTGTAAAATGCAAATCTTAGCATTGATTGTATTGCATCAATACATGTACGGAAGAAGAGGAATAGACTAGTTGCCTAACTAATCTTAATGGAGGCTTAGCCTCCCAGCTATCTAACAACCTATCTATGTAACATACTAACTAACTAACTGCAACAAATCTCCTCACTAAATCTGCCAGTTGTGCAATGCTTGTAGTGCTATACATTATAATCTCAATAGCCCCCCCATTCAAGTCAGTGGTGAGGACAACACTGCCAACTTGTCAAGAATGGAGGAATGCTTTATCCTATTCAAAGATTTTGTCAGTATATAAACATGTTGATCATGAGTGACAATGTGATGTAAGGAAATAAGTCCTTGCTGCAGGATGTGTCTCACATAGTAAGAATCTACCTCAATGTGTTTAGTCTTCGCATAGAACACAGGGTTCTTGGCTATGTGTAGGGCAAATTGACTATCACAAAACATTTAGTTTTCTTTAAAAAAAGGATATCCAACTCATCAAGTAGTCGACTCAACCAAACTAGTTCCCCTACTACTTTTTTGAATGATATGTACTCAACTTCTGCAGAGGACAAGGAAATGGGTTCCTGTTTCTTTGATTTCAAGTTGATTGGACTCCCGCCAAGTAGCACCAGGAATCCACTCAAAAACTTCCTAGAATCAGGGCATGAGGTCCAGTCTGAATCACATTAACCTTTAACAGTAAATTCTATATCTTTGGAAAGAAACAAAACTAAAGTAGGATCAGACTTCAGCTATATAAGAATATAGAAAGCAGCTTGCCGATGTAGCTCCCTTGGATCTTGTATGAATTAACTTAGGTATTGCACACTGAATACAATGTCCATCCTTGTATTAGTGAGAAAGTTAAGCTTTTCTATTAACTTCCTGTAAAAGGTGTTGTCACTGAGTGCAGTGCCTTTATTTTCTTTTAGTTTGATATTAGGATAAAGAGGGAAAGTCAAAGGACTGAGATGTAGCCAATCATATTCTTTGAGTAGATCAAAAACAATTCTCTCATAGATGTCAATTGCCTCTCCTGTGTGAAGGACTTCCATACCTAGGAAATAGTCAAGAAGTCCCAACTCTTTAATTTAAAACCTACTATCCAAATAGGCCTTCAAATCTTCTATCTCAGCAGTGTCTGTCCCTATAAGGACTATATCATCAACATATACAACTACATAAATTATTGAATCTCCTTTCTTTTAATGGAATAAGGAATAATCATACATGGAATGAGTGTAACCCCTGGAACATAAAGCTTCAGTAAGTTAGGCTTACAACTGTCTGTTGGCTTGTTTGATTCCATAGAGGGGCTTATTCAACTTATATACCAATTGGGAGTGGAGATTACAAGTCAAGGTGGTAACTCCATATATACTTCCTCATGCAAATCTCTATGCAGAAATGCATTGTTTACATCCAATTGGTACATGGTCCACCCCTGTTTGACTGTTGTGATAAGTAAAGCTCTAACTGTGGACATATTGTGTAATGATTCTTTTAATGAGAAATTACTTTTATATGTAAAATAATCAGTTTTCCATTTCCCTTAGCGTTATCATGCTTATTATGTGTTGTGGGGATGGTTGGCATGATTTTCGAGTGATCGAGGTGATATTTTACTGGATTTGAGATTTTTGAGTTGAGTTATATTAAAATGGTTGACTTTGATCAAAATTATATGATCTAAGTATCACATGGTGATTTTGTCAGTTCTATTGAGTTTGGAATGTCGTGTTTGGTCTATTAGGGTGTCAATTTAAAGTTCCAAGACCTTAGGTTGTGATTTGGGTGTTTAAGTGAAAAGTTGAGTTTTTAACCTAAAAGGCATCCTAAGGAGGTATTTCTGTCATAACAATCTTTTGTCAAAAATCCAACAATTTTATTCGCTCGAAATTTGTTGTATGACCAATTTGCACTATTGGTTTGGATTTGTAGGGTTTCAGATTAGTTTCAAGGGTCAAAAAGTTATTTTGAACATGTTGGTGCAAGTTGACCGCGATCAATATGGTCAACACGCCTTTTCTGGCTGAAACAACCCATTTTTTATATTATAGCTCGTATGGTCTTATATGTCGATTAAAGATCCTATCCCACACCAATGTATATGAAAAGGTATAAAGTTCTTATGATGTTTTGATGCATTGACTATATGATTATGATATTTTTAAGGTTTCCTTTGTTGTACTCATGTTTTAAGATATTGGTCATGCATCTCATGGTTCATATTGATTATGTCTTTTATTCATTATTCAGGCATACTGCTCACATAGTTAGTGCAATACATATACTAAAGCATCCTTTTTTCCTACATTGTATCATAATATAGGGTTGAACGATCAACACGCATCTCCTACTTGTGGCTAGAGTGAGCTTTACTTTCACATAGTTGTTGAGTTCTCATGCTTCAAGGACAAGACTTTCATATTTTATCATTCTTATGACCTTTCATATATCATCATGGGTGAGCTAGGGGCTTGTCTGATGCCTCCATCTAGTTCAGTAGAGGCATGTTGGATGTCATGGATCTTATGCTGTCTTTTCATCTTGAGTTTAAGAATTCTTATTTTTTATTAAGATTTTCCATGTCGAGACTTTTATTTCTACATTTATATCTTATGTTATTGCTTTACTTACCTTATGTGTTCTCATGAATAATATGCTAAGATGCTTGGTTGGGATCCCTCAAGATTCTAATCATCATGTCACACCTAGGGCTTAACTTAGGTCATGAAAAACGTGGTATCAAAGCACAAGGTTTAAAGTATCCTAGAGAGTCAAATATACCGCGTCGAGTAGAGTTTTGTTCATCGGTGTGAAGCATGACACATATATGACTAGGAGGCTATAAGGCATCTTAGGAAACACATCACTTCTTTCATGATCTCATCGTGCTATAGATTTTAATTCTAAGTATTCTTCCTCTAACGCTTTCTCTTTGCAATTTCAAAAATATGCCACCATGAAGAAACCCCGTCCGAAGGAATGTAAAGGAGGAGCAACAAGCTCCAAATGATACTTTGAATAAGGAAGTCTCATGCGGAGGTTTGGGCCATGTTTTAGGTTCATTCCCAAGCCGTAGCCGCTCAATAAAATAAGGAAGTGGTAGCTCCCGATAACCAAAATACGGGTACCACATCTAGCCAATTTTGTGACTTCACTCGGATGAACCATCCAGAATTCCATGGCTTGAAGGTGGACGAGGATCCACAATAATTCATTGAGGGCATTTCTAAGATTATAGGAATCATCGGTATTACTCTGATGGAGAATGCAGAATCAGCGGCTTATCAACTCAAGGGATTTCCATAAGTTTGGTATGAGAAATGGAAAGATGAAAATGGTAGAGATGATGGTCCGATTGATTGGGAGGAATTCAAGAGTGCCTTCATTGACCTATTTTTTCCTTTGGAGTTGAGGGAATCTAAGGTGAAAGAGTTCATTTATTTGATCCAAGGTAACATGAGTGTGAGGGAGTATGCCCTCAAGTTCACTAAGTTGTCAAAATATGCTTTTTTCATGGTTGCGGATCCAAGGGCTCGGATGAGAAAGTTTATTTCGGGTGTGTCTAATTTGGTGGTGAAACAATGTAGAACTACCATGCTTCTCAAAGAGATGGACATTTTGAGGCTTATGACATATGCCGAACAAATTAAAAAGGAAAAGTTGATATCTAGAAGGGAGTCCAAGAAGGCCCGAACAAATGATGGTAATTTCTCGTATGGTAAGTTTGAAAATAGTGGTTGTCCTCAATTTTATCAAAAGTATTTCGGCCAAGATTCATCAAATACTCCGACACCAAAATTTGATAAAGATAGGGTGTCTAACCCTGAGGGGTTGTTTGGTGCGAAGGATAACATCAAATAGTCTCGGAATTAAATTTTAGTACCACTTAATTTGTGGTTTGGTTGATAGGTCTGGGTTAACTTATCTCGAAATTAATAATTAGTACCAAGATAAGTTATCCCTTATGTGGGTGTTATATTAATTCCAGGATAACTTATCCTAGGATAAAATAGAGAAAATGACAAAAATATCCATTCAAATCCTTTTTATACATCACTTTACACATTAAAGTATATTCAAATTATTTTTCATATATTTTATAATAACATTCACAATCTTCACTACTCCTTATTTTTTTGATAATTCTTTATATTTTTTATTAAAAAATTTCACTATCCTTATTTTTTTGATTTTATTTTTAAATACATATGGTACCATCATGAGAATGCACACACAAAAAAATTTAAGCTATAACTAAAGCTTTTACAGAAAATATAAAAAACTAAAAGTGAAGCCTATTTTTGTAAACAAACAACTTATTTATAAAATTTATGCAATGCATATTATTTTGAATACAACATAACTTATCCCACCATAACTAATCCCAACATAATTTATTTCATCACAACTAATCTCATGATAACTCATATTCAAACTATATGACCCCTAAGGTTCAAGGAGGACCTCCCAAGTGGTCAAGTCATCCTTCCATGCAAGAAGTGTGGAAGGAATCATAAGATAGAATGCTTAGCAGGATCAGATATATGCTATAAGTGTGCAAAGCTGGATCATCAAGCAAATGAGTGTAGGGGGTGCTAGACCCCAGACTTAGACTCATGCTACAGGCCATCTGAATCACTGTGGTACTACTTAGGGTGGCGGTCAACGCCAAAACTGATTTTATGGCCTTCAGACTTGTCAGGAGTTAGAGGATTCACTCGATGTTATGACTGGTATGTTGAAAGTGTTTTACTATGATGTTTATGCATTATTAGATCCGGGTTCTACTCTATTATTTGTTGCTCCTTATCTTTCTATGAAATTCTTTGTTAGTCCCAAGATCTTGTTAGATCCTTTCTCGATCTATTATCCTGTTGGTGATTCAGTCGTGGCTAAGAGAGTTTATCAAAAGTGCCCAATTTTAGTTTTTCATAAAATCACCTTAGTTGATCTTTTAGAGCTTGATATGACCTATTTTGATGTTATTCTCGGTATTAGGTTCATGCATGTTAGGCCTCTAACTGTTGTAGGGCCTATGTTGTAACATTTCAGTCTCTAAATGAGCCAGTCCTAGAATGTAAAGGTAGTAATTCTGTGTTTAAAGGTCAATTCATCTCGTGCCTTAAATCTTAGAAAATGTTGTCTAAAGTTTACATCTATCACTTAGTCCGGGTTATAGATATAAATTCTGAAGCTCCTACTCTTGAGTCACTTTTGGTTGTTAATGAGTTTCCAAAAGTTTTTCAAGATGATCTCCCAAGTGTCCCTCCCAAAAGGAAAATAGACTTTGGTATCAATCTTCTCCATGATACCCAATCTATATCTATTCCTCCTTAACGTATGGCCTCGACAAAATTGAAGGAGTTAAAGAATTAGTTGAAATATATATTGGATAAGGGTTTTATTAGACTGAGTATCTCTCCATGGGGTGCTCCAGTTATAATTGTTAGGAAGAAGGATGGTTCTCTCCATATGTATATTAACTATCCGCAATTGAATAAGGTCACAATAAAGAATAAGTATCCCATTTCAAAGATTGATGACTTATTCGATCAACTTCAAGGAGCAACCTACTTTTTAAAGATTGATCTCTGATTGGGTTACCATCAACTCTGAGTAAGAGAATGTGACATTCTGAAGACATATTTTAGAACTAAGTATGGTCACTTTGAATTCTTGGTTATGTCTTTTGGACTAATGAATGCTCCTCATCTTTTATGGATTTGATGAACTACTTGGATATGTTATCAGAGTATGGAGGAGTATGCTAATTATTTGAGGATTGTCTTAGAAATTCTCAAGGATCGCAAGTTATTTGCTTAGTTTTGCAAGTGTTAATTTTGATTGAGATCAATTGCTTTTCTTGGCCATATTATCTCCGGTGAAGGTATTATGGTTGATCCTAAGAAGACCGAGGCGGTTAAGAATCTGCCTAGACCTTTGTCTCCTTCTGACATTCAGAGTTTGATGGGCTTAGCTGATTATTATAGAAGGTTTGTGAAATGTTTCTCTTCCATTGCATTTTCCTTGACTACTTTGATTCAAAAGAAGGTGATATTTTAATAGTCTGAGGCGTGTGAGAAGAGTTTCCAAGAGTTGAAAGATAGGCACACTACTGCTCCGATGTTGACTTTACGGGAATATTCTGATGGGTTCATTGTGTATTGTGATGCTTCAAGAGTTAGTCTTGGTTGTGTGTTAATGCAAAATGGTATAAGCTTACCCTTCTAGACAACTCAAGTTGCATGAAAAAAACTATCCGAATCATGACTTGGAGTTAGCGGCAGTAGTTTTTTCCTTGAAGATTTGGAGACACTACCTTTATGGTGTCCATGTTGATGTGTTCAATGATCATAAGATATTGTAATATATGTTCATTCAAAGGAATTTGAATGTCCGACAAAGGAGATGACTTGAGTTATTGAATGACTATGACATGAGTATGTAGGAGTACGCATCCAAAACTTCTCATATGAGAGTATAGATGTTTTTAGTGTATAAGATTTCATAGGGGAATTTATTGTTCAACATAGTAGAAGGGAGTCCATTGATGATATATGTTGCACGAAAGTCACATTATCCCCAATACTTTACATGGAGTCTGGACTGATACAAAAGAGCTCTGACAATTTCAAGGAGGTGTTTGTATTTCGTTTCTACCACACCATTTTATTGTGGTGTGTATGGACATGTTCTTTGGTGGAGTATACCTTAGCTTGAAAAAATTTATTGTTTTTGAATTGATGAGCTCCAGACCATTGTCTGTTATAATTATTTTTATAAAAGTATGAAATTGGTTTCCACCATGGTAAGAAAGGCCTTCAGTGTTTGTAGAGAATTGCTCTTAGAAATTAATATATGAGTCTAATTGGATCTATTGAAATCATCTACAATGGTGATAAAATATCTAAAATGGTCATGTATAGCTGTGTGATATGGTCCCCACATATCAACATGGATTAACTCAAAAATGCATGAAGCTAAAGTGGTTCTTTGTCTAAAAGGTAATCTTTCTTGCCTTGCTGAAGTGTCTACATAACACATAAAAGGTTGCTTTGATGGAAAACTAATAATAAATGGCAGGGATACTCTTCATTTTGACAAAAGGGACATGTCCTAGCCTATTATGCAATAAAATATTTTTATAACTTCTAGTATATGCATAAGAATCAGAGACAAGATTATGAAAAACGAAGGGGAAGAAGAGAAAGAAGAGACATGAGACTCATTGATATGATAATTTATATTATTTAACAAAAGTTCTTGCTTATTAAGGAAAGGAGTATATAGTTGATTTTGCAAGTAAAAACTATGATTGTTATATGGTGCATGAGATTGGAACCTCTTATGACAAGAACTGCACAAAAGTAAACTATTGGATGAAGTAAAATTATTCAGATGGAAAGAACTAGAAGTCTTCAAACACTCAGGACATAGAAAATAGAGGCCATCCTCTGCTCTACGAATCACTAGAGGCCTCTTCATTGAAGTTACCTACATGAAACAAGAAGATTTTTTGAAGTTACCTACATGAAACAAGAAGATTTTTTAAAACTAATAATGCAATTTAAAAATAGAGTCATGGTATGAGTGGAAATCAAGTTGTACTTGAAAGATGGCCCAAACAAAACTTTCTCTAAACTAATCATAGGGCCTAGTGTCATACTACCAATTAGGGTCACTTTAACGTTATAATCATTTAGTAATACAACTAATAGTGGATAAGGAAGGGTGATGATATTATATAGTAGAGATATAGTGAAATTCATATGGTTCAAAATTCCTGAGTCTAATATCCATGATTCAGACTTGTTTTTGAAACATTCACATGAAAATTTTCCAAAATCAATAGGAGTACAAACTATAATACCAACAAAGTTAGCAGTGCCATTGGCAAAAAAAAGGAGTGGATATGCCTTCATCACCATGCTCTCCCTAGAAATGTTGAAGCATATCTTGGGCTCGACCACATTGATCCTTAGTAAGTTCACACTATACATCTCGTTATGTCCATGCTCATTTGCAGTCCTTTTACCAGGTCCAAATCTTGTGTATAATGAACATTTGCCACTGTCATATTCTTATTTCCTCTGGTGTACCTATTTGTTTGAGCATAAGTATGTTGATTATAACCTGTAGGTCCTCCTTGAAAGTTATTAGGTCTTTGAGTTGAGGTTTGGTAATTGTTATTTCTTTGATTGTAATAGAGTTTATTCAGATTTTGTTTGTTGAAGTTTGAATTGATATGTTGATTGAACTTCTGGTTCTGATTGTTTATATGTGGACCAGATTGATAATCATATAGTGGATAATGCTTCTTCATTAGGTGGCATATCTCTTACAATAGTCACAAAATTTGTCCTTGTATTGAGATGAGCCTTACAAGTTAGTTGGAAAATAATTTATCTTGTAGCTAGGTGTTCTACTGGTTCTAGTGTGCAAAGCAGTAGACTCCAAAGTGAGGTGGTTAAAAGGTTTGATTTCCCTTTGTTGCTCATCCTGAACCAACAAAAAGAATGCTTTTGTCATAGATAGCAGTGGATTTATCATGAGTACACTACCTCATATTGCTGTGTATATCTCATTTAGTCCCAAAAGAAATTGAATTAACCTTCTGTCTAGTTTTGATTTGTGAATATTTGTCCTTCTCCACAAGTAAAATCACAGGTACATTATGTTTTAGTATTCAGAATACTAAGCTCCTCCCATAGTTAATTCAATTTTGTATAGTATCCGGTCATAACTAGAGGTTCTTGAGAAAAACCATTGATTTCTTTCTATGTTTGATACGAATTTGCACCATTGGTTGGCTCGTATCTGTATTCCATTTTTCTCCAGAGCTTCGTGGAATCCACAACATACTTCACACTATTAGCAATCTCTTTGGACAATGAATTCAGAATCCATGTTGTGACAATGTCATCATATCTATCCTATTACATGTTCGTTGGATGATCAGGCTCGGGTCATTAACATTCCCTATTAATAATTTGTTCATTACTAATAATGAACGAAGAACACTTGTTCTACATGAATGATATCCAACATGGGTGAGCGGCATCGGTACCAGCATCGCAACATATGGAGGCATATACAAGGAAATGTTACAATCAATTGAAGAGCTATTTGAATCACTTGTCTTAGTGTGATTATCAGTAGCCGCCATATCTCAATAAACAAGGAAGAACTGAGGATAAAGGATGAAATTTGGGAAAAAGAAGCTCAATCAATGCACTTATAACTTCATGGTTCCGACAACCCTAGTTGTGGAATTAGCTACTCATAACTACATGATCACAATCAATAATATTTGGGTTAAACAAATCATGCACTTATAGTAACAAATATGAGAATCTAAAATCTTTAAGTAAAATCTGAACTTAATTATTGATAACAAAAATCAGAATTCAAGAATAAAAGTCCAAAAGTAGTTCAAGCTTAATTCTCAAACCCAACAACGTGCATAATGTAAAAATAAACCTAAGAAATGTATTTATAGAAAACTAATCCTAATTAAATATAAACTAGGAAGAAATAGGAAATTATAAGTCGGTTGGGTTCTACGACTCATTTCTACGATTCATCTTTGGGTTGACGAGTCGTAGACCCAACTCGTAATCCACCACTTTACACTGATGAACTCTTCCTCTTCACGGATGACCTCTACGACTCATAATCTTTAAAACGACTCATAATCTTTATTTGTAGATCAGGTCCTGCTTTCAACTATTGTAGTCTCTTCTACGGATACAATCTATGATTCATAGACACTTTAACAAGTCGTAGATTTGACTCATAACTCTAGTTTTTCCTTTAGTTCTCACCATTGTTTTGATGACTGCCACTTACAACTCGTAGAAGTTACTACGACTCATAGGTTGGCATTGCAATCTCTAAAATTCCTCTGAATCAGTGTTGTGTTTCTCTGTTTAACACCCCGACTTAGTTTCTTGCAAAATAAATACAAACAACATCAAATCTACTAACAAATGCTTAAAGGACATGAAATTTCTTAAGTTTAAAGTATTAAAAGTGCCGTAAATCCATGGTACAACAACACTTTCAACTTAAAACATTTGCTTTTCCTCAAGCGACATTACTGTACTAAAATAAAACAACACAACATAAGACAAAGAATCTACAGCAATCACAAGGCTATTTACTCTCGACCCCTTCCCATTTTCATTCATGATATCCTTGAAACTATTATGTCAAATCAAACTAACTCATGCGAATCAATATGAGACATTTCTATACTAATAGATGAAATCACATGCAAAGACAACATTTACCATCTTCATGACTATTTCGACAATGACACTTGTGCCCTCACTGAAAAGAAGTCCCTGTTTTACACATATTGTAAATATTTCCTTAAAACTCAAGGATGCAAAAATACTCACGGTCACAAAAGAAATTTAAACCTTTATGCCCAATACCATAGGCTTACCCTTATTTTCAATACTTAGTCTCTTGAACCATTGAATTAGTATCACTATAGGACTTTTTCGGCTTGTAAGATAGGCTCGGGGACAGGTGTGGTGTATTTGGATTTTAGTGAATTTTGTCCCTCCTCAAACACTACATTAACCTTGATTTCACATCAGAAAACCCATAACTCGTTTCACTCTTTTTCTTCGCTTTTTGCTTTTACTTTGGGTATGGCTTTTATTTGTTCATTTCACAACCTTTTTCGTATGATTTATGCTTTTAATTGCTAATGCTTGATAATTTATTTCTTCATCTCTTCCAATCACCCCTTTTTGCTTCTTTTCGCTCAGTTTCATCGCACATCCATTTTCACACCTTTTATTTTCTTATATTTCCTTTCTCATACCCCTTCTTTTCTCACTTTTCTCTAATAGTAGCCACCCTCAACTTAGAGTTTTAGTCTGAGTTTGGGTGCACATTATCCTAGATTGGAACAAGGCCAAAATAAATGATTATAATTAGGGATAGGGGCATTTGAAGTATGCGTTATTAAATCAAAAAGGTCTTTTAAGAGCTCAAATCTTTGGTTCAAAAGGGTAAAATAGTCTTTGGTTGGTTCTTTTAAGTCTAAGTGGAGTAATTCAACAATGGCCTTTGATCCTTTCTAAATCAACAGTTCAATTCTCAGAGTAAGACCAACGGGCCAAATTCTAGATTGACACGAATAGTCTGAACACACAAATACGTCAAATACAATAGGCATCAAGTTTCATTGTCAATTATGAATTTCTGGTTCATATTTCCATCTAAGTTATAAGTCATTATATCAATTTTCACCATGTCACATAAAGATCCTACATATTCAATATATCAAAGACATAATCACAATACTTGAATTAAATTTTGGAGGGCATTTATTTTTTTCATTTTAAACATTCTAGCCATCATGCCATATATCCCTAGTCTTATCTCACATTTACATCCTAAACATGATGGTTCAAAATAAATAAAAGGGACCTATGGGGAAAAAAACACAAGAAAGAAACTCCAAAGGATTCAGTCTAGTATCTAGGGTACTCAAACTTCACCTAGATACTAACACAATAATAACCACCCCACTTCTAGTCCAAAAACCTTGCATTGTACTCCACACAATACAATAATAAGTAAAATATTAGGGAGAGATGAAAAGAACCTGTGTCGCATAAGAATCAAAGTCTATCTTGTGGCTTCTGGGTCCATCATTGAAGAATTCGGTGGGGTAGCACGTGGCTTTGTGGCTATCTGTGAGTTACCCTAAGTGTCGAATCATGAGCTTGAAGCTCCTATAGTATGCTGCCTCTCCTCCTATAGTCATAACTCCTCAGTCAATCTAGATAATCTTGTGGCTACCTCAAAATCATAGCGCTTCTTCTTTTTCCACCTATGAATCTCAGCCATGTGAAGTATCATCATCAATGCGAGGTATTTTGTCTCTTGAAACCTCCAAATCATCATCAATCAAACAATATCGGTCGCTAGACAACTAGTATAGTAAAAAGAATAGGAGTTTGTGTATCTAAAGATGTGACCTCGGCACGTAGTAATCCACCCTTTATCCGGATGGCAGCGATATCAGCGCTCGATATAGACAGCAGCCTCTCATTCACTCTAAGCTCAAATGCATCAATCCATGCATAAATCTGACACTCCTGATATGCCAAGGAAGTCTCCAAATTTGCCATTGTCCGCTCTTCTAATTCAATGATATCTTTTCAGAACCATGGTTTAAGCTGCTGAATCAGGTGTCCAAGTTGGGCCTCTATTTGAGCATTTCGCAGCATCAAGGTCTATAGTGCCTCGACCAAGATGGTGACCAATCCTGTAGGCTACGGTAGTAGTATGCTAGTAGCTGGAACTATGGGGTTAGTTGGGGTAGCCTCAGATAGATCTATGGTGGGCGTATCAAGGTCCGAAATAGCTGTCGGATTAGCTTGGGCAGGATGTTGGACGCCCTCAAATTTGGGTAACCTCACCTCTAGGTGTGGGGTATGCTGCTGGCTGACAAGATTTGTGTCATCCCATGTGAGCCTGACATCTTATGTTCTATACACTCTGATTAGTGTGTCAACCCCTACAATCAGTGGTACCATGGCCTAGCTACACAAAGCAAAGACAAGGCAAGGGAATTGTTATATTCCTCTTAATGGCCCACTCATGCATCTCATCGATTATGATATTGATAAAAGCGGCCTCATATCCAACCATCAAACTAGAAACTATCATGGCTCGATCTAGAGTCAAGTAATTATCAGTATTTGTTGGGCAAAGATGGTGTTGGATGATAGCCCACTAAAACCTAGCCACAAAGTTTAAAGAAGCTCTCTTGATTAGAGTTGGGTGTGATGCCCAATCTGCAGCTTTACACTACTCAACAATAAAACTGGCAACCTATCTCAGTAGTTCTCTATGTTGCATCGGATCCTTCATGGAATTTTTTTTCCGAACCACTTTTATGTTACTATCAAACTCGGTTGTTGGGGCTGCCTGTGTAAAGTTTAGGCAGTAAATAACCCCATCGGACTATCTCTTCAGACAAATTAACCAAGATACTCCGGACCTTTGTGGTCAACAGGATAGGTCGGTCTAATTCCTTTGCTTTGGATGGAGCTGTCTTCTTTATAGTTGCTGCATACGAAGCATAGAACTCTGGCACCATAGGATTAATGTAGATTCCTAGTTACTCTGCCATCCACTCACATCTATGGTAACGAAAGAGATCACAGATCTCTAGGATTGCCTCAAGGCCAATTGTAATAACTTGCGACTCCTCTATAATATCCCATCTGAGGTTTTGGCAGTCGTTCCTTTCTTGTCCCATTAGTATAAGTCAAACATCCCTTCCACTCATCATCATTTTGGTTCCCTACGGAAATTGAATGGTATGGAATAGCGCTCGGGTATTGATTTTTCCTTGGATATGGAATCAAAGAAGATTGGTCTATAGATTTGTCATCACTCTACCCTGCCTCAGTTGAATATCCCTCATCAGACTGAGGGGATATGGATAGTGTTGCGGTATAAGGAGGAGAAGAGCCTTTACTTTGTTTCAAAACTGGGACGATTTTTTTGGAGGGGTTAGATTTGGTCCATCGTATAAGAGTTGTATGTAAGTCAATGGAGTATTACTTCTCAAACCCACTGAGCTCAGCATCTATCGGTTCATCCCGTATCCTTTGTTTTAAAATCTCTGCGTCTTCATTTTTTGAACTCTTTTTCTTTCCACCACCTGTCTTTTGTGTTTGTTTTGGACATTTTACCGGTGGAGTGAGAGTTAGTACACATACGTATAGAAATAAATTAAGCAAAGAAAAAAATATAACTGGAACTCGAATATTTTTGGTTCTATGAGATGATGTCTATGGGTCGTAGAACAAACTCGTAGAATCAAGTCTACATTTTTTAGTCTCTGAATCTAGTCTACGATTCGGCCTTACGATTCATAGAAGTTTATACGGATAGTAAGGTCATTCGTAGACCCTACCTTTATGCCCATGTTTTGGGTACTTAACTTGTGCGAGTCAACCCTACGATCCGTAGAGAAATGTACAACCCGTAGAATGTACTCGTACAAGTTAAGTATCCAAAACTTGTAGTCACTGGAAAATACCCTTGATGTTGATGAGTCCAAATGAAGAGCTGTAGAAAATTCTACGACTCGTAATTTGACTCATAATGTTTGTTTCTTGTTAAGGTTTAATCACTTTTCTTGAGGTCACATTTACGAGGGGTAACTACGAATCATCTAATGACATACGACTCATAGAAAACCCCCAATTGGAAAAACTTCAAGTGCGGTGATTTCCCTTGCAAAACCAACACATACTTAACTCAATGTCCCTCCAATACTTCAATTCATTGATTTTAACCCCAAATTGCACATATTCTAGTTTCCTAACTTCACAACTAAGTTTAAAATTTCAACATCACATAAGCCCTAATTTTTTATCAATTATTCCATTTGTCCCATGTCACAGGGAGTATGGAGTTAATTAAAACCATCCTAGATACAATAACATGGGGAGACAAACTTACTAAAATTTGGATGGAATCCTTTTTGATTTTTGTTTTTGGACTGGTATTATGAGGTGCTTTGGGATTCAATGGAGAGATGGGGTTGGATTGTGTGATGTTCTCGATGGAGGAGGTCATAAGGACTAATGAAGATGATAAGGAATAGAGTTTTGAGAATGGTCGTTTGGTGTTTTGAATGGTTTTGAAGAAATTTAAACATTTTGGCATTTTATTCCTTTTGTTATAGGTCGGGTCAGTTTGGTGTTATATAATTCTGGACCTTAAACATAGCTAGTTACAACTCTTAAAAGTTATTATGTGTCGTAAAAAAGTTTTATAATTAGCCTTGATAGTTGGAAAAGTTTAGAAATCATACTTGGAGTCCAGAGTGTAGGCTACGAGTCGTAGAGTACGCTCATAGACTTAAAGATACTTCAAGTATGATATTTTGAAGTCAATGAGTTGAGCTTACGAGCCGTAGAATAATCTATGACCTGTAAAAATGACTCATATGCCACTCTGACCCTTTCAATTTCTAGTATTTGCATTCTGACATGGACACATACTCATCTTTTGGCCTTTTTTTAAATACTTTTTGTGACTCTAATTTGACACGGACCCTAACAAAGTCTATTCTATCCAAAAATCTAACAAGTCAAAATAAAAAGAAACAAAACAAAATAAACTAAATAAAAGAAAAACATAGCTTGGGTTGCCTCCCAAGTAGCGCTTAATTTAATGTCGCGACATGATGTAGATTTTGCCTAGTTATTCAGACTTCGTTAAGCTTCCATTCTTCCACAGTTTTTATATCGTCCTCGATGCCCATATATGCTTGGAATCTTTGACCATTAACTTTGAACTTCATTCCATCCTTCTTTTGTAGCTTGACTTCACTATGCAGAAAACTCTTAACTCACTTGGAGTGGTCCTAACAACTTTGACTTGAGTTTTGCATGGAATAAACGCATCCTCAAATCGAAATGAAGGATAAGTCTCTGGGTGAAAATGTTTTTTTTCAATGTTTTGGTTGTGGTACTTATTCATTCGCTCTTTGTACATGGCTACGCTCTTATATGCATTTAGGAGGAATTTATCAAGCTCGTTTATATAATTCATCCTTTGCTTTGATACGGCGTCCCAATCCATATTCAACTTCTTCAATTTCCACATAGATTTATGTTCCAACTCTACGTGCAGGTGGCAAGATTTCCCAAAGACAAGTTGATAAGGTGACACGCCTATAGAGCATCATCAAGCTTCCTTGACCAATCCTTTCTATTTGCGTTCACCGTGTTTGCAAGTATTTGATTGATTTTGCGATTGGATATCTCAACTTGTCTGCTAGTTTGTGGATGATATGGAATGCTGCACAATGTTGAAACCCGACCTATACTTATCAAGTAACTCTTTTAACAATCAATTGCAAAAGTGGGAACATCCATCCCTAATTATTTCCCTTGGTGTACCAAATCATGAAAAGATATTTCGCTTGAGAAAGGTGGTGACACTCCACTCTTCATTGTTGAGAAGCCGACAACTGCTACCCATTTGGATACATAATCAACAACAATAAAGATATACTTCATTCCACTCGAATACATAAAAGGACCCATAAAGTTAATTCCCCATACATCAAACAGTTCAATGACTAGAATATAAATGAATGGGAGTGTAAGACACCAGAAATTAGGAAATTACTAAAACGAGGAACAAGGAAGGAATATGCAAAAAACTGGCACCAAGTGTCGACCATGGAAGGCCCTCATTGGCCGTGGTATGCACCATGCCTTGTGGTGATCCACCTGGTGGTGATTCAAAGGATCAGACCTACAGGGGAGGGACCACGGATCGTAGTCAGCACCACGGGCCGTGAAGCCCTCCGTGCTGACCCCTCCCTAAAGTTCTTATGAAACCTTCAAAGACAAGCACCATGAACGACCACTACGGGCCATAGAGCTCTTCACGGATCATGATGCAATTTCGTGGTAGTCATTGTATAGGCCTCCTGGAGGACCTGCACCATGGCCACGTTACGTGGGTCATGATGCCCTTCACGGACCGTGAACATCTCTATGAACAAAGTTCAGAGACCTACCCTGAAGACTTCCCAAAAATATTTCCTAAGTCCCTTACCACGAGGCCTCACCACGGGCCGTGGTGATAACCACAGATCGTGAAGGGTTCCCCTGAAGTCAGTTCGGTCAATTTTTAAAAGGGGCATTTTGGTCTTTTCTTGTGTTTTAAAGTTGAAGTGTAGCTATTTTGGGGACTGAATAGACCTATCTAAAAGCCCTAAACCCTTTCCAAGCCCTAATTCTCACACTTAGACCTAAGATACACATATTTCCTCCTCTCAAGTTCTCCCAAGAGTTTCAAGCCATGTTAGGGTTTCATCTCATGGCATATTCAAGTCTCCATTCCTTCTCTAGCTTTCATTAGTGATTTTGTTTCCCAAAGATATGTGGGTCTCATCTATGGGTTCTTCCACCCATGGAGCCCAAATGTTTTCTCACTTATTATTTAAATTTTAAATGATGAAATCTTATGGGATTTTATTATGATGGTTCCAAATACATAGATTATGGTTTATTTGAAGCTTATTTACCTACATTGATATATATTGACTCACAATTTCATGAAATGGATGATTTATCAAGTTCCTTATATGAGGCATGAAAGTAGTTTTAAAGTGTATGTGGTGGATTGTTTTAAGATGTTTTAATTGATGCATTTCCACCACTCTCATGCATGCTTGCATTATTTTAATTATATTTAAAGGTCGAATGAAATGAACCCACTTAGTTTTTATTATGTTGAAATAAAGTTGAGTTAAAAGCTTGACTCCAATGAAGGTTTTATGAAAGCAAGTGTTTATGTTTAAGGGAGTCTTATGAAATGACTGAAGGATGATGAAAGGGCTTCTTATCCAAGAAAAGTATTCAATGTGACAAGGATAATTCTCACATTTTTGAATCAAATGAAAGGTTTTAAAGAGCTATTCTACCGAATGATGATTTAATCTCTAAATCTATATGAATGCTTATGTTATTATGATATTTAAATGTTATTCTGTGGGATTGACCTAGCACTGATTATAGCATGTAGATGGAGACTCGACCTACGGGGTCCTTAAGTAACATCTCATGATGCATTAACTATGCGCCAACATAAGAGAACTCATAGGCTATTAAGGCTAGTGGATTCACAATTAGCCCTCAGATTTAAAGTTAAAAAATAATTAAAGTTGACGGAGTTCTATCCGACAAGTAGTCTCTCCATGCCAACGCAGAGGGTTATGTTGAATTTTGTGTAATAGCTTGCATGGTCTTAAATGTCTGTTAAGGTCACATTCCCACTAAAATGAATGTTTAATGTCTATATATGATGATTTCTCATGAATTTATTCACTCATGTATTTTGCTTATATATTTCTTAACATCTTTCACTATATTGCATGCTCACATACTGTATACATTCAAAGTACTAACGCATACTCTTTGCCTACATGATATTAGCATATAGGTACCGGCGTTGCTTCACACTCTCCTCCACATAGCTAGTTAATTACATTGAAGGATACATAGTTGGTGAGTTTCCATGTTTTGGGAAAAACATCCCCTTCCCTTTTCTAGCTTATGACATGTATAGACTTTTGGTCATATTATGATACTTTTGCTTTTACATTTAAGGGTGAGCTAAGGACATATTGTAAACAATAAATTTTCGAGCTGAGAAAAATAAATAATCAAGACCGAAAAATTGGAGTAACAAGGTGTAATATTTGATTTCAAAATATAGTGCGTGTTACAATCTCTATGATAATCCTCTGATTCTTCAAATAATATTTAGTATGTTGAACTTGAATTTAATTTAGAGTCAAGGGCTTGAATAGTTTGATCTTGAATCTTCGTCTTCAAATTTGGATTTGAATTATTCATCACGAACACTTGTATGGTTATGACGAATAATATATATGAACAAGTAACTTGATCTTGAACTTCTTGATATTTTCCTTCGTTCTTGATCTTGAACTTGAGCTTGAATTTGATTACTTAAACTTTGCAGTTTTGTAGAAAATTTATGGCCTTTGATCCAATTAGGCTAGAGAAAAAAAATGGTATATGCTTGTTATGCAAGATTCCACCACCTGTAATTGGAATTCACTTAGGAGTCAATTTAATAGAAGCCTAATTTAAGTTTGATTCTAGTTACAATAGATGCTAATAAATTTCTATTAATAGATGCCTGACCTTCATTGTTTTGCATCAATGTGGCTTGACGATCAACGCCGTGGTACTTTCTTCTTCTCTTTCCTTTGATTTTCACCAACCTTTTCCACATCTTGACATGTCTGTCATAGAAAATTCATATCTTATTGTAGAAATATTGAAATCATGAACGGTTTGATATTCCAGAGACTAGACTTCTTAGTCTACGATATATCTAAAATTCAGAATTTAATATCTTGATAACCATTATGTATGATTTTTTGAATTTAGCTCTAGATTCTGCCATATTAAAATTTTCAGATTTATATGTCTTTACTAGAACTTTCATATCTTGATGTAGGAATGACAAAATCATAAGCCACTTAATTTTTTTAATCTAGACACAAAGGTCTACAATATATCTGAAATTTAAAATTTAATACCTTCAGAATTATTTTAGATATTTTTATGAATTCAGCTGTACATTTGGGCGCACCAAATTTTTTTGATTTGCGTGAAGGCACCAATTTTTTTTATCTCAATGTAAAAGAATCGAAATTTCAACTCTCTTGATTTTCCATAAACTAGATAAGAATGAAAACAACATTCCAAAATTTACCAAAATTTAGATTTAAACTCCTTCAATATCGTTCTAGATAATGTTTTTGAAATTTAACTTCAAATTTTGTCATGCTGAGAATTTTGGATTTTTGTTGCCTCACAAAATATCTTATTTCTTGATGTAGGAACATCGTTACCAAAAAGGGTTGGGATTGCTAGAAACTTGACTTCAAGAGCATTATTATCACCAAGAAAATCTTGTCTCAAGTCTAGCCTGGTTAGTCTAGTGTGGCTTCCTCAACTTGACAGGTAGTAGTTTTTTATCAATGGTTTTATCTTTGTGTTATCAACTTGCATATTTGGAGGATTTAAATACTTCGACATGCACATTTGATATGATTTAAAGTCTTCAAGCATACTATTGAAGAAGCTCAATTTTGTTGACTTTGTAGCCATGTATTATTTTATTTTAATTTATCTTATTTTTTTTATCATTTGAACCAAAGGTATCGCATTATTGGAAATAATTTTACATTATTCTTGGCAAAGACTTTACACAATTTGATCCGAAGGTGCCGCATTGTTCGAGCCAAAGTCTTTACACTGTCTAAGAAAAATACTTTACATGATTTGTGGCAAAGACTTTATACCATCTGAGGCAAAGACTTTACATGATTTGTAGCAAAGTCGTTACATCGTCTGAGTCAAAGGAATCCCATAGTCTAAGCCAAAGACTTTACTCCATCTGAGGCAAAGACTTTACATGATTTTCGGCAAAGACTTTACACCGTCTGAGTCAAAGGCATTCCATAGTCCAAGCTAAATATTGTACACCATCTAAGGCAAAGAATTTATATGATTTGTGGCAAAGACTTTACACTGTCTGAGTCAAAGGAGTTCCATAGTCCAAGCTAAAGACTTTACACCATCTAAGGAAATTACTTTACATGATTTGTGGCAAAGACTTTACACCGTCTGAGTCAAAGGCATTTCATAGTCCAAGCTAAAGACTTTACACCGTCTAAGGCAAAGACTTTATATAATTTATGGCAAAGACTTTACACCATCTGAGTCTAAGGCATTCCATAGTCCTAGCTAAAGACTTTACACCATCTAAGTCAAAGACTTTACATAATTTGCGGCAAAGACTTTACACCGCCTGAGTGAAAGGCATTTCATAGTAAGATCTAAAAACTTTACACCGTCTAAGCCAAAGACTTTACATGATTTGTGGCAAGGACTTTACACCGTCTGAGTTAAGGAAATTTCATAGTCCGAGCTAAATACTTTACACCGTCTAAGGCAAAGACTTTACATAATTCGTGGCAAAGACTTTATACTTTCTGAGTCAAAGGCATTCTATAGTCCTAGCTAAGGACTTTACACCATCTAAGACAAAGACTTTAATGATTTGTGATAAAGACTTTACACCTTCTGAAGCATTCCATAGTCTGTGCTAAAGACTTTACATCGTCTAAGGCAAAGACTTTACATGATTTGCGGTAAGGACTTTCCACCATCTAGATTAGTCATAGGTATTTCTCAAAGAATATAATCATTCATTATCGAGATTCATGACCAAGATTATTGAATTACTAATTTAAGAGCTAACAAAACATATAATATTTTTTGCAGATTGAATCATGGTTTACTTTAGAGATTTGACTTCTTCTTCTTCAGAGTTGCGATACCTTGTGATATCAGATCATAAATACAGTAAGGTGAAGAACAAACTGCTTATAAGTATGCCCTTTGTAACACCCCCCAAAGAACTCTAATCGATTAAGTTTTCGGAGGAGTTAGTATAAGGGTCAACTTCAAACGACCATATCTCTTTGAATATAATGAATTGGGTGGAACACGATCTACCAAATTAAAGGTATTTGAGTCTTCTTTCCAACTCCACTAAGATTGTAATTTTTGGAGTTCGGAGTCAAATGTTATGGCCATTTTACTATTGACTAGTATTGCAGGAATTTCAGGCCTGGGCGAAATTTGGGCTTGGCGCTCCAGTGGAGCTGGGCGCCACTATAGCGCCAGAAAATAGCCTCAGTAGTTTGGTCCTTGGCTTGATGCACCACTATTAGATGTGCAGGGTTTTAAGCCTATTTTGTCTTGGCGCTGTAGTGGCGCGACGCGCCAGCAAGACCTTTGCCCAATTTTCCAGATTTTTGAAGAGGGGCAACTTTGACTTTTTCCAAATTATATAGCATTTTGGACCATTAATTTTTAGCTTCTCTCTCTCTAAAAAGCCCTAGAACTTTTCCCTCTCTTCTTCTTCCCCAAATCCATCTCCAACAAAGGGTGTCTTCAAGAGTTTCAAGGATTCAAGCCTCCCATTAAAGGCCCAACATCAAGGTCTCTTCAAAGTCTTCAAACAAGGTATGTAAGGCTAACCTAAAATATGGATTGAGTTCTTCCATATGCCCATAGATGTGTTGGTTAGGAGTTGTGAAAGAGTTGCACCTTCTAGGAAGGTTTCCTTGAAAATTTTCCCTAAACTATGGAATGTTTTTAGATACTAATGGCTGATTGATGATTTTAATGACTTGAGTTACTAAATAGTTATTTTTCATATTATTGACTACAAATGTATCCTTGTATATAGATTTATAGGTATTGACGATATTCTTGAGTTGCGTTTTGTTGAGAGTATGGATTCATGTTTCATTCACATGAACCCAAGATGAGATTTCTTGTCATAAATGTCTTGAGGTTAAGATGGATAGTTGTGTGTATATATGTATTGATTGGAATGAAAAGAATGAATTGGATAGTTAAGAATGTCCCCTTGTTTTTATAATTTGAACATAGGACTAAAATAAAGATTGTGTAGTACATGTTTGGATAATGATGTGATGATAATATTTGATGATGGTGTGAGTGATGATGTGAATGGTGCTTATTTAATATGTGTAGAATGATTGATGAAGAGGTTATGTTGATGAGGAGGTTATGTGATGAAGTGAATTGGAGTCTAATGTGATTATGTGATATATGAATTGCATATTTTAAGTCGATTGGAGTCTTATGAGTATTTTTAAAATAAAGGATTTTTGAGAAGGAGTTTTAAATACATGATTTGTGAGAATTTTTGCATAAACTATTTATACACTATTTTGAGTTTAAGAAATGATTATTTTCATCTATGATTTAAAAAGAGTTTAAGCATGAGTTGAGTTTGAGAAGTCTTTTAATTATTTTTGAACATGAGTATTTTTAGTATAAATAAGTTGAGCATTTTTACATAAAAAGGTCTATTTTGAGATTGTATAAATTTTAAAGAGAAGAGTTTGATGAGTTGAGATGAGTCTATTTGAAAGAAGGTTCAAGGAGGCCAGATTTGATTGAGTTGATTTGAAGGAGTCCAATGAGGCTAAATGAGTATTTTGAGTATGTTACTCACTTGATAGATATGAGCATATTGAGTCTTGGGAGGAGTATCGAGCACCGAATTAGGTAAGAGTAAAGTCCATACTCAAACCCAATAACTACGTCGCCAAACGTAGCGGGGGATTGAACCGTTAAAGTCAGATGCTTCCCCAAAATATTTGTCCTGACATTATAGGACTTGGTTGGATTGGATCCATGATTGGTTGATGCGTTCATACCCTGGCAAGGCATGAATGGATGCAGCAACAACGTCGGCTTGTTGTACTATCACTCGCTCATATTGTGATGGTTGTCAGTTAGAGAAACTCCCAATTAAATGGATTGTGCTTGATATGATTGGTTTGATTGTGATTGCAGATGGTTGAGTTGAATTGTAAGACATTGCATAATTTAATTAGCATATTTATTGAGTTGAGCCCTTTGAGTTGGTTGTTGAGTTGATTATTGAGTTGATTGTATATGGTCGGATTGGATTAGATAAATTGTGATTTGATAATGTACGATTGGACTGGATTGTATTAGATGATATGTTGATTAGGTTGAATGGAAGGATATATGATTGGATTGGATTGGACCGTATATGACCGGGTTGAACCGATTGTGTACGATTGGATTGAATCGGATGATATATGATTTGATTGAACTGTATTGTGTATGATTGGATTGGATTGTATGATGTGTGATTGGTTTTTGTCTAGAAATGTATTCTTACTTTAGACTTATGATGTCTTATGTGAGTCTCTCCTACCTTTCTGATTCGAGATAGTTGACCCAATGTTATTCTTTCTTGAGGTATGTTTCATTCTGCCATATTACATACTCGTACATTCCATGTACTGACGTCTATTTAGACCTGCATCATTTTATGATGCAGAGACAGGTTTAAGAGATCATTAATAGAAGCACCATTGGGGATCTATTCGTATTCAGCGTATTGGTGAGTCCGCCTCTACATTCGGAGGGCACCGCTTATGTTATTCTTATGTCGAGTTAGCCCTTTTCATTTGATTTGAGGTAGCCATGAACATGTCATTGGCACCAATTAGATAGTAGTGATAGAGGCTTCATAGACTATATAGTGATGGATCGATTGAGTATTTCTTTCCTTAAATTATTCTTGTCAAACTATTTTTAATGACAAATATTAGAGTTGATTTGTTGGCCCATGGCCTTTATTCTTTGAGTTAGATTGATGTTTTGAGTTGCCCACCGAATATTCTTTTTATATTTTTTTTCTTCCACTGATTGAATGAAGGAACGGATGTGTGATCAGGCTATGTGGTTCGCTTGGTAGCCAGAATTGGCTTCTAAGTGCCGGTTACGTCTAGGGTACCCTCCCGGGACGTGACACCCTTAGCTGGCCAATATGTTGCTCCATGGCCATCTTAGGGGGAACTTCCTAGTTTAGATGATTGGACTCTTGAATATAACAGCCGTCCTCTCAAGACATGGGTACTTTGCACTCCTAATCATCGTACAAAACATATTGAAACTTCTTTACCATGTTTGGGGCGACGAATCATTAATAGAGAGACTCAATGGGATGAGCTTGGAATAAGATTCATTCTAAGCTTGCTGATCTCACTGAAGAACCGTGTTTCTTCTCTTAAGGATGAGGTCCAAGTAATTCTTAAGGATGAAGATAAAATGGGAATGAATATTTCTCCTTTGAAGAATTTATTAGAGTCTCTCTTTGAACTTGCCACCTCCTATGACAAAGCATGATCATCCCTTGCTGATAGAGCCCTGAAAATTGAAGAATTCGAGCCATATCTAAATGCCAAGAAATACCTTGATCTTGTCTTGAATGAAAAGAATGAAAAGTTCGAAGAATTGTCTGACATCTGTCAACCTCTTAAGGAGGCGAGGAAGAAGGTGAAGGAGTTAAAAGCCCTCCGAGATACTTCTAAGAAAGAAGTCGAAGATGTCGAATCTAAAGTCTCAGCAGCTGAATAAAAGTACAACAAATGTGCTGATATTTCTCTAGCTACTACAAATGCCTCAAATGACGTGAAAGAGAAAAAGAGAGTTTTAGAGATTTATCTTCAAGACTTTTTTTTTTTTTTTGGGAACAGACCCTACACGAGGTTCCCACCTCTCGTGCACAGTCAGGGGTTGAGCAACACCCCCAAGCCTTAACATAAATAACAAAAGTAAAAATACAAGGAGGGGGACATAAACCTTACCTCCGATCCTATGGTGGTTCATAAGTCAGCTAACCTATTAAAGTCGGCTAACTCATCCCCGAAACAAAAAAAGGGCTAACTATAACTAGAAAGCAGTAAACCTATGAGAGGACTTCTCCCGGTACAATTCGACTAATAAAGCATAAATGAGGGAGACTCTCCCCTTCCATGAGAAAACAAGAAAGTAATCTACACTAGTCCTATTCAACTATGCTACGTACCATACATAGCTAAATTGAAAGAAGAACAAGTATATGAACCTTTTATCTCGCATGGGGTGGGAAAATTCTTTTCATCTTTGCCCTTTTTAGTCTTGTCATAACAGGTAAGTCCCAATGGAAGGTTGCATCCACTTTAGGATTGAGCATATATCAACTAAGGAGGATGAAGGTAGCGTAAGTATATTGAGTTATAGCAACCAGCATCCTTGGAGTTGTTGAGGAAGGCCTTGAAAAAGCTTATTGCTTGCTGCAAATTAAAGCTGTAGTAGCTTTGCTTGTGGCTATTGTTATGGAGTAGAACTGCTGCTGCCTTGTACCTAGGCCATTAATACTGTGGTTGTTCAGCCCAGCTAGTAGATGATCTTCTTTTGTGCCTATATTCACAATTAAGCACCTGCAAGGGGATCCAAATAATTTGGTATGGTTGCTGCAGGTAGTGGAGGATGTTGGAGGGTGCTGGAGAGCTCCTGGTATGTGGATCTGCACATACAGATAGCCAAGGAAGCAAGCAGTGAAGCTTGCTGCAGTCCTGTAACCAGTTTGTTGTTGCCTCTGTAGCTGAATTGGTAATATGCTTGTTGTAGATCCCTCTTTTGGATTTGGGATACCTGCATAGACAACCAACAACAGAAAAATACACAAACAAGCAAATGTGCATCTCCTTGTTGCTTCTTTTGTGATTAGGTTGCTTGTTGGTGTCAGTTACACAAGAAGGGAGGTTCTTTGTTGTGATCAGGTTCAGCTTCTTGGAGTACCTGCACAGCCAAACAAAACCAACAAAACATACAACCAAAGAAGTGTGCAAGCTGCTGTAACCAGTACTATTAGCTTGTATTTGTTCCTTGTCTGCTGGAAGTTGGTGGAGCTGTTGCAGATGTTGATGGAATGCATCTTCAAGACTTAACTAATTATAAGCTACATTTAGACTAGCTTATTATGAACTATTTTTTTTGATTTTTTTAGCATTCTAATTGATTAGTTGTTTCTCTTTTATAAATCCTTTTGATTGAATTATACTGCGCATTTCTTTAAGTATTTCTTTTACATTTCAGCTTCAAGAGTTATTTACTCGTACTGATGCATCGATGTAATCGCATTAAGCATGGACTTTCCCCTAAATATCATTGTTTATTACCTTATGTATTTTGATAGTATGAGAGGGATATCATTTTATGAGAGAACCAAAGCCAGAAGAGACTCAATTTATTAGAAACCAAACACCTTAATATAAGACATATCCAAAATTTATAGCTCAAGTCCCTCAAGATAGTTCTAAACAAACTTCAAAAATGAATTTCACATGCAAAAAAGCTGATGGATTCATATTTGCATGATCTTATTAAAAACAAATACTCATAGCTAAGTATAGGAAAGCCAAAAAGAAGATTCATAGAACGGCAACATGTACAATAATAACAGCTAATAGCTTTATGGATTTGTATGGATATTTCTTTGAAGTCAATTCAAATTCTATCTTGATTGGACTTGTCTAATTCACACATTATATTTGACAATCTATAAGAATATCGTGATGCTCAAATAATAGCGTGCCCCATTTCTTTTATACTTTAGGATATAATTCTAAGCACCACGGACCACGGTGAAGAGGGTCAAGAGAGACTATGAGTTCTTTGGATACTCATGCGACTGAACTCAGAATGTAATTCCAAGCGACTACGTACCTCAGTGAAGAGGATCAAGTCATAACGTAGTTTTGAAAGAGTGAGTTTTTTGTGTCCTAACTTTTGCCTAGGCTGCCTCTTTCAAAATTTTCAACCTAGCGGACATTTTTTTATGCATGCATAATTTATACTCTTGTGGGCCAGGAGTAAGATACAATTTATACTCGTACCTTAAGGAATGTGTTTCTTTTCTTCAAGGATAGTATCTCTTTATAAAATTTTCTTTAATGGGGCCAATGCACAATCCTTCTGAGTTAACCAGTTTGCAAGCGCCACTTGAGTATACTTCTTGTACCATATATGGTCTATCCCATTTAGTGGAGAACTTTCTTCCAGACCGACAAGAAGTAATAATGGGCCTTCTTACAACAAGAACTTGATCACCCACTTGGAAGCATCTAAGATGAACCTTCTTATTAAAAGATCGAGCTAGACGAGCTTGATAACATTCCAGACTTTGTTGGATATAGTCTATTTTCATCAAGAGCCTCCAATTCTTGAAGGCGTAATTGAGCATTTCCTTTATCAGTGAGCCCTTCTTGATTGGCAAGGCGCAATGAAGGGATTTGACGTTCAAGTGGAAGAACTGTTTCAACTCCATAAACAAGAGAATAGGGAGTCGCTTGTGTTGGCGTGCGATATGTAGTCCTATATGCCCAAAGAGCCTCTTCCATTCTTTTATGCCAATCTCTCTTAGACTTGGAAATAACTTTCTTCAACAAGTTGTAGAGTGTCTTGTTAAATACTTTAGCGAGACCATTAGCAGCCGCATAACACATAGAGGAATTGTGTTGCTTGAAGCCAAAAAGATCACATATCTTTGTCATTAACTTGTTATCAAATGGCTTGCCATTATTTGTCAATATGTGTTGAGGAACACCAAAAAGGTAGATAATATTAACTCGAATGAAGTTAGAGATATTCTTTTTCTTCACTTTTCTAAGAGAAACAACTTCTGCCCATTTTGAGAAGTAGTCAGTTGTAGCCAGGATGTACAAATGTCTACCCGATGACTTAGGCAACGGTCCAACAACATCCAAACCCCAAGCTTCAAATGGCCATGAGGCAATCGTTGGGTGTAATACTTCTGGGGGTTGATGTATAAAATTCGTATGGAATTGGAAAGCTTTACATCTTCTAACGTAATCCAGACAATCTTTCACCATGGTTTGCCAGTAATATTCTATCTTTTTTATGTGAAAATAAAGTTTTGGCCCACATTGATGCGCTCCACATACTCCAGAATGTGCTTCTTGCACATCTTGAGTAGATTCATTTGCCCCCAAACATCATAAGAGAATTCCATCGAACGACCGCCTGTAAAGTATATTTTTATAATAAATAAAATGAGGGGCTCGTCGTCGGGTCTCTGTCGTTCTTCAAAGGTTTTTTGGCAATATTCCATAACACAAATAATCTATTATTAGTTGTCACCAATCATCAATTTTAGCCTTCGAAGTGGCGATAACTTGTTGAAATTCTTTTTCATGCTCATCTGGAGGCGCATTTGTCCATCTTTGGCAAACCACAACTTGCATTTCATCAGGAGATACTAATGTAGAAGCCAAAGCTACCAATGCATCAACCTTTTTATTTACCTTTCTTGGGACATGTTGAATAGTCACCTCTCCAAGCCATCCTATCATCTTTTAAGCATAATTGTAGTATAGGATTCACTCAAGATTCTTTACTTCATAATTACCTGAGAAATGATTGATCACCAACTTGAAATCCCCAAAAACTTGTAGTTGCAATTGTTTCATATCACTGGCTATTTCAAGCCCAAGTAAAAGCGCTTGATATTCACAACATTATTGGAGTAGTGTTGTGTTAGAGTGAAGGAGTACGACAAAACTTCTCCATAGGAAGTGACAAATACCACTCCAGCACCGGATCCTTCACAATGTGCAGCACCATAAAAATACATATTCCAAGGTGGCTGAATTTCCACTAGCATTGCGTCTTCATCAGGTAATTTATTAGATAACTCCCAATCATTCAGAATTGGATGATTGGCCAAGAAATCTACTAGCACTTGTCCTTTTACTGCCTTCTGAGATATATACACAATTTCAAATTGTTGAAATTGTAGGTACCCCATTGTTAGTCGATCACTTAAGATAGGCTTGGACATGATAAACTTGATAGGATTCGCTTTAGAGACAAGTTGCATAATATGAGCTTGGAAGTAATGCTTCATCTTTTGAATCGAGAATAGGACTACCAAACATGACTTCTCAATAGGTAAATACTTGATCTCATTTTGTGTCATTATCCTACTCAAGTAATATAGGGCCTTTTCTTTCCCTTCATTGTTTTTTTGTGCGAGAAGTGCTCCTACTGACCTTTCTTGTGCTGCAATGTATAAAATCAAGGGTTTTCCAGGTATAGGAGCTACAAGTACTACAGGCTTCATCAGATAAGACTTTATGTTCTGGAAAGCATTGGTAAAAGCTTGGTCACATTCAAAAGGAACATCTTTCTTCATAAGGTGACTGAATGGTTGACATCTCCCAGCTAGATTTGAGATAAACCTCCTAAGGTATGCTAATTTTCCTTGTAAGCTTTTTAACTCATGAATATTTTTTGGCTCAAGCATCTTCAAAATAACATATATCTTATCTTAGACAATCTTGATTCGTCGATGTTGAACAATAAAACCGAGAAACTTTCCCAAAGTAACTCCAAAGGCACATTTTAAAGGGTTCATTTTGAGTTGGTGTCTTCGAAGTCGTTCGAACACCATTCTCAAATCTTGTAAGTGGTCATCACTCTTCCTTGATTTTACCACTAAGTCATCCATATAACACTCAACATTTTTATGAAGCATGTCATCAAAAATATTCGGCATAGCTCATTGATAAGTGGCCCCATCATTTTTTGAACCAAAAGGCATTACTTTGTAGCAATATATACCTTTAGGTGTGCGAAATGTAGTAAGTTCTTCATCCCTTGGTGTCATGCGAATTTGATTGTATCCAGATGAATTATCCATGAAAGTCATTGTCTCGTATCCAGTCGTGGCATCAATCATAACTTCAAGAAATGGAAGAGGAAATTCATCCTTAGGGCATGCATTATTAAGATCTCTAAAGTCAACACAAACTCGGATTTGTCCATTCTTCTTTCTTACTGGTACAATGCTCAAAATCCATGTAGGATATTTGACTTCAGGAATGAAACCTGCTTCAATGAGATTGTTAACTTCAGTTTTGATCAAAGGAACTAGTTCAGGTCTAAAGCGACGTTGAGCTTGTTTAACAGGAAGAGTCCCTCATTTCACAAAAAGATGATGAACTGCAACTTTAGGGTCTAATCCTGGCATCTCTTTGTAACTCCAAGCAAATACGTCCTTAAATTCCATAAACAGCTCAATATATTTCTTCTCTTCATCGTCATCTAGTGAAGCACTTACATATATAGGCCTTATATCATCATCAACCCAAAGATTTACTTCTTTCAATGCATCAACAATATTCTTTACCCCTTCCGCGAGTTCAGGTGGCACACTGCGCGTGCTAAAATTTGGAAATAACAAATTTTATAGCCGAGAGAAATAATTAATCAAGACCGGAAAATTGGAGTAACAAAGAGTAATATTTGATTTCAAAATATAGTGTGTGTTACAATTTCTATGATAATCCTCTGATTCTTCAAATAATATGCAATATGTTGAACTTGAATTTGATTTAGAGTCAAGGGTTTGAATAGCTTGATCTTGAATCTTCGTCTTCAAATTTAGATTTGAATTATTCATCACGAACACTTGTATGGTTATGACGAATAATATATATGAACAAGTAACTTGATCTTGAAGTTCTTGATATTTTCCTTCGTTCTTGATCTTGAACTTGAGCTTGAATTTGATTACTTAAACTTTGTAGCTTTGTAGAAAATTTATGGCCTTTGATCTACGAGCTCTCTTGTTGCTTCTTGTTCTTGAAAACCCCCTCCTCTGAGAATAATGAGGACCCCTATTTATAGTTGTAAGAAGTGGTATGAGGGTGTGATTTTATTGGTTGGTTTGAACTGACCAATCCGATTTTTTTGGTGAAGAGCTTTAATTTGATTGGTCAGAACATGTCATATATATACGTGGCATTATTCTAGTGGCTTATTTAATTTGACTTAGATTTCCACATAACTTTGACATGTGGTATGATTTTAGTGTCTTATTTAATTTGACTTGGATTGCCACATAATTTTGGCACATGGCAAGATTCTAATGGCTCATTTAATTTTACTTGGATTGTCATATAACTTTGACATGTGGTGTGATTTTAGTGGCTCATTTTATTTGACTTGGACTGCCACATAACTTTGGCACATGACATGATTCTAATGGCTTATTTAATATGACTTGGATTGCCACATAACTTTGCCACGTGGTGTGATTTTAGTGGCTCATTTAATTTGACTTGAATTGCCACATAACTTTGACACATGGTGTGCTTTTAGTGGATCATTTATTTGACTTGGATTGCCACATTATTTGAACTATTTTCTTGAATTTAATATAGTCCTATTTAATTTACGGATTTAAATCAAATATAATTTTAATGTTTACAAATGCCCCCTACTTCAAGTCTTGTCAAAATATTTTTTTTTTGAAGACTGGACTTGAAGTATTTTAATTGAGATCAATATTAATTTATACATGTAAATCTCGCACGCCATAACCGGATAAAGACCAAAAATTTAAGGACCTTATATAAGCATGATGATCAGAGTTATAATAATAATTATTATTATATTTTTAAGCTTGAAATCATAATCCATTTAGAGGGATAGTTAATGTCTGTCAATGACTACAATTAGTAGTCCAATAATTCAAGTCTTTTTAAGAGTATGATTGTTTTAAGTGTTTCACATGGAAACAAATACTTCCACAGCAACCTTAGGGATCTCTACAAATAGAGCTTTGCTCTTCATATTTTGCATCAATTGCAGTGTTGCAAGTCACAACGAGGGAGCACAATATAAGTTAATTTCTTCTCCTCCTTTTTTTAAATGGGCCGAATTTATTATTATTTTTATTTTTTGTCTGGGCCGATTTTTTTAATTTTATTTTTGGAGAGATTAAATTTGTACCATTCCACTAGAGTCCTAACCCAAAAAGTAATTATAGTTACTTGGGAAGAAGGACTTCCTCACCATCACTATTTGTCTATAAATAGATTCTCTCCTTTTATTTATTTTTTATTATTGGCATTGACAATTTTGATGCTCCTTTTTGCATATACTCTTGCGTTCATCAAGATACGAGGTACGTTTTTTTTTGTTTAGGCGGTTTTTTTAGGCCATATTTTTTAGGCCTTTTTTTTAACGGAGAGAATAAATTTGTACCATTCCACTAAGAGTCCTAACCCAAAAAGTAATTTTAGTTACTTTGGGAGAAGGACTTCCTCACCATCACTATTTGTCTATAAATAGACTCTCTCCTTTTATTTATTTTTATCATTGACATTGACAATTTTAATGCTCCTTTTTGCATACACTCTTGAGTTCATCAAGATACGAGGTACATTTTTTTTTGCTTAGGCCATTTTATTTGTTTAGGCTATTTTTTTTATTATTATTGAAAGTGAAAATATTACTTCATATGCAATGAACTTTTATTCTATTGGAGTCAAAGGTGCTGCATTGTTTGAGCTAATAATTTTATATTATTCTTGGCAAAGACTTTACATCGTTTGACCCGAAGGTGCCGCATTGTTCGAGCCAAAGTCTTTACAATGTCTAAGATAAATACTTTACATGATTTATGGCAAAGATTTTATATTGTCTGAGACAAAGACTTTACATGATTTGTGGCAAAGACTTTACGTCGTCTGAGTCAAAGATATCCCATAGTCCAAGCCAAAGACTTTACACCATTTGAGGTAAAGACTTTATATAATTTGTGGTAAAGACATTACACCGTATGAGAAAAAGGCATTTCACAGTCCGAGCTAAAGACTTTACACTGTCTAAAGCAAAGACTTTACATGATTTGTGGCAAAGACTTTACACCGTCTGAGTCAAAGGCATTCCATAGTCCTAGCTAAAGACTTTACACCATCTGAGGCAAAGACTTAACATAATTTGTGGCAAAGACTTTACACCATTTGAGTCAAAGGCATTCCATAGTCCGAGCTAAAGACTTTACACCATCTAAAGCAAAGACTTTACATGATTTGTGGCAAAAACTTTACACTGTATGAGTCAAAGGCATTTCATAGTCCAAGCTAAAGACTTTACACCGTGTAAGGTAAAGACTTTACATGATTTTTGGCAAAGACGTTACGGCGTCTGAGTCAAAGATATTTCATAGTCTGAGTTAAAGACTTTGCACCATCTAGATTAGGCATAGGTCTTGCTCAAAGAATATAATCATTCATTATTGAGATTCATGACCACGATTATCGAATTACTAATTTAAGCGCTAATAAAACACTTTTTTTTTACAAATTGGATCATGATTTACTTTAGAGATTTGACTTTCTCATCTTCAGAGTTGCGATATCTTATGTGTTTTGATAGTACAAGAGATATATCATTGTATGAGAGCACCAAATCTAGGAGAGACTTAATTTATTAGAAACCAAACTTCTTAATCTAAAACATATCCAAAATTTATAGCTCAAGTCCCTCAGGATCGTTCTAAACAAACTTCAAAAATGAACTTCACATGCAGGAAAGCTGATAGATTCATATTCACATGATCTTATTAAAAACACTCATAGCTCAGCGTAGAAAAACTGAAAAGAAGGTCCATAGATCTACACTATGTACAATAATCACAGCTAATAGCTTTACGGATTTGTACAAATATTTCTTTGAAGTCAATTTCAAATTCTGTCTTGATTGGCCTTCTCTAATTCACACGTTATATATGACAATCTACAAGAACATTGTGATGCTCAAATAATAGCGTACCCCATTTCTTTTGAACTTATGAGACTAAACTTAGGATGTAACTCTAAGCACCACGGACCTCGGTGAAGAGGGTCAAGAGAGACTATGTTTTTTTTTTGGATACTCATGCGACTAAACTCAGAATGTAATTCCAAGCGCGTACGTTCCTCAGTGAAGTGGATCAAGTCATAACGTAGGTCTGAAAGAGTAATTTTTTTATTGTTTTTTGTGTCCTAACTTTTGCCTAAGCCGCCTCTTTCGAGATTTTCAACCTAGCAGATATTTTTTATGCCGTACATAGTTTATACTCTTGCGGGCCAGGAGTAACATGTAGTTTATACTCTACCTTAAGGAGTGTGTTTATTTTCTTCAAGGATAGTATCTCTTTATGAACTTTTTGTTAATAGGGCCAATGCACAATCCTTCTAAGTCAACAAGTCTGAAAGCGCCGCTTGAGTATACTTTTTGTACTACATATGGTCCATCCCATTTAGCGGAGAACTTGCTTCCAGACCGACAAAAAGTAATAATGGGCCTTCTTACAACAAGAACTTGATCACCCACTTAGAAGCCTCTAAGACGAACCTTCTTATTAAAAGATCGATCTAGACGAGCTTGATAACATTCTAGACTTTGTTGGGCCTCTAGTCTTTTTTCATCAAGAGCCTCCAATTCTTCAAGGTGTAATCTAGCATTTTCTTCATCAGTGAGCCCTTCTTGAATGGCAAGGCGTAATGATGGGATTTGACGTTCAAGTGGAAGAACTGCTTCAACTTCATAAATAAGAGAATATGGAGTCGCTTGTGTTGGCGTACGATAAGTAGTCCTATATTCCCAAAAAGCCTCTTCCATTCTTTCATGCCAATCTCTCTTAGACTTGGAAACAACTTTCTTTAACAAGTTGAAGAGTGTCTTCATCAGGTAATTCATCAGATAACTCCCAATCATTCGAAATTGGATGATTGGCCAAGAAATCTGCTAGCACTTGTCCTTTTACTGCCTTCTAAGATATATACACAATTTCAAATTGTTGAAATTGGAGGTACCACCTTGCTAGTAAATCACTTAAGGCAGGCTTGGAAATAAAAATCTTGATAGGATTCGCTTTAGAGACAATTTACACAATATGAGCTTGGAAGTAATGCTTCATCTTCTGAATCAAGAATAAGAGTGCCAGATATAACTTCTCAATAGGTGAATACTTGATCTCATTTTGTGTGATCATTATAATTTAGTAATATAGGGCATTTTCTTTCCCTTTATTGTTTTCTTGTGCGAGAAGTGCTCCTACTGACCTTTCTTGTGCTGCAATGTATAAAATCAATGGTTTTCTAGGTATAGGAGCTACAAGTACTAGAGGCTTCATCAGATAAGACTTTATGTTCTGGAAAGCATTGGTAAAAGCTTGGTCCCATTCAAAAGGAACATCTTTCTTCATAAGGCGACTGAATGGTTGACATCTCCCAACTAGATTTGAGATAAACCTCCTAAGGTATGCTAATTTTCCTTATAAGCTTTTTAACTCATGAATATTTTTTGGCTCAAGCATCTTCAAAATAGCATATATCTTATCTTGGACAATCTCGATTCCTCGATGTCGAACAATAAAACCGAGAAACTTTCCCGAAGTAACTCCAAAGGCACATTTTAAAGGGTTCATTTTGAGTTGGTGTCTTCGAAGTCGTTCGAACACCATTCTCAAATCTTGCAAGTGGTCATCACTCTTCCTTGATTTTACCACTAAGTCATCCATATAACACTCAACATTTTTATGAAGCATGTCATCAAAAATATTCGGCATGGCTCATTGATAAGTGGCCCCATCATTTTTTGAACCAAAAGGCATTACTTTGTAGCAATATATACCTTTAGGTGTGCGAAATGTAGTAAGTTCTTCATCCCTTGGTGCCATGCGAATTTGATTGTATCCAGATGAATCATCCATGAAAGTCATTGTCTCGTATCCAGTCGTGGCATCAATCATAACCTCAGGAAATGGAAGAGGAAATTCATCCTTAGGGCATGCATTATTAAGATCTCTAAAGTCAACACAAACTCGGATTTGTCCATTCTTCTTTCTTACTGGTACAATGCTCAAAATCCATGTAGGATATTTGACTTCAGGAATGAAACCTGCTTCAATGAGATTGTTAACTACAGTTTCGATCAAAGGAACCAGTTCAGGTCTAAAGCGACGTTGAGCTTGTTTAACAGGATGAGTCCCTTATTTCACAGAAAGACGATAAACTGCAACTTTAGGGTCTAATCCTGGCATCTCTTTGTAACTCCAAGCAAATACGTCCTTAAATTCCATAAACAGCTCAATATATTTCTTCTTTTCATCTTCATCTAGTGAAGCACTTACATATATAGGCCTTATATCATTATCAACCCCAAGATTTACTTCTTTCAATGCATCAACAATATTCTTTACCCCTTTCTCGAGTTCAGGTGGCGCATCTTCAGCATCCTCATCTTCTTGAAGGTCACCATCATTAAAAGATATGTGATGGCATGCATGAATATCAACAAACCCATTCTCAATTTTTGCATATAGTGAAGTACTTTCCTCATCACAAATTATGATTTGATTTGATGATCCCACACTTTCTTCATCTTCATCTCTCTCCCTAGTGTGAACTATGGTGTGAGTTCTTTCTCTCAGGACATTTCCATATGAAACTACAAGTTTTGTTTCTCCCCTCATTCTAGAAGGAATCAAACTGGGGCAATTCTTGGGTGAATTGTGCTCTCGAGCATGTACCCATTCTTCCATTGTTCTATAATTTCCTTGGCGCTTGTATTTCTTCTTTATTGGTCCCAACCAATCAAAAATTGAAGTTTTTGGAGTTGATTTGATAAGCCGATCAAATGTAGAAATATTAAGCGTCATATCATTAAGTCGATCAAACACAGAAGGCTTCTTCTTAAACATGATAGGTTCTTCAACGGGGGTAATGTAGTTGATGCTCATCCTTTTTATAGAAATTTAAAATGGCGATAGTTGTTTGTAACCCAAGACTTCATGTGATTGCTTGATAACATACCCTCTCACTATCTTCATCCTTTGAGTTGGATTTAGGCCATGATTTGCCTTTTCAATAACTTAATTTGGAGGTTTCCCTACTTTTAAAGTTTCATTGGGATTGTACACTGCTTTCACCAATAACTTATATGCATTTGGGTCAAAACCCTTATTTGTACGCTTTTTAGGAAGTGATTCATATGAATTATGATTTGATGGTCTAACAAATCCTTCTATCATTTTTAAAGGTGATTTGATTATATCAATTTATTTGATAGGAAATGTCAACTTGCTACTCTGTAACTTAGAGGGTGGGATCTTGACCTTGTTTGTCTTTGGGACATGGTGAGAAATAGGGATTGCTCTCTTAATTGAAAATGCCTCACTTTCCTTAGGTATTTTACTCATATCTGAGGCGTTTTATTCTTTTCAGTCATGACCCTTGCATAATCAAGTGCTACATCAACCTTTTTTGTGATATCAGCCTTTCTGATTGGTATCGCGTTACCAACTTTGACTTCTTTTGAGACATGATTCTTTAAGTAGAATTTTGCATCAGCAAAGTGCGTTTCTGTCTCAGTTAAAGGTTCTTCATAAGCAACTACCTTCTTTTGAACCCTATCTTCAAATATTTGAAACATTGATGGTAGGTGGATGGTACCACTTTGTTCTCATGTATCCATGGCCTTCCTAATAAGATATTATACGAGGTCTTTGATTCAATAACATACATTCATGCACTCGAACACATATCTCCCATCGTTATATCTAATTTGACAATGCCAATGGTTCTCTACTCCCCTTGGTTAAATTCCTAAATCATCAGACGACTTTCAGATAGTTTATTTATCAAGATTCTAAGTTCCTTCACAGTGCGAATAGGGAGAATATTAACCCTATATCCATCATCCACTATGATCGTATTAACTTTATGTCCACGCAAAAAACCTACCATATATAAAGGATGATTATGCAATACTTCACCCAATAAAAGATCATCATTAGTGAATGTAAACTTCGCATCACAAACGTCCACTTCTTCAGAGTGAGACTTGATAGGGCCTTCATGTGATGGAGGTAATGATGGCGATGAGTCTTCTCCCGTTGTCTCTTCTTTATCAATGTTACAACATGAGGCCTTCGTGTCAAAATGAGAAATATTTTCATGGAACCAATTTGGAAAGAATTCTTCTAATGTCACCAAAGAACATTGCTTTGGATAGTAATTTCCCCCAACTTTTGACTTCTTCATATTCTTCTTTACCCTTTGAGTTTTAGGTAATTTCTTCATTTTTGCTCTTGTCACTTGCTTTCTTGGCTTTGTTTGCAAGCTCATTTTACAACGTCTTCATTGTGTTACTAAAATTCATCCCTCATCATCAGTATAAGCACCGCAAGATTGATTTTCCTCTAGAGGTTTATCTTCCCTTATTACTTCATTCATCAAGGGAATGAGCAATGATGTGTTAACATCTATCGGCTCAAAGTCACCAAATTTAATCATTTTTGGTGGTGATGTGGCTAGGACATAGCCACCATCATGTCGAGATATTTTATCTTTTGAAGACTAGGCCTAAAATATTAATTGTAGAATAATGGCATTCCATGTATTTGGAGATGCACCGTGAATCCATACTATATTGATGCACCGCTTCATCATTGTTGGAGTAGAGATATAGCAAATTAGGATAATGGCATGCCATGTATTTTGAGATGCACCTGTAATTGGAATTCGCTTATGAGTCAATTTTGTAGAAGCCTAATTCAAGTTTGAGTCTAGTTACAATATATATTCTAATAAACCTCTATAAATAGACGCCTAACCTTCATTGTTTTGCATCAATTAGTCTTGACGATCAGCGCCGTGGTACTTTCTTCTTCTCTTTCCTTTGATTTTCACCAACCTTTTCCACATCTTGACATGTCTATCGTAGAAAATTCATATCTTATTGTAGAAATATTGAAATCATGAACGGTTTGATTTTACAGAGACTAGACTTCTTAGTCTATATCCAAAATTCAGAATTTAATATCTTGGTAACCGTTCTGTATGATTTTTTGAAGTTAGCTCTAGATTCTGCCATTTTAAAATTTTCAGATTTGTATGGCTTTACTAGAACTTTCATATCTTGATGTAGGAATGACGAAATCACAAGCCACTTAATTTTTTTGAATCTAGACACAAAGTTATACAACATATCCGAAATTCAAAATTTAATACCTTCAGAATTATTTTAGATATTTTTATGAAGTCAGTTGTAGATTTGGGCGCACCAAAATTTTTATATTTGAGTGAAGGCACCAAAGTTTTTTTTTTATCTCAATGTAAAAGTATTGAAATTGCTATTCTATTGATTTTCCATAAACTAGATAAGAACGACTATAACATATCAAACATTTAGATTTAAACTCCTTCAATATCATTCTAGATAATTTTTTTGAAGTTTAACTTCAAATTTTGTCATGCTGAAAATTTCGTATTTTTGTTGCCTCAAAAAATATTTTATATTTTGATGTAGGAACATCGTTATCGAAAAGGGTTGTGATTACTAGAAACTAGACTTCAAGGGCATTATTATCACCAAGAAAATCTTGTCTCAAGTCTAGCCTTGTTAGTCTAGTGTGTCTTCCTCGACTTGATAGGTAGTAGTTTTTTATCTATGTTTTTTTTTAAGTTATCTACTTGCATATTTGGAGGATTTAAAGACTTCAACATGCACATTTGGTATGATTTTAAGACTTCAAGCATACTGTTGAAGAAGCTCATTTTTTGACTTTGTAGCCATTTATTATTTTACTTTTTTATCATTTGAACCAAAGGTGTTGCATTGTTGGAAATAATTTTACATTATTCTTGGCAAAGACTTTACAGAGTTTGACTCGAAGGTGCCACATTATTTGAGCCAAAGTCTTTAAAATGTCTAAGACAAATAGTTTACATGATTTCTGGCAAAGACTTTATACTATCTGAGGCAAAGGCATCCCATAGTTCAAGCTAAAGACTATATACCGTCTGAGGCAAAGAATTTACATGATTTGCGGCAAAGACTTTACACTGTCTGAGTCAAAAGAATTCCATATCCAAGCTAAAGACTTTACATCGCCTAAGGCAAAGACTTTACATGATTTGTAGTAAATTCTTTACACCATCTAAGTCAAAGGCGTTTTATAGTCCGAGCTAAAGATTTTACATCGTCTAAGCCAAAGACTTTACATAATTTATGGCAAAGACTTTATACCATATGAAGAAAAGGTATTCCATAGTCTTAGATAAAGACTTTACACCGTCGAAGGAAAAGACTTTACATGATTTATGGCAAAGACTTTACACCGTCTGAGTTAAAGACATTCCATTATCCGAGATAAAAACTTTACACCATCTTAGGCAAAGACTTTACATGATTTGCAGCAAGTACTTTACACCGTCTGAGTCAAAGGAATTCCATAGTCCGAGCTAAAGACTTTACAGCGTCTAAGGCAAAGACTTTAAATGATTTGTGGCAAGGACTTTACACCATCTGAGTCAAAGATATTTCATAGCCCGAGCTAAAGACTTTACACCATATAAGGCAAAGACTTTACATGATTCGTGATAAAGATTTTACACCGTCTGAGTCAAAGGCATTCCATTGTCCGAGTTAAAGACTTTACACAATCTAAGGCAAAGATTTTACATAATTTGCAGCAAGGACTTTACACCATCTGAGTCAAAGGCATTTTATAGTCTGATCTAAAGACTTTACACCGTCTAAGAAAAAGACTGTACATGATTTGTGGCAAGGACTTTAAACTGTCTGAATCAAATATATTTCATAGTCCGAGCTAAATACTTTACACCATCTAAGGCAAAGACTTTACATGATTTGTGGCAAGGACTTTACACCTTCTGAGTCAAAGACATTTGATAGTCCGAGCTAAAGACTTTACACCATATAAGGTAAAGACTTTACATGATTCGTGATAAAGACTTTACATCGTTTGAGTCAAAAGCATCCCATAGTCCAATCCAAAGACTTTACACCGTCTAAGTCAAAGACTTTACATGATTTGTAAAGACTTTCCACCATCTAGATTAGTCATAGGTCTTGCTAAAGAATATAATCATTCATTATTGAGATTCATGACCATGATTATTGAATTACTAATTTAAGATCTAACAAAACATATATTTTTTTTTGCAGATTGAATCATGGTTTACTTTAGAAATTTGAATTCTTCTTCTTCAGAGTTGCGATACCTTGTGATATCAGATCATAAAGACAGTGAGGTGGAGACCAAATTACTTGTAAGTACGCCCTTAGCTGGCCAATATGCTGCTCTATGGCCATCTTTGGGAGAACTTCCTGGTTTAGATGATTAGACTCTTGAATATAACAGTCGTCCTCCTAAGACAGGGTACTTTGCACTCCTATTCATCATACCAAAAATATTGCAAATTCTTTACCATGTTTGGGGCGACGAATCATTAATGGAGAGACTCGATGGGATTACACTTTCACACTTGATGGAGAGTTTCACTATATTCCAGGCTATTGGGAGTGGGCTAAAGATATCCTTAGTAGGAATCGCCGGACTTTGAAGGATGAAAAAATATATGATGTTATGTATGGTTCAATTTTACCTATGATCATAACATTAACATCTTGCAAGCCTTCTGCAAAGCTTGGTGTCCTGTTACAAATACACTACTTACTTCAGTCGGGGAATTGTCTATATCACTTTGGGATTTACACGTGATTGGTGGTCTACCCATAGCAGAAAGTCTTTACGAGGAACTCATGCCAAATGTTGCAGATCTTTTAGGCATATTTGATAAGGGAAAAAGATTTCTCCCTCACTCTTGTGAGGATTTACTTGATGCCTTTCATCAGATCCGAGTAGAGAATAATCATGACTCGACTGTTTTTGTAGAAAGATAGATAGAGTTTTGGTGTAAGAAAGATACAAAATATGGACAACCCCCACCAAGAAGAGAAAAAAAGTCTGCCCATCTTAAATCATCACATAAACCAAATGGCGTAAATGGTGAATCTGTTAATTGGTCTCCCTCTGAAGAAGTATATTTCACAATTTGGAAGTAAAGAGTCACAAGAAAAATGAAACATACTTGGTAGCCTTTTTATCTTGGTGGTTGTGTGTATTTGTGCTTCCTATGAAAGATGATGGCTTTATTCGTCCGAGCTTCTTTAAAATCGCATGTCATTTAGTATGTGGACGAAGAGTTAGCCTTGCAGTTCCAGTATTAGCCAGCATTTATAAAGGTCTAAATACGATTTCAAGATGCTCACGACACGATCTCGTTCATACTTATTTTCCAATTCATTACGTGTATGGTTGGTTGGACTATTACTTCAAAACTCATTACCCATTAGTGGGTGGACCGACTGATCCTCTTATGGCTTCTTTTTCTGGCTAAGGTGCTGCTAGGTATTTTGAAAAAGAGGATGCGAGGAAGCATATACACTGAGGGGGAACCATTTCTTGGGATGCAACATTGTTCAAAACGCCTAATGCTCACCACTACCGCAACGACGACACTGAAAAAGAATTTCAATCAAATTTCTTTATGAGACTTCGCTCAAACTATCTCACTTTAAGGGATGAAAATATCTTTATTGTGGAGCCTTATAGTCCCCATAGATTCAGTCGTCAATTTGGCTTTTTTCAAAATGTTCTTGGTCAATTAGATCGAGATTTTCGTGAAGCTTCATTAGCCGAGGACTTAAGGCTTGCTAAAATTTATGTGCTAATAAAATCTAGGTCAAGAGCAACATTTTCTCCTATTGGGTCCAACTTGAAGAAATTCTTTTCGCTCAATTACGAGTCTTGGTGGGAACGGGGCATGGAAATTTTCTTGAAAATTATATGTAGTCCTTGGTGAGTGCTATTGATCTAGATAGTAATGTTCTTCACAACCAAGATGAGGAGGTCTTAATTTTGAGTCAACCTACTATTTTGAAGTCTAAAGTTGTTATACCAGACAAGATCAAGTGATCTTCTCTTAAGGAAGTTCAAAAAGAAAAGTATTCAGCTAAAATTCAATAGACCTCTCACAAGCAGCCATCTCAAGACGAAAGTAGTAGCACCCATAGTTATCGTTGTTGGAAGAAATTGAAACTACCTTCTAACATGCCAAACGATGCTAATTCACATCCGGTAGAGATTTTCGACAACAATGTTAGTTCTTCAAAGAATCTGACAGCTATTAAAGAGGTGATGATTTTTTTCATTCCATGATTCTACTAACCATGATATTTCTTCTTTTATTTATTTATATATATATAATTTTATTTTTTACTTTATTTTACAATTATTATTATATTTATTATTTTTTTATTTTTTTGAAGGCAAACATTGTTAGCATGTTGGAGACTTCTTACCAAAGGAAGCCATAAGATAGTAATGAATCTGTAGAGGGGACGACTTCAAGAAAATCAATTCTGTCATCCAAATTTGAGCGAGAGGCTACTTTTGTCCCACATAAAAGGACTACATCAAATATAGAATATCCCCCCTTATGAAACTGGCAATGTCCATGTCCATTTTTGATGGAAAGAAAGTCATCTCAGAACTTCGAATGAATTTTATCGAAGGAGCTTAGAATAAGATTCGTTCTAAGCTCGTTGATCTCACTGCAGAACGTGTTTCTTCTCTTAAGGATGAGGTCCAAGTAATTTTTAAGGATGTAGATGAAATGGGGGTGGATATTTCTCCTTTGAAGAATTTATTGGAGTCTCTCTTTGAACTTGCCACCTCCTATGACCAAGCACGATCATCCTTTGCTGATAGAGCCTTAAAAATAAAAGAATCCGAGCCATATCTAAATGCCAAAAATACCTTGATCTTGTCTTGAATGAAAAGAATGAGAAGGTTGAAGAATTTTCTGACATCTATCAATCTTTTAAGCAGGCGAGGAAGTAGGTGAAGGAGTTAAAAGCCCTCCGAGATGCTGCTAAGAAAGAAGTCAAAGATGTGGAATCTAATGTCTCAGCAACTGAACAAGAGTGCAACAAATGTGTTGATGTTTCTCTAGCTACTGTGAATGCCTCAAATGATGTGGAAGAGATGAAGAGAGTTTTAGAGATTTCTCTTCAAGACTTAACTAATTATAAGCTACATTTAGACTAGCTTATTATGAACTATTTTTTTTTGCTCTTTTTTTTAGCATTCTGATTGATTAGTTATTGTTCTTTTATAAATCCTTTTGATTGCATTATACTGTGCATTTCTTTAAGTATTTCTTTTACGTTTCAGCTTCAAGAGTTATTTACTCGTATTGATGCATCGATGTAATCGCATTAAGCATAGATTTTCCCCTAAACATCATTGTTTATTACCTTGTATGTTTCGATAGTACGAGAGATATATCATTGTATGAGAGCACCAAATCCAGGAGAGACTCAATTTATTAGAAACCAAACTTCTTAATCTAATACATATCTAAAATTTATAGCTCAAGTCTCTCAAGATCGTTCTAAACAAACTTTAAAAATGAATTTCACATGCAGAAAAGCTGACAGATTCATATTCGCATGATCTTATTAAAACAAAATACTCATAGCTCAGCATAGGAAAGCCAAAAAGAAGATTCATAGAACTGCAACATGTACAATAATCACAGCGAATAGCTTTACGAATTTGTACGGATATTTCTTTGAAGTCAATTCAAATTCTGTCTTGATTGGCCTTTTCTAATTCACACGTTATATATGACAAACTACAAGAACATCGTGATGCTCAAATCATAGCGTGTCCCATTTCTTTTGTACTTTAGGATGTAATTCTAAGCTCCACGGACCATGGTGAAGAGGGTCAAGAGAGACTATGAGTTCTTTGGATACTCATGCGACTGAACTCAAAATATAATTTCAAGTGCCTACGTACCTTAGTAAAGAGGATCAAGTCATAACGTAGTTCTGAAATAGTGATTTTTTATTTTATTTTTTTTATTTTATTTTGTGTCCTAACTTTTGGCTGGGCCGCCTCTTTCGAGATTTTCAACCTAGCGGACATTATTTTTTTTGGTGTCGTGCACTGTTTATACTCTTGCGGGCCAGGAGTGACCTTAAGGAGTGTGTTCCTTTTCTTCAAGGATAGTATCTCTTTATGAACTTTCCATTAATGGGGCTAATGCACAATCATTCTGAGTCAACCAGTTTGTAAGGGTCACTTCAGTATAATTTTTGTACCACATATAGTCCATCCCATTTAGTAGTGAACTTGCTTCCAGACAGACGAGAAGTAATAATGGGCCTTCTTACAACAAGAACCTGATTACCCATTTGGAAGCCTCTAAGACGAACCTTCTTATTAAAGGATCGATCTAGACGAGCTTGATAACAATCCAGACTTTGTTGGGCCTCTAGTATTTTTTCATCAAGAACCTTCAATTCTTCAAGGCGTAATTGAGCATTTTCTTCATCAGTGAGCCCTTCTTGAATGGCAAGGAGCAATGATGGGATTTGACGTTCAAGTGGAAGAACTGCTTCAACTCCATAAACAAGAGAATAGGGAGTCGCTTGTGTTGGCGTGCGATACGTAGTCCTATATGCCCAAAGAGCCTCTTTCATTCTTTCATGTCAATCTCTCTTAGACTTTGAAATAACTTTCTTCAACAATTTGTAGAGTGTCTTGTTAAATGCTTAAGCGAGACCATTAGCAGCCGCATAATACATAGAGGAATTGCATTGCTTGAAGCCAAAAAGATCACATATCTTTGTCATTAACTTGTTATCAAATGGCTTTCCATTATCATTTAATAGGTATCGAGGAATACCAAAACGGTAGATAATATTAACTCGAATAAAGTTAGCGACATTCTCTTTTTTCACTTCTCTAAGAGAAAAAACTTCTGCCCATTTTCAGAAGTTGTCAGTTGCAGCCAGTATGTACAAATATCTACCCGAGGACTTAGGCAATGTCCAACAACATCCAAACCCCAAGCTTTAAATGGCCATGAGGCAATCATTGGGTGCAATAATTCTGGGGGTTGATGTATAAAATTCGTATGGAATTGGCAAGCTTTACATCTTCGGACATAATCTAAACAATCTTTCAACATGGTTTGCTAGTAGTATCCCATCCTATTTATGTGAAAATGAAGTTTTGGTCCAGATTGATGTGCTCTACATACTCCAGAATGTGCTTCTTGCATAGCTTGAGCAGATTCATCTACCCCCAAACATCATAAGAGAACTCCATCGAACGACTACCTATGAAGTGTATTTTTATAATAAATAAAATGAGGGGCTCTCGTCAGATCTCTGTCCTTTTTCGAAGGTTTTCTGGCAATATTCCATAACATAAATAATCTATTATTGGTTGTCTCCAATAGTCAATTTCAGCCTCCGAAATGGCGATAACTTGTTGAAATTCTTCTTCATGCTCATTTAGAGGCGGAGTTGTCCATCTTTGGCAAACCACAACTTGTATTTCATCAGGCGATACTAATGCAGAAGCCAAATCTACCAACGCATCAGTCTTTTTATTTTCCTTTCTTGGGACATGTTGAATAGTCACCTCTCCAAGCCATCCTATCATCTTCCCCAGTAACTCCACGTAACTTGTTTTAGACAAATTTTATTTTGAGCAAAAAGAATTTTTTCAAGTTGGACCAAATAGGAGGAAACATTGCTCTTGCCCTAGATTTTGTTAGCACACAAATTCGTGCAAGCCTTAAGCACTCGGCTAATGAAGCTTCACGAAAATCTCGATCTAATCAACTAGGAGCATCTTGAAAAAAGCAAAATTAATGACTGAATCTATGGGGACTATAAGGCTCCACAATAAAGATATTTTCATCCCTTAAAGTGAGATAGTTTGAGCGAAGCTCATAAAGAAATTTGATTGAAATTCTTTTTCAGTGCTGTCGTTGCGGTAGTGGTAAGCATTAGACCTTTTGATCAATATTGCATCCCAGGCAGTGGTTCCCCCTCCATGTATACAATTCCTCGCATCCTCTTTTTCAAAATACCTGGCAGTACCTTAGCCAGAAAAACAAGCCATAAGAGGATCAGCCTGTCCACCTGCTAATTGGAAAAAAAGTATGAACGAGATCGAGTCATGAGCATCTTGAAATTATATTTAGACCTTTGTAAATACTGTCTAAGATTGGAACTGCAAGGCTAATTCTTCATCCACATGCTAAATGTCAGACGATTCTGAAGACGCCTGGACGAATAAAGCCATCCTCCTTCGTAGGAAGCACAAATACACACAACCACCAAGATAGAAAGGCTGCCAAGTATGTTTCATTTTTCTTGGGAATCTTAACTTCCAACTTGTGAAATAAAGCTTCTTCAGCAGGACACCAATCAACAGATTCACCAATTAACCCATTTAGGTAATGTGATGATTTAAGACGGGCAGACTTTTTTTCTCTTCTTGGTAGGGGTTGTCCATATTTTGTATCTTTCTTACACCAAAACTTACCCATCTTTCCATAGAAACATTTGGGTCATAATTATTCTCTACTCGGATCTGATATTATTCTCTACTCGGATCTGATGAAAGACATTAAATAAATGCTCACAATAGTGAGGGAGAAACCTTTTCCCCTTATCAAATGTGCAAAAAAGTTCTGCAATATTTGGCATGACTTCCTCGTAAAGACTTCCTATTATGGGTATACCACCAATCATGTGTAAATCCCAAAGTGATGTAAATAATTCCCTTACTGAAGTAATAAGTATATTTGTAATAGGACACCAAGCTTCGCAGAAGGCTTGCAAGATATTAGTGTTATGATTATAGGTAAAAAGTAAACCAAACATACCATCATATATTTTGGCATCCTTCAAAGTATGGCGATTCCTGCTAAGGATATCTTCAGCCCACTCCGAATAGCCTGAAATATAGTGAAACTCTCCATCAAGTGTGAAAGTGTCATCCCATCAAGTCTCTCCATTAATAATTCGTCGCCCTAAATATGGTAAAGAAGTTGCAATATTTTTGGTACGATGATTAGGAGTGCAAAGTACTCACGTCTTGGGAGGACGACTGTTATACTTAAGAGTTCAATTATCTAAACCAGGAAGTTCCCCCAAAGATGGCCATGGAGTAGCATATTGGCAAGCAAAAGGCGTACTTACAAGTAGTTTGGTCTCCACTTCACTGTCTTTATGATCTGATATCACAAGGTATCGCAACTCTGAATAAGAAGAAGTCAAATCTCTAAAGTAAACCATGATTCAATCTGCAAAAAAAATATATGTTTTGTTAGCTCTTAAATTAGTAATTCAATAATCATGGTCATGAATCTCAATAATGAACGATTATATTCTTTGAGCAAGACCTATGACTAATCTAGATGGTGGAAAGTCTTTACAGATCATGTAAAATCTTTGCCTTAGATGGTGTAAAGTCTTTGGCTTGGACTATGGGATGCTTTTGACTCAGACAGTGTAAAGCCTTTATCACGAATCATGTAAAGTCTTTGCCTTAGATGGTGTAAAGTCTTTAGCTCGGACTATGAAATGTCTTTGTCTCAGACGGTGTAAATTTCTTGCCACAAATCATGTAAAGTCTTTGCCTTAGAAGGTGTAAAGTCTTTGCCTTAGAAGGTGTAAAGTCTTTGCCTTAGAAGGTGTAAAGTCTTTAGCTCATACTATGGAATGCCTTTGACTCAGACGGTATAAAGTCCTTGCTACAAATCATGTAAAGTCTTCGCCATAAATTGTGTAAAGTCTTTAGCTCGGACTATAGAATGTCTTTAACTCAGACGGTGTAAAGTCTTTACCACAAATCATGTAAAGTCTTTGTCTTAGATGGTGTAAAGTCTTTAGCTCGGGCTATAAAATGCCTTTGACTCAAATGGTGTAAAGTCCTTTCCACAAATCATGTAAAGTCTTTGTCTTAGACGTTGTAAAGTCTTTAGCTCAGACTATGGAATGCAGACTATGGAATGCCTTTGACTCAGACAGTGTACAGTCCTTTCCTCAAATCATGTAAAGTCTTTGCCTTAGACGTTATAAAGTCTTTAGCTCAGACTATGGAATGCCTTTGACTCAGATAGTGTAAAGTCCTTGCTACAAATCATGTAAAATCTTTTCCTTAGATGGTGTAAAGTCTTTAGCTCGGACTATGCAATGCCTTTAACTTAGACAGTGTAAAGTCCTTGCCGCAAATTATGTAGTCTTTGTCTTAGATGGTATAAAGTGTTTAGCTCAGACTATAGAATGCCTTTGACTCAGATGGTGTAAAGTCTTTGCCATAAATCATGCAAAGTATTTGACTTAGATGGTGTAAAGTCTTTAGCTTGGACTATGGAATGCCTTTGACTAAGACGGTGTAAAGTCTTTGCCACAAATCATGTAAAGTCTTTGCCTTAGACGGTGTAAAGTCTTTATCTTGGACTATGGAATGCCTTTGAGTCAGTTGGTGTAAAGTCTTTGTCATAAATCATGTAAAGTCTTTAGTTTGGACTATGGAATTCCTTTGACTCAGATTGTGTAAAGTCTTTACCGCAAATCATGTAAAGTCTTTGCCTCAGATGGTGTATAGTCTTTGACTTGGACTATGAGATGCCTTTGACTCAGACGATGTAAAGTCTTTGCCACAAATCATGTAAAGCTTTGCCTTAGACAATGTAAAGACTTTGGCTCGAACAATCCGGCACCTTTGGGTCAACTGTGTAAAGTCTTTGCCAAGAATAATGTGAAATTAGTTCCAACAATGCGACACCTTTGGTTTAAATGATAAAAAAATTAAGATAAAATAAAATAAAATAATGCATGGCTACAAAGTCAACAAAAATGAGCTTCTTCAACAGTATGCTTGAAGTCTTTAAATCATACCAAATGTGCATGTTGAAGTCTTTAAATCCTCCAAATATGCAAGTAGATAACACACAAAAAACACCATAGATAAAAAAAACTACTACCTATCAAGTCAAGGAAGCCACACTAGACTAATCAGGCTAGACTTGAGACAAGACGTTTTTGGTGATAATAATGCCCTTGAAGTGTAGTTTCTAGTAATACCAGCCCTTTTTAATAACGATATTGCTACATAAAGATATAAAATATTTTGTGAGGCAACAAAAATCTGAAATTTTCAGCATGACAAAATTTGATGTTAAACTTCAAAAAAATTATCTAGAACGATATTGAAGGAGTTTAAATCTAAATTTTAGATATGTTGTAGTCGTTCTTATCTAGTTTATGGAAAATTAATAGAATTGCAATTTTGATACTTTTACATTGAGATAAAAAAAATTGGTGCCTTCACGCAAATCTGAAATTTTTGGTGCGCCCAAATCTACAGCTGACTTCATAAAAATATCTAAACTAATTCTGAAGGTATTAAATTTAGAATTTTGGATATGTTGTAGAGCTTTGTGTCTAGATTCAAAAAAATCAAGTGGTTTGTAATTTCGTCATTCCTACATCAAGATATGAAAGTTCTAGTAAAGCCATACAAATCTAAAAAATTTAACATAGAAGAATCTAGAGCTAAATTCAAAAAATCATACAGAACGGTTATCAAGATAGTAAATTCTGAATTTTGGATATATCATAGACTAAGAAGTCTAGTCTCTGTAAAATCAAACCGTTCATGATTTCAACATTTTTACAATAAGATATGAATTTTCTACAATAGACTTGTCAAGATGTGGAAAAGGTTGGTGAAAATCAAAGGAAAGAGAAGAAGAAAGTACCACGGCGCTGATCGTCAAGCGACATTCATGCAAAACAATAAAGGTCAGACATCTATTTATAGAGGTTTATTAGCATCTATTGTAACTAGACTCAAACTTGAATTAGACTTCTACAAAATTGACTCCTAAGCGAATTCCAATTACAGGTGGTGAATTCTTGCATAACAAGCATATACCTTTTTATTTTTCCTCTAACCTAATTGATCAGAACTAAAAAAGTTAAGGAAAAAAAATGGCTGGCCACTTGTAAAACTAATATTTTTTTAATGCTTTGCTAATCCTAATTGGATAGAACTAATTTACTACATCTCTACTCCAATAATGATGATGCGGTGCATCAATATAGTATGGATTCACGGTGCATCTCAAAATACATGGCATGCCATTATCCTACAATTAATATTTCAAGCCTAGTCTTCAAAAGATAAAATATCTCGACAAGACTTGAAGCAGGGGGCATTTGCAATCATTTAAAATTTATTAAATATAAATTTATAGAATAATTCAATTTATATTAAATTCAAGATATATTTGTCCAAATAAATATTTTGGATTAATAAAATTGGGTCAATTATTTAAGTCAAATAAATGTGAATTTAATTAAAAATCCAAATCCATTGATTTGGTCTATAAATATGACCCCACTTAGTTAAGCCCAATGTCATCTCATCCTAGAGGCTCATTTTCATGCCATGTGTCAAAGTTATGTGGCAATCCAAATCAAATTAAATAAGTTACTAGAATTATGCCATTTTCCAAATTTATGTGGCGATTCAAGTCAAATTAAATAAGCCATTAGAATCATGCCATGTGCCAAAGTTATGTGGCAATCCAAGTCAAATTAAATGAGTCAGTAAAATCACATCACGTGTCAAAGTTATATGGCAATCGAAGTCAAATTAAATGAGCCATTAGAATCATGTCATGTGCCAAAATTATGTGGCAATCCATATCAAATTAAATAAGTCACTAAAATCATGCCACGTGTCGAAGTTATGTGGCAATCTAAGTCAAATTAAATAAGCCACTAGAATAATGGCACGTGTATAGATGACATTTTCTGACCAATCAAATTAAAGCTCTTCACCAAAAAAAATTGACTAGTCAGTTCAAACCAACCAATCAAATCACACCCTCATACCACTCCCTACAACTATAAATAGGGGTCCTCATTATTCTCAGAAGAGGGGGTTTTCAAGAACAAGAAGCAAGAAGAGAGCTCGTGGATCAAAGGCCATAAATTTTCTACAAAGCTACAAAGTTTAAGTAATCAAATTTAAGCTCAAGTTCAAGATCAAGAACGAAGGAAACTATCAAGAAGTTCAAGATCAAGTTACTTTTTCATATTTATTATTCGTCATAACCATACAAGTGTTCATGATGAATAATTCAAATCCAAATTTGAAGATGAAGATTCAAGATCAAGCTATTCAAGTCCTTGACTCTAAATCAAATTCAAGTTCAACATATTACATATTATTTGAAAAATCAGAGGATTATCATAGAAATTGTAACACGCACTACATTTTGAAATCAAATATTACACCTTGTTATTCCAATTTTTCGGTCTTGATTATTTATTTTTCTCGGCTCAAAAAATTATTATCTACAAATTTTATCCATAATGGCCATCCAAGCAATGATTACTAACGCCTCAATTGTTAAAGAACAACTGGCGAGTTTGAAAAAACCAATTGAAGGTCTAACAAATTATGTGCAAGATCAGGATAATCGAATTATCAAGTTGATGGACAGAGTTGAAAATGTTATGGAGGGGGACTCAAGTCATGCACCTGGAAAACGTCTAATGATACAAGAAAAGGGAAATTCAATTACAAAGTAAATAAATGTAGGTGATGAGCTGCAAGTATCTGCTGAAAGAGTAATTCCCATTTATCAATTGAAGGACTTCATTATGGGAACTATCAAAGATAAGTATGACGTGTATTCAAAGTCATCATTTACGTATGCAAAGCCATACACTTCAAGAATCGATGTTTTGAAGATGCTTGCAGGTTATCAACCTCCAAAATTGCAACAATTTGACAGAAAGCAAAATCCAAAGCAACACATTGCCCATTTTATTGAAACTTGGAATAATCCTGGAACATATGGAGATTATCTGTTCAAGCAATTTGTGCGCTCCTTACAAGGAAATGCCTTTGATTGGTATACAGATCTCGAGGCTGGCTCTATTGATAGTTGAGAAAAACTTGAGCATGAATTTCTCAATAATTTCTATAACACAAGGCATACTGTGAGCATGGTTGAACTCACAAATACACGTCAATGAACCTGTCATCGAGTTCATCAACCGATGGAGAAATGCAAGCCTCAATTATAAGAATAGGCTTAGTGAAACTTCAGGAATAGAAATATGTATTCAAGGAATGCGTTGGGGACTTCATTATATCCTACAGGGTATTAAACCCAAATCATTTGAGGAACTAGCCATACGTGCTCAAGATATGGAGTTGAGAATGTCTGCAAGCGGCATTGAAAGACCACTTATTATTGGCCTCGCAAGGGAAAAGACAAAATAGAGGTAAAGAAAGGAGGAAAATCGGCACCTAAGTTTCAAAATAAGGATTCGATGAATGTTAATTCCGTGTCTTTGAAAGTGGCTACAAATCTATGTAAGAATCAAAGGGTGAAGACCACGACTTTTCAGAATAACGCTGGTAGAAAACTAAATTTGAAGGAAATGCAGGCAAAAGAGTATCTTTTCTTGGACTCAGATGTCCCAGCAATTTTTGAAGAGCTTCTGGCATTAAAACTCTTTGAGCTACCTGAAATGAAGCATCCAGATGAAGTTGGGAGGACTAATGATCCAAATTACTGCAAATATCATCGTTTGATGGGCCATCCTATTGAAAAGTGTTTTATCTATAAGGAAAAGATCATAGCCTTTGCCCGTGAAGGAAAAATATTGCTTGAAGATGAGAAAGAGAGTTCAAATCAAGTCTCTGTCACTTTTGGTTCACTCATTCCCATAGTTCTTTGCAACTTTGTTAGAATACATGATGGTTGCAATGTCCTAGCCACATCACCACCAAAAATAATTAAATTTGGTGACTTCGAGCTGATAGATGTAAACACATCATCGCTTGTTACCTTGATGTGTCATGACCCAAATACGAGTGTGATGGCACTCATCTCAACCCACCGAGATGAGTCAGCCTAATAACCAATGAAAAGTAAATGCAGAAGTAATTGAGATAAAGCAAGGTTTAACTTAGTCAAAAATAAATAAATAATCTCAAAATCCCCCAAGACTAGTTGTCACGTATACAAGCTACTAATACATTACCGAAGTACGAAAGAGAATACAGTCACAATGTCTTTGTCATTAGAATAGGACTAAAACATAATAAAAGAGTAAGAGGTATTCGCTAGTGGCTGTAACAGATACCTCAACACTCGGAATTGATAACCTCGGCTATAGTGGAAAACTGTAGAAGATCAAGCAGGTCCGGGCTCACAACCTACACAAGTGTGGAAGCAATGTAACACCCCTCAAAATTTTTCGCTAAGATTTGAACATTTCTTCACGTGTGGGTAGACTCGAACTGGAGGACTTGTAATTCTACACATGAGTTAGGATTAATTCCTAAGTATTTGAAGTGTGTTAGATGTGTTTAGGGGTCATAAGGGATCTCTAACACCAAGTCGAGTCCAAAGAACTCCAATTGATTAAGTTTTCGGACGAGTTAGTTTAAGGGTCAACTTCAAATGACCATATCTCCTATTATATAAAGAACTGGGTGGCCCACAACCTACCAATTAAAGGTCTTTGAGTCTTCTTTCCAACGCCACCAAGATTGCAATTTTTGGAGTTCGGAGTCAAACGTTATGGCCATTTTACTACGAACTAGCACTGCAGGAATATTCAGGCCTGGGCGAAATATAGGCTTGGCGCCCCAGTGGCGCGACGCGCCACTATAGCGCCAGAAAATAGCCTCAGTAGTTTGATCCTTGGCGCGACGCACCACTATTAGATGTGCAGGGTTTTAGGCCTATTTTGGCTTGGCGCTGCAGTGGCGCGACGCGCCACTATAGCGCCAGCAAGACTTTTCCCCAATTTTTCAGATTTTTGAAGAGGGGCAACTTGGACTTTTTCCCTAATTATATATACCTATCCTTGGACGTTTTGGGACCATATTTTCAGTCCCTCTCTCTCTCTAAAAGCCCTAATATTTTCTCTCTTCTTCTTCTTCTTCTTCCCCAAATCCATCTCCAACAAAGGGTGCCTTCAAGAGTTTCAAGGATTCAAGTCTTCCATTGAAGACCTAACATCAAGTTCCTTCAAAGTCTTCAAACAAGGTATGTAAGGCTAACCTAAAATATGGATTGAGTTCTTCCATATGCCCATATATGTGTTGGATAGAAGTTGTGAAAGAGTTGAACCTTCTAAGAAGGTTTTCTTGAAAGTTTTCCTAAACTATGAAAGGTTTTTAAGTACTATTAGTTGATTGATGTTTTTAATGACTTGAGTTACTAAATAGTTAATTTTCATATTATTGACTACAAATGTATCTTTGTAATGGATTTATAGGTATTGACGATTCTCTTGAGTTGAGTTTTGTTGAGAGTATGGGTTCATGTTTCCATGAACCCAAGATGAAATTTCTTGTTATAAATGTCTTGAGGTTGAGATGGATAGTTGTGTGTATATATGTATTGATTGGAATGAAAAGAATGAATTGGTTAGTTAAGAATGTCCCTTTGCTTCTATAAAATGAACATAGGACAAAAAAATAAGGATTTTAGAGTAAATATTTGATGATGATGTAAATGATAATATATGAGGATGATGTGATGATGATGTTTTGATGACGATGTGAGGGATGACGTGAATGGTGCTTATTTAATATGTGTACAATGATTGATGAAGAGGTATATTGATGAGGATGTTATGTGATGAAGTGGATTGGAGTCTAATGTGATTTTGTGGTATATGATGTGCATGATTTGAGTTGATTGGAGTCTTAGGAATATTTTAAAAATAAATTATCTCTTGAGGAGGAGCTTTAAATAAAGTATTTGTGAACCTTTTTGCATAACCTATTTATACACTATTATGAGTCTAAAGAATTATTAGTTTCATCTTTGATTTAGAAAGGAGTTTAAGTATGAGTTGAGTATGAAGAGCCTTTGAATAAGTTGAGTATCTTTACATTAAAGTATTTATTTTGAGTTTGAGTTGAGGAGTTGAAATTATATTTTGATGTACATAACATTTTCTACATTCATTGAGTCGAGATTGTATAAATTTTTAAAGAGAAGAGTTTGATGATTTGAAATGAGTCGATTTGAAAGAAGGTCCAATGAGACTTGTCATTATGAGTTAATTGAGTTGAAATGAGAACAGAGTTGATGAGGTGGCAATGTTCCACATGAAACTAGCCGTGAGGGCTTGTTTGAGATGATTGAAGGAGTTTTATGAGCATGGAGTCATGGGAGGAGTATCGAGCACCGAATTGAGCAAGAGTACAGTCCATACTCGAACCCAATACCTGTGTTGCCAAACATAGGGGGGATTGAACCGTTAAGTCGGATGCTTCCCCGAGAGATATGTCCTGACATTATAGGACTTGGTTGGATTGGATCCATGAGGTTCGTCGTTCATGCCCTGGCAAGGTATGAACGGGCGTGGCAACGACGTCGTTTCGTTGTACCTTCACTGGCTCATAAGTGTTGGTTGTCGGTTAAGAGAAACTCCCATTTAGGTCTTGATAGTGCTCTGAGTCAGTTGAGTTGAGTGAGTTGCTATATGCTTATGAGTTAGTCCTGTCTAAACTATTTCTTGTTAGACTTAGGACACTTGAGTGAGTTGTTACATATTTATTGAGTTGAGTCCTTTGAGTTGAATTGTAAAACGTCGCATAATTTAATTTGCATATTTACTGAGTTGAGTCCCTTGAGCTGATTTTTGAGTTGAATGTTAAGTTGATTGTATACGGTCGGATTGGAGTAGATGAATTGTGATTGGATTGAATAGGATGGTATGTGACTAGATTGGATTTGATTATTGAGTTGATTGTTGAGTTGAGTGTATATAATCGGATTGTACATGATTGAAAGGGATCGAATTGTAAATGATTTGATTTAACTGTATTATACATAATTGGATTGGATTGTATGGTATATGATTGGTCTCTGTCTAAACTGTATCCTTACTTTAGACTTATGATGCCTTGTTGAGTCTCTCTTATCTTTCAATTTGAGATATTTGGACCGCTGCTATTCTTCCTTGAGGTATGTTCCATTCTGCCATTTTACATACCAGTACATTCCATGTACTGACGCCATTTGGCCTGCATCGTTTCATGATGTAGAGACAGGTTTAAGAGATCGTCAATAGGAGCATCATTGGGGATCTATTCGCACTCAGCGTAGTGGTGAGTCCTCCCCTACATTCGGAGGACACCATCTGTGTATTCTTGCATCGAGTTAGCCCTTTTCATTTTGATTTGAGGTAGCCATGAACATGTCATTGGCACCAATTAGATAGTAGTGATAGAGGCTTCATAGACTAGATAGTGATGAGTCGACTGAGTTATTCTTGTCAAACTATTTTTAAATGACAAATATTTTAGTTGATCTGTCGGCCCATGGCCTTTATTCTTTGAATTGAATGGATGATTTGAGTTGCCCGCTAAATTATTCTTTACTTTTAAACTTTCTGCTGAATGAATGAATGAACGGATGTGTGATTAGGCTATGTGGTTCGCTTGGGAGCCAGAAATAGTTTCTGAGTGCCGGTTACGTCTAGGGTACCCTCCCGGGGCGTGACAAGCAAGGGGTGAGTACCGAACAACACGGTACTCAGCAAGTGGATAACTAAAACTAAGCAAAGCTCAATAAATACAAGTAATCCTATCCTCCCAACCGAACCTCCTTAACTATAACCTGCATAAAACTAGCCCAACTCTCCACTTGTACAATAATAACAATAATACAGTCCACAAATACTCATCAATAGTCTCATCAATGAATCATATTAAGTCAAGTTCAGCATATACAGAGCAATAGAGGGGTAAACATGAATTCACAAATATCAACAAAATACGATGCAATGCAATGAGATGATGCATGTCTGTCCTATCAGTACACATCCGCTGAATTACAGTCTGAAACCCATGGGGGATATTTCTATCCATGTAACCTGCCACGGAGCGTGTGGCCCGACTCTTTTATTTCATAATACCTGACACGGAGCATGTGACCTGACCCCTTTATTTTATATTACCTACCACGGAGCGTGTGGCCTGACCCCTTTTGTTTCATATTATTTTCAGTCTCAACACAATATGTCAGAACCAATGCAATCAATTCATGTTTATATAATTCACGATAATAACATGACTACAACAATAATTTTTCTTATCTCACATCAACATAGACATTTCACATGTCCAAAATAAATCCATAATCACAACATATTAATTCCACCAATACATGTCATTAGATCACCATTTTATACCCCTCATCTCTATTTTAAGGTCAATATACAGTCAATAACCGAGTCTAATTCACATTACTCCTCAGTACATATAACACGGGAATACAAGCATCTACAAGCTTAAACTGAGGTTTAGAAATTCACTTGCCTAAATTAATCAAGCAATTACTCCGGTACTTGAGCCTTCCCTTTTCGTTGGGCCTCTAAATAAGTATAATCTAATCAAATAAATAACCACAATAAGATTTCGAAACTAACAACACCCATATTATTATATATCTAGCCTAGACCCAAAACCTACCCAAATCTATAAACAAATTCCTAATGTTGATGTCAAATAACATGTCAACTCTCATATTTCCAAATTTTAAGCCTAGGGTTAGGTTCTAATTTTCCCAATATCATAAATTTAATGGAATTTATAAAATATAATATACCTAATATTTAATTATCTACCTCAATATATCAAAAATTCGGGAACTAACTCATTCTAAGTCATTGAAGTCAATTCTGAAATTTTCTTTCCGATTATGTTTGCTCATGATAAAATAAACTCACATGTCAAATTTCAGTTAAAACGGATAGTTATTCGACCCCCAAATCAAGATTTTATATGAAGAACCCTAGAGTCATATTTTCTTATTTCAGCATTGTTTCTCCACCAATATACCCTAAAAATATATTCATAATCACATAAAAATTTAATGGAAAGGATGATAATAATTACCTTAACGCTTTGGAATAAAAATCCCTATTTTTTTCTTCTCCTTTATTTTTCTTTTCCCCTTTCTTTTCTTTCTCCCTCCATTTGTTTTATCCAGTGTTCGTCGGCGTCGACGCTGTTCTCTTTTCTTTTCTTTTTTCGTTACATCTGATGGCAGATTATATATATATAAATTATTATTTTTTTCCTTTCCTCTTCCAAATTAATTATGTATTAAAATTTACAAACCCTACTAACCTATTTTAATAAATATAAGAAAACTGGTTAGGGTATTAAATAAATTTACACTTTAGCCCATCAATCAAATTAATTCTCTAAAATTATCCCTCAACTAATTAACCAAAGTTATTGAAAGGTCTAAAATTTTCAACTTAAATTTACGAAAAGGGTCTTCTATGAAAGAAGGAAGACTCGTTCTCAAAATGACCAAACGGGTCATTACATTATCCACCACTAAAAATCATGTTTGTCCTCGAACATAAAGAAGGGAAAGGAAGAATAGCCGATGTTACCTAAAGCTTGAGTGATTATATTCCAGAGTCGGTGTTCATCCCTCCAACTGAGCTCCTTTTTAAGACCATTCCATCTAGATCAATTACTAAGAACTGAATTTTCGAATTAAACTTTGGGAAATCTATAAATTAGAGATAATTTAGATGTCACAGATTAACCCATGAACTAAACCTTAATCGAAACCCTCTAAACCTCATCATAACCATCAAGACAATCTTTCATCACATAACCACGAGAAAATTCTAGACTAATACCGGCTACAACCAGAAGTGAACCTGAATCAATCACCACACTCATAATGCACAGACTATCACAGATCTTGTTAAGATTCCATTCTCACTACCAAAGCTTTCCACGAGCTTAAGCTATACAAATTTGATCTTTAGGCATTAGGTACTCATTACTGGAGAATATGATTTATCTAACCCAAAGAATGAAATGATTGAATACCCTCCTAGCGAGCGATACACCCAAGTATACAAAACTTCTAATAACACTATCGAACATGGTAGATCAGTAGTTGTGATTGTAAACACCCCTTAAGAGCGGTAACACTAGACCCATTGGCCCCCTACATTCTACCATGCATAGCCAGAATGAGACCCCGATGAGAGTTGAGTTTTAAGACTGTCGGACAACTGTAAGTATTCATGGTAGCTCTTCTACAAATTCTTATAAAAAGAATTATGCATGTAAACTCACACTATTATACTTCAACAATACCTAACAACACTAAATCTATCACAACTGAAATAACTAAGTTTTTAAAAGCATCCTACCCTACCAAAAGGATATCGCAGGATTGGTACACCGATCAACCACTAGGGATCCATCCACCGAAGTAGAAACACGTGTGGGCATAGGCAGCGAATCATACTTCAACTCATGTCCGAAACAAAATAGATAGTTACCTAAGAATGTAAGAAATCAAGATCGAATAACACAAGATACTTCTCTTATAGTACTTATATCAAACATTTTTATTCATCTGACTCCATCACTTTGATTTTTTTGCTACCCACAATCGACCAGTCTGTTCCCCATACCAAAACTTAGAGAAATTCTTGGTCACCTGAATAATTCTATATACTATGAGCACATAGCCTCTATTTAGCCTCTAGTGCCTATGTAACACATCACAATAGTTCGTATAACCCATCAACAGAGTAGTATCAATCCAATTCGATATCCTTAATATCCATGAAGAACTATATCCCATCTTGTAGTGCATCCATAAGTCACCTACCCTAATTTGAGAGTCTAACCTTACATAAAACACATAATCTTCGGCACCTCACCATTTGTCATTCAAACCAAAATCAAACCTTCAAAAAAGTCATTGTTACATCCCTCATAAGTCTGTGTCGAACCAATCTACATTGTATAGTATTATCTAAACACAAGGGCAAAAATTCATGAAATCTTCAACTTTGAACTAAGGATCTACACGTGATGTCTTATTTCTTCTCATTTCTTAGATGCTTCCCATGACACAAATTCCAAATACCATGAACTATTCAATATACCAGGCTCTTGTTCCTTTTGCTAACTCATTTACCAATCTTATTCTTTGACCAACAACTCATGACATTTTACCTCATGTTCTAAATTAAAAATTTAAGTGGAGAACTTCCTTAGGCTCCTTAACAATCAAAAGTAACAACCTGTACGACCCAAATCCTGCACAAGTATTTTCAATTGCTCAATATCTGATGTGATCGATCATTTCTCAGCTTACTAATTTATACCTTGACGAAACCTACTGCCATAATGTAGACTTACAATAAACAAATTGAATTTTGAATTCCAACCAGGTAACCCAATTGCCTTATCTATCAACATTAACTCGTACCTTGAAGATCCTTATGAATTCACATATTATAGATTATAATTGATCGCCTATCCATCGACCTCACGGTATTCTTTGTTAAAAATTCAACTGTACCAGTTACCAAAATCAACACCACCAAAGAACTTATTACCACACTTGTGTCAAACATTTATAGAGTTATTTCTCAAATCTTATCCAATAATTGTTAACCCATAACACATAACACTGCCACCATAAACAGAGCAAAATAAACAGAACCACGTCTCACTAAATTTAATTCTCCACTCTCTCTGAAGATACATTCGGCCCTTACAACCAGAGTAAATATAATTGTTCTCGCCTTATTTCGAAGGCTAAACTATATTTCACTAATTATTTTTATTTATGAATCTAGATTCTTTCAATTCTATCCGAGCGGTGTCTCAACACATTCTACGACTTTCCATACAACCACGCCACTCACCAAATAGTAGAAAATCACAATTTAGATACCTGCAAGTCATTATTATCTTATCGAATCTATTTAACCCAAAATCCTTAAAGTATGGTTATGTCCTGATCATAATCCATCACAAATTCTTATTACCATTATGATCAATAACCATTGTCATCATCTCGAAGTCAACCTTCTCAATCGATAAGACACCTTAAATCCAATTATACCAACCAACTCCAATGGAATAACCCAATTTTATGCGCACTCTCACTAAAATTCTTAACTACCTTCACACAAGTATACTTACTGCCAGTTTCTTTATCCATAAGCTTATCATTCTGATATCGATCCACTCCTTTGGAGTTTACGGTTAAATTACAAGTCCTCACTTAGAATTCTCGGGATACACTTCACAACCTAAACGCATTAATCATACCAAAATCTACCACTATGATCTTTCTTATAAACAATGCTTATCCAAGGGTCCGTAGTAACAAACTAGTTGGATTTTCAAATGTGAATGCAATATCAAATCTTATCATATGAGAAGATGATACAACTGATAACTCCTTAAGTAGTTAGTAATCACACTTGATAATCGATGTATTTATTTTTGTATTCTAATAGTACCACACCATGAAAGTTTGATAGATCCACCACTAGAATACATCATACCCACCGTAAAGATCATACCTAGATAGTCTACACCTTTCTATCCATTACGTAACTGTCATACATTACCAACGCATTTCAATCTCTAGTAAAAATCGATATCACCCTTCGGTAGGTAAGGTCAATAGCAGAAGCAACACAACCCGTAATCCTAACCAAATAATCACAAGTACCGCGGTAGTAGACTTATAATAACCCTTCCTGATATACATCCATCCTATCAAATCGCTGTAGAAATTTTGATCTCGATTAGCCCAAAATCATCCTCATCACTCACTATGTAACTCATTCTTTCACGACGAACTTCACGGTCTGTAGTCTCTGAGGGCACAATGCTCACAACATAATCATTCCCCTAATTATACCATTCTCACTTGTAGAACCACTTCAAACATCGGGTAGGCCAAACAAGCATCATTCTCGATTCTTAACCACTATCTAGAAATATAAGACTCATATAATCCTCCATACCATTGTTCCTCTTCCTACACCATATCCTTAAATTACATTATTGAACCATAACCTTACTTACTCTTTTAAAATCACCATGCATTACAAATCTCACCATATACCCTTTCCATAAGTTTATTACTTCCACCTCCAAATTAGACCTAGACCATGTGATGACCTTTCAACTACAAGCACATAAAATTAGGCAAGAGACATCACTATATGTGATAAAACGGAGTGAGGCAATAGAAAATAGATCGGATCATGGATGCATGATAGAGAATCAAAAGGTAAAGATATTTCCTAATAGTCTTCATAGCCTCTCAAAGATAAGTACAGACATCTCCGTACCGATCCTCAAAACTCTACTTAGACTCGGCTTGTATATACGTGAGACATATGAACTTGGGCTCTAATACCATTTTGTCACGACCCAAATACGGGTGTGATGGCACTCATGTCAACCCACCGAGATGAGTCAGCCTAATAACCAATGAAAAGTAAATGCGAAAGTAATTGAGATAAAGGTTTAACTTAGTCAAAAATAAATAAATAATCTCAAAATCCCTCAAGACTAGTTGTCACGTATACAAGCCACTAATACATTACCGAAGTACGAAAGAGAATACAGTCACATTGTCTTTGTCTCTAGAATAGGACTAAAACATAATAAAAGAGTAAGAGGTGTCCGCTAGATGGCTGTAACAGCTACCTCAACACTCGGAATTGATAACCTCGGCTGTAGAGGAAAATAGTAGAAAATCAAGCAAGTCTGGGCTCACAACCTACACAAGTGTGGAAGCAAGGGATGAGTACCAAACAACACGGTACTAAGCAAGTGGATAACTAAAACTAAGCAAAGCTCAATAAATACAAGTAATCCTATCCTCCCAACCGAACCTCCTTATCGACAACCTGCATAAAACCAGCCCAACTCTCCACTTGTATAATAATAATAGTAATACAGTCCATGAATACTCATCAATAGTCTCATCAATGAATCATATCAAGTCAAGTTCAGCATATACAGAGCAATAGAGGGGTAAACACGAATTCACAAATATCAACAAAATACGATGCAATGCAATGAGATGATGTATGTCTGTCCTATCAGTACACATCCGCTGAATTACAGTCCGGAACTCATGGGAGACATTTCTGTCCATGTAACCTTTCATGGAATGTGTGGCTCGTCCCCTCAATATAAATATCCTGCCACGGAGCGTGTGGCCTGACCCTTTTAGGAAGGCCATGGATATATGAGAACAAAGTGGTACTATCCACCTACCATCAATGTTTCAAATACTTTGAAAATGGGGTTCAAAAGAAGGTAGTTGCTGATGATGAACCTTTCACCAAGACAGAAGCGCACTTTACTGATGCAAAATTCTACTTAACGAATCATGTCTTAAAAGAAGTCAAAGTTGGTAACGCGACATTAATCAGAAAGGCTGATATAAAAAAAAGGTTGATGTAGCACTTGATAATGCGAGGGTCATGAATGAAAAGAATAAAATGCCTTCAGAAATGAGTAAAATACCTAAGGAAAGTGAGGCATCTTCAAGTAAGAGAGCGATTCCTATTTCTCACTATGTCTCAAAGATAAACAAGGTCAAGATCCCACCCTTTGAGTTATAGAGTAGTAAGTTGACATTTCCTATCAGGCAAATTGATATAATCAAATCACCTTAAAAATGATAGAAGGGTTTGTCAGACCATCAAATCATGATTCATATGAATCACTTCCTAAAAAGCGTATAAATAAGGTTTCTGACCCAAATGCATTTAAGTTATTGGTGAAAGCAGGGTACAATCCAAATGAAGCTTTTAAAGTAGGGAAACTTCCAAATGAAGTTATTGAAAAGGAAAATTATGGCCTAAATCCAAATCAAAGGACGATGATAGAGAGAGGGTATCTTGTCAAGCAATCGTGTGAAGGCTTGGGTTACAAACAACCGTCGCCAGTTCGAATTTCTATAAAAAACATGAGCATCAACTACATAACCCCCGTGGAAGAACCTATGATATTCAACAAGAAGCCTTGTGTGTTTCGATAGTATAAGAGATATATCATTGTATGAGAGCATCAAATCCAAGAGAGACTTAATTTATTAGAAACCAAACTTCTTAATCTAAACCATATCCAAAATTTATAGCTCAAGTCCCTCAGGATCGTTCTAAACAAACTTCAAAAATGAACTTCACATGCAGGAAAGTTGACAGATTCATATTCGCATGATCTTATTAAAAACACTCATATCTCAGCATAGAAAAGCCGAAAAAAAGGTTCATAGATCTACACTGTGTACAATAATCACAGCTAATAGCTTTATGGATTTGTACAAATATTTCTTTAAAGTCAATTTCAAATTCTGTCTTGATTGGCCTTCTCTAATTCACACGTTTTTTATGACAACCTACAAGATCGTTGTGATGCTCAAATAATAGCGTTCCCCATTTCTTTTGAACTTATGAGACTAAACTTAGGATGTAACTCTAAGCACCACAGACCTCGGTGAAGAGGGTCAAGAGAGACTATGTGTTTTTTTTGGATACTCATGTGACTGAACTCAGAATATAATTTCAAGCGCCTACGTACCTCAGTGAAGAGGATCAAGTTATAACGTAGTTCTGAAAGAGTGATTTTTTATTATTATTATTTTTATTGTTTTGTTTTGTGTCAGAACTTTTTCCTAGACTGCCTCTTTCGAGATTTTCAACCTAGCGGATATTTTTTTTGCTGTGCATAGTTTATACTCTTGTGGGCCAGGAGTAACATGTCGTTTATACTCGTACCTTAAGAAGTGTGTTTCTTTTCTTTAAGGATAGTATCTCTTTATGAACTTTCCGTTAATGGGGCCAATGTGCAATCCTTCCGAGTCAACCAAGTTTTAAGCGCCTCTTGAGCAGAATTGGGTTGATCTACTAGATACTGCATAATTTTGCTATAATTTGCACAAGTCGTCAACTACATAAATGAGTCCATTCGAGTTGGTCCTAGGCAGATAGCCTATGACGCAGCTTGATGTTGCTAAGTAGAAGGCGCAAGGTAAGTGTCCAGCTAATTCCATTTTGCCAGGGACAAGTAAGAGATACTTGCCGAGGTGCAAGACCACTTGCGCAAATCTCAAAAACGCATGAAGAAGTATGCTGACCAGCGGAGGAATTCGCTTAGGAGTTAATTTAGTAGAAGCCTAATTCAAGTTTGAGTCTAGTTACAATAGATGCTAATAAACCTCTATAAATAGATGCATGATCTTCATTGTTTTGTATCAATGTGGCTTGACGATAAGTGTTGTGGTACTTTCTTCTTCTCTTTCCTTTGATTTTCATCAACCTTTTCCACATCTTGACATGTTTGTTGTAGAAAATTTATATCTTATTGTAAAAATGTTGAAATCATGAACGGTTTAATTTTTCAAAGATTAGACTTCTTAGTCTACGATATATCCAAAATTCAGAATTTAATATCTTGATAAACGTTCTGTATGATTTTTTGAAGTTAGCGCTAGATTCTGTCATGTTAAAATTTTCAGATTTGTATGGCTTTACTAGAACTTTCATATCTTGATGTAGGAATGACGAAATCACAAGCTACTTAATTTTTTTGAATCTAGACACAAATGTATACCATATATATGAAATTCAAAATTTAATACCTTCAAAATTATTTTAGATATTTTTATGAAGTCAGCTGTAGATTTGGGCGCACCAAAAATTTCAGATTTGCGTGAAGGCACCAATTTTTTTTATCTCAATGTAAAAGTATTAAAATTGTAATTCTCTTAATTTTCCATAAAATAGATAAGAACGACTACAACATATCTAAAATTTAGATATAAACTCCTTTAATATCGTTCTAGATAATTTTTTTGAAGTTTAACTTCAAATTTTGTCATGCTGAAAATTTCAGATTTTTGTTGACTCACAAAATATTTTATATCTTGATGTAGGAACATCGTTACCAAAAAGAGTTGGGATTGCTAGAAACTAGACTTCAAGGGCATTATTATCACCAAGAAAATGTTGTCTCAAATCTAACCTGGTTAGTCTAGTGTGGCTTCCTCGACTTGACAGGTAGTAGTTTTTTATCAATGTTTTCTTTTGTGTTATCTACTTGCATATTTGGAGGATTTAAAGACTTCAACATGCATATTTGGTATGATTTAAAGACTTCAAGCATACTATTGAAGAAGCTCAATTTTGTTGACTTTGTATCCATGCATTATTTTATTTTTTTATTATTTGAAACAAAGGTGTCACATTGTTGGAAATAATTTCACATTATTCTTGGCAAAGACTTTACACCGTATGACCCGAGGGTGCTGCATTTTTCAAGCCAAAGTCTTTACACTGTCTAAGACAAATACTTTACATGATTTGTGGAGAAAACATTATACCGTCTGAGGCAAAGACTTTACATGATTTGTGGCAAAGAATTTACATCGTCCGAGTCAAAGGCATCACATAGTCCAAGCCAAAGACTTTACGCCGTCTGAGGCAACGACTTTACAAGATTTGCGGCAAAGACTTTACACCGTCTGAGTCAAAGGCATTCCATAGTCCAAGCTAAAGACTTTACACCATCTAAGGCAAGGACTTTACACCGTCTAAGTCAAAGGCATTCCATAGTTCGAGCTAAAGACTTTACACCATCTAAGGCAAAGGCTTTATATGATTTGTGGCAAAGACTTTACACCATCTGATTCAAATACATTTCATATTTCGAGCTAAAGACTTTACACCGTATAAGGCAAAGACTTTACATGATTTGTGATAGAGACTTTACACCATCTGAGTCAAAAGCATCCCATAGTCCAAGATAAAGACTTTACACCATCTAAGGCAAAGACTTTACATGATTTGTAAAGACTTTCCACAATCTAGATTATTCATAGGTCTTGGTCAAAGAATATAATCATTCATTATTGAGATTCATGACCATGATTATTGAATTACTAATTTAAGAGCTAACAAAACATATATTTTTTTTTGCAGATTGCATAATGGTTTACTTTAGAGATTTGACTTCTTCTTCTTCAGAGTTGCGATACCTTGTGATATCAGATCATAAAGACAGTGAGGTGGAGACCAAACTGCTTGTAAGTACGCCATTTGCTGGCCAATATGCTGCTCCATGGCTATCTTTGGGGGAACTTCCTGGTTTGGGTGATTGAATTCTTAAATATAACAGTCGTCCTCCCAAGACGTGGGTACTTTGCACTCCTAATCATCGTACCAAAAATATTGCAACTTCTTTATCATATTTGGGCGATGAATCATTAATGGAGAGACTCGATGGGATGACACTTTCACACTTGGTGGAGAGTTTCACTATATTCCAGGATATTGGGAGTGGGCTGAAGATATCCTTAGCAGGAATCGCCAGACTTTGAAGGATGCAAAAATATATGATGCTGTGTATGGTTCATTTTTTACCTATGATCGTAACAATAATATTGGGTGGGACTACTTTCATCTTGAGATGGCCGCTGTAAGAGGTCTGTTGAATTTGAGCTGAATACTTTTATTTTTGAACTTCCTTAAGGGAAGGTCCCTTGATCTTGTCTGGAACAACAACTTTAGACTTCAACATAGTAGGTTGACTCAAAATTAAGACCTCCTCATCTTGCATTTGAAGAACATTACTATCCATACCAACAATACTCACCAAGGACTGCATATAATTTTCAAGAAATTTCATGCACCTTTTCCCACCAAGACTTGTAATTGAGCGAAAATAATTTCTTCAAGTTGGACCCAATAGGAGGAAATGTTGCTCTTGCCTTAGATTTCTTTAGCACACAAATTTTAGCAAGCCTTAAGCCCTCGGCTAATGAAGCTTCACAAAAATCTCGATCTAATCGACCAGGAGTATCTTGAAAAAAGCCAAATTGACGACTGAATCTATGGGGACTATGAGGCTCCATAATAAAGATATTTTCATCCCTTAAAGTGAGATAGTTTGAGAGAAGGCTCATAAAGAAATTTGATTGAAATTCGTTTTCAGTGCCATCATTGCAGTAGTGGTGAGCATTAGGCATTTTAAGCAATGTTGCATCCCAGGCAATGGTTCCCCCTCAGTGTATACGCTTCCTCGCATCCTCTTTTTCAAAATACCTACCAACATCTAAGCTAGAAAAAGAAGCCATAAGAGGATCAGTCGGTCCACCCACTAATAGGTAATGAGTTTTGAAGTAATAGGCCAACCAACCATACACGTAATAAATTGGAAAACAAGTTTGAACCAGATCGAGTCGTGAACATCTTGCAATCATGTTTAGACCTTTGTAACTTTTCATCCACATGCTAAATGATAGGTGATTTTGAAGACGCTCGGAAGAATAAAGCCATCCTCCTTCAATTGAAATTACCTTCTGATATGCCAAACGATGCTAATTCACATCCAATAGAGATTTTTGATAACAATATCAGTTCTTCAAAGACTCTGACAGATATTAAAGAAGTGATGATTTTTTTCATTCCATGATACCACATGATTCTACTAACCATGATATTTCTTCTTTTATTTATTTACTTATATATATATTTACTATTTTTTACTATTATTTTATTTTATTTTATTTTATTGTAGGCAAACGATGTTAGCATGTTGGAGACTTCTTACCAAAGGAAGCCACAAGATAGTAATGAATCTATAGAGGGGCCGACTTCAAGAAAATCAATTCTGTCATCCAAATTTGAGTGAGAGGCTAGTTTTTTCCCACATGAAAGGACTACATCAAATGTAGAATATCCTCCCCATAAGAAACCGGAAATGTTCGTTTCCATTTTGGACGGAAAGCAAGCCATCTCAGAACTTCGAATGAATTTTGTCGAAAGAGATTGGAATAAGATTCGTTCTAAGCTCGTTAATCTCACTGCATAACATGTTTCTTCTCTTAAGGATGAGGTCCAAGTAATTCTTAAGGATGTAGATGAAATGGGGGTGGATATTTCTCCTTTGAAGAATTTATTGGAGTCTCTTTTTGAACTTGCCACCTCCTATTACTAAGTACGATCATCCCTTGCTGATAGAGCCCTAAAAATTGAAGAATCCGAGCCATATCTAAATACCAAGAAATACCTTGATCTTGTCTTGAATGAAAAGAATAAAAAGTTCAAAGAATTGTATGACATCTATTAATATCTTAAGGAGGCGAGGAAGAAAGTGAAGGAGTTAAAAGCCCTCCGAGATGCTGCTAAGAAAGAAGTCGAAGATGTCGAATCTAAAGTCTCAGCAGCTGAACAAGAGTGCAACAAATGTGCTAATGTTTCTCTAGCTACTGCGAATGCCTCAAATGATGTGGAAGAGAAGAAGAGAGTTTTAGAGATTTCTCTTCAAGACTTAACTAATTATAAGCTACGTTTAGACTAGCTTATTATGAACTATTTTTTTTTGCTCCTTTTTTTAGCATTCTGATTGATTAGTTGTTGCTCTTTTATAAATCCTTTTGATTGCATTATACTGCGCATTTCTTTAAGTATTTCATTTATGTTTCAGCTTCAAGAGTTATTTACTCGTATTGATGCATCGATGTAATCGCATTAAGCATGGACTTTCCCCTAAACATCATTATTTATTACCTTGTGTGTTTCGATAGTACGAGAGATATATCATTGTATGAGAGCACCAAACACAGGAGAGACTCAATTTATTAGAAACCAAACTTCTTAATCTAAGACATATCCAAAATTTATGGCTCAAGTCCCTCAAGATCGTTCTAAAAAAACATCAAAAATGAATTTCACATGCAGAAAAGCTGACAGATTCATATTCGCATGATCTTATTAAAAAATACTCATAGCTCAGCATAGGAAAGCCAAAAAGAAGTTTCATAGAACTGCAATATGTACAATAATCACAGCTAATAGCTTCACGGATTTGTACGGATATTTCTTTGAAGTCAATTCAAATTCTGTCTTAATTGGCCTTTTCTAATTCACACGTTATATATGATAATCTAAAACAACATCGTGATGCTCAAATCATAGCGTGCCCCATTTCTTTTGTACTTTAGGATGCAATTCTAAGCTCCACGGACCACAGTGAAGAGGGTCAAGAGAGACTATGAGTTCTTTGGATTCTCATGCGACTGAACTCAGAATATAATTCCAAGCGCCTACATACCTCAATGAAGAGGATTAAGTCATAACATAGTTCTAAAAGAGTGATTTTTCTATTTTATTTTTTATTTTTTTTGTGTCCTAACTTTTGCTTAGGCCGCCTCTTTTGAGATTTTCAACCTAGCAGACATTGTTTTTTTGGTGTCGTGCACAGTCTATACTCTTGCATGCCAGGAGTAACATGTAGTTTATACTCGTACCTTAAGGAGTGTTTCTTTTCTTCAAGGATAGTATCTCTTTATAAACTTTCCATTAATGGGGTCAATGCGCAATCATTCTGAGTCAATCAGTTTGTAAGCGCCACTTGAGTATACTTCTTGTACCACATATGGTCTATCCTATTTAGTGGAGAACTTTCTTCTAGGCCGACGAGAAGGTATAATGGGCCTTCTTACAACAAGAACTTGATCACCCACTTGGAAGAATCTAAGACGAACCTTCTTATTAAAAGATTGAGCTAGATGAGCTTGATAACATTCCAGACTTTGTTGGGCCTCTAGTCTTTTTTCATCAAGAGACTCTAATTCTTCAAGGCATAATCAAGAATTTTCTTCATCAGTGAGCCCTTATTGAATGGCAAGGCGCAATGATGGGATTTGATGTTCAAGTGGAAGAACTGCTTCAACTCCATAAACAAGAGAATAAAGAGTCGCTTGTGTTGGCGTGCGATACATAGTCCTCTATTCCCAAAGAGCCTCTTTCATTCTTTGATGTGAATCTCTCTTAGACTTAGAAACAACTTTGTTTAACAAGTTGCAGAGTGTCTTGTTAAATGCTTCAGCGAGGCCATTAGCAACTGCATAATACATAAAGGAATTGCTTCTTGAAGCCAAAAAGATCACATATCTTCTTCATTAACTTGTTATCAAATGGCTTTGACTTTATCTGTCAATAGGTATCGAGGAATACCAAAATGGTAGATAATATTAACTCGAATGAAGTTAGTGACATTCTCTTTCTTCACTTCTCTAAGAGAAACAACTTCTGCCTATTTTAAGAAGTAGTTAGTTGCATCCAGGATGTACAAATATCCACCAGAGGACTTAAGCAACGGTCCAACAACATCCAAACCCTAAGCTTTAAATGGCCATGAGGCAATCATTGGGTGCAATACTTCCGGGGGGTTGATGTATAAAATTCGCATGGAATTGGCAAGCTTTACATCTTCGGACGTAATCTAAACAATCTTTCACCATGGTTTGCCAATAGTATCCCACCCTTTTATGTGAAAATGAAGTTTTGGCCCAGATTGATGTGCTCTACATACTCCAGAATGTGCTTCTTGCATAGCTTGAGTAGATTCATCTGCCCCCAAACATCGTAAGAGAACTCCATCGAACGACCACCTGTAAAGTATATTTTTATAATAAATAAAATGAGGGGCTCGTCATCGGATCTCTATCCTTCTTCGAAGGTTGTCTAGCAATATTCCATAACACAAATAATCTATTATTGGTTATCGCCAATAGTCAATTTCAGCCTCCAAAATGGCGATAACTTGTTGAAATTCTTCTTCATGCTCATCTGGAGGCGGAGTTGTCCATCTTTGGCAAACCACAACTTGTATTTCATCAGGAGATACTAATGCAGAAGCCAAAGCTACCAACGCATCAGCCTTTGTATTTTCCTTTATTGGGACATATTGAATAGTCACCTCTCCAAGCCATCCTATCATCTTTTGAGCATAATTGCAGAATGAGATTAACTCAGGCTTCTTTACTTCATAATTACCGAAGACTTGATTGATCACCAACTTGGAAGCCGCAAAAACTTGTAGTTGCAATTGTTTTGTATCAATGGCCATTTCAAGCCCAAGTAAGAGTTCTTAATATTCAGCGACATTATTGGAGTAGTGTTGTGTTAGAATAAAGGAGGGAAGTGACAAATACCACTTCAGCACCGGCTCCTTCACGATGTACAACACCATCAAAACATCTTCCAAGGTGGCTGAATTTCCACTAGCATTGCATCTTCATCAGGTAATTCATTAGATAACTCTTAATTATTCGGAATTGGATGATTGGCTAAGAAATTTGCTAGCACATGTCCTTTTACTGCCTTCTGAGATATATACACAATTTCAAATTATTGAAATTGGAGGTACCACATTGCTAGTCGAGCACTTAAGACAGGCTTGGATATGAAAAACTTGATAGGATTCGCTTTAGAGATAAGTTGCACAATATGAGCTTGGAAGTAATGCTCCATCTTCTGAATCGAGAATAGGAGTGCCAGACATAACTTCTCAATAGGTGAATACTTGATCTCATTTTGTGTCATCATCCTACTCAAGTAATATAGGGCATTTTCTTTCCCTTCATTGTTTTCTTGTGCGAGAAGTGCTCCTACTGACCTTTCTTGTGATGCAATGTATAAAATCAATGGTTTTCTAGGTATAGGAGCTACAAGTACTAGAGGCTTCATCAGATAAGACTTTATGTTCTGGAAAGCATTGGTACAAGCTTGGTACTATTCAAAAGGAACATCTTTCTTCATAAGGCGACTGAATGGTTGACATCTCCCAGCCAGATTTGAGATAAACCTCCTAAGGTATGCTAATTTTCCTTGTAAGCTTTTTAACTCATGAAAATTTTTTGGCTCAAGCATCTTCAAAATAGCATCTATCTTATCTTGGTCAATCTCAATTCCTCGATGTCGAATAATAACACCGAAAAACTTTCCCGAAGTAACTCCAAAGGAATATATTAAAGGGTTCATTTTGAGTTGATATCTTTAAATTCATTCGAACACCATTCTCAAATCTTGCAAGTAGTCATCACTCTTCTTGATTTTACCACTAAGTCATCGACATAACACTCAATATTTTAATGAAGCATGTCATCAAAAATATTCTACATGGCTTATTGATAAGTAGCCCCAGCATTTTTTAAATCAAAAGGCATTACTTTATCGCAATATATACCTTTAGGAATGCGAAATGCAGTAAGTTCTTCATCCCTTGGTGCCATGGGAATTTGATTGTATCCAGATGAACCATCCATGAAAGACATTGTCTCGTATCTAGTCGTGGCATCAATCATAAGCTCAGGGATTGGAAGAGGAAATTTATCCTTAGGGCATGCATTATTATGATCTTTAAAGTCAACACAAACTCGGATTTGGACATTCTTCTTTCTTACAGGCACAATGCTCGAAATCTATGTAGGATATTTGACTTCACGAATAAAACCTGCTTCAATGAGCTTGTTAACTTCAGTTTTGATCAAAGGAACCAGTTCAGGTCTAAAGCAACGTTAAGCTTGTTTAACAGAACGAGTCCCTCGTTTCACAGCAAGATGATGAACTGCAACTTTAGGGTCTAATCCTGGCATCTCTTTGTAACTCCAAGCAAATACGTCCCTAAATTCCATAATCAGCTCAATATATTTCTTCTCTTCATCGTTATCTAGTGAAGCACTTACATATGTTGGCCTTATATCATCATCAACCCTAAGATTTACTTCCTTTAATGCATCAACAGTATTCTTTAACCCTTCCTCGAGTTCAGGTGGTGCATGTTGAGCATTCTTATCTTCTTGAGGGTCACTATCACTAAAAGATACATGATGGCATGCATGAATATCAACAAACCTATCCTCAATTTTTGTATATAGTGAAGTACTTTCCTCGTCACAAATTGTGATGTGATTTGATGATCCCACACTTACTTTATCTTCATCTCTCTCCTTAGTGTGAACTATGGTGTGAGTTCTTGCTATCAGGACATTTCCATATGAAGCTAAGCCGATCAAATGTAGAAACATTAGGCGTCATACCATTAAGTCGATCAAACACAGAAGGCTTCTTGTTGAACATCATTGGTTCTTCCACGGGGGTAATGTAGTTGATACTCATCCTTTTTATAGAAATTCAAACTGGTGATGGTTGTTTGTAACCCAAGCCTTCACGCGATTTCTTGACAACATACCCTCTCTATACCATTATCCTTTGAGTTGGATTTAGGCCATAATTTTCCTTTTCAATAACTTCATTTGGAAGTCTTTGTACTTTAAAAGCTTCATTGGGATTATACCCTACTTTCACCAACAACTTATATGCATTTGGGTCAAAACCCTCATTTGTACTCTTTTTAGAAAGTGATTCATGTGAATCATGATTTGATGGTTTGACAAATACTTCTATCATTTTATAAGGTGATTTGATTGTATCAATTTGCTTGATAGATAATGTCAACTTGCTACTCTGTAACTTAGAGGGTGGGATCTTGACCTTGTTTGTCTTTGGAACAAAGTGAGAAATAAGAATCGCTCTCTTACTTAAAGATGCCTCACTTGTCTTAGATATTTTACTCATATCTGAAGGTGTTTTATTATTTTCAATCATGATCTTCCCATTATCAGGTGCTTCATCAACCTTTTTTATGATATCAGCCTTTCTGATTGGTGTCGCTTTAGCAACTTTGACTTCTTTTGAGACATAATTCTTTAAGTAGAATTTTGCATCGGCAAAGTTCACTTCTTTCTCGGTGAAAGGTTCATCGTCAGCAACTACCTTCTTTTGAACCCCATCTTCAAAGTATTTGAAACATTGTTGGTAGGTGGATGGTACCACTTTGTTCTCATGTATCCATGGTCTTCCTAAGTAGATATTATATGAGGTCTTTGAGTCAATAACATGCATCCATGCATTCGAACGCATATCTCCCATCGTTATATCTAATTTGACAGCGCCAATGGCTCCCCCCCAGGGGGTTAAATCTCTGAATCATCAGACGACTTTTAGATAATTCATTTATCGAGATTCCAAGTTCCTTCACAGTGCGAATAGGGAGAATATTAACCCCAAATCCGTCATCCACCATGATCCTATTTACTTTATGTCCACAAAACCTACCATATATAAAGGACAATTATGCAGCACTTCACCAAATAAAATATCATTATTAGTGAATGTAAACTTTGCATCACAAGTGTCCACTTCATCAGAGTGAGACTTGATAGGGCCTTTATGTGATAGAAGTAATGATGGCGATGAGTCTCCTCCCATTGTCTCTTCTTTATCAATATTACACACGAGGCCTTAGTGTCACAATGAGAAATCTTTTCACTGAACCAACTTGGAAAGAATTCTTCTAATATCACCGGAGAACGTTGCTTTTGATATTAATTCCCCCAACTTTTGACTTCTTCATATTCTTCTTTACCCTTTGAGTTTTAGGTAATTTCTTCATTTTTTCTCTTGTCACTTGCTTACTTGGCTCTCTTTGCAAGCTCGTTTTACAACGTCTTCTTCGTGTTACTAAAATCTATCCCTCATCATCAGTATAAGCACCGTAAGATTAATTTTCCTCCAGAGATTTATCTTCCCCTATTACTTCATTCATCAAGGGAACGAGAGATGATATGTTAACATCTATCGGCTCGATGTCATCAAATTTAATCATTTTTGGTGGTGATGTGGCTAGGACATTACCACCATCATGTATTTTGACAAAGTTGCAAAGAACTATGGGATTGAGTGAACCAAAAGTGACAGAGACTTGATTTGAACTCTCTTTCTCGTCTTCAAGCAATAGTTTTCCTTCACGGGCCAAGTCCATGATCTTTTCCTTAAAGATAAAACACTTTTCAATAGGATGGCCCATGAAGGAAAAATATTGCTTGAAGATGTGGCATGAAAATGGGCCTCTAGGATGAGATGACATTGGGCTTAACAAAGTGGGGTCATCTTTATAGTCCAAATCAATGGATTTGGATTTTTAATTAAATTCACATTTATTGGAATTAAATAATTGACCCAATTTTATTAATCCAAAATATTTATTTGGAATAATATATCTTGAATTTAATATAAATTAAATTATTCTATAAATTTATATTTAATAAATTTTAAATGATTACAAATGCCCCCTGCTTCAAATCTTGTCGAGATATTTTATCTTTTGTAGACTAGGCTTGAAGTATTAATTGTAGGATAATGGCATTCCATGTGTTTTGAGATGCACCGTGAATCCTTACTATATTGATGCACCACTTCATCCACACTATATTGATGCACCGCTTCATCATTGTTGGAGTAGAGATGTAGAAATTAGTTCTATCCAATTAGGATTAGCAAATAATTAAAAAAAATATTAGTTTTGCACGTGGCCAGCCATTTTTTTTCCTTACCTTTTTTTTTAAGTTCTGACCAATTAGGCCAGAGGAAAAAAAAGGTATATGCTTGTTATGCAAGATTCCACCACCTGTAATTGGAATTAGCTTAGGAGTCAATTTTGTAGAAGCCTAATTCAAGTTTGAGTCTACTTACAATAGATGCTAATAAACCTCTATAAATACACGCATGACCTCCATTGTTTTGCATCAATGTGGCTTGACGATCAGAGTCGTGGTACTTTCTTCTTCTCTTTCCTTTGATTTTCACCAACCTTTTCCACATCTTGACATGTCTGCCGTAGAAAATTCATATCTTATTATAGAAATGTTGAAATCATGAATGGTTTAATTTTATAGAGACTAGACTTCTTATTCTACGATATATCGAAAATTTAGAGCTTAATATCTTGATAACCGTTTTGTATGATATTTTGAAGTTAGCTCTAGATTCTGCCATGTTAAAATTTTTAGATTTGTATGGCTTTACTAGAACTTTCATATCTTGATGTAGGAATGATGAAATCATAAGACACATGATTTTTTTAAATCAACACACAAATATCTACAACATATACGAAATTCAAAATTTAATATCTTCAGAATTATTTTAGATATTTTTATGAAGTCAGCTGTAGATTTGGGCGCACCAAAAATTTCAGATTTGCGTGAAGGCACCAAATTTTTTTATCTCAATGTAAAAGTATCAAAATTGTAATTCTCTTAATTTTCCATAAAATAGATAAGAACGTCTACAACATATCTAAAATTTAGATTTAAACTCCTTTAATATCGTTCTAGATAATTTTTTTGAAGTTTAACTTCAAATTTTGTCATGCTGAAAATTTCAGATTTTTGTTGACTCACAAAATATTTTATATCTTAATGTAGGAACATCGTTACCAAAAAGAGTTGGGATTGCTAGAAACTAGACTTCAAGGGCATTATTATCACCAAGAAAATCTTGTCTCAAGTCTAACCTGGTTAGTCTAGTGTGGCTTCCTCGACTTGACAGGTAGTAGTTTTTTATCAATGTTTTCTTTTGTGTTATCTACTTGCATATTTGGAGGATTTAAAGACTTCAACATGCATATTTGGTATGATTTAAAGACTTCAAGCATACTATTGAAGAAGCTCAATTTTGTTGACTTTGTATCTATGCATTATGTTATTCTATTTTATCTTATTTTTTTATCATTTGAACCAAAGGTGTCGCATTGTTGGAAATAATTTCACATTATTCTTGGCAAGGATTTACACCATTTGACCCAAAGGTGATGCATTGTTTGAGCCAAAGTCGTTATACTATCTAAGACAAATACTTTACATTATTTGTGGCAAACACTTTATACAGTCTCAGGCAAAGGCTTTACATGATTTGTGGCAAAGACTTTACATCGTCTGAGTCAAAGGCATCCCATAGTCCAAGCCAAAGACTTTACATCGTCTGAGGCAAAGACTTTACATGATTTGTGGCAAAGACTTTACACCATCTGAGTCAAAGGCATTCCATAGTCTAAGCTAAAAACTTTACACCATCTAAGGCACAGACTTTATATGATTTGTGGCAAAGACTTTACACCGTCTGAGTCAAAAGCATTCCATAGTCTGATCTAAAGACTTTACACCATCTAAGGCAAAGACTTTACATAATTTGTGACAAACACTTTTCAATAGGATGGCCCATCAAATGATAATATTTGCAGTAATTTAGATCATTAGTCCTCCCCGCTTCATCTGGATGCTTCATTTCATATAGCTCAAAGAAATTTAATGCCAGAATCTCTTCAAAAATTGTTGGTACATCTGAGTCCAAGAAAGGATACTATTTTGCCTGCATTTCCTTCAAAGTTAATTTTCTACCAGCGTTATTCTGAAATGTCGTGGTCTTCACCCTTTGATTCTTGCTTAGATTTGTAGCCACTTTCAAAAGCAGGGCAATAACATTCATCGACTTCTTATTTCCAAACATAGGTGTCGATCTTCCTCATTTCTTAACCTCAATTTTGTCTTTTCCTTTGAGAGGCTCATAAATAAGTGGTCCTTCAATCCTTTTTGCAGATATTCTCAACTCCATATCATGAGCACGTGTGGCTAGTTCCTCAAATGATTTGGGTTTAATACCCTGTAGGATATAACGAAGTCTCCAACCCATTCCTTGAATACGCATTTCTATTTTGGAAGTTTCACTAAGCCTATCCTTATAGTTGAGGCTTGCATTTCTCCATCGGTTGATAAACTCGATGATAGATTCATCTTCCCATTGATGTGTATTTTTGAGTTCAATCATTCTCACAATACATATTGTGCTATACAAACGATTGAGAAATTCATGCTCAAGTTGTTCCCAACTATCAATAGAGTCAGCCTGGAGATCTGTATACGATTCAAAGGCATTTCCTTATAAGGAGAGAATAAATTGCTTGACCAGATAATCTCCATATATTCCAGCATTATTGCAAGTTTCAACAAAATGGGCAATGTGTTGCTTTGGATTTCCCTTTCTGTCAAATTATTAAAATTTTAGAGGTTGATAACCTGTAAACATCTTCAAAACATCAATTCTTGAAGTGTATGTCTTTGCATACGTAAATGATGACTTTTAAGATATGTCATACTTATCTTTGATAGATCCCATAATGAAGTCCTTCAGTTGATGAATGAGAATTACTCCTTCAGTAAATACTTGCAGCTCATCACCCACATTTATTTGCTTTGTAACTGAATCTCCCTTTGTTTGTATCATCAGACATTTTTCAGGTGCATGACTTGAGTCCCCTCCATAACATTTTCAACTCTGTCCGTCAACTTGATAATTCAATTATTCTGATCTTGCACTATTTTGTTAGACATTCAATTACTTTTGTCAAACTCTCTAGTTGTTCTTCAATAGTTGAGGTGTTAGTCATCATCGCTTGGATATCCATTATGGATGATGGAGCAAAGTATGAATTTTCTCTCAAACTAAAATTTGTCTGAAACAAGTTATGTGGAGTAATTAGGGCAGATCTAGTGATCATGACATCATCTTCATCTTGAATAGTGCAATTCCTTGTGTTAAAAGGACTAAGTCGAGCCAACATCTTTTCAACAATATCATCTATATTCTCTCTTTTTTCCAATTTATTCGGAAAGAATCTTTCCCCCTTTGAAGATGAAAGATTAAAAATAGGAACTGATGCGGACGGAACTTGGAGTGTTTGTTGTCCTAGCAAGTTTGCTCTGTTCCTAGTGATGGTTCCCAAACTTCCCATAGTTGTATCCAGTATGTTCTTCACCTTAGAGGAAAACTTAGAATCAGTAGCCTTAGTAATAATAGTCCTGGAGTTAAACTTCTTAAATGCCATTTAAGTATTCTTGAAGTTTGATGATCGATGTAAAGAGATGAGAGGTAGATATTATCCCACTAGGCGTTCCAAAATTTGTAAAGAATAAATTTTAGAGCCGAGAAAAATAAATAATCAAGATCGAAAAATTGGAGTAACAAGGTGTAATATTTGATTTCAAAATTTAGTACGTATTATAATCTCTATGATAATCCTCTGATTCTTCAAATAATATGTAATATGTTGAACTTGAATTTGATTTAGAGTCAAGGTCTTGAATAGCTTGATCTTGAATCTTTGTCTTCAAATTTGGATTTGAAATATTAGTCATGAACAATTGTATGGTTATAACGAATAATAAATATGAACAAGTAACTTGATCTTGAACTTCTTGATATTTTCCTTTATTCTTGATCTTGAACTTGAGCTTGAATTTAATTACTTAAACTTTGTAACTTTGTAGAAAATTTATGGCCTTTGATCCATGAGCTCTCTTCTTGCTTCTTGTTCTTGAAAAACCCCTCCTATGAGAATAATGAGGACCCCTATTTATAGTTGTAGGGAGTGGTATGAGGGTGTGATTTGATTGGTTGGTTTGAATTGACCAATCAGATTTCTTTGGTGAAGAGCTTTAATTTGATTGGTCAGAACATGTCACATATACACGTGGTATTATTCTAGTGGCTCATTTAATTTGACTTAGATTGCCACATAACTTTAACATGTGATATGATTTTAGTGGCTTATTTAATTTGACTTGGATTGTCACCTAACTTTGGCACATGGCATAATTCTAGTGGCTTATTTAATTTAACTTGGATTGCCACCTAACTTCGACACATGGCATAATTTTAATGGCTTATTTAATTTGACTTGGATCGCTACATAACTTTGACACATGGCATAATTCTAGTGGCTTACTTAATTTAACTTGGATTGCTACATAACTTTAACACGTGGCATGAAAATAGGCCTCTAGGATGAGATGACATTAGGTTTAACAAAGTGGGGTCATCTTTATAGCCCAAATCAATGGATTTGGATTTTTAATTAAATCCACATTTATTGGACTTAAATAATTGACCCAATTTTATTAATCCAAAATATTTATTTAGACTAATATATCTTGAATTTAATATAAATTGAATCATTCTATAAATTTATATTTAATAAATTTTAAATGATTACACATATCTAAGCCTCTACCAAGTCTAAAGATAGTAGAGGCATTGTTGGACGAGTAAACAATCCTTGATGTTTAAGCTTGACTTTGATTTCTACGCTACTCGCTTTTTCCTATTACCCCTCTAATTTCCGCTCGGATGAATGTTATTACTGATGAAAAGATTAATGAATTCTAAGAGGCTTGGCTGAGGTACCTTTGAGTGTCTCATTCGCCGTATCACGTCTTGACTCTAGGCTTGGGTCATGACAAGATTGGTATTAGTGCTCGAGGTCTTTAAATGATCCTCAAAATCCAACATATCGCATCAAATAGGGTGTTATTCATGGTTGTCAAGCATGCTACAATTTTGAATAGGAGACTATGGGACGTTTAGGAATGCTTTCAGTTCTTTCAAATTCATGTCGTTCCCTAAAATGTCCTAAGACTTCCTCTAACTAACGACCCATTTTGTGTTCTATAGAAAATACTTCGAGGAAGAGCATCTCTAAGAGAAAGGGTTGATGATGAGGACCAACCTCCTTCGGATCTTGATGCTCCCCATTATAAATAAGGGGTAACCCATGTGGAGTTTCAGAATATCATCACGTTATTGACTCAAGTCGTGGCCAACTAAGGAAAATAAGGTGTTCCTCCTCCTCAAGTGGCCCCACTTCTAGAATTCAGGATTTTAAAGGGATGAATCTGCCTTAATTTGATGGTTCTAAAGTAGATGAGGACCATAAGGAGTTCATTGATGAAGTGTATAGAATTGTGGCCATTATGGGTGTGCCCCCAAATGTATAGGCCGAGCTAGTGGCCTATCAACTCAAGGGTGTGAAAAGAGTTTGGTATGAGCAATGGGTCATTGATAGAGGTGAAGATATGGGGCCAATAGAATAGCAGGAGTTCAAAGATGTCTTTCTAGACCGCATCTTTCCATTAGAGCTATGGGAGGCAAAGATCCAAGAGTTAATTAACCTTCACTCAGGGAGTATGAAAGTGAGGTAGTAAGCCCTCAAATTCACTAAATTGTCCAAGTATTCTCCTTTCATTATCTACGGTCCATGGGCAAGGATGACCAAGTTCATTTCTAGTGTCTCTATCTTGGTGTTCAAAGAATTCAAAATGGCCATATTGGTCGATAAGATAGATATCTCCCAACTCATGACATATACGGAGAGAATTGAAGAAGAGAAGTTTAGGAAGAGATCGAGAGGGTTCAAAAAGGCTAGAGTGGATGGAGGAGGTTTCAATCCTCGAATGTCAGATTATAATGAAAGTGGAAAGGGACAAGGTAGGCAATAATTTGTGGGACAATGTTCCACCAATACTCCTCCTCTGAGGTTCAACAAGAATAAGGGTGGTAATCTAATGGTCTCAAGAGAGAATGTTGGTGCTCAATATTTTTCTGCTTGCATGAAGTGTGGAAGGACTCATAAAGGGGAGTGCTTAGCCAGCTTCAATGCATGCTTCAAGTTTTGAAAATTGGGTCATCATACTCAGGATTGTAGAGGTGGTGGTGGAGATAGGCCTCAAGCCCAAATTTCTCATGGTCAACAAGCTCAAGAAAGTGGTCAACGCACCAACCAGTTTGATGCTTTGCATGAGAGACAAGAGGTTGAGGAAGTACCCAATGTTCTTAATGACATGTTAAAGGTCATTGTTTTTGATGTGTATTCATTATTAGATTCGATGCAAACTTGTCATTTATTACTCAATTCCTAGAAAAGTGGTTTGATGTGCTACCCAAAATATTAGTAGAGCCTTATTTAGTGTCTACCTCCGGTTAATAAGTCGGTTGTTGCTAGAAAAGTCTATAAAGGTTGTCCCAAGTCTATCTTGCATAAAGTTATTCCTTGTGATCTCATTGATCTTGATATGGTAGATTTCGATGTTATACTTGGGATGGATTGGTTATATATATCTTATGTTTACATAGATTGTAGGACTCGTCTAGGCAAGTTTCAATTTTCAAACAAGTCTATTCTTGAATCGAAAGGTCATTATTTGGTAGTGAAGGGTAAGTTTATTTCTTGTCTTAAAGCCCGAAAGTTGATTGCTTTCTCAGGGGTGCATTTACTACATTATGAGAGTTAGGAATGTTGACTCCCAAATTCCTTCCATTGAGTCAGTTTTCGTAGTTAATGAGTTTCCCAATATAATTCTCGGTGACCTTCCCGATATCCCTCCTAAAAGGAAAGTTAATTTTTCTATCGATATCCTCCCCGATACCCAACCTATCTCTATCCCTCCTTACCGAATAGTCCTGGTGGAATTAAAGGAGTTGAAGGAACAATTGAAGTAATTGTTAGAGAAGGGACATAAGGCCAAGTATTTCACCATGGGGGGGCTCCCGTGTTATTTGTAAGGAAAAAGCCTGGGTCGCTTGGATGTGCATAGACTACCGTTAATTGAACAAGGTGAACATTAATAACAAGTACCTAATTCCTAGAATAGATGATTTGTTTGATTACTTACAAGGGGAAAGTCACTTATCCAAGATCAATCTTTGGTTCGGCTATCATCAACTAAGGGTGAGGGAGTGCAACATCCCCAAACAACATTTCAAACAAGGTATGCTCACTTCAAATTTGGAGTGATTTAATTTGGGTTGACTAATCCAATGATGGTGTTCATGGACTTAATGAATAGGGTGTTCAAACCCTAACCTGAAACATTTATGGTGGTATTAATTGATGACATCTTGATTTACTCTTGGGGTGAGGTAGAACATAAGAACCACTTGAGGGTTGTGCTTCAAACTTTGACAGAAAGGTAATTGTTTTCCAAATTTTGTAAGTGTGAATTTTGGTTGAAGGAGGTGGCCTTTCTTGGTCACATAGTGTCTGGTGATGGGATCAACATTTATCCTAAGAAAATGAAGGCAGTCAAGAATTGGCCTTGACCATTATCTCCTTCAGATATTAGGAGCTTCCTGGGTCTAGCCGAGTACTATAGAAGATTCGTGGAAGGGTTCTCTTCCATCTCATATCATATGACAAAGTTGACTCAAAATAAGGTGAAATTCATATTGATGAATGAGTGTGAATAGAGTTTCTAAACTTTGAAAGATCAACTCACCTCCGCTCCTATTTTGACTCTACTAGAAGGGTTAGAAGAGTTTGTGGTTTATTGTGATGCTTCAAAGACTGATTTGGGTTGTGTATTGATGCAAAGTGGTAAGGTCATAACTTATGCTTTTAGGCAATTAAAGGTGAATGACCGTAACTACCCCATCTAGGATCTTGAGTTGGTAGCCGTTGTATTTGCTTTAAAGATTTAGCGGCATTACCTTCATAGGGTGCATGTGGAAGTGTTTACCGATTACAAGAGTCTCTAATACATATTCACTCAAAAGGACCTCAATCTAAAAAATGAAAATGACTAGAACTCATCAAGAACTATGAAATGAGTGTACATTATCATCAGGGTAAAGTCAATATGGTTGCTGGTGCACTTAGTAGAGTGTCAATAGGAAGTGTGGCATATGTTGATGAAAGAAGGAGGTAGTTGGTCAAAGATGTTCATCGGTTGGCTAGATTAGGGGTGAAGTTAACAGGTTCTAATAATGGTGGTATATTTGTTCATAATGGATACGAATCATCCTTGATGGTAGATGTTATGCCAAAATAGGACCTTGACCTGACTTTTGTAGAGTTGAAGAGCTTGGTGAAATAAAATAAGGTAGAAGTCATTTCATTATAGGGAGATGGGGTATTATACTACCGAGGCTGATTATGTGTTCCGAATGTGATTGTCCTAAGGAATATTATTTTGAAGAAGGCTCATAATTCTTCATACTCCATTCATCTCGGTTCGACAAAAATGTACTGAGACTTAAAGAAACTCTATTGTTGGAATGACATGAAGAAGGATATAGCAAGGTTTGTGGCCGACTGTCCAAATTCTCAACAAGTTAAAGCTGAACATCAAAGGCCGAGTGGACTAGCCCAAGACATTAAAAGCCTTATTTGGAAGTAGGAGGATGTGAATATGGACTTTTTAGTGGGTTTACCTCATACTTGGAAGCATCATAATTTGATTTTGGTGATTGTTGATAGAATAACTAAGTTAGCTCACTTCATACCGATCAAGACCTCTTATGGTGCCGAAGACTATGCTAAGTTATATATTTGGGAGTTGGTGAGGTTGCATGGTGTGCCTTTGTCAGTTATTTAGGATCGTGGTACCCAATTCACTAATCGCTTTTGGAGATATTTTCAAAGGGGTCTTGGTACCAAGGTAAAGCTAAGCACCTCATTCCATCCTCAAACCGATGGGCAAGCCAAACGGACAATTCCAATGCTAGAGGTTGTGTTAAGGGCTTATGTGTTAGAGTTCAAAGGAAATTAGGATAATTATCTACTCCTTATAGAGTTCGCCTACAACAATAGTTACCACTCAAGTATTGATATGGCACTGTTTGAGGCCTTGTATGGAAGACGATGTAGATATCCGGTTGGTTAGTTCAAAGTAGGCCAGATGACCTTGTTGGGTCCCTAATTAGTTCTTGAGTCTATGGAGAAGGTAAGAGTCATTAGAGAAAGGTTGAAGATGGCTGAAAGTCGTCAAAAGTCCTATTTCGATACTAGAAGAAGGGATGTTGAGTTTAATGTGGATGATTGGGTATATTTGAAAGGTTTACCCATAAAGGGTGTAATTCAATTTGGTAAGAAAGGGAAATTGAGACCTAGGTATGTAGGGCCCTATAGAATCTTGAAACGTGTTGGCAAATTTGCTTATGAGTTGGAATTGCCTTTGGAGATGACTATGGTTCATTCGGTGTTCCATGTGTCCGTGTTGAGAAAATGTGTGGGTGATCCTAGTTCCATTCAAAGTAGTGAATGTTGAAGATAACTTGACCTATAAAGAGTTTCTGGTTAAGATTTTGGACCGGCAAGTCAAGAGATTGAGGAACAAATAAGTTGCATCCATCAAAGTGCTTTGGAGAAATCAGCAAGTTAAAAGTGCTACATGGGAAGCGAAAGGGGATATGATGAAGCATTACCCTATCATTTTTCATTCTACTCAAGCCTAAGGTACTAAGTTATTCATGCTCAATTGTTTAAGACTTCTATATTTTAGTTTTCTTAAATCCTCATATGCATGCATATTCATTATGATGAATTTTAAAGTCATGTTTTATGCTAAGTTTAAAGATATCATGTTTTATGTATTTCAAGTGTCATTGTATTTATATTGGGTTGCTAGTCCTCGTGCCATGTCTTTTTCAATGCTAATGATTCTCATTCGAGGAAGAATGTTACCAAGTGGGAGATATTATAATACACTATAAATTTGGAAAGTCCTAAAACGAGCAACAAAAAATGAAAATGCAGAAAACTAAGAACAGGTGTCGACCACGGAAGCCCATCATGGGCCGTGGTACACACCATGCCTCTTGGTGAGCCACCATGGTGGTAGTTCAGAGGCTCATACTTTAGGGAAGGGACAACGATGATGGATCACGGACCATGGTCAGCACCATGAGCCATGAAGCCCTCTGTAGTGACCCCTTCCTGAAGACCTCAGGAAACATTCAAAGGCAAAGACCATACACGACCACCGCGGATTGTGGAATTCTTCACGGACCATGGTGTGTTTCTGTGGTGGTCACTCTACAGGCTTTGTGTAGAACATGTACCATGGTCACGTTTCACGGGCTGTGACACCTTTCATGGACTGTGAAGGTCTCTATGAAGAAATTTCAGAGACCTACCCTACAAACTTCACAAAAATATTTACTAAGTCCCTTACCATGAGTCCCCACCATGTGCCATGGTGAGAACGACGGACCGTGAAGGGTCCTGTTAGGCTAGTCCATTAAATTTTTAAAAGAGGCATTTTGGTCTTTTCATGTGTTTTAATGTTTAAGTGTAGTAGTTTTGGGGACTGAATGGACCTATCTAAAAGGCCTAAACCCTTACCAACTCAAGATACACAAATTTCCTTTTCTCAAGTTCTCCCAAGAGTTTCAAGCCAAGTTAGGGTTTCATCTCAAGGCATCTTCAAGTCTCCATTCTTTCTCAAGCTTTCATTAGGGATTTTTTTCCCAAGGTATGTGGGTCTCATCTATGGGTTTTTCCTCCCATGAAGCCCAAATATTTTCTTACTTATTATTTAAATTTTAAATAATAAAATCTTATGGGTTTTTATACGATGGTTCCAAATGCATAGATTATGGTTTATTTGAAGCTTATTTACCTACATTGATATATATTGACTCACAATTTCATGAAATGGATGATTTGTCAAGTTCTTTATATGAAGGAGTGAAAGTAGTTTTAAAGTGTATGTGGTGGGTTATTTTAAGATGTTTTAATTGATGCATTTCCATCACTCTCATGCATGCTTACATTGTTTGTAATGTATTTGAAGGTTGAATTAAATAAACCCACCTAGTTTTTATTATGTTGAAATGAAGTTGAGTTAAAAGCTTGACTCCAATGAAGGTTTTATTAAAGCAAGTGTTTATGTTTAAGGGAGTGTTAAGAAATGATTTATGATGATGAAAGGGATACTTAGCCAAAGAAAGGATTCAATTTGATAAGGACAATTCTCATATTTTTGAATCAAATGAAAGGTTTTAAAGAGTTATTCCACCGAATAATGATTTGATGTCTAAAGCTATGTGAATGCTTATGTTATTATGATATTTAAATGTTATTATGTGGGATTTACCTAGCACTGAATGTATCATGTAGATGGAGACTCGACCTACGGGGTCCTTAAGTAAAATCTCATATTGCATTAACTATGCGCCAACATAGGAGTCCTTTGTAGGCTATTTAGGCTAGTGGATCCACAGTTAGCCCTAAAAGTTAAAGTTAAAGAAATGATTAAAGTTGACGGAGTTCTACCCGACAAGTAGTCTCCCCATGCAAATATAGGGGGTTATGGTGAATTTCATGTAATAGATCGCATGGTCTTAAATGTCTGTTAAGGTCACCTTCCCAAAAAAATGAATGTTTAATGTCTTTATACGATGATTTCTCATGCATGCATTCACTCATGTATTTTGCTTATATATGTCTTAACGTCAGTCGCTATATTTCATGCTCACATACTTGGTACATTCAAATCACTAATGCATACTCTTTTTCTACATGATATTAACATGTTGGGACCAGCATTGCCTCACACTCTCCTCCACGTGGCTAGTTGATTACATTGATGGCTACATAGTTGGTGAGTTTCCATGTTCCGAGAACAACATCTCCTTCCCTTTTTGAGCTTACGAAATATATAGATTTTGGTCATATTGTGGTACTTTTGATTTTACATTTGAGTGTGAGATAGGGACATGTCTTAGACCCCAATAAGTCTAAAGATACTAGAGGTATGGTTGGACGAGTAAACAATCCTTGAAGTTTAAGCTTGAATTTGATTTCCATGCTAATGATATCCCTCTTAGTACTATTACCCCTCTTATTTCTACTCGAATAAATGTTATTACCGATGAAAAGCTTAATGAATCCTGAGAGGCTTGAGTGAGGTATCTCCAGGCGTCTTATTCGCCTCGTCACATCTAGGCCCTAGGATTGGGTCATGATAGGTAGTTCATGTTTCCTTGAAATTCCTTCTTCTCTTTGACAATGATCACAAGACTTGGCAAAATCATAAGCGTCTTGATAAATTGTTGGCCAGTAGTACCCATATTGCAGAATGTTGTAGGTTGTCTGGATACCACTATAATGACCTCTAATAGGCAATAAATGACATGACTTCAAAATACTTACCATCTCGTCTTCGGATACGCAGCAACGAATAATCCCATCAACATACACATAAAACAAGTATGGTTCTTCCCAAAAGATTTTCTTCACATCTAACATGAACTTGCAGCATTGATGAACATTCAATTCAGACGTCACTATATCACTTACAAGTAGTTAGCAACATCAGTAAACCATGGAATCAAGTCGTGTGATGTTGTCACTACTTGTACATCCGAAAAGGTATCATTTATCTTAACTCCATCTTCCAACTTTAACATTGCCTCTTCTTTAAGTCTAGAAAGATGGTTAGCAACCTAGTTTTTAGTACCTTTTTGGTGTTTCACTTCGAAATCAAACTCTTGCAATAATAATACCCAATGAACCAGTCTAGACTTAGCATCCTTCTTTTGCATGAGGTATCTTAATGCTTCATGATCCTTGTGTAAAATAAACTTGGTTCTGAGCAACTACGATCTAAACTTCTCGGAAGCGAATACTACGGTGAGCAATATTTTTTCGGTCACAACGTAGTTTCTTTGGGCAATATTACAACTTTGCTAGCATAGTATATTGGATATAGAATCTTCTCGCACATTTTTCCTAATACTAGGCCAAGTGCTACTCCACTCGTATCTCACATAACCTCAAACTGCTGCTCTAAATCAGGTGCAATGATTATAGGAGCCGATACTAGACTTTGTTTCAACTCTTCAAACATTTTTAGACAGGCCTCTTTGAAAACAAACTTCATCTCCTTTTCAACAAGTTTGCATAAAGTGTGCGTTATTTTGAAGAATTCTTTTATGAAGTAGCGATAAAATCCGGCATGTCCCAAAAAGATTTGAATTCCTTTGACGGAGATGGAAGGGGGCAACTTGGTGATTACCTTAATCTTGCTCGATCTAGCTCTATGCCTTTGCTCAAAATCTTATGACCCAGTACTATGCCTTCTTTTATCATAAGGTACGCTTCTCCCAATTAAGCACAATGTTGCTCTCTTCACACCTTTGGATTATTTCTTTGAGATGGACCAAGAAATTGTCAAATGAGTCCCCAACCACAGAAAAATCATCCATGAAAACTTTGATTGTATCCTCTACCATATCTGAAAAGATAGACATCATTCAATATTGAAAAGTCACTAGTTTATTACACAATCCGAATATCATCCTTTTGGAAAGCAAATATCCCATATGGAAATGTGAATGTTGTCTTTTCTTGGTCTTTGAGTGCTATAGAAATCTAATTATAGTCCAAATAATAGTCAAGAAAATAGTACCATCCTTTGTTAGCAAGATGGTACAATATCTTATCCATGAAAGGCATTAAAAAGTGATTTTTTTCTGTCCATGATTTAAACTTGTGATAATCCATACACACCCTCTAATCAGTGACATGCCTCATTGGAATGGGCTCATTCTTTGTGATTAGCACCACAGTAATACCACATTTATTATCCACACATTGGAATGGACTTTTCCAATTACTAGATCAGGTAAACAACTCTAGCATCTAACAACTTGATGATATCCTTTTTAACTACCTCTTGAATAGATGGATTGAGTCGCCCTTGGTGCTTAATTCTTGGTTTGAAGTCCTGCATGAGTTGGATTTTATGAGAACATATGCCTGGTGGGATGCCTATGATGTCGGCTATGGACCATCCTATTGCTTGTTTGAAACACCTCAAGATAGATGTAAGAGCTTCCACTTGCTTTTGAAGATGATCAAACAGTTATTATGACCGACATTGTGTTTTTGGGTGCCAAGAATGCATATTTTAAGTGAGATGGCAGCACTTTGAGTTCCAAAGTCGGAGGTTCCGCGATGGATGGTTTTGTAGGTGGGGTTGCTCTATTCTTCAATTCTAACTCAATTTTCTTTGGTGTGTGATTAAGAATCCCAAGGCCATTGAGTGCACAAACCATTTCTTCATACTCCCCAATATGATCTCCATCAAAGTTCATGATGATAGCAGCTACAATTTCAACCCCCAATCTCTCCTCAATAGGTATTTTTGGTACCATATCGTCAACAAAATCAACCATGAAGACAATTCGTAGCTCATTGTGATATTTCATGGCTCGGTATAAGTCAACCAACTCTTTTTTATTATTTAATCAAAATTTTAGCTGACCAGTTTCTATGTCTACCAAAGTAAGTCCAGTTGCCAAGAATGGTCTACCCAGAATGATATGAACATTAAAATCTACCTTGCAAAAAAGAATGATGAATTATTCAGGGAATATGAATGAGTTAACCTTCACTAAAACATCATAAATAATTCCCACTTGCTTCTTCATAGTACGATCCTCCGTCAAGGGCCACATTGACGTTGGTTTAAATGATCCTAAACCCAGTTGTTTAAACACTGCTAGCGGCATCAAGTTAATACTAGCACCCAAGTTGCACAACACCTTCACAAAGTTGAATGCCCCTATGGTACATGGTATGGTGAATGCTCCAAGATCCTCCTTTTTCTACACAAGTGAGCTACTAGCTATAGTGCTACAATGATGCAAATTGTCAGTCGGTTCAAAGCTCACCATTATCTTTTTTGTGATAAAATCCCTCATAAACTTGGCATATCCAGGCATTTGATCTAACACCTCTATCAAAGGAACATTCACCGAAATTTGTTTTAACTTGGAAATAAACTTAAGAAAGGCCTTCTTTTTCAATCTTTGCAGAAAGGGTGGAGGAGGTCGTGGCATTGGAATTAGAGTTGGAGTAGCTTATTTCTCGTTGATATCTTTATCATTATGCTTTTTATCTCTTTTATCAAGATGTTTGGTATTTAGATTTTCACCCAATTCTTCCTTTTCGATTTTGCTTTCTCTTCCATCCTTACTAATAATTGAGCCGTGTGCGTCATCCTCAAGTTCTGGCATTGGAGCATCCACTATTTGAATGCCACATTAGGTGGTCAAAGCCATGCATTGCCCGCCATTCTTTGGATTTTAAATTGTATTACTTGGAAGGGTTCCTTTATGACATAGATTCAATAACGATGAAATGTGCACCAATTGTTGATCAATAAGCTTTATAGATATAGAATGTGACTTACTTTTTGATTCATTTTTGAAATATCATTGCGTATCTTCTTAAGATTATCCTCTGTTGTGTCATTCTTTTTCATCATATTTGTCATCATGTCTTTGATTCTTGCAATTCTGGATCCTCCATCTTGATTTTTGGGTGGGATGTATGTGCCACTTTTATTATTATCTCTCTTTCCCCAATCGCCTTCTTTGTATTGCCCATGATTTTGATCATTATATCCATTCTGTTTGTAGTTATTCTCATGATTGTAGTTCCTATCATGATTGTACTTGTTGTCTCGGTTGTAATGGCCCTTGCGATTGAAGTTATTATAGTTCTGACCTAGATTTCTTTGACCTGGCGCCAAAAATTCTGATTGGATGCTTGGGCGTTAGTCCGAAAACCCCCCGCTAGATCATTCGTATAGTATGCGTCTTCTTCATAGCGATAATCATCATGACTTGGCGCCCTACCTTGATGGTTGATTGCATTGATTTTCTCTAGTCCCAATTTCTTAAATGGCAGTTTGAATTCAGTTCTTAATTAAGCGATCTCGTGTAGTACCTCTTCATTTGGTATCTTGGAACCCTGATATTTACCAACAACAGAAGATCTTTTTGAAGTTTCAATGTCCCTAGAGATTCAGGGTCGTTTAGTCTTTGCAACATGATCGAGTCTCTCTAAAGCTTCTTCAAAAGTGTTAGCCAAGAATGCTTTCCTAGTGATGGTGTCTACAATAACTTTTCCATTATCATTAAGTGTGTGGTAGAATAGCTCAAGAAGTCTCTCGTCAGCTATTCTATGATTTGGCACACTTCATACATACTTTACAAATCTTTTTGAAGCTCCACTAATTGACTCTCTAAGCATCTGTTGGAAATTTTTTATTCGGTCTCTTAGCTTCAACTTCTTTGGCAATGGGAAATACATTTCGACGAATGCCTCCTGTAATTTATCCCTAGTTGTGATAGAGTTATATGGAAACTCAAACTATGAAATTGTAGCTTCGTCAGTAAGGATAATGGAAAAACACGCAGTCTAATGACATCCATGGTTATCTCTGGGTCACCTATACTACTCTTAGTAACGTACACCACATTATTGAGATGGGTGTGTGGATCCTCGGATGTCAGGTCAGCAAACAATCCTCGACTATGAAGCATTTGAATCATTCTGCTTGAAATGCTAAACTTAGTTCCAGGTGGCAATGGAGGTAACAGTTGACATCATAATTATTCCATATGCCGAATTCAGGTCGTTGTCTGGGTGGAGGACTTTCTCTTGCTACTAGTTGATTATTGAGAACATTCTGTGGTTGGTGTTGCGGAAGATGTTACGGTGCATTGTTTTTTTCCCTCTAAGTCATTCTGCATCATCACCAATTTTGTGTCCATCATTGTTATTACTATTTTTCGCCATCCTATGGAGTACTCTTTCTATTTCTAAATTAAAGGGAATCAAGGGAATGTCATAACTTCTGTATTTGAAATATACTAGGACTCAAACCCTATTCAGCACAAACCAAAAGAAAAAAAGTAAAATAAGGAAATAATGACTACATATAAAATAATAAAAATTAATCTAATCTAAAAGCCAAATTTCCCGGCAACAACAACAGAATTTGATACGCCCAAATTACACCTCTCTAAAGAAGTATAAAGCGGTCGTTGATCAAATATAGAACCTAACAGAGGTTAGGTTCGATCCCACAAGGAATATGGTTTAGACTTAGGTTAATAAGTTATTATTTGTTTTAGTAATCAACTTATTTCCTTAAATAAAGGGGGGGGTTATTGAAAACTAGTTAACAAATCACATAGCAAGCATGAAGTAACAAATCAACAGTTTAATATGGTTTTAAATCAATATGAAATGAAACTATGGTTTACGTGTTCCCCACGAATCCTTAAATGTGTAGACCTTTTTTTATTAGTAATTCTTTTATAGTGTGTTACATGTAGAATTGGTAAGATAAGTTCACCTAAGTCCTTGATTCGACAAATAAGGAAATTTCACAATGGAACTTGATCTGTCTACGAGTGTATGCTTTACAAACCTTTACCAATGATCCCAGATTTAACTATCCCTTGATGCGTTCAAGCTAATTAGATGACGATGATTAACCCTAAATCTCGTTGTTTAATCCCTTTTCGCATCCGTTACCTCCTTGATTTAGCAAGTAAGAATAAGGAGAGTTCTAGCATTGGCTACTGTTAAAAAGTAATCAAAACAAAGGGAAAAATAATACATGCATGCACACTATCAAAGAATTACTTTATGTTAAGACTACGTCGTCAATTCTTCATGGTTCTCGCAACCCTAGCTGTAGAATTAGCTACTCATAACTATGTGATCACAATCAATAATATTCAGGTTAAAAGAAATCATGCACTTACGGTGACGAATATGAGAATCTAAAATCTTCAAAATAAATTTGAAATTAATTGTTGATAACAAAAATCGGAATTGAAGAATAAAAGCCCCAAAGTAGTTCAAGCTTAATTCTCAAACCCAAAAACGTGCATAATGTAAAAATAAATTAAGGAATGAATTTATAGACAACTAATCCTAATTAAATATGAACTAAGTAGAAGAAGGAAATTCTAAATCGGTTGGATTCTATGATTTGTTTCTACGATTCATCTTTGGGTTGATGAGTTGTAGACCCAAATCATAATCCAAAACATTGCACTGATGAACTGTTCTTCTTCACGGACGACCTCTATGACTTGTAATCTTTAAAATAACTCATAATGTTCATTTGTAGATCAGATCTTGGATTTCAACTATTATAGTCTCTTCTTTGGATAGAGTCTACGATTCGTAGACACTTGATCGAGTCGTAGACTTGTCTCATAACTCCAGTTTTGTCTGTATTTCTCAACATTGTTTCGATGACCCACCTATGACTTATAGAAGTTACTATGACTCGCAAGTTGGCATCGTAAACTCAAAAATTCCTACAAACCAGTGTTGTGTTTCTCTATTTAATACTCGGACTTAGTTTCCTCTAAAACAAACACAAATAACATCAAATCTACTAACAGATTCTTAAAAGACATGCAATTTATAAAGTTTAAATATTAAAAGTGTTGTAAATCCACAGTACATCAATGTATAAAAGAGGATCGATGGATGAATTCCCACATACCTGGACTTAGAAAGCATGAATTAACCCTTTTTAATTGAAGCTTTGCTATTTTCCCTAACTCTTGACTTGGAGAGAATTTGGGAGAAACTTGAAAGGTTTGATCTATTGATTTGGAAGAATGAGGGTTTAGGAGTGTTAGAAATTAGTTGTAGGCTAGGAATTAATCCCCAAAAAGGTAAAAGTACATAACTAAACTTATGGGAAAAGACCAAAATTCCCCAAATGGAAAACTCTCGAAGGCATTAGATGGCCTACTTCTACGGCTCGTGAAATGTTCCCATGGAGTATTCCGTAGAAACTAGGGGTGAAAAGTGAGAAAGGGCGGAAACTTTGAAAGATGGGTGTACATACCGTATAACGCACAACAGGACGTGAAGGCCCTCACGAAACCACCCTCTAGAAGTCACCGAGATACCCTCCTCCATAATAAGGTCTATGGACCGTCGTCCTTACCACAGGTCATAAAGAGAATTGTAGAAAGGAGACATTTCCAAGTTCCTGAGAGTTGAGACGTTTCGACACTAAAATCACATTTTTTAGAAACGGACCCAAAATTGGTTTTAAAATGGGGTGATGGGACCTGTAATGGGAATTTTGAAATCGACTTCGTGAAAAGGTTGTTAACGCATTATAAATCTTGTACCCCAAAATGGGGCACAAATCGATGCACAAAAGGAGACAAAACAACCAAACAATTAAAATGACCATTAAGTTTTAAAGCAAAGGTGGGGTAGCTCCTTTGGGCAAGAAATTACCTCATAAAAATGCTTTCTGAAGTTCCCCTAACATTCCCACCTAGAAAAGATCCCCACGAACACTCACGACTTAAAATATCCTCAATCGGAGCTCCCACTCTCAAGAAATCATATTTTGAAGTTTGAGGAAAATGATGAAAATGGGTCTTAAGCGAGCCTCACAAAAAGGCAAGCTTCACTAAAGATATACCCATGTCGCTAAAGCGACAGGTCACTTTAGCGAAGATCATGTCACTTAAGAAACAGATGCCTAGGCCGGCCATACCAGCTGAGTTTTTGAAAAGGCTTAGGCTTCGATCGTATTCTCAAAATTTATACGGAATCCCATACGAGAAAACGAACTATGGTACCCCACTAAATTTGATATTCTGGACTCAATGGGCAGTCAAAATTCCTATATGAGGTCGTCTCAACAGAAAGAGGGTCCCTCACCCAGGCATCATATTAAACCAAAATCTATACAAGGGCTCAAAATGAGACCAGAAGTCTCGAGACATGAACGAAAGGTCATTCTAGACCAAACTCAAGGTTGTTCTAGACCAAACTCAATATTTTAGAGCTAATCGGGCTGACAAAATTTCAATCCGAGTGCATTTACCAAGAATGTTCACCAAAGTAAACCTTAAGCCGAATCTCAAAGACTAAAGCACCAAATGGGCCCAAACTCGCATCAATTTCCTCAATACTCATGATGACCATACTACTAGCCTAATTTGACTATTTCAAAGCTGATGAAATCATCAGAACTTGGTACAGAAGTCCTCTTCCTAGAGTTTATACCGAAGTCAACCATTCAAACTCCAAAAGCTCCAAAATAGGGAATCAGGCATAAAACTTAAATGAACGACTAAGGATCAAACTTTTAGTAGCAGCAAGTCATAAATGACCTGGGTCCGCTTTAAGAAATTCTAAACGCTGAAAAGATCTGATCGAATGGAAATGCCCTTGAGGGTCATTACAACAACCACTACTAAAAGGACTTTTGTCCTTGAAAGTTAAAAGGTATAAAAGAACCCAAGGGCATGAAAATATTAGAAAGCTAGGACCATAAGCCCCTACCAGACCTATAGGTACCTTCTCATGTCGGGGCAACGCCAATCTAGAACTCAAGATAAGAGAAAACTCCCAAATTCACTTTTGTTCTTCATAACTCAACTAAATTTCCAATTCCTCTCTTTTGATACTGACTTGTACCAACAAGAACAAATTCAATAGAGCACAACAGACTAACCCAAGATAAACAAAAATCACACAGATACCTCAGAATTAAGCGACCAACTGACAAGAGAAGATGCTAAATAACTCCCAAGTTAAATTTTTTGCTTTATACTCCAAACTAAAGACCCTTTAGTCATCACGGGTTTCCTACCCATCCCAACCAATAGTAACAATTTCCAGCACCATCTGAACACTGTACAAATAACCATGAAGGAAAGGCATGCACCGCCTAAACATCGATGAGCAGCAAGAACTCAAATAGGTAACTCAGCCAAGGCCACAAGCCTAAAGTTCTAACCTAATAACACCCAAAACCAATAACTTGAGGCTGAAATCTATCTTTCAAAATTGAAAAGGCTACTCCATGGGACAATCAAATCCAAAAGTGGAAAGAAAAGTTATATTAAGACCAACTCCATTGTCACTCTGCTTCTTACAAAACTTTTAGAAAACCAGACCAATATGAGAATGTAATCCCAAAGTAATCAAAATTGTTTCAATGAATTCATGTATCACATCGCGAGTGCAAATTTGAGAAAACCACCATAATCCAAAAAAATTAAGCCGGTAGGTAGCGAACAAGCATATACACCTTTTTCAAGAGTGGCCCAAAATAAAACCAAACCACTGCAATGAACACCACTAGGAACATTTCCAGCTAACCACCATGACACACACGAACCTCGCCCCCTAAACAAGAAATCAGGAGATGATTCCACAAATTACTTTGACGACATCCTGAGGATAAGCCTTTTAAGGGAAATTTCTTTCGCTCATGGAAGCAAAAGTCTGAATTAGTCAAAACACACCATGATAGAAGACCAAAATCAACAATCTGACTTTATGAACCATCAACACACCTATTATAGTTTACCGGTAGAACCAAGGCACAACACGAAATAACCGAGATTGAAGGTAGTCCTAGTTGTAAGGTAAAACAAGATTGTGACTGAAATTTTTGGGACGTATTGACTAACCACCTAAAAGTCCATAAGTCACAAGGGCATACCAAGGCAATTCTTATAAACCACAACTCATCAATATGAATGCTCTTTCTCCACAATCATCCCTTCCCGCTAATTGTTGGTCGGTCACAAGCATAAGATGACACTTCAAGTTAAAAGATCACCATACTTAGAATAAATAAGGAAAAATCCATTTCTGCCCTTCCCAACTCAATCATAGCCATCTGACACCGTATCAGACAACCAGTCGAACCAAAAACTTGACCATCAAACTTACTAGGAAGAGACAACCCAATAAATCTAAATGGCAAACCTTAACTCCGCCACCTTAGGAACTAATAATGGGAAAATCAACAAATGAGATATATAATATACCATAAGGTCCACAACTACTATCATACCCTTCTCTCGACAACAACTTCACACCAGCTAAGCACATTAGGGGGCAAACTAGGAAGGGAAAAGGACCATCCCAACAACACTCTAGAATGGCTAAACGGAAATCCATCAGAGTAATCAACTAAGCTCAACATCCACAATATATAATACACTAAAACCAATATGATCCACTACTAGAAGAAATCACCTATGGAAGATAAACACATACACATAATTTCAAGTAAGGCTATCATAGCAAATATTACGCAAGTAATCAGGCTAAATAAGCACGCCCACTTAAGTCCAAGTAAAGAAATTGCCAAAATCACAAGATGAATCTAACAAGCCAAGTAATCATCAAGGGGTATGAAGAACCTAACACCCAAGCACTACAAGCAAGGAAGATCTTAGATATTAAATTTATGCAAATATAATCAATACTTGAAATCTCATCCTCTGTTCAACCCGCAGAATCATGGGATGGAATGTACCTGGTTCGTGTGTGTCATTGTGGTTAGCTAGAAATGTTACTTATGGTGAGTACTATAACCTATCACAGGACCTCCTAGAACATGAGGTGCTCCCGCCATAGGTCTGGCAGGTCGAGGATGAGCATAAACCTACCAAGGATGATGTCTACCTCAAAGTAAGTGCTACCTCTATTGCGCTGACGGCGGGATATCCTACCTCCACCTCTGTAAGTCTCCATACATACATGCTCTATAGACCACGCATAACTGACCACATGGGGAAAAGTATACCCAACTGCTACCAAGTGTTATGATGCTAGGAGGAGCAGAAAAATTAATCCCTCAATAAATTATTGTGCCATGTCTTATTCCATAGAAAATAGTGTAGGAGAGTGCTCTGTCCAATCTAAAAACTCTATCACATACTCTGAGACCGACGAAGAACCTTGCTGAGGACCTATAAGTCCAACCCTTGGCTGGGAACCACTCGGTGTACCCAAAACTACTCCTGCATGTGGTGTATGCTCAAGGAGACATAAAATTTCCAACGCTGGATCATAAAGAGACAAGGTGGTCATAGATACAGTCAAAGCCTGGGTAGTATGTGTTGATGCTCTATCCATGACCATCAGAAAGCTCGTACTATCCATCTAAGGAGAAATAAATTCTAAGAAAATATTTAGAGATTGATGAAATAAATTTCACATGATAAGGAATCAACAATAGAGTTTTCCTAAAATGCCCTTTAGCCTCTCGATGAAAGGATACAAATGTCTCCGCACCAATCTATATGACTCTACTAGGCACTTTCTCTTATAGCGACTATACCGGTGAACCTAAGCTCTGATACCACTCTGTCATGACCCAATTTCTCAAGTCATGACCCGATTTCTCAAGTCATGATGCCAACTACTATTAACCCACCAGTAGGTAAGCCTAACCCCATAGTTCAGAACCATAAGCAACAGACCATTATAAGCAAAAGAAAAGAAGTGGATAATGATATTAATAATAGTAAGAACAATAAGAAAAGAAGAATGAGTACAATACAACAAGATAACCACTAAGACTTGGTATCGGTCGTTGTTAAGCTACTAAACTAAAGATGGGAGTATGAGGTTTATGCATAAAAAATAATAGTAATAGTAATACAGACTGTCTCTGAATGCCAAATAAAGAAGTCCAAGCCCAAATAAGAAGGAGATAGGCAACTGTAAATGCCAAGAGATCACCCAAGTCTCCAAAATCCAAGAGCTGCTCTGCACGATATCCAAATCAGTAGTGAAAACCTTTACTATGATCTATAGGGTGCAGAAGTGTAGTATGAGCACTAACAAATAACATTCAGCAGGCATTGGATGACAGAGCTCTAAAATTAAATCAAGTATAAAGAACATGTAAATAAGGAGAACCCTCTGATATAAGGAAGGAAGAAGATAGGGAACAAATGAGGACACAAATAACGTACCTGGCGGCACCAGGCTAGAACCTAAACACAACAACATACTATGAAGGAGGGAAACTAAGTGACAACTTGCTAAAATAAGTTGACACAGATATAACATAAAGGCCCAAAGAACCGCATCAAATATATTCCTGCACAAAAGGTTGGATAAATAAGAACAAGAGAAGCCTTCAAACAAGAGCCTACCCTTTATACGACCACAAGTTCACAAATAGTAAGGAAATACCTCCCAAGCCCTTGTGTACCCAGGAGGTTCACTCACAAATAGGTAAACATGTACGGCATCCCAAAGTACCAATAGGAATAAATAACTATGTTAGTGATAGGCCATTCATATATGAATGAGAGTTATGCAGTAAAACCAGTAGTACCATCAATGCCAAATGAGTCATACCAAGATATATACACCTACTTCCAGTCTCGACCAGGAAGCAAGACCCATGTACCTCTATGGGATCGCCATGGGGGGCTCGGGAATGCCCCTATATACCTGCCTGGTTTTGATCTAGTTCTTATATCAATATATAAATCAATCTATATATTTGATCATGAAAAATCTGCTATGTTGCAGTAACTAGAGTTAACTAGTCAAATCAATATAGAAAGGGTCGGGAACTCCCTCTGACCGAACTAATAAAAAAAATAAGCACATTCTTGATGCCTCCAGTCCACTATAAATAGTAGTTATAAAGGTAGTATCACCCCCATTTAGAAAATCAATATACAAATGGTTTGGGTTAGAACCTAACTTTCTCCAATGATTGCCCAAAACTAATGCATGCATCAGCGTCGACTACATCCGTGAGAAAGCAATGATCTAATGTAATGCATTCCATCACTAGCACCCAAACAATATGCACAATCACAAACAATAATGATACCACAAGCACCTTTCCCTCTAGAGCATGAAAATAAGACTAACAAATGCAACCGACCTTTTATTAAGGCCTATAGTTCAAACATACTTCTCTAACTCAACCACAAGGCCCGAAAGGGAGCTCAACCCTAACTTGGTAAGAAGGAGGAGGGTATGAGGAAACATGTGCTACTCTAGTCAAACAATACCTCTATTTTCAACTTAAAATACAACCCCGAGAATACAAACACAGCTAACCCCACCAAACAACAATAAAGAAGCATAGGGGATTCTAGCTCTAAATCCAGAAATGTGATCCAACAATAATTCACAAGCCTAACCAGTTGAAAACCCCTAAACCTAGGCTCCAAAGTAGGTTCTACAATAGACAAGGACACTAAGTCTCAGAAACTCCTTCCAACAACAGCTATATCAACTAAGTATCAACCCAAACTCAAGTCTAAAGTACTAATCCGCCAACCATCATAAAATCTAATAATTCACCTAGAATAGGCTAATCATGGCCAAACTAAGAGCCCATTTGGATGGGCTTAAAAAAGTAACTTTTATGTATGAAGTGTTTTTAGAACTTTGAAGTGTTGAAAGTTATTTTTATAAATAAGCAGTTGAGTGTTTGGATAAAAGTGCTTAAATGAGGAAAATAATGTGAATTTTACGGTTAAAAGAATAAAAAGGATAGTTTGGGAATTTAGTTAAAATATAAGGGATATAAAAGTAATGTCCATGGTCAAAGAAAATGACTTTAAGCACTTAGAAAAAAAAAGTTAGGAATCCTAACTTTCCATTTTTGATTGACTTTAAGAACTTTATGTCTTAAAGTTAGCATTAGACAAACACGTCCAAAAGCTAAAAATGGGTTTTAATTTGGTTTTGACTAACTTAAAGCCCATCCAAACGGTCTGTAAGATGTGCCTAACCCATCACATAGGCAACCTAACCTAAGGCTTACATCGGGAAAATGAAACAATAAACTAGGGATTGCTTCTAACCCATCACATATAATCCAGATCAAAAGCAATTTATACTATACAATACCTTACTAAGCTTAATCAAAAGAACAAAAACCATAGCCTACTTCGAAGCCGAACACACGCGCTCCAAGTTCACTCTTCGGTAGATTTTTGCTCGTAAAACAACTCTAATTTCCTCCATGTTATAAAATGTTGATCACCTCATCAAAAAGAATATTTTGACACTAAAATCATATTTTTTAAGACAAACCCAACATTGGGTCCAAAATGAAGTTGTGGTACATGCGATGGGAATTCCAAAATCGACTTCGTGGAAAGGTTCTGAATGAATTATTAACCTTGTACCCCAAAATGGAGCACAAATTGATGCTAAAAATGAGAGAAAACAATCCAACAATTAAAATCACCATTAATCTTTAAAGCTAAGCTAAGGAAGCCCTTTTGGGAAAATAATTACCTCACTACAATGCTTTTTGAAGCTTCCCAAACTCACCCACATAACAAAGATTTCCACGAATACTCAGAGCTTAAAATCACCTCAATCAAAGCTCCCACTCTCAAGAAATCATATTTTGAAGTTTGAGGAAAAGGCTGAAAATGAGTCTTAAAATGACCATCAAGTATCGCAAAAGTGAACCCGAAGGTCGCTTAAGTGAGGCTCACCAAAAGGGCTAAGTCTAGACATATGTTGCTAAAATGACAGGTCACTTTAGCGAAGGCCATCTTGCCTAAGTGACAGACGCTTAGGGCCAGCCATTGCTTTAACGATGCCCTGGTCACTTTAGCGATGGTCACTTTAGCGATGGTCGCTTTAGAGACCAACGACCTCTTTAGCGACGGCACCAGACTCATCCATACTAGCTGAGTTTTGGAAAAGACCAAGTCTCTGATAGGATACTTGGGATTCGTTTGAAATCCCATGTGCGCAAACAGACTATGCTACCCCACAAAATTTGATATTCCGGACTCAATGACGCAGTCAAAATTTCCATCTGATTTTATCTCAATAGAAAGAGGGTCCCATAATCGAGCGCCATATTAAAAAAAATCCACAAAATAGCTCAAACTAAGAATGGAAGTCTCAGGACATGAACAAAAGTCATTCAAGACCAACCTCGATAGACCGAAGCTAACCACGTTGATGGAATATCAATTTGAGTGTATTTACCAAGAATGTTGACTAAACCTTAGGCCAAATTACGAAGACTAAAGCGTCAAATAACCCCAAAATAATATTGATTGCCTCGATACTTGTGTTGACCATGCTACTAGCGTAATTTGACCATTTTAGAGCTGATGGACTCGTCAAAATTCCATTTTGAGGTCGTTTTCTGGGAGTTTTTACTGAACTCAACCATTTAAAGTCCAAGATCTTCAAAATAAAGAATTGGGCATAAAATCCAAACAAACGACTAGGCGACCGAACTGACAGTGCCAGCAAGTCATAAATAACCTAAAGTCACTTTAGGAAAAACTCTATATGCTGAAAAGATTAAAAAGGATGAAAATGAACTTGAGAGTGATTACACTCATCCTCACTTTAAGAATAGATCACTATATCATCAATGAACACAATAATAAACATATCCAAATATTCTTTAAAAACTCGATTTATCAAATCTATAAACTTTGCAGGAGCATTTGTTAGTCCAAAAGACATTTCCAAGAATTCAAAGTGACCATATTGAGTGCTAAAGTCCATCTTTGGAATGTCACTCTCTTACTCGAAGTTGATGATAACTCGATCGAAGATCAATCTTTAAAAAGTAGCTTTCTCCTTGAAGTTGATCGAACAAGTTATCAATTCTTGGGATGGGATACTTATTCTTAATAGTGATCTTGTTCGATTGCCTATAGTTAATACACATATAGAGAGAACCATCATTCTTTCTGACAAAGAGAACCGGAGCACCCCATAGAGAGATACTTGATACAATAAAACCCTTATCCATCAAGTCTTTCAACTGATCCTTCAATGCCATAAGATTCATCGGGGCCATTCAATAAAGAGGAAAAAGATAGGTTGGGTATCAGGGATAAGGTCAATATCAAATTTTATCTCTCTTTCGAGAGGGATACCTAGGAGATCATCGAAAAATACTTCCAAAAACTCATTAATAACTAAAACTAACTCAAGAGAGTAGGAGCTTCAGAATTTGTATCCCAAACCCGGACGAGATGATAAATGCAACCTTTGAAAATCATTTTTCGAGCTTTACAGCACGAGATGAATTGATCCTAAATCACAAAATTACTATTTTTTCATTTTAGGACTGGCTCACTTGGAAACTGAAACTTAACCACAAGGGTTCTACAACATATAGAAGCATAATATGTATAAAGCCAATCCATATCAAGAATAATATCAAAACCGATCATATCAAGCTCTACAAGATCAACTAAGGTGATTTTCTGAGAAACTAAGACTGGACAATTTCTATAGACTCTTTTAGCCAAAATTGAATCACTAACAGGAGTATAGACCGAAAAATACTCTAACAAGATTTTAGGACTAACAACAAATTGCATAGCAAGATAAGGAGTAACAAATAATAGAGTAGCACCCAGATTAAACAATACGTAAATATCAAACTCAAAGAATTTCAACATATCAATCACAATATCAGGCGATTCCTCTGACACTTAATGAGTCTTAAGGGCATTAAATTTGTTTTGGTGCTGACCATCACCCGAAGTAGTACCATACTGAGCCAGTCAGCATGTAGTAGTCTGAGTTTAAGGTCGACCAACTCCACCTCTTGTAGAAATCGAAGGACAATCTTTCACTTGATGAACTATCTAACCAAAACCAAAGCAAGGACCCGAACTTGCCAAACATTCACCTAGATGCTTTTTCACATACTCTTTTCATGGGGGAATGGTTTGACCACTAGGAGCTCCTCCTTGAGGCTTAGGGTTAGACACCCTTATCCTTGTTGAACTTTGGTGCTAGAGTGTTTGAAGAATTTTGGCTGGAGTACTTTTGGCGAAATTGCGAACGGCCACTGGACTTTCCATGTGAAAACTCTCCACAATTTGGTTCAAGACCTCTTGGACTCCCTTCTAGACCTCTCCTTCAACTTTTCCTCCTCAATTTTCTTGGCATGTGTCATGAGCCTAGAGATGTCTATCACTTTGATTATCATGGCAATTCTACATTCTTTGACTACCAAGTCTGACACACCCAAAATGAACTTACTCATTCAATCTCTTGGATCGATAAGTATGAAAGGAGAATATTTTGACAACTTAGTAAATTTAAAAAATATTCTCTTACTCTCATGATTTCTTGTATAAAATTGATAAATTCTCTAACCTTGGCTTACCTCAAATTTAATGGAAAGAAACGGTCATGCAAAGCACCCTTTAACTCTCCCCAACCAATAGGACCCATACGTATAGCCCTCTCACTTCTCCATTGATCAAACCAAACTTGTCCAACTCTATTAAGTTGATACGTTGCCATGTCCGCCTTCTCCACTATACCAATGCCCATTATGTGAATAATCTTACCAATACCCTTGATAAATTCTTATGGATCCTTATCCACCTTAGAGACATGAAACTTAAGAAAGTTCATATGGGTGAAATCGTAAACTCGGCTAGCCATAGTACCTACATTTGGGTTCACGAGAGCTATAACTTCCCTATTAGCTTAAGTAGCTATGGGTTAGACAAGCACTTGAAATGCGATCGGAAACTTCATATGAAAGAATTGCTCATTTAATGGGTCATTTGGAGGTTATTGTTCCTCCTCAACATTTTTTATCATAGAAATTCTTTGTGGAGGCATGATTCTATAATCGCAAAGAAAAAGGGTTAGAGATAAAAACCTTAGATATCAACCATATCACACGACATAAGAATGATGAAAGAAGTGAAGTTTTCTAAATGCCTCATAGTCTCTTATTCATAGATGTGACACACTTTACACCCATGAATAAGACTCTACTTTATGCGGCATGCTAGACTCCCTAGGATACCTTAAACCTTGTGCTCTAATACCAAGTTTATCATGACCCAAGTTAGGCCCTAGGTGTGATATGGTGACTTGAATCTCGAAGGACTCCGACCAAGCTTCTTAAAATATCTTACATGAGCATACATAAGGTAAATAAGGCAATAAGACTAAATCAAAAATGCAGAATAAAAGTCTCAATGTGAATATCTTGATAAAGGAGAAATCAACTTTGAAAGAGCATGACAATATAGACTCCATAAAAATCTAACATGCCTCTACTAGTCTAGACGTGGTATAGGACAAGTTCTTAGATAACCAACATAAGAAGTAAAGTCATAAGGAAATAAGGAACCATAAATGCCTCATTCTGGAATCATGAAGACTCACCAACAAGAGGAAAGTGAGCTCAATATCTCACAACGTATAGGATGTGCATGATGATCATTAGATCCTACATTATGATACAACATAGGCAAAAAGTATATGTTAGTACATGGAGTGCGCTAAGTATGTGAGAAGTACACATGACCAATAATAATCATACATAGTCAATATGAACATGTGATGCATGACCAATATCTTGAAAACATAAACAAAACTTGGAAACACTTAAAACATATCATATGGTAATACATCATAAATCATCATAAGAACTTATAAAATAGAATAAACGTATGTGGGATATTAACCTTAACCAACATGTAAGATTATGTGATCTATAACATGCAATCTAATGTAACCCCACATAGAGAAGAGAGAGGCTACTTGCCAGGGTAGACTCCATATCATAAACATTAAAATGAGCTATATGTGGATCCACTAGCTAATCCATATAGCCAACCTACGGTGGCATGTAATTTTGAAACTATGGGTTTCTACTAGGGTTCCCTCATAGATCCCCTACATAAATTTCGCTTGGTGCTTAGTTAATTCCAACAGAATGTATAAAACATAGTCATAAGAAAAGCTAAATCAACAAATCCAACATCATGAAAATATATTTGAAAATTACGATCATAACTTAAACATGTGGATACTTATCTTTCTAAGCATCTAAATTATCATAACTTGCATATTGTGAGAAAGCCTTTCACAATTTGTGGTTTTATACTTGAAAACATAATTGAATCATATAGATAATTTTCATAAATCATACATGGTAGTTCATAAACTTCATGATCATAATTTTATAATTCATACATGAAATTTATAGCATGATGCATGGATCATTATAAAGTACATTAAAAACACGTAATTAAATTGAAAGCATGCATGAATGACCCATTTATTTGAAATAAATCATAATTGAGTTGTCCCATATTCAATTTGATCAAAACTGGAATTTAGAAGGAATATATGGAAGAGGGTTTTGAGAAATCTTTGAGACTCCATGGATAAAAGAGGATCGATAGATGAATTCCCACATACCTAGACTCATAAATCTTGAATTAACCCTTTTCAATGGAAGCTTGGAGATTTTTCTTTAACTCTTGACTTGGAGAGAGTTTGGGAGAAACTTGAGAGATTTGATTTTGTGATTTTGAAGAATGAGGGTTTAGGAGTGTTAGCAATTAGTTATAGGCTAGGAATTAATCCTCAAAAAGGTTCAAGTACATAATTAAAATAATAGAAAAAGACCAAAATGCCCCTAATAAAGTAGTCGAAGTCATAGGAAGAACTACTTTTACGGTCCGTGAAACATTCCACGGACCGTGGAGTAGTCTCTAGAAACTAGGGGTCAAAATGGGAAAGGGTCGTGATGGCCCTTGTGGAACCATCCTCAAGAATTCGCTAAAATCTCCTCCTCTACGACAATGTCTACGGACCATCGTCCTCACCATGGTTTGTGATCATCATAGAATAGAGCTTGCCCAAGGTCATGAAGGTCGAGTCTCATGGACTATCCTGTGGTCCGTAAACAAGTCTACGAGTCGTACACCCTATCATAGACTCCTCCTTGTTTCCCTTTGTTACTGATCATCTGTACGGGATACCTTCTCGTTCCATGGTTTCTTTCATGGTTTGTGGAAGGGTCCATAAATCTCCTTCCTTTCCCCACTTTCCATGCTATTTTCCACGATTGGTCTCTATGGACCGTGATCCTTTCTACGGTCCATGGAAGTCCTTCATGAAGCCCATAATGCTAAAACTTTTCTGAAATATCTTACAAACTCCATTTTCTGACTTTTCAACTTTTGAGGTTTCACAAAAAGTCATCACCTTCTGCTTATGAACATCTTTCTTTAATAGAAGTAGCATGGGGTATTTATTTTTATTTTCCTTCACTTCACCACTAATGATGATCCAGTCCTATTTTGACAAATAACACCTCATTAATCTGAGTTCACAAGGTGAACTCCCAAATGTACAAGTCTATGCACTTAGCCAACTCCTTCTTTCATTCATCAACATGAGTAGTACTACCCATGGATAACCTACTAAGAGAATTGATATGCTCAAATTATACCTCCTTAAAGAAGTATAAAATAATCATTGATCAAATATAAAATCTAACAAAGGTTAGGGTAGATCTACGAGGAATATAATTTAAACTTAGGTTAATCATTTATTATGTGTTGGTAATTAGATTATTTACTTAAATAGGGGGGTTTTGTATAAAAATAATTAATTCAATCACAAGTATCAAGTAAAATGATAATAGTCTAATATGTTTAATTCAGTAAAAGATAAACCTAGGGTGTATGTATTCCCATGAATTCTTAACTATGTAGAACATTTTATTAGTAATCATTTTCTAGTGTGTTGCATGCAGAATCGGTAAGTTAATTTCACCTAGGTCCTTGATCCGATAAATAAGTGAATATCACCACGCAACTTAATCTATCTATGGGTGTATGTTTTACTAACCCCTACAACTGATTCCATATTAGCTATCCCTTAATCCATTCAAGCTATTAGATGAGGGTTGATAGCCTCAAATCTAGTTGTTAATCCTTTTTCTCCTCTTGGCTCTCACAACGGGAACAATCTTCGGAGTATATCTGGACAAATGAATGAATTTGAGACTATACGACTTGACAATCATCCCCTCCTGCTTCAATTTTACGAATTTCTCTATCTTTGCTTCCTTTAGCTCCCACAGAAAAAAGTGTTCAAGGATTGCATTCTTAAATTCATCCCAGACTGCAGGTTTAACTTCCTAACCTCAAATTTCCTCCCATTAATTATATTATACATTAGAAACCTCCTTCAATTAATTGGAAACAAGTTCAACTCCCTCTACCTCGATGACATCAATACCTTCAAGATCTTCTATATGTCATCCATAAAGTTTTGAGGATCTTCCTACACTATGGAACCAATAAAGACTGGTGGGTTCATCCTTAGAAAATCTTGAATCTTATTAGTAGTAGATGACTCCAGAGAACTACAGCTCGTGACATGGGTATTCTGACGACCAAACTATACAGCAATCAACTAGGTGAGCATAGAGACAGCTCCTATAAATTCAACCTCAGAAGTCATTATAGGCTGAGTGGTTTGTGGAAATTCCTGAATCCCATTCACATTAGCATTCATAGCAGCTTGAGCTCGGTTCTGGTTTTACTTTTTGGATAATTGTGGAATCTTGTACTCAGTTATGTGCCTCTGACCCAAGGATCGTTTGGAAGGCATGATCTAAAATCATGAAATACACAACTTAGAAGAAGATTTTATAGAGTTAAACTCTGTAGCATGAATTGGAGTATGAAAGAAGCGGAATAATTCCAAAAAGTCATGTAGCCTCTGCATAAGAGATGTGGCGCACTTCATATTGATAAGAAGGACTCTACTAGACTTGGCTTCATATAAATCCTAGGACTCTTGAATTTTGTGCTCTAATACAAGGTTTTTTAAAACTCAAGTCTATACCCTAAGCGTGACTGGCACTCAAAAACTATTACTGGTTCATAAGAGAACCTTTATCTTGGTAGACTCACTAAGTAGAAGACTTTAACTATTAAGAGAACTCAAATATGGATAATAAATACATTATCTTAACTTCTCAAAAAAAGTCGTAATACTCAATCATATAGATAATGAATATATAACTCAATGTTTAAAAATGAACTTAAATGAATACTGTCAATCAATTAGTGAGTTTGGCAACTTTCTTTGATTTACTGTGGACTTCTTGGATTACTTGCTTGATCATCCAGGTTGTGGTTCGCTATCATTAGTATTATAGAAAAGTGTCAAGAATAAGTAAGAGAAATATTTTCAGTGATTTGAATGGGACAAGGATTTCCCCTCCCTCACCCCTCAAAACAGAAAAAAGAAAATAAAGAAAGCAAGTAAATTCAAACTAACTTACAAAAGCACTTGAAGGTTGTAACTTTTGTAGACCCCCAAATCAAAAACTCAACTAGCAAAGGCTGGTTTTGTTTTTCAGTCTATGTTCATAAAATATGCAAGTCTTTGTTGCATAACTAATTGATACACCTTTCAAGTTTGCTTCCTTTCAATTTAAAATTCTCCTTCAAGATAGAAAAGAGAATTTCTATTTTATGTTAACAACCGAGGCTATTGGCTCCTTTCGTTGCTTTTTTTCTTCTTCTTTTTAATATTACACTTTTATTGTCGCGTGTTATAACATGTCATATCTCTTTGGCTTCTTTTATGTGTTTTTTATTATATATCTAATGGGCCATATGAAAGAAATTTTTATTTCTGAATGTATTTCAAGTGAAGTTAGAGAAAGTGATATAATGGCTATCCTATTCAATTAAGTGCTAGGAGCACGAGTAATTGTTTCAAGAACTAATAGCCCTGTGAAACTGCTATGACACATCTAGGAATCAAAGAAAAGGTCTTCCAAACTATTGAACAAGCAGAATTGAACTTTTACTTCATTTCAGGAACAACTATACATATTGCAAACATACAAGAGATTGCATAATTTTACCAAAAATCTCAGCTTCTGAAACCTTCCATCAAGAGAACAAATTATGTGGATTTTCTTAAATTTTAAAACTGCATTCATTTTTTCAACTGATAGATTATACTAAACTTTTTTCACAGTCAACAACTTACAGAACGGACACCTTGGCATTTGTAATTAAATGAACTCCAGAAACATGCCCATATCGTGAAGCACAGAAAACCACAGTTGAAATAAACCAAACCTACTAAACAATAATAGTGACAAATAAAGTACTAAGTAGAGTGAATATATACAAAGGATCCATATAACCCAAACTAGTTTGGGACTGAGCAACAATTGATTGACCACCCAAACAAACAATACATGAGGAGATATCCTATGAATTTCCAGTCTTATGGATATTTCACATTTCCTAGTCTACTTTTCTACTTTTATTTTGACATTAAGGTATTTTTAAATTTTTAAAGAATAAAAGACATTTAGTTTAGATATCTCTAGCATTCTCTCATTGCTATCACCTTATAGCATACATCTTCCTTCATCACCGCTTGATTGTCCCTCATTGAACTTTCACCATTTTTTTAATGAGGGCCATTTAACTTTCACCTTTTAATGAAATTATGATTGGATACATATATGAGCAAAGGGGATAAAAATAATTTTACCACATCCATCATTTGGAAAATGTACAAAGAAGAAAAATAAGAAGGAGATGGAGTTTTCTAGACTTCTTCTTAAAGATGCACAATCTTTTCCTTTTTCATGCCATTTCCTTCCGTCTCCTTTTGTTTTCTTTATATATTTGTTTTCCTCCTTTTCTTTTCTCTTAAGTTCTAACTAAGAAACTATTAGATTGTACTGTTAGTTTGGATATTTGTGATACAACATATTGGAGTGTTACTATTAAATTTGGAACTTTCTTAATATTTGAGTTCAAATGTGTTTGTTAAAAAATTGTTCAAAAATATTAAAAGGTGAAATTTTGTATATCTAATATATTATGTTTTGATATATGGACTAACAATAGCATCATTTTGTATCAGTTAATAATGTATCAAATACAATATATATGTTAGTTGTTTTTTATAAAGTAAAAATTTGAATGTATCACTTTATAAAAAATGTGATATGTATCTGATACTTTATTTCATGTATTTGATATATTGTTTAATATATGTATGTCCGAATATTTATTAGTAGAGTATCAAATATATAACAACTAAGATATTGACATTAGATAAAAAATAAATAAATTAATGTTAATGAAGTTCATTTGATATTTACCTATGAGGCATTTTATTGTATCAAATAAAGCATTAAGTATCAAAATCATTATTTTGTATCACTAGCACTATAATTACAAAAGACACTACATAACAATTTATATGGTAGAATGAATAACATTATATATTCATATTTAAGAACAAAATATATACATGTTTTAACAGTAACAACGACAAACTTAAGCAAAAGTATCTTCAAAAATAAAAAAAATTAAGGGTGTTTTTCCATTGATACATAACTATTCAACATTAATCAAATCCTCTAAAGATAGTTATTTGATATGACTCTTGGGCTTTGGTGGATCATCATTTTTGGTAACATGTCCTCCCTTGGCCTTTTCAGTTCTATCTCTCCATAGCAGTGCTAATATCTTATGTGGAGGTAATCAGGATGGAAAGAATCAGAGGGGATCGAAATATCATTGCTAAGAAACTGAGCAAAAGCAGCTACATACAACCCACAGTCCCTACAAAAATAATGTATATAAATTAACAAATTAAACATAAAATTTTAAAACATAATGATACAATACTTATGTTACAACCCGAGCCTACGGCCTAGATGTGACACGACGATCGAAAAACCGAAGGATCCCAACCAAGTCACTCTAGAATACATCGCATTCATAAGGTAAAAGAATATGATGAGATAAATAGAAAAATTAACTCAACATAGAAATCAAGAAAAGTAAACTCAATCCCAATGCCCAAAATGGACTACATCAACTTCCAATGTCTAAACATGCCTCTATACTAAACTTTATGAGGGAGTAGGACAAGATAATAGCTCACCCGAATCATAATGAAATTCAAAGTAACATATGAAAGAAAGTCATGTCCTCGATGAATGAGGATAACCAATAACAACTCTAGAATACTAAGTCATATCTAGCCACGAATGTGAGGAGCGTGCGTATCTTCCATCCTTACATTATGAGACAATATAAGCAAAATATGCATTAGTACATAAAAGGTACTAAGTATGTGAGTTATACATGAACAAGTAATAGGACATGAACAATATAGGATAGGATGCATAACCAATCATAAATAAACATGAATAAAGCTTAAAAGTATTTGAAAACGAATAAAATCTTATGGTCAATGAATCATAGGACTTCATAATGCAACTTACATCTTTGCATACAACTTGTATGAGATAATACCTTTAACCGACATCTAAGACCATGCTAGTAATAACATGAAATCCAATGTAACTCCAACATCAAGAAGAGAGAGGCTACATTCCAAGGTAGACTCCGTTAGAATATTTTTAACATTATGAACTATATGTGGTTCCACTAGCTAAGACATAAGGCAACCTATGGTGGTAATGTAGTTTGGACTGTAGGTTGCTACTTGGATTCCATTGGGTAACTAACTACGTTACCGTACCAAACCCTACACAAGAGTCCTCTCGGTGCTTAGTCAATATCCAAACGGAATTTATTAAAAACATTAAAATATTATCATTAACTTCATTATAAAAATAATCATTACAGTAGCTCATCAACTTTAGTGATTCATAGGAATTCATAAAATTTGGTGATAATTATCCTTATCACCATCTTAAATAATAATTCGTGTGAGAATTGTCCTTATTACACTATAATAACTTTCCTAGATCATCATTGATCATCATTATAACTTTCATCATTTAATCATAAGTCTCAACTTCATTTGTAAAACTTTCTTTGAAAATTATTGAACTTCATAATCATAATTCATGTAAATCATCATTGAAAATAACTTTATGCATGGGAATTCATAATTCAACTTGAAATCATACAATTAATGTGGAATCATACTTATAATGATTATTGATAACAATTGAAAACGTAATTGAAACAGAACAATGCAATTCAAATAAATGAGGGTTAGAAAGTGATGAAATTTAAAAAGGCCTTGAGGAAAACCTTGGAATTCCACGGGTGAAAGGAACCCACGGATCAATCCACATATACCTTGATGAAATCAACCTAGAAATTGAGGAAGAAATTGATTACTCTTGAAACCCTAGTAGAGTGTGCGAGAGAACCTTGAGAAAATTGATTGATCTTGTCTTAGGAAAATTTAGGAGAATGAATTAGAATAAGAGAGGAATTTGAAGGGTTGGGTAATTATAGGTTCTTAACTTGGCCATAAAAGTGTCTAGGTTCATTGAACTGAACTTGGGTAAAAGATAATATTATCCTTCATTAAACTCAAATTTTGATCCTACGAATTAATTCCTACGACTGGTAGAAGCCTTTATGACTCGTCAAGCTGAGTCATCCTGGCAACCCTGTAAACTCTGAATTCCTGAGTCTCTGAAGTTCCATATAAGATTCGTATCTACAACTCATCAAAAGGATTACAAGTCATAGACCCAATCCATTTTGCAGATTTGAGAAACCTGCAGATTCTGAGCCTCTAAAGTTTCATTATGAGTCAACCTTATGACTCATCAACAAGACTACTACTCGTCCTGTTGAGTCGTAGGACTTCATCTAAAGATGGTACTGAACAGGATCAAGAGCCCCCTCTACAACTCATCCCTACGAATCATAGGAGTGACTACGAGTCAGTTGGGAAATCGTAGATTCAGAGATAGTCACACTTGAGAGATTTTCTTTTGTTTCAACTTTTTGACTTTTGAGGTCTTACAGTATCTCCCCCTTGGGAACATTCATCCTCGAATAAGATTCAACTAGTACAAGAAAGAAATTGAAAGAGGACTAGTAATCCAACATGAATATCATGACAACTTAAAAATGCATAGGACATGAGAGTTTTAAACTCAACATGAAACAAGACTTAAAAATCAATCTTCATGAACATGTATACATATGAATGACATAGGAAGAACTGAATACATGGGAGTTTAATCATTTTGAGCAAGAACGACTTACTACTTTAGGCTTGAGAAAAGGGAAAGAGGTATGGGTATCATTTCATCATATCCACCTATGCTTCCCATGTAGCGCTCACTACCTGTTGATTTCTCCACAATACCTTGGTGGACACAACCTTTTTGTTTCTTAACCTTTTCACTTGTTGGTCTAAAATTTCAACCGGAACCTCTTGATAAGTCAAATTCTCCTCAATACTCATATATTCCAATAGCACAATGGAATATGGATCACCCACAAACTTTCTCAACATCAACACATCAAACACCGGATGAACCATAGCTATCCTCTAGAGTTTGAATAGATCCTTCGGCTTGGCCATCAGTTTGAGGGTAGAAAGCAGTACTTAGCTTAACTTTTATACCAAGACCCTTTTGAAATGACTTCTAAAAATGCAAAGTGAATTGAGTAACTCGACCAAAATAATAGACAAGGGAACATCAAGTCTTACCAACTTACGAATATACAACTTAGCATAATCTTTGGCACCATAAGAAATCTTAACCAGTAGAAAATGAGCCAACTTAGTCATTCGATCAACAACAATCCAAATAGAATAGAGTTGTTTCTTAGTAGGAGGAAAATCTGTCACAAAGTCCATGTTCACCTCCCAATTTTTGAAGCTCAACCTTAACTTGTTGAAAATTAGGACACCTTTCCAAATACTCCGCTATGTCCTTTTTCATTTCATTCCACTAATACACTTCTCTCAAATTATGATACATCTTGGTTGATCTCGGATGAAGTGAATACTGAAGACTATGGGTCTCATCCAATATCAACTCTCTTAGACTATCAACATTTGGTACACACAATAAACCTTGGTAACGAAGAATAGTATCTCCCCCTTGGGAGAAAGCCTCAATGTCTTTTTCGGCTACCTACTTCTTTAAAACAACTAACACTGGATCATTATCTTTCTTAGCCTTGACATCTGTCATAAGGGACGATTCCCAACTATTGTGAACAAGAATACTTCCATCATTGGAATCAACTGAATGAACACCTAAATGAGCCAATCTATGCACATCCTTAACTAATTCTTTCTTACCTTCCTCAACATAGGCAACATTATTCATGGTCAACCTATTAAGTGTGTCGGCAATCACATTATCTTTACCCAGATAGTACAACATACTTATATCATAGTCCTTCAAAAATTCTATCCATCTCCTTTGTCAAAGGTCCAAGTCCTTTTGCTTAAATACATATTATAAGCTCTTATGAACGGTGAACACACTCACATTGACACCATAAAGATAGTGCCTCGAAATCTTCAAAGAAAACATAACCACCACTAGTTCCAAGTCATGGGTCGGATAATTCCTTTCATTCTTCTTAAGTTACCTAGAAGAATAGGCTATGATTTACCATATTGCATTAAAACACAACCAAGACCACCCCTTGAGGCATTATAGTACACCACAAAACAAGCGGACCCTTCCGATAGAGTCAAAATAGGAGTGGTAGTAAGATGATTTTTTTTAATCGATGAAATTCAGCCATCTAACGTTGGCTGGGTGACGGACCATCGCCTGGGTGACAAACCATCACTTAGGCCATCAAAAATGGCCCAAAACGGTATTCTTCCTAAGTATGCCAGCAATGTTTGATGGGCCATCACAAGTCTAACGGGTCCTCACTTTTCCTATTGGACAATGACAACTTGCAACATCTCTGGTAAAATAGTCCTAACGTTTTAATCTAAACTCGGATTAATGCAAACTTATTGGTGTTGGAAATATGACTCAAATAAATCACCACCATGGTGGCTCACCATGAGGCGTGGTGCATACCACGGCCCTTGATGGCCTTCCATGGTCATCACCTGGTTCCAGTTTTCTGCATTTTTCTGGGATTTCATCTTTTGTTCCTCATTTTAGGACTTTCCAAATTTTTGGGTCTTACATTATGGTTGATCTCAGAAAAAGGGAAGCAGTAAGGAATTGGCCTAGATCATTATCTCTTTTGGATATTCAAAGTTTTTTGGCATTAGCCTAATACTATAGAAGGTTTATGGAAGTATTTTCATCAATTTTGTCACCTTTGACTATGTTGACTAAGAAGAAAGTGAAGTTCCAATGGTCGGAAGCTTGTGATAAATGTTTTTAAGAGTACTACTAAATTTCTACACTCTCAACTCCATCAACTCAGAAACTACCGCAAGAAAAGCGAAAGCTAGGGTTTCAAGGTTTTCAAGCAAGTTCTTCTTTCAAGCTTCATTCTCTCAAGTATGTAAGTCTTCAATGAGAGTATTTCTTTCAGTCTCATGCCTAATGTATTTTTATTATATGATTAATTATATTTAAATCTAAGGTTTTACCCAATCTTCCTCAAGCTATAATTTTTATACAAGGGTAAAGTTTTTATGAAAGATTTCTCATGCATCTCACTGTATTACTATGAACTATATGTCTTATTTTATGACTATGATTTTCAAAGCATGTGTCAAGATTATTTATGAAGTTATGAAAGCAACTTTTGAATATTTACAGGTTGTGCATGTTTTCAAGTAAGTTGTCTCATGTTTATAGTCATAAGCACAGAAGTAAAGATATGTTTATGAAAGAGATGTTTGAGCACTGCATCACAACACTTATGATTCAAGATATGATTTTTGAACGTAGTCTCACTTATGATTTAAGATATGACTTTTGAGCTTAGGCTCACATATGATTCAAATGTATGGATAATGTTTATACTTATGAGCATTAATGTGTATTTATATTATTTTGAGAGAACAATTTAGCACCGAGTGGACTTCTTGGGGAAGAAGGTTTCTATTTAATGTCTGTGGACCTTTAGTAGCAATTCCTGAGTCCCATAACTACATTCCACCATAGAACTTGAGTATACTGCTTTTTTAGACAACTTCATATGGCTTTGAGAGGCACAGACTAGTGGATCCACATAGATATAATATGGTTTTATTACCTAGCAAAGTATAGGATAGCCATCCCCAACTGAGTTAGTAGTTGGACATCATGAGCCCATATGGTGTATATCAGTTATAAGAACCTCCCTAGTTATGCATTTTTATACTATGCTCTTAACTTTATATGATTCATATAACTTTATATATATGATTATGCAAGGCTATTGATTTAGACTCACCTTGACGTATATGCTTTTGAAAGAAGATTTTAAATTGATGCTTATGCATAGACTCTAATAGTTTCTTTTCAGTTCCTTTATTTGGTTATGATTACAATTTTAGAAATTTATTTTCATAATTCCTCCATATGTTATTTCATATGAGAATATTGGTGTGCCTTGCATACTCAGTACATTCAATGTACTGATACACACTTTTTTCTGCGTTGCATCCTTTTATGATGTAGATTTCAGTACCTATTTTCAGACTCATAGCTGGTAACGTGTGACATTCTTCGGTCAGCAGTTGGTGAGTCTCCTCATTTGAAGACTTTATAGATTTAGTTGTTATACTTTGTTTTATGTTGACTTTAGACTTTGATTGTAGAGGCAGGTCATGTCCCGGCAACTTATTTCTTTTGATTTAGATGGAAGAGACTTCATTCATACATTAGCTTTCAGTCTTTATGGATATGTTATCTTTCTAACAAGATATTTTATACATATGCTCCGGCTTCTGCTGTAACGAATATGTAAGTCATTTTGAGTACAAGAGTTTTTTATTCCATAAAATACTCATTCCGTAAATTTTTAATAGGTATTTTGGACTATTTGATAATTATGGTTATTTAGTTAAGGGGTAACCTTAGATAACTAATTTAATTAGTGGGATAGGAATCAACCTTGATGTTTAAATTGGCCAATTATGGGTGTCGTTTGGTTAAAACTAATGATACAATCATGATCCAATGATTGGAGGAATTGGTGGTGATGTGATGATTGCATAATGATTATAGGAAAATAGGGCATATGGTTAGAGTTCTCCAGTTAGTGGTATTCCGCCAACATATTATTTTCATAATTTGGTTTTAAGAGTTTGCCACAATTTTCTTATTATAATTCAAGTTTTGATATATTGAGATAGGTAACTAAATAATAGGGTATTATATTATACAAATATCATTAGATTTATGTTATTGAGGGAATTGAGGCTTAACCCTAGGCTTAAATTTTAGGGAATTTATTATAGAATTAGGTGAGTTGTTGGGACTAGTTTAAACATATATATGTATAAATATATATACATATATAGTATGGGTGTCTACGTACTTGTTTACTTACAAATATTATATACTTGTTAGATTGGAAAGGTTATGAGGCATCAAAGAAAGGAAAATAACCAGTGAATTAACTTGCTTGACTTCAATTCTTCAGTTGAGAGAGGTTATGGTTTATTCTATATCATAGATAGACTCTTAATAATGATTGATAGTCATTGAGTAATGTGTGAAGTTTACTATGCATTTAATTATTTTGGTTTGCATGATTGATATGTTGTGGTGATTGATCTATAATTTCAACATGCAGCTAATGTGGCTCCCCGCATAAATGCATTCTTGAAAATAATCATGTTTCCTCGATTGACTACAGAACCAGTAATGACTAGTAATTAGCATGATCTCATTGCTAAGTTCTTAAAGTTGAAACACCCGGTCTTCAGGGGTAATAAATTTGAGGATGCCTATCATACTCTTGTTAATTGTCATGAGCTACTTCATAAGAGGTACCACTTATGACTAGGGCAGCTTTTTTGAATTTTTTAGGAGAAGCATAGTCCTTGAACCTTGAGGAACAAGAGGTGAGATAAGTTCCTGCATATAAAGCTAGAGAGGATGTTTATTGCAGCCTATGAAACCAAGTATCATGCCTTATCCAGATATGCTACCCAGTTTTACTGCAGTCTAGAAGAGCGGATTCGCCGTTTTGTGAAGGGATTGAGGTCAGATTTACAGATATCATATTTACAGGTTGCTACTTTAATAAAATCTTTTCAGAAAGTGGTTTATTGTGATAAAGGTGGAGGGGATGAAGCCATATGACTTCGCTAGGGTGACAACGTTCAATAGTTTCATAAGGGAGGTGAGTTTAGTGGTTCTTATTCCAGAAGGCAGAGTTCTAAGGGTTATTTAACGCATCCTATTCAGTCTTAGTTGCAGGCTTCAAATGGAGGTCCGTCAAAGACTAGCCAACCCTTTTCTAATTTTGAGAGTTATCTTCAGTCTTTTTTATCTCCACATAGACCCACTATTGACCTCAAGACTTGTTATGGATGTGGTGAGCCTAGAAACAACAGAAATTATTGTCTGAGAAAAGGTCAGACTTATTATGATTAGGGTTACAGAACCCCAACAGTAGAGATAGAGGCATCTATGGTAGGGGTCATCATTCTGGAGGATATGGTGGCCAAGGTCGTAGTGATCACTAGTTCAATTGAGGTGTTGGGTAGGTTCAAACTATTGGAATACAGCCCAATAGGGGAAATAGTCAAATGGGACACAGAGCCTATTGTTATGTTTTCCCCTAGAGGTCAAAGGCAGAGGAATCCAATGTTGGTATGACAAGTACTCTTCTGATTTGGGATCGCATGGCTTTCATATTTTTTGATCCCAGATCCACATTCTTATGTATCTTTCAATTTTTTTGATGGACTTGATTTGTATTGTGACTTACTTGACATGTCTATTCATGTTTCTCCTCCTATTGGTGAGTCTATTCTAGTTGAAAAGGTGTATAGGTATTTCGTTGTGACTTTTGTAGGGAGCAGAACTTATGTAGATTTGATTATTCTAGAGATGGTGGACTTTGATGTCATCCTAGGTATGACTTGGATCTCTCCAAATTTTGCTATCTTAGATTGCAATACTAAAACCATGACCTTGGCCAAGCCTTGGATGTATCAGCTGGTGTGGGAGGGTGACTATCTTCCTGCCCCAGTTCAGATTATCTTTTTTCTTTGTGCTAAGAGATTGGTGAGTAAGAATTGTTTAGCCTTCCTAGCACATGTCATGGATAATAGTTTTGAAATACCTTCAATTAAGTCTCTTTCAATAGTGCATGAGTTTATAAAGGTTTTCCCCACAGACTTGCCTAGTATGCTTCCAGATAGGGATATCAATTTTTGTATCAACCTGAAGCCGAGAACTCACCCTATTTCCATTCCACCTTATAGAATGGCCCCGTCTTAGTTTAGGGAGTTGAAGGTCCAACTTTAAGATGTGTTGGGCAAATTTTTTATTAGATCGATGCCTCTCCTTGGGCTGCTCCAGTTTTATTTGTGAAGAAGAAGAATGGTAGTCTTCTTATGTGCACAGACTAGAGGCAGCTGAATAAGGTGATAATTAAAAATAAATACCCCCTTCCTCACATCATGACTTATTCGATCAGTTACAGGGTGCTTGTATTTTCTCAAAAATTGATTTGAGGTTCGTTACCACTAGTTGACAATATGGGTAGCAGATGTGTTAAAGACTTCTTTTCAAATTAGGTGTGGACACTATAAGTTCTTGGCAATGTCTTTTGGGCTTACAAATGCACCTGTTTCTTTAATAAGCCTGATGAACGGAATCTTTAAGCCATATCTAGATGTTTTATTATTATATTTATTGATGATATATTGATCTACTCAAAATGCAGAAAAGAGCATGAAGAGCATTTGAGAATTGTTTTGGGATTGTTAAGGGAGAAGAGGCTTTATGAAAAATTTCCAATTGTGAGTTCTGTCTAGACTCATTGTCCTTTTTAAGGCACGTGGTTTCTAAGGATGGAGTTATGTTAGATCCCAGAAGATTGAAGCAGTAAAGAGTTGGGCCTTCCACTAATGTGTCAAAGGTAAGAAGCTTTGTAGGTTTGGCTAGCTACTACCATCCGTTCATCAATGGATTTTCTTTCCATTGCCTCCCAACTGACCAATCTGACCAAGTGGAATGTTCTATTTATATGGTCAGATGAGTATGAATAGAGTTTTCTTAAACTCAAAACCCTATTGACTACTGCACTGATTCTTACCTTGTCAGTAGAAGGTAAAAATTTCATTGTTTATTGTGATGCATCTTATTCTGGTTTAGGTACAGTGCTAATGCAGGAGAGAAATGTAATTACCTATGCTTCAATGCAATTGAAGGTGTATGAACATAACTATCCCATTTTGGCTACGTTGAATTTGCATTGAAGCAATAGAGGCATAATATATATAGGGTCAAGTGTGAAGTGTATACAAATCATCATAGTTTACAACATGTGTTCACTCAAAGAGACTTGAATTTGAGGAAGAGGAGGTGGATGGAATTGCTGAAAGACTATGATATTACTATTTTTATCACCCAGGAAAAGTTAATATTGTGGTTGATGCCTTGAGCAGAAAAGCAGGAAGTATGGGAAGTTTAGCTCATTTATAGGTTTCTAAATGCCCATTGGTTAGAGAGGTTCAAACTTTGGCTAATAACTTTATGAGGCTGAAAGTAATTGATAAAGAAGGATTCTTGGTCTGTGTGGAGGCAAAATCTTCTTTTCTTGATAAGATTAAAGGAAAGCAGTTTGATGATGAGAAGTTGAGCCAGATTCATGATATGGTCTTGCATGGAGGGGCCAAGGAAGTTCTGATTGATGAGGAAGGCATCCTGAGGTTTAAGGGGTGAGTATGTATACCTCGTATAGATAATTTGATTCAGACTATTCTTATAGAGCCTCATAGTTTGAGGTACTTTATACATCCCGATACAACCAAGATGTATTGTGATTTGAGACAATATTATTGGTGGAGTAGAATGAAACTTAGCATTATTGATTTTGTTTCCCAATCTCCAAATTGTCAGTAGGTAAAAAATATGAGCACCAGAGGCCTGGAGGGACACTTTAGAGAATGCCCATTTGTGAATAGAAGTGGGAAAGGATCGCAATAGATTTTGTGGTTGGTATTCCAAAGACATTGGGTAAGTTTGATTCGATATGGGTGATTGTCGACAGAAAATTAAGTCTTCTCACTTTATTATGGTCAAGGTAACTTATAGTGTAGAGAAGTTAGCCAAACTCTATATCCACGAGATTGTTCGATTGCATGGAATTCTGATTTTCATCATATTAGATAGAGGTACATAATTTACTTCTAACTTTTAGAGGACCTTGCAGGCTGAGTTAGGTATTAGAATGGATCTTAATATTGTATTTCACCCTCATATCGATGAACAGTCTGAGACGATAATTCAAGTGCTAGAGGATATGCTTCATGCATGTGTGATAGATTTTAGTGGTCATTGGGATCAGTTCCTACCCTTGGAAGAGTTTTTATACTACTCAAGTATTAATATGGCTTTGTTTGAGGTATTTTATGGGAGGAGATGTAGGCCTCCCATTAGTTTGTTTGATATATTTGAGGTGAGACTTTGTGGAACAGATCTTTTGATGGAGTTGTTAGAGAAAGTGAAATTCATTCGAGAGAAGCTTCTAGCAGCTCAGAGTAGGCAGAAGGAGTATGAAGAAGAAAAGGTCAGGGACATGGAGTTTATGGAGGGAGAGCAAGTGTTGTTGAAGGTTTCACCCATGAAGGGTATGATGAGATTTGGTAAGCGAGGTAAGCTCATTTCAAGGTATATTGGGTCGTTTGAAGTTCTTAAGGATGTTGAAGAGGTGGCCTATGAATTGTCTTTACCTCCAGATTTTTCCAAAGTGCACCCAGTGCTTCATAAGTCTGTTAAATAAATATCATGGTGATGGAAACTACATTATTCGGTGGGATTCGATCCTGCTTGATGAGAATCTAGCTTATGAAGTGGAGCCTGTAGCGATTTTTGATAGAAAGGTCCTCAAGTTGAGATCAAGGAAGATTACATATGTGAAGGTCCAATGGAAGAATCGTTTAGTTGAGGAGTCAATTTGGGAGACTGAGGCAGTTATGCGTGGAAGATATCCACATCTCTTTGTTGAGTCAGGTGCCCTTTCTTGTCCTTGCTTTTATTTTGATAGTTCAGAAACGAACGGTGGGTAAATTGATATCTAATGTAATGAACCAGTAAGTTTTTTTGAGTAAAAGAGCTTTTTATTCCATAAAAGACTCATTCCGTAAATTTTTAATAAATATTTTGGACTATTCGATAACTATAGGTATTAAATTTAACTTTAGATAAATAATTTAATTAGAGGACTAAATTGATAATTTATTTAGTATTCTATACCATTTTTATATTAAAATAAATAGTAATGTTGGTTATTTTAGGTTTATAATTATCTGTAGAAGAAGGAAATTAAAAAAAAATTAGTCAAGAGGACTTACCGGTGGCGACGTCTGCATTTCAAGTAAGATTCCAATGCTTAAATTTTGTTAATGTTAGAAGTAAAACATCCTACTACTATTATATTAGTGGAGTTGTAAAGGTATTGGAAGCAACCTTGGAAGTTACTGCACGTTTGAATTGGCTAATTACGTATGTAGTTTGGATAAAACTAATGATACAATAATGAGTCAATGATTGGAGGAATTAGTGGTGATGTGATGATTTCATAATGATTATAGAAATATAAGGCATATGGGTTGAGTTCTGCCGTTAGTGTTCTTCCGCCAACATATTATTTTCATAATTTGGTTTTAAGAGTTCGCCAGAATTTTCTTATTATAATCACATTATAATTCAAGTTTTTATATATTAAGAAAGGTTATTAAATAATAGGATATTACATTACACAATATCACTAGATTTACGTATTGGCAGAATTGAGGCTTAACCTAGGCTTGAGTTTTAGGGAATTGATTATAGAATTGGGTGAGTTGTTGGTTCCAGGTTAAACATATATATATATATAGTATGGTTGTCTACAAACTCGTTTACTTACGAATATTGTATATTTGTTAGATTGGAAATATTCTGAGGCATCGAAGAAAGGGAAATCACAGGTGAATCAGCTTGTTTGAGTTCGGTTCTTCATTTGAGATAGGTTATGATTTATTCTATATCATAGATAGACTCTAAATAATGATTCATAGTCATTGAGTAATGTGTGAAGTTTACTATGCATTTAATTATTGTGGTTTGTATGATTGATATGTTGTGGTGATTGATTTATAATGTCATGACCGTGAAATTCATAATCTTGAACTTACACTATCAAAGTGATGCCTTGAATAAAGAAGGCTTATGAAAAATTGTTCATGAAGTGGAAAGTGATGAATAAGAATGATGAATTAATTATATTGTGGGATCGGGTGCCATGAGCCGGCACGATATATTTTGATTGGGTGTCACGAGCCAGCACGATATATTTAGATCACATGTCATGAGCCGACACGATATTATTGAATCGCGTGTCACATTCTTCCATGGTAATATTAAAAAAAATTAAATGACTCAATACTACTCAATCTCAAATAACTCATTTCCCAAAAGACCGTGGTGTGGAGGCCTGAATCCTCATATATACTCTTGATATTGTTGACTGATTACGTAATTATTTCATTGTATTGTCATTTGATCTTGATTTTGTTGTTTTCCACCTGTTAAGTGTTATAGTTGATTTTCTACTATTACTTTATTCATATTGATTTCTATTTCTTGTCACCAGATGATACCTACTCAGTACATGTTGCCCTATACTGACCCCTACTTGAATTTTTGTTTGTTTTATTTTGTGGAGTGCAGCGAGTTTACCAACGACTTCGACTCGCCCTCATCTCTAGCAAGTGGCTAGCACATCAGGATCAAGATCAAGAGATAAAACAAAGAAACAATTACGTAATCAGTCAACAATATCAAGAGTATACATGAGGACTCAGGTCTCCACACCACTGTATTTTAGGAAATGAGTTATTTAAAATTGAGTAGTATTAAGTCATTTATTTTTGTTTTTCTTTAATATTATCATGCTGGAATGTGACACTCGATCCAAATATATCGTGTTAGCTCATGACACTCAATCCAAATATATCGAGATGGCTCGTGGCTTCGGATCTCATAATATAATTAATTCATCATTCTTATTCATCACTTTTCACTTTATTAACAATATTTCATAAGCCTTTTTTATTTAAAGCATTACTTTGATAGAGCAAGTTCAAGATTATGGATTTTACGGTCCTGGAATTATAGATCAATCACCACAATATATCAATCATGCAAACCACAACAATTAAATGTATAGTAAATCACACATTACTCAATGACTATCAAGCACTATTAAAAGTCTATCTATGATATAGAATAAACCATACATTACCTCAATCGAACAACCGAACTCAAGCAAGCTAATTCACCGATGATTTCCCTTTCTTTGATGCCTCAGAACATTCCCAATCTAACAAGTATACAATATTCATAAGTAAACAAGTTCGTAGACATCCATATTTTGTATGTATATATATATATATATATTTAATTTAGACTCAACAACTCACCCAATTCAATAATCAATTCACTAAAACTCAAGCCTAGTTAAGCCTCAATTCCCCCAATAATATTAATCTAATAATATTCATATATTATAATACCCTATCATTTGATTATCTATCTCAATATATCAAAACTTGAATTATAATGTGATTATAATAAGAAAATGCTAGCAAACTATTAAAACCAAATTATGAAAATAATATGTTGGTGGAAGAACACTAACGGCAGAACTCAACCCATATGCGACTCATGATTGTACCACTAGTTTTATCCAAACTACACCCATAATTGGCCAGTTCAAACGTGCAGCAACTTCCAAAGTTGCTTCCAACACCTTTCCAACTCCACTAATATAATAGTAGTAGGATATTTTACTTCTAACATTAACAAAATTCAAGCATTGAAATCTTACCTGAAATGCAGATGCCGCCACCGGTAAGTCCTCTTGACTAAATTTTTTTTAATTTCCTTCTTCTGCAGATAATTATGAATCTAAAATAACCAACTCTATTATTTAATTTAATAAATAAAGTGTTATAGAATACTAAATAAATTATTAATTTAGATCACTAATTAAGTAGTTATCTAAAGTTTTCCCCAAACTAAGTAATCGTAGTTATCGAATAGTCCAAAATGTCCATTGAAAATTTACGGAATGAATCTTTTATGAAATAAAAAGCTCTTGTACTCAAAATGACTTATTGATTCGTTACATCCTATTCCTTCTCGCTAGTGTTGGATTCTCTTAGTCAGGGTATGATGTCCTTAGTTTTCAGACACAAATTATGTTATTTATTTATTCTGGTGTTTGATTCTCCCAGACTTAATATTTTAGGATTAGATGTCTTTGATGTGATGACTTTCAGATTTTGAGAAATCATATGTAGTAGACTCTAGTAGATTGTTATTTTTTACTTTATTAAGGTTTGAGCTTCCGCATTATTATCATATTTCTTAACTTCAATAACTAATATAAGTTGGAATTTGCATTTGTTGGTTCGCCCACCAAGAAAGTTATGTGTGGGTACCACTCATGGCCTATTTTGGATCGTGATATCAGCTTAGTTTTCTTATGATATGATTTGATATGTTATGCCAAGGGTTAGCTTTGAACAATTTGTGGTCCTAAGTACCATGTCATAATTAGGGTGTAGACTCGGGTTGTGATAGGCAAAAAGGTAGACTCGTAATGATTGCATGGCCTTAATCGTTATCACGATATTGAAGTTGAAGTGGTGGAATCCTACATGATATGAATCAAGTATAATATAGTTTTTAATATGAATTATAGTTAATGGGATCCCATTAATAAAGAAAACACATGACAAAATAAACGATTGTAAATTTTATCGATGTATCAATCATTATTGGATGTGCAGTTGATTGACGGACGTTATACATTGTGTCAGCAACATCTTTATCCAGTGATACTTCTTCAATTGTTTTGGGGATTTCAGGTGCTGCATCATCCTAAAATGAGATATGGTTGGTTAGAATGATACACTAAATAAGTAAATATATTGTATAAAGAAATTTATACTTACCAACTCTTTATTAGTAACAATTGATTCAACGGGGATGTGAATATGAGCGATTGTGGATGGGAGTTCTGTTACATACTCCATGTCTTGTTGATTCTTGGATATATCATCACTATGTATTTTAAATTTAAAAGAAATTTTAAATAATCAAAATATTTGTTAATGATACAATGCTAAGTTCATGAATCAATAATAAATAAAAGTAGCAGTGAAATAAAAAAAATTATCATTAAGTGTATTGATATAATAGTATATGTGTAATTTTAATTTATTATCAATCAAATGATAAGATATATCATTAATTCAAACTGATACCAAACTTATTCAGACAAACAAAATGAATATTGTATCAAATATTACCTACTTATAAAAAGTAATGGAGCAATATATCAATCAAGTGTGTGTGATAGAAGTATTTCTTTGATATAAGCTAATCAATAATGTATCATTACAAAATTAGTTGTAATTAGTGTATCGGATAAATAACATCTTTGATATCCTGCTCCTCGACAGGAATTGATTTTTAAACCTCAACAATAACTTACATCAATGGGATCATTATTGAAAAAAATTATTGCAATGGGTGAACTTGAATGTTCAAAAAACTTATCATTATTGTGGAAAAGATCAACATGGCCTTCTTGATCGGAATTTTCCACCATATTTTGAACATTTGTGCCATCAATATCCTTCATGAAGAAACAATGATACATAACACAAATGAAATTACATAAGGTCAAAATACTTTAAGTAAATTACTACCTTTTTATCTTAATTATCTTGCTTCCAAACAACTTTCATCAACTCAGTATGATTTATTTGGATTAAAATTTCAAGATCTTCAAAAAACATTGTCAATCTAAGAAAATACAAAAATATATTAATAAGAATTTAGTGTAAATAAATATACATATTTAATAAAAAAAAGCTGAGAATTACATACATATTTCTTCAGATATTTCTTTACTTCTTCAATATCTAAATTGATAAAATATTCTCTTGAATGAGATGAAAGAGTAGAAACATTAGTTACATTACCAACTGGAGTCAGTGATTCATCCGTATTTGAAAATGTCTGTTTTAGTGGCACCGGAGATTGTTCAGATTGTTTAGCTTCAGGCACAGTTGATTTGGGTCGATGAACATTCTTTCTTCTATTTGGTGTTCATGTAGAGGTTGAACTAGAAACGTGTCTTGATCTCCTTACCAACTGCTTTGGAGGTTTTGTAGAAAAATTCTCAAAATCGGAACGATCTTGTGGTTTCACTTGCTTGGGCTTGGAATGATCTTATAGTTGTACCTGCTTTGGCTTGGTAGTTGATGTGGAAAGTTCAGAAGGTGAAACATCAAGAGTACCAGGCAAATCAAGTAGTGCCAGTTTTTATAGAGTTGAATGTATATCAGTTCATGCATTCTGATACACAATTATAAATGAACAAACAAAAATAAATATGTGTATCAACAAGAGAAAAACAAAACTGATTCATTAATATGAAGAAAAAAAATTCAAACATGTACTTTGTAAATGAAACAAAACATACCTAAATGCTTAATTCCAATATCAAAAGTTAGAGTGTGAACATTACCTCGATAAAAATGCTAGACATAAACATGTCAAAATTTGGCTTAACACCCACAATCGCGAGTTGCATATTCTAGGGATACAATTTCTCTCTTTGACTGCAATTTCTTCATTGATTTTAAAAGCACATTCTAAATCCAAACATTGAGTGCATAGAGCACACCGATTAACCGATACATCTACTTTTGCTTCGTAAATTCTTGCCTCAGTGTTTTCATCAACTTGGAGAATGCAAGTTATCCCCAAGAAAATTGTTAACATCTTCAACCATTATGAAATCATCAATAGATAAAGTATAGAATTGTCATTTGAATGACATCCCGATTGTTCTCTCCCTTTTAAGATCGTTGAACCAAATGACGATTTCTTACTTGCATAGGGAAGTACCTTTCAAACAACCTGCTCGGAGTGGATTTTGGATATCTAAATTCATCAACACTACTTGTGTTGATCCCGGTTATGATGACAAATTTCTTAATACTAAAATGCAGTATATTCCCTTTTGCATGAGGAATGTGAAGCTCATTAATGTTGTCCTGCTCCAACTTAAGAAGCAACAAACACTTTGTGATTTGGCTTTGATAGTTTTAATTAGAGATGTTGAGGTATGCCCAAAAATAGTTTTCTTGAAAAACTATCATGATCTGAACTAGGGTCAAGCTGCAATACGGAGATCGAGATGTGAAGGACCCGAATCATAAGCCATCTTAGCATGCATCGCATACATAAGGTAAAGAACATGAAAATATAAGTGAAAGTAACCATCAAATAGAAAATGGGTCTAAGGGAATTCAACACAATAGACGTCCAAATCGGACTACATCATAAGCCATCTAATCATGCCTCTAGTCTAGTCTTTGATGGGAGATTAGGTCAAGCTCCTAGCTCACCCTAAAAATATAAGAAAGGTCAAAATAATAGCAACATGAATAAATATCATGTCCTCGATAGAATGAGGACTCACCAACTCCTTTAAAATCTAGAGCAATCTCTAGCCACGAATATGATGGTCGTGAGTGTCGTCCATCCCTACATTATGAGAAATATAGGCAAAATATGTGTTAGTACGTTTGAATGTACTAGGTATGTGAGGTGTGCATGAACAAGTAAAAGAACACAATCAATATGCCATAAGATGCATGACCAATCATAATGAACTTGAGTAAAGCTTAAGAGCATTTTAAAACATATGAAACTCATGGTCAATACATACCATACAACTTCAACTTTCAACTCATAACTTAACTTCAACTTGTATGGGATAAGACCTTTAACCGACATCTAAAACTATGCGAGCTAATACATGGAATTCGATGATTCCTGCATCAAGACAGGTCGATGACTCTTGCATTGAGACAGGGGAGGCTACCTTACCAGGGCATACTCCATAAGTAACTCATCTTAACTCAACTCAACTGTGCTATATGTAGATCCACTATCTAGGTCATAAAGGCACTCCTACATGGGCAACATAGTTTGGGACTTTAGGTTTCTACTAGGATTTTCTTAGATAACTAACTGCTTTATCAGACCAAACCCCACCTAGAAGTCCTCTCGGTGATTAGTCAATATCCCAACGGAAACTCGTAAAGCATGATCTTAATATAATAAGGAAATATAGTATCTGCCTATCAATCTATCCTTAAAACATATAGGAATAGCTCATTAATTTAGTGATTCATAAGAATCCATAACTTTGGTGAGAATTGTACTTATCACCATCTTTAAACATGATTGTATGAGAATTGGACTTATCACACTATAATAACATCTTTGATCTTAACCTTGATCATCTTAACTTCATCTTTCAAAATCATAGCCTCATCTTTAACTCATAAAACTTTCATTAAAAATCATTTAACTCATGATCAACTCATAAAATCATCTTTAACTCATAATCATAGCTTGAGAATAGCTTTATGCATGGGCATTTATAATTCAACTTGAAATCGTACAATTCATATGAGAACATGCATATAATGAACATTGGTAATATCTAAAAATGAAATTAAATCAGCCCAATGAAATTCATCAAAACTAGGGTTCATAATCAATTTAAAACTGAAAGAAAACATGAGAAATTATTGGGACTTCATGGGTGAAAAGGGCCCATGAATCAATCCCCGCATACCTTGCTTGAATTCACTAAAAATTAAAGAAGACCTTTGAAGAAATCTGAAAAACCTAGCTTGAATTTGGAGCGAAACCTTGAGAGACTTTGAGAGTTCTTGCCTTGGAAATTTTGAGGAAATGAATTGAATAGGAGGTGAATTTGAAGAATTGAATATTTATAGATTTTGAACTTGGCCATAAAAGTATTTAGGTTCATTGAACTGGACTTTGGAAAAGACACAATTACCCATCATTAAATCTGAAAATTTGGCCTTATGAGACCCTACCTGCGGGTCGTTGAAGAAGCGACGAGTCGTCAAGACGACAAGTCTGAGAAAAGTACCAAAAATCGAGTCTCTAAAGTTTACAAACAGGTGATGTTTACGACCTGTCAACTTGTCTATGGGTCATTCTTGTGGCTCGACCCGCAGGTCCCAAAAACCTATAATTGGAGAGTCTCTGAAGTTTTGCCACGAGTAATTCTTGCGACCCATAACAATTTCTACGATCCGTCCTAGAAAGTCGTAGACTTGGCCTTGAGAAATCTCTGAACAAGGCCTCTGTACTCTAGTTTATGAGGGGTTCCTATGATCCGTCAACAGGATGATGACTCGTAGAACCTCTTCTGAGGGCAACATCTCATTTTGCTCGAGGGGTCACTCTACGACTCAATTTTACGAGCAGTAGAGTGACTCGTTCACATGGGTTAGTTCAAGATTTATGAGGATTTTCTTTTTGGTTCCAACTTTCTAACTTAAGGGGTCTTACAATAACTCGATACCTTCCACCCCTATGGATAACTTGAAATCAGCTATAAAACTCATGTTGTAGGTTGAACCGAACCTTAATGAGTGAGCTGGAATTTATTTTGTAATATATTTCATAGACTGCAATGAAACAATATGAACAACAATTAAAAAAATAAAAAATTGTATAGATGATACATACTGACTAAGACACCAATAGGACTACAATGTATCCTATATGTGTACATGATACATAGGGATCCAATCAGATACTCATTAAAAATTTATAATGTAACAGTATCATATTATATTTATGTATCAAGTACATTATAGACTTGAATTTTATATTCATTAAAAATTGATATGATGTAAATGTATCATTAATATTATATTGTATCAGGTACATCATATGTTTGTATTTGATGAACTAATTTTCAGATTACATTTATAATGAATTTCATAACTTGATACAATACATTTGATACATTTTAGGTATAACTATATATCAACTATTTATTTATTTAACATTATAAGAACAACACATAGTACGAACAAAATTATGATTTTATGTATCAGAGTAGACCATTTAAATCATGATACATTTGAACCCCGTGAATGATTAATGTATTGGAACATTGAAAAAACTTGTAAATGCTAGATTAAACATCAAAATATAGTTGAATACAAGGAAAATGTATATCTTGGATAGCGTAGGGCGAGAAATTACATATCCACCTTTTCTACCCCCTTTTTGTGGGGGTTTTCCACATTAACTTTAGAAGATGAAAATACATACTTCTTCGACTTCTCCTTTATCAACATTCAGATTCGCCATTACTAATTGATGTAATTGATCGTGCATTTGTTTGGATCTGAAGGAAAGAGAAGCAATATATTCGATGGAGTTGGGTTTTGAAGAAAAAAAAAGATTTTTGAAATACTTTGAAATGATAGAGAATAATAGAACATATGGTAAATAAAAATGTGTAAATCAGTAATTTTTCCAAAAACATTCAGTGGCAAAATAAGGAAGTACTAATGCGAAGAGCAAATTACTGAAATTGAACAACTTAATTACACATCAGTCATTAACTTTCAATAAGTAAGGTTTCTTTTAAGTTGGTTAATCCTAGACTTCAAACTTAAACTCTTTGAAAAAACACAACAAATGACTAGAGGAACATATGAACCATGTCACAAGCCATATGCATGCTTAAACTAATTTCAAAAGAAAGGAAAAATAGGGATCATAATATTGAATGTTTTATAGCTTATGAACCTGATATGATATATAGTCATGTTATAATATATGGAATAAAATATGTAGCACAAATTATGTATAATCGTCATAATTTGCATTAGTGAATTTTCAAACTACGCAATGTATGATGGGTATTATGGAAAATAATTATTTATGCACAATTAATGAATATGTTGTTAGATATTAGTGTTATGTGGTTATTGGATTAAGTGGGAGGAGGTTAGACTTTTATTATTTTTTATACGAGGCTCAATTAATGTAAATATCATAATTAATATTTAATAAAGAACAAATCTCTTCATATATATATTACTTGATGAATATACCACATTTAAGTAAAATAATCTTTATAAATTGTACATCATCCAAATGTCCATTAGAATTACCATATATTCTCTACACGTTTCTATCACTAAGGATTGTGGCAACCTGAAGTTATAACAATGAGGTAAAATCTAATTTCAATTAATGTTTTTAACTTTATCGTTTATAATAATTAAATTATTTCTATGAATAATTGTCACAAAAACTTTTTTTCCTTTAGTGATAAAATTACCGATTTTGTCTACACAGTTATTTCCTCACAAATTAATGATCAGAAATAAGTAATGGTAGTTGGTCATGATAGTAAAATGTAGATGAAAATCTGAAGTGTAATGGAATATGTATACTAATATACACATACGCATATATTTAATTTTTCTAATATAGCACGTAGGTTACTACTTACTAGTTATAAATAAGTAATTTTCTCTTAATTCAAATTCAATCTCTGAGGAAATATCTAACAGCATAATACTAAAAAACAAGTTTGTAAAAGGCTAAAAAATTAAATATACCAAAATAATTTTTACCAAGCAATAAAATATGTAACTTCCCTAAAATTTATAGTTTTTTAATGTCCGCATACAATTGAATTAATAAAAAAAATGCCTTTTTCAGATCTTTTATATATAAAAAAATACAGACAACTAAAAACAAATTTATACAAAACTAAAAATTTAATTCTCTCAATTCATACCAATAGAGCATAGGACTTTCTACTTTCTAGTGTTAATTCGTGTTTTCATATTATTTGATGTTTTTTTTTTGTTTTTGTTTTTACTCTGGCATGATAGTTAAGGTCTAGTTTATTGGTTCAAAGTTCAAACTTTGACTATATATTTGAAAAATGAAAAATGTGTGCTAAGCAATGAAAGAGAAACTTTCTTTTTCCTAGGCACACCACAAACTTTAGGAATCTAGATTATATAATATTTTTTTGGGTTGGCAATGAATTATTATAATTATTGAAATTTACTTCTTAACTCGAAATTTAACCTAAGAGAAACTAGACTTCTATGATATATCTAGTGATACGCTCTGCATGACCTATTTTTTTTTGGATCAAAATCATTTTCCGGAGCTTTAAAAATTAAACTCCCTCCCCCCTCTCTCTCTCACTTTTAACAATAATTATTTTCTCTTTTTTATCCTAATTAAATTTTTAAAATATCTATTTTATCCTTTGTATTATCAAAGTTTGTCTCTTTTTTTTTTTACTTTTTTAAAATCATGAATTTTTATTTTTTTATTCTAGGTAATAAATTTTCTATTAAAAAACAAAAATTATTTTTTATATTCGAAAAACCTACAGTAAAAAAATCTTAATTGAATATATAAATTATTGACATTCTTTAATGAAATAAATGAATAGAGTAAAAAGTGAATATTTTAATAATAATCAAAACTCTAATGTATACTATTTATCTTTCTTAATCTAAGTATTTGTAGATTTTTATTTAAGCACATTAAAATTATAAGTAGAATAATTTTTTTATCAGTTTGTCATTAAATTTTATGTTATTATTTATGATTATTATTTTAATATTACATGCATTTAATATGTATATGTATATAAATGCATGCTTCAATTCTCTTTTATTCTTAAATGTTTTAATAGATAAACGGTTTTTCTTTATCATTAATGAAGTATTTTTTAAATTAAAAAAAATTACATAAAATAAAAATAGATAATCTTTTAATTTTTTTATAGGATATACATTTATTTTTATTAATATTTTTGTATTATTTTTGAAATATATGTAAAAGCTATTATATTACTTATTATTTTTATTTGTATAAATAGGTGATGAAAGATATTAAATCAAGGATAAAATAGATATTGCAATAGATAAAAGAGAAAATAATTATTATTGAAAGTAAGGGAGGAGTTTGATTCTTAAAACAAACTTGGAGATGAGTTTGACCCTTTTTTTTGGTTTAAAAAGCCTCAATACAACTAGAAAATTAGTGGCGTATTTTGCCGTTCTTATGGACCGGCCTGCGATTTTGTAAAGTTAGGCAGGAAGTAGTGAATCATTACAATGCCTGTTTATATATGGTTGAAATTTAATCTAAATAGTTTAAAGTCTAATTCACATGTTTTAAATTTTATTTTTGGAAGTGTGACACCTTTAGGATTGTTCATCATCTGAGAAATTCTAATAATTGTTACTCCATCAGGTTCAGCTTATATGTCTTGGTTTAATTGTGTTTAGAGTTTATAAAAGATTTTTGGAATTCATTATTTTAAATTAAATGTGTTTAATATATTAAAATATTTTTAAAATTTTGTAATTTTAAATATGTCAATAATAATGACGTATTCAGTGTAATCTTACAAATGAGGTTTGAGGAGGTTAAAATTAATGTACGCAGATCTTATCCATAGGTTGTTTTCGATAGACTCTCGTCTCAAAAGAAGTGTAATTATAATAGGATTGAAATAAAAATAACATCAAAATAACAAGATACACAAAGCAAAAGAAGCAACAATTAGTAGTGAAAATTGAAGAATAAGATACTATACAACGAGTAAGTAATACTACTAAATCAAAAGAAGAGGTGACGACTCCTCCTTCTGCCACAAAAAAAGTATAACAACATACAACTATCTACTCTCTTCTATGTAATTCTCGACATCCATACATTTCTATCTAGGGTCATCATATCCTAATAGTAAGTTGAAGTGTGTCATGTTTTGTCAATCACCTCACCATAGTTCTTTTTCGGTCTGCCTCTCCCTCTCCTAAAGCCTTTTACAAACAATCTCTCACACCTCTGCATCCGCACATCTTTTCTTTATATGCCCAAATCTCAATCTCTCTCCCCTTATTTTGTCCGCCATTGAGATCAATCTCACATTTATAATTTTCTCTCTCCTAGTATGTCCACACATTCATTTGAACATCCTTATTTTCTCTACTTTCATCTTCTGAACATATTTATTCTTGATTGATCAACACTCTGTCTAATATGACAATATAGGTCTAACCATCACTTGTAAAACTTATATTAAGCCCTGATTGCACATTCTTATTACACGATACCCCAATACGAACCTCCATTTCACTCGCTCCACTCTTATAGAGTACGTGTTGATATCGCCATCAGTCTTCTTTGTGGGTTTGTTTAAAGCGCAACACCCACTAGCCTCACACACTAACTTTTCCACACGTGTAGGATCAAATTGATTCCTACAAGTAAGGAATTTTGTGCACGTAAGAATAATTAATCTGTTATTTTTGAATCGTTATCTATTGATAATCCTTATTTAGTTTTATGGCTTTTTTATAAAAAAACATGATAATTAATTTGTTATTTTTGAATTGCTATTTATTTAGTTATTATTCTTAATTAATTTTATGGCCTTTTGTGAGAAATCTTCATTTTAACATATGATAGATCTTAAAATATCATTTTCTTTTATTCAATTAGTCATGGCGAGAAGATTTGATTTTCTCATAAAAGTCTCTGAGCCAATTGGATTCTTGTCTGATGTGTCTTTTTGTCTTTCTTTTACTTTATAGTAAAATATTTAAATAAAATTAAAAAAATAATTTTACAACTTTGCCAAAATTTGAAAGAGAAAATGCTCTACAAGGATATTTATTTTTAAAAATAAAATCTCGTCTAATTCTGCTCTTCATTCTTCATATCTTACTGTTATCATTGTCGATCGTCATTAGAGGAAGGTGAAAAATTAAAGCCTAAAAGTGATTTTTTTTCTATGGTTAATTCTCTCTTCTCTCTTTTGTTCCGTCTGTTCACTTCATATTAAATTGAATATGAACTTATTAAAATTAAATATCATGCATTTTGATTTTAAATGTTTTGATGCATCCTTTCATTAAAAAAAGTCAATGACTAATAATGCATCGTTTAATTTCAAAAATAATTGGCGCACCCATTTGTCAAAAAGAATTATTAATCTGATGCTAGAACTCTTTCTGGCTGTGTCATTACCCGTGCACTGTAATAAAAATAAATTTTAATTTTATTTATTTAACATATTAAGAGAAAACTATACTATAATTTTTATGTTTTATTATTACCATTAATTACTTAATTTTTAAAAATTAAGATGAAATATTTATTTGAATTATTATTTTGTGAGAAATACTCTCTTTGTCCCAATTTAATATGCACTTTTCGATATTTGAAAGTTAAATACTTTAATTTTGATTAGAAGTATGAAATCTTCAAAATTATATATTTATAAATTACGTAATAAAATATTATAAATTAAAATAATTGACTCAAAATATATTAAAAAATTTACAATCAAAAATAAATTAATTTAAATTTTAAAATTAAAAAATTATTAAATAAATTGAGAATATATAAAAGTTTAAACTCGACAAGTTGAAGTAAACTAGGGGGATAGAGGAGCCGTAGCGGCGAAGTATAGAATAAGAGAAAATAAGGAGAATCTCATTTATCACGTGCTTCTTTAGTTCATCCTTAGCCGTTTGTTTGTAGGACCCGACATGCCATCTTTCTAGACATGTCTTTTTTTAAAACCGTCTACTTTCGGAAGTGACGGTTTCGTGTTGAAAGCTGTGTTAAAAACGTGGCCTTTTAGTTTTTCAAATACACCCATCTAGTACCCCACTATCCAACCAACTAAACCATCTTGTATATATTCATTCAGAAATTCCCTTTCTTCTGTCATATCACAAATTGATCCAACTTCTGAATAAAATCTTTGATTATCACTAAATATAATTGCTTGTCTACTACCCTTTATTCATTCATTTCAAGATTTTTGAAGAAAATGAGAAGAAATTGTAATTTGGAGCTCAGGCTTATGACTCCTCCTTCTCTTTCAACTTTTTCTCCTGAGAATTGCAAAAATACACCCTACTTCTCAATGTAAGTCTCAAATTTCTATTTGTTATTTGAGAGGTTTTAAAAGTTTTAAGATTTTCCTCCTTTTCTTATTCATGATTTGTTCTGATTATATATAGGGAGGATAAAGAAAGCATAGAAGTAGAGAAGCAAAGTCAGCCGTTAACGATATTTTACAATGGAAAACTAGTGGTTTCTGATGTTACTGAACTTCAGGTATGTGTGTGTATCCCCTGTTTTGTTTTCTTGGCGAGAATTTGTTTCCCCATATTATATTTTCCCCTCAATTTAAAAAGAAAGAAAGAAATCATCTTTCCGTGTCGGCTGATTTGCAAATATTTGTACATTTTTCGTCTCTCTATATTATTAGTAAATATTTGTACATTTTTCGTCTCTCTCTATTATTACTAGTCATGCAACTTCTTGGTATCTTCATGGTCCATGGACGGTAGTCTAATTCGATAAAAGATTATTGAAATGAAAATATATTGTACCTCGTTTGTTTTACTCTTATTTTTAGTCCATTTAAAAAAAAAAGTATTTCTATTTTCTTCTTCTTTTGTAATTTTTAATTTAATATTTTACATGAGCGGTTTTAAATCACAATATTTTTGATACATTTTTTATATATATTTTTAATTTAAAATTACAAAATTTAAAGTATTTTTAAAAATTTATTAAATTCTATATAAGTCAAAATAAATAAATAAATTGAAATGGAGCGTAGCAGAGAGCATTTTTTCTTTTGTTGAGTGTGAATTTATTGGAATTTTGAAACAGATATCAAACTTTGATAGAGAATTAACTTCTTTAAAAAAATGCACGTTTTTTTATTTTTCGTCAAATATTAAAAGATCAAATTCAATTTTGATCCAAAGAGATTGTGGCCATAAAAAAGAACCACTTTCATTATCTTAAACTAGTATTTGTTTTAGATAATTAAGATTGGGGATTCATGATATTTCATCCACCACACATTGCCGTTCAACGAATGCTATTATTTCTCATATTAATTTCTGATGATATAAATGGTTTTTTTTAATAATTCTAATTTAATTATTTTCCTTAATGCAGGCTAAAGCTATAATATATCTCGCGAGTAGAGAAATGGAGGAAAAAACAAACAAGACTCCATCACCAATCTCTGAGCTGTCATCACCATTATTGCAACCTCAAACTGGTCTTTTTATGAAGAAATCTCTACAAGGATTTTTACAAAAAAGAAAAAATAGAATTCAAACAACTTCGCCATATCATCACTAGCTACTATTGATGGAATTTGCCTTAGTTTAGTTAACATTATTTGTACATATGTTTTTTTGTTTCTCTGGATTTAGCAAGTACAATACTAGCGTATCACTTATTTTACAGATTTTGCTATACAAAATTTTCTTATTTGATTTTCTCTCTTTAGCTTATAAGAATATTACTCATGTGCAGTGGCAGAGCCACATTGTAATCAGGAGATGAATCCCTATATAATAGATGTCAAATCTTTTTTGATTAGTTCGTGTATTTACTTTTTCAGATTTTGAATCTTATAGTCAAAATTCTAGCTCCGACATGGCTCATGTGGTGACCGGAACATGAAACTAAAGGAAGGATTAAATGTGAAATCAATCCTAGATATTGTCTCTATACGAAATGGTAAAAATACAAATAATATCTTATTCAAGATACTGTTAGAAATCAAAATGAAAAGCTACGAAATTTTGGGAATTTTCTGTATCTCATTGCATACTGTATCTGAATCTATTTATACAAATACCTAATGATTAAACTATTAAATAAAATAGAAAAATTCTATACATATTTGTGCTCCTCTTATTGGTCAAATGGATAACAAACTAACTAATTTTGTTTCTATGTACAGGTTTCACTAGACTGAGGTGTATGGCTCAGATTCAATTGATCAAACTATTTTCAATGGCTGTGATACAATCTTGGACATTGAATGGCTATGATGCAATCTCATATATTCAATGGCTTTGATGCAGCCTTGGAAATCAATGGTCCTGATGAAGTGTGTCCACTATCTTGGACACATAAAAGAAGACTCTGGAAGTCTTCTGGCTTTCTGAAGTGTCCGTTCATTTATGAAGTCTGAAGCTGAAGAGTTGTGTCCTCATTTCCTTCTTCTTATTCTTTCATTTTTCTCTTCATCTTCATCTTGCTTCAAAGATGGCTGTATGCCAACATCCCCCCTCAAGTTGGGGGGAAGAGTCATAACACCCAACTTGGTCATTAGCTCACGGTGAGAAGCCCAGAGAGAGGCTTGGTAAATAGATCTGCAAGCCGATGGTGAGAAGGAACAAAATGAAGCGAAATCAGACCGGAGAGAAACTGTTGACGCACGAAGTGACAATCCAAATCAACGTGTTTCGTGCGTTCGTGGAAGACAGGATTTCGAGCGATATGAATAGCTGCCTTGCTATCAGAATGAAGTGGAATAGGAAGAGAAGGAGGAGAGGAGAGGTCATCCAGGAGGCGCACTAACCAGGTAAGCTCCGCTGTAACTCGTCGCATCGATCTATACTCTACTTCGGCAGAAGAGAGGGAAATAGACATCTGTTTCTTTGATTTCCATGAAATAGGAGCACCTCCCAGTGTAATAAAGAAACCACTAACTGATCTCCGACTGTCCTTGCAGGAAGCCCAGTCGGCGTCGCAAAAAGCAAGTAGATCAAAAAAGGGCGTAGATGATAGAAGAATACCTTGGCATGGATCTTCTCTAAGATAACGAAGCACCCTCTGAGCAGCGGAGAAATGTGAAAGACAAGGCCGCTGCATGTATTGACTAAGACACAGAACTGCATAGGAGAGATCAGGTCTGGTATGAGTCAAATAATTTAATTTTCCAACTAAATGTCGATATTCAGTGGGGTTGTCCAGTAAAGGGTCATCATCAGATTGCAACTTCATATAAGGGTCAAGAGGTGAGGTTACACTTGAACCAGTACAGTCAAAATCCTTAAGAAGATTCATAGTAAATTGTCGTTGACTGATGATGAAACCCGAGGCTTCCCTGATGATTTCCATACCCAGAAAATAGTTGATATCACCCAACATTTTGACTTTAAATTCAGCATTAAGAAAATGAGTAACATCAATGATTTCGGAAATAGCATCACCTGTGAGTAAAATGTCATCCACATAGACTGCGATAATAGAAATAAGACCACCAGTAGTCTTGAAAAACAAAGAATAGTCATTTAAAGAACTAGTATATCCTTTGAAACTCAAAGCTCCAGCAAGCCTAGCATACCACTGTCGAGATGCTTGCTTAAGACCATACAAAGACTTCTTGAGAAGGCAAACATGCCTAGGTGAAGGAGGTTTCAAACCTGCTGGGAATCTCATATATACCTCCTCTTGTAATTCTCCATGTAAAAAGGCATTATTGACATCAAGTTGAGACACTCTCCAACCCTTCTTTATAGCAACTGTGAGTAGACATCTAATAGTGGTCATTTTGACCACTGGGGAAAAAGTTTCAGTAAAATCTATTCCTTCTTGTTGAACATCCCCCCTTACGACCAACCTGGCTTTCAGTCTTTCTATGGAACCATCTGATTTATGTTTCACTTTAAATACGCATTTACAGGGCAAAGATTTCTTCCCTGCAGGCAATTCCATTACTGACCATGTCTTATTGTCTTGTAGGGCTTGAATTTCAGCTTCCATTGCTTTGATCCAACCAGGGTGTTGGCTTGCCTCAGCATAACTTGTAGGCTCTGAAATTTGTGAAAAAGATTGAATGAGAGTCTGGTTGGAAAGAGATAGAGATGCAAAGGAGAAAAAGGTTGGTGTTGTGGGATGAATGAAGCAGGAACTTGTAACATCAGTCATTTGGATGCTGTTGCAGATGAAGTCTTGAAGGTAAGCAGGTGCCTGTTTAATTCTGGTTGATTATCTAGTGAAAATAGGATGAATTGTATCATTGGATGGTTGAAGGTCATAAATAGCAGAAGGTGGGCCAGAAGATGCATTATGAGGAGAGAGTTGAGAAGTAGATGGTGAATCTGAGAAAAAACTAGGAGTGTTGGGTGAGGGTGTGAGTGAGGGTGGTGATGTAACAGGTGATGATATAGAGATAGGTTGTGGGGACTCAGTAGCAAGGTCAAAAAGTGGAAAAAGAGTCCCACCTGAATTAGGGACTTTGGCAAAAGGGTAGTACTCTTCATGAAACTTTACATTCCTAGAAACAAACACTTTCCTGGTTTCCATATCCAGAACTTTATACCCTTTTTGAGTCTGAGAATATCCCAAAAAACACATGTTTTAGCTCTAGGTTGAAATTTGTCTCTGTTTTGTACTAGACTGGAAACAAAACATAAACATCCAAAATACTTAAAATTGTTGTAGGATGGTGCTCTTCTGAAAAGAACTTGATATGGGGATTTGTTCATCAAGACCTTAGTAGGAAATCTGTTAATGATATGAGTGGCAGTGAGTATACACTCACCCCAGTATTGAATAGGAACTCTAGACTGTAAATATAACCCCCTTGCCATTTCCAAAAGATGTCTATGCTTCCTCTCAACAATTCCATTTTGTTGAAGTGTTGCTACACAAGATGTCTCATGAATGATCCATGTTGATTTGAGCTAAGCAGCCTCTAGTGATCCTTTTCCAAGCTCTAAGGCATTATCTGATCTTATCCTTTTAACTTTTACTTCAAATTGTCTTTCCACCATTGACAAGAAATCCTTGAGAACTGGAAATGCATTAGGTTTAGTTTTCAGGAGAAAAGTCCATGTCCCCCTGCTATAGTCATCCACTATGGTTAAAAAATAGGAATAATCATTGTAAGTAGCTTCCTTAAAAGGACCCCAAGTGTCAATGTGAATTAATTCAAACATTCTCTGTGTTTTGATGAAACTCAATGGGAAAGGTAATCTACTTTGTCTAGCTTGAGGACATATAGGACACACATAACTTGAGCAAGAAGGAAATTGAATGAAACTTAAATTCTTCATTGCAGGAAAAGGCAGGTGCCCTAGTCTGATGTGCCACAATCTTACATTAGAAATAGTGTTTGCATGCACACCAACAGAAGAAGTATTACATTCTGTATTGGACACTAAAATAGAACTAGGAACAATTTTGGTAGCTACTGCCTTTGAAACTGAAACTACTTCCCTAGGAACTGTGGAGTTTCCTCCTTTTTGAATAGAAAAGGCTTTCTTGACTTGGCTTGGCTCTAATTTAGTAGGCTTGAGTAGATAGAGTCCATCCCCTACTTCACCAAAAACTTGTTCCTTCCTCAGAAAAGGGTCCTGTAACACATATCCAGTAAGAGTGAATAATAGATCACATTGAAGTTGCACACACAATCTATGAACTGACAGTAAGTTGTATTTAAATTCTGGGACAAGCAAGACATTGTTCAGAGTCAGATTAGGAAGAACAGAAACACTTCCTATATGTGTGACAGAAATTCTAAAAGAATTGGGCATACTTATATTCAATGGTGCAGGCAAGGGCTTAAGAGTTAGAAAGGAATTAGGATTAAAACACATATGTTCTGAGGCCCCTGAATCAATGATCCAGGTGCTAGTGTTATATACTGCAAAACATGAACCTGAATATTTTAGAATAGTACCATCCATGGCATTGGCATTGAGAGCTGAACCTGATGAATTTGATTGGCTGAGTTTCATTTTCTTTAGTACCTGCTGTACTATTTCATTATATTGTTCTTTGCTAAATTGGTTTCCTTGGTTAGTGGTGAATTGACTTGATTGAGCAGTAGGTGTGGGGGTCATGTCCTCAGCTTCTTCATTTCCTATAGCAATATTTCCTCTGATATTGTGTCCATATTCTTTGGACTTGGTGAATTCAAAATCTTCAGGGAAACCATGAAGTCTGAAGCAGTCATCATGTACATGTCCTGTCTTCTTACAGTAAGTACAAGAAACATTAGAGTTGTATTTTGCTCTCCTCTGTTTGAACCTCTGGCTAACTCCTCCTCTTGTAGGTTTAGCAGCACTATGTCTATTGAAATGAAGACTGTTTCCTCCCTTGTTAAGCTGATTACCAGATTTGTAGTTTCCTCTCATTTTCCCAGAAACCATAAAGGAACCAGAATCAGCTGGGTTGCTGAAAGCAGTAACACTAGCCTCTCTTTGATTTTCATCTTGAAGTAGCAAAGAATAAGCAACATCCATTGATGGTAATGGATTCATCATGATAATAGTACTCCTAGCTTGAGCATAGGCATCATTGAGGCCCATAAGAAAATGAATTAACTTTTGATCTTCTAGTAACTTCATTAGCTTAGCCTTACCATCACATACACAGACACAGGTGCAATGTGAAACAGGGTTAAGAGAATCTAGCTCATCCCATATCCTTTTAAGCTTGGTAAAATACCCAGCTATGTTGTTGTTACCTTGCACCACAGTTGATAATTCCTTCTGAAGTCGATAGAGTTTAGCTCCATCCAGCTTTCCAAATCTTTGTTCCAAACTATCCCATAGCTCTTTAGCTGTTTTCGAGTAAATAACACTATCTCTAATATCTAGAGATAGTGCATTCAAAAGCCATGCTATTATCATATCATTTACACAGCTCCATTGTTCATAATCTCTAGATGTTGGTTCTGGTGCTTTAATGCAACCATTAATGAATCCTAATTTCTTCTTTGTAGACAAGGCGATGAAGATTGATCTTCTCCATCCTGGAAAGCATCTTCTATCAAATATAGAGTGAGTGAGATTCATTCCAGGAGAATCTGAAGGATTGAGATGATATGGGTGGCTTACATCATAAGTCACCATGGTGTTATTGGCTGTATCAGCTACTGATGGAGCATTGTCACCCATTTCTGCTCAGCCCTTTGTGGGCAAAATGAATCTGAGACAATAGTAATGAAAATGATGACACAGAAATTTAGAGATGGATCGAGATTAATGCTTTGATACCATGTTAGAAATCAAAATGAAAAGCTACGAAATTTTGGGAATTTTCTGTATCTCATTGCATACTGTAGCTGAATCTATTTATACAAATACCTAATGATTAAACTATTAAATAAAATAGAAAAATCCTATACATATTTGTGCTCCTCTTATTGGTCAAATGGATAACAAACTAACTAATTTTGTTTCTATGTACAGGTTTCACTAGACTGAGGTGTATGGCTCAGATTCAATTGATCAAACTATTTTCAATGGCTGTGATACAATCTTGGACATTGAATGGCTGTGATGCAATCTCATATATTCAATGGCTTTGATACAGCCTTGAAAATCAATGGTCCTGATGAAGTGTGTCCACTATCTTGGACACATAAAAGAAGACTCTGGAAGTCTTCTGGCTTTCTGAAGTGTCCGTTCATTTCTGAAGTCTGAAGCTGAAGAGTTGTGTCCTCATTTCCTTCTTCTTCTTCTTTCATTTTTCTCTTCATCTTCATCTTGCTTCAGAGATGGCTGTATGCCAACAGATACTACAAGCAAACATTTATGCAGAGGTGGCTCAACAATTGTAATGGCTTAAAGCAAACATTTATGCAGAGGTGGCTTAACAATTGTAATGGCTTAAAGCAAAACTTCAATGAAAAGCTTTATGCGTTTATTAAAAAAAAAAAAATTAAACTGTGTATCTTTTTTGGAATCATTAAATTTTCATTTCTTCTAATTTTTTTAGTTTTAAATATTCTTCAGATCATCGACATTATATGCTTATAATAGATTTCTTGAAAATCAGCTATATCCGATTTTGATTTGAATTCATATTTTTTTAGTTGACATACTTAAATTTTAATAATGTTACATGAGAAACTTCCTAATATGATCCATACGCCCAAAGTCACTATGATAAGAATTAGGTTTTCTTGAAAGGAAACAAGTAACTAATGGGTAAGCAACAATTAAAATATTTAAGATAAAAGTTTAAAGATATACGAAATTTTATTCTAAAATTTCGTAATTTTAAAAAATTAAGTGCATTTTAATTGATTTTAGTATTCAGAAATTTACAAATTAAAATTAATTATAATACTAATAGAGTCATTCAAAATCTTCGATCAAATGTAATTTAAACACATGTTTCGAAGATTTTAGTGGCAATAATTAATATAGCACTAGTTACCTTCTTTAATTTATTTTAATAGATCAAAATTAAGGATATCAAGTTAATAATTGTTCTTAACTCCTAAAAATTATTTCTTGTAAGATTGCAAAATAAATAAAGGTGTAAAATAATTGAAATGTCTCAAATAATATTAACAATAACTTTATTAAAATAAAAGAACTAAATTCACCTCTATATACGGGGAAATCTATCCCACATATAATAGGTTTCAAATCATATATTTATGAAAATAATAAAAATCTAATTATGAAACTTTAAAATAGGGAAACAAGTAAAAGAATCTTTCCAAAAGTACTTAACAAAAAAACAGAGAAAGAATTGGCAATATTTTGCACAAAAAATACACGCCCATTTCAGCACTTTTTGGGCAGTAGCTTTAATACTTAAAATATTAAGACGTTTTAGGATGTATTCGAATTTTATCAAATTTAAGAATTTTTTGTAATTTAAAAAAAAATAAAAATATGATATAATTAATTTTTAACATTATAAGATTTATGTAATTCTTTCTAAAACAATCCTTGTTGGGCATGCAAGATCTACTCTTTTGGACTTACTTGGGCCTTCATGTGGCAGCTGCTTGGACTTCCTTTGGACCTTCATGCGGCATACAAAATTAGGAGTTGAGTTCATAAATGACTCTTATAAGGGGTGGTCTTGATATTTTGTCCCTCACTAGAAAAATTTAATAAAAATATCCTCCACTCATGTAATGAAAATTCGTTGAACAAAAATATTCTTCAAATCTAACAAAATAAAGAAGAGGAAACTTCATAAATAGCTAAGAGAAAAAACTTAATTAGCCTCTATAGCTATAGTTTGCCTTACGCTCCATAGCTTTGCCATAGGTATTTTCGTTGGTATATTTCGAGTGTATTTAATAATTTATACAATTTGGCTTTCAAAATCTTTTGAGGAAAATAGGCGATAATTTCGATTGTGAAATAGGAAAACAATCTCATAAATCATGGGATTGTATCTCATTAGAATTTCTTGTCAAATATGACTTCTACTAAACAATATATATATATACACACACACACTCACACACACACAAAAAAAGTAAATACAAATAAATAGTTGAAACATATACTTGCTGATAATATACAAAATACAAAAAAATTGTATATAATTGTTGAAAATATATAAATAAGATCTAAAACAGTAAGAAAGCCGCAATAAACATTGTTCCGCTAAATCCATAGAATCGTATATAACATAATGTGAAATGTATTGATAGAAATTCAAATCACAAAATAAATTATACAAATGCCTCAATAATGCTGAAATCATACAAATAATAATTGGAATATACTTACTGATAGTATACAAATATAAAAGAAGTAATTATATATAATTGTTGAAAATATACGAATAAAGTCTAAAAAAGTATTATATACAAATGTTTGTATTTGTATTTATATACAGGAATCTATATATTATATAACTAATTTTATACAATTATTAAAAATATACAAATGAATCCTATAAAGGTATTTTGGGTGTTAATATGTGGGAGATCAGAATATACAAACAAAAAACAAAAAAAAACAATATGTATGGTTATACAAAATAGAAATTTTTTTATCAAAAAATAGAAAAATATACAATTTGCTATATACAAATTAGGGTTTATACAAATATTGTGTTTTACTTTCCTCTTCTTTTTGGAACCAAATTCAACTTCATTTTTATTTTCTTCCTGAACTATTTTGATGCCTTTTGCCTTTGATTCTTTGATAATTTATTACATTCTGGTTGGGTTGTTTATGTGTATGGATCTATACTTCTCAATAGATCTGATCTCTTCAATTGCTTTAGATTTAGCAATTGAACCTACAGTTCCTCTCAAATCTTGTGTTATTTTTTATTTTTTTTAAGTAAAAGGCCAAAGTGGCCCATTGTATTCATAAAAAATTCAAACAATAGCAGGCCCAAATCTGAAGATCCGGCCCACTTTAAAAAAAGGAAACAAAGGGCTCTCAAATCTTGTGTTAGTAATCCTCTTTGATGGAGTTTGATCATCCATTAATTCACTATATAAAAAAAAAAATTGAAAATAAGTTTGGGCAGTTATTAGAAACTAAAATGCCACAATTTGGAGGAGTGAGAATTCAAAATTCAAATTTGAAGTGGATGAGAGATTTTAGGAGAAAAATAAGTGAGCGGAGATAGTAGAGATAAATTATGATTTGTATAAAAAGGTATATAAATCTCTATTCCGTATGTTTACAATTTTGATACAAATTCGTGGTGGGTCCCGCAGCAAATTTTAATAAACTATGGTCACGAATCATAAATAAATGAAACTATAGCTTAATTTAATAATACACTATAAATGTTTGTCATTTCGTGTAATTTTTCTAATAATTTTTTTTTTGTATTTTGATAATTAAATGGAACTAAAAATTTTTTTTTTTACTCTTTCTCTTTTTTTTTTTCTAGTTTTTGTCTTCTTCATTTTTTGGTACGTTTTTCTCCTTTTATTTTTCTTTTATGTTTTTCTTTTTTTTCTTTTTTTTGTTTTTTCTTTCTTTCTTTTTTTAATTATGGAACTAAACAAATTTATCTATTTTATACATTTTGTACTTCTTTTAAAATGATCCCTAGATTCAAGTGCCAAGGTTTAAGACAATTTTTTTTCTTCATATTTACTATTTTAAATTTAATATATAAAAATTATGTGTATATATATATGTATGGATGATTTGAAATTTCATGAAATACTCTATAACTCTTGCTTTAGAGGCAATACTTAGCCTAAAAACTTTTAAAGAACAAGTGATGTCACATGGGCAAGAGTATACATTGTCTTATTATGTTTTGATTTATGAGATGCTCCGTAATTCTTGCCTTAGAGCCAAGACTTAGATCAAGAAGTTCATAAGTTAGGCCCCATGGGCAAGACTTGACACTACTAAATTGTGTCTTGATTTATCATATATTTCATAACACTTGGCTCTAAGCCCAAGGATTTTCAAACAACAAGTTAAGCTCCATAGGCAAGACTTAGACCAAGAACTTCACAAGTTACACCCCATGGGCAAGACTTGATACTACTACATTGTATCTTGATTTATCACATGCTCTGTAACTCTTGCCTCTTGGCCCAAGCACTTCCAAAAAACAAGTTAAGCCATATGGGCAAGACTTAGACCAAGAACATCACAAGTTACGTCCCATGGGCAAGACTTGACACTACTAAATTATGTCTTGATGTATCATATGCTCTATAACTTTTGTCTCTTAGCCCAAGGACTTCCAAATGACAAGTTAAGTCACATGGGCAAGGCTTAGACCAAGAACTTCATAAGTTACGCCATATGGGCAAAACTTAACACTACTACATTGTGTGTTAATTTATCATATGCTCTATAACTCTTGTCTCTTAGCCCAAGGACTTCCAAACAACAAGTAAAGCCCCATGGGCAAGATCTGATATTATCACATTATGTTTTGATTTATGAGATACTCTATAACTATTTTTATAAAGGTAAGCCTTGTTAGTCCAAGGACTTTCAAACAACAAATTAAGCCCCATGGACATGACTTGACAGTATAAATTACATATTGATTTATTAGATGCTCTATAAATCTTGCCTTAGAGACAAGACTTAGCCCAAGGAATTCAAATAACAAGTTGCTCCTCATTAGCAATATTTTACACCATTTTTACTATATTCTAACTTATGGGGAGCACAATAACTTTTTTCTTAGAGGCAGAACATAACTCAGGGTTTAAAAAAAATAACATATGCCTCATGGGCAATAGTTTTCACTATTTTACTATGTATAACTTATGATATGCTCTATAACTCTTGACTTGGAAGCAATACTTAGACTAAGAACTTCAAAATAACAAGTTATTCTCCATGTACAAAATTTGATACTAATACATGAATATACATTTAAAGATATCAATAATGTACCCCAAACTACTATCCTAACACAGAAATATACATTTAAAGATGCGGAGGTATACTTTTAATAATAGTTTTAAAATTGAGTTTCCATAAACTTAGGAAATAAATTAACAAAACAAACAATGCAGAATTTATCAAGGCTGTCGCACAATCTATCATATACACCCTATCGAGCTAAGGCTTCCAGACAAGGACTCATGGGGGACTCACAGTCCATATATCAAATCACAATTTCATTATCTCACCAACTTGCCACCTAACTTGTGGTCAAGAATATAAAAGAATGTCTCATTTTTTTTCTCAAAAAGAAATTCCACATTTCTCAACTTTCCAAGAGTCATGATATGATGAATAAGGATGAATGAATCACAACACATAACATGGAGGAAACAATCAAAACAACATGTACAAAATTGTTAAAAGTTGTCAAAACTCAACTAAAATATGATATACACACTCATTTAAAAAGTAGTGGAAAGGAGTACATTTGATAAGTGTTCACCCTTTTTGGAAAGGATTTTATTTACTCATAATGTGATCAAAACCCTAATTCCCCTCACTCTAACATTATAAGTCAAATAGTGTTACAAGTCTTTCTCACACACAAATCATGCACCACATGCTCTCAAAGCAAATAGAATAGTAAATAAGGCCCCTATATGGGCTAAACCGTACAAATTATCCCCATACGGGCAACACAATATAATCAATGACCCACACGGGCATCACGATAAAATAAACAATCCCAATTCATAGTTCAATCTCATTCTAAAGCCTATGACATAAGAATGATCAATTACTCTATTACAATCTCAAAGAAGGATAGCCAAACCTAACTCGAAGGTAAAAACTTCACTCGAACACTCCACCGGGGCCTTAACCTTAAATACCGACTCCAAAATGATCCCCAACTATCAAGAATAGAAAGAATCTAACGATACATATATTGAAAGGTTTAATAATCGGAGTCAAAATCATCCAAAAATCACCGAAAAGCAAAAAGATAAAACTGTAATTTTATTTAAAATTCAAATTCTACATATCAAGAGGAGAATGTGGTTGAAAAACCCATTAAAATTGAGTAGAAAACAAGTTCAAAATTATGAAATTACCAACTTTGATATTTGGGAGAAAACCCTCCAAAACCCACCTTGAAAACATGATTTTTAAATATTTGTGAAAGATGAAATCGTTGGAAAATGATAAGGAATAGATAAATGAACTTATCCAAATGAATATCCTCAAAATAATGCTTCAAAAATCTTCTCCCTAAAGCTTCAAATGTTTGAAAATGGGAGAAATAGGAAAAATCTTGAGATTGAACACTGTTTAGAACTAAATTAACCTATCGCGATTGCGGGGCACTAAACACGCGATTGTGGAGCACAAGTTAGAGGGGTTATCGTGAACGCGTGAAAAGTTTCATGAACATGAAGCTCACTATAGGTGTAATAACCTATTTCCATCATTACCGATAAGCCAATAGAGAAGGAATTCAGGATAGAAAACTTCGGGTAGTGACTTGAAAAATTTTGAGCCTATGCCAGACTTGGACGACTTTTGAGTCAGGTGAGGTATAGAGTGATCCATAAATGGATGGGGGTTGGAACCTTTAGTTTGATTAATTTAGTTGATCTCCAGGACGATAGGATCTTGTACGGCTTTACGGAACCGCATTCGGATGAGTAAAACTCCCGCATTTGAACTTGGCATGAAAGGTATATTTTAAGGTATCTTGGGGTGAGGGCATGTTGTGATATGACTGATTTAGAGAATTTTTACGAGTTCTCTATCTCCGCATATCCCACCAAAGCGGGAATAATTTTTCCAGGGTGGGTGCCAGAGCGGGATGGACCCACTATGGTGGATAAAAGCGTTATTAAGTAGGGAAAAAGTCTCAAAATAGTTTTTAGTCATCCCACTTTGTTCTTAAGAGACCAGAAGAAACCTAAGGTGAATTCTTGCTAATTTCCACTATATTTTGTGCCAAAGATAAGTAAATAACTCCCTTAATTCATATTTCGATTCTTAGATTCTAGAAATTATGGTTGGTGATCATTGGGGGAGGGTTTTGGCGTGAAACTAATGGTAGAAAATAGCCCTAGATAGGGATTAGGATCATGGGTTTGGCCTAAGAGGAGAATTATGTTTTAATTCATGCAAATTAGGCCCTTGTATTGACCCTTTTTATGTATTTAGTGTTTTTATACCAAGAACAAGCTGGACGAATCAGGAAAGGGAAAGCTCATGCACTTTGGAGTTGTCGAAGCTTGATTTTGAGGTAGGTGATGGTTTGTCTTCCCATATGTGATTCATGTACTTATTAAATTACTCCACTATATGCATATGTGTATATGAATAAGGAAGAATGCATTGATTTATGTGAAATAACTACTTGATGGTCATGATTTGTAATGAACCTATTCTTGGTAGATAAGGTAGTTGGACTACTCATTCTGATTGTGGTTGACTTATATTTTTGGATTGGGTGTCACGTTCCAACACACATTTGGATTGTATGTCACTTTTCGAAATAACCCTTACACCAGATGACACGTTCTGGCACATAGGTATGTGCTTGTAGGTTCCATGAGAGGACCCTTATGTAAAATTTCATGATAATGGGGACTGATGAATTATGATCATGTTGAGTATTGGGTATGAGATATTAATGGTTAAGTCTATTCGATATATCTGTGTTTATTGTGCTGTATTACTTGTCCATGTCTCGCTTATTGGCTAGCCACGTGATCCTACCAATACACTATTTTTTTATATGCTAATACTACACTTGCTCTGTCTTTGTTGAGTACAGGACATATTCAGATGGCTGCTGAGAGACCTAGAATAGAGGACCATTAGCTGCCAGAGTTTGAGGGTGAGCCAATTCTTTCATGCTGCCCTGGGCTCTCCTTATCCCAGTCCTTCTTCTAGGATTCAGACTTCATTAGCTTATTATTTTAATCACTTTCGGGGTTGTATCCCCTTTCCTAACATGTTTTTTTAAAAGTTTTAGTACATCGACTTTCAGGTCCTAGATGTTAATTTCCGCATATTTTGGGTTGTTGACTATATTTTTCTGAGTTTATGGGAACTCAGTCTTATTTTAAGTATTAAACTTACTTCACAACTTTAATTTGGTTTATCTCTTAGGATTACTGTTAGTTGGGCTGTAATAAGTGGTACTCCCACCAAAAGATTAGTGTGGGTGTCAATCATGATGGATCAGGGTCGTGACAACAGGTGACCCTCCGAAAATATGAGCCATCAGGTCACAATCGTGAAACACTAGGCGGGAACCTGATGTACAGAGGATTTATGATACTTTTAATACTTTAAACTTGAGAAATTGCATGTCTTTTAAGCATTTGTTAGTATATTTGATGTTATTTGTGTTTGTTTTCTAGGAAACTAAGTTGGAGTATTAAACGAAGAAGCACAACACTAATTGCAGGATTTTTGGAGTCTACGAGGCTAATCTATGAGTCATAGTAAATTCTACGAGTTGTAGGTGGAAGTTGTCAAAATGATATTGAGGAATTAAGATAAAGATGGAGTGTCAAGTCTACGACTCATCCAAATGTCTATGAGTCGTAAAGACATCTGTAGAAGAAACCACAGCAGTTGAAAGCCAGTACTTGATCTATGAATGAAGTACACGAGTCTCCTTGAAGATTACAAGTCGAAGAGGTCATCCATGAAGAAGAGAAGTTCATCAGTGCAAAGGGTTGTGTCACGATTTGGGTCTATGACACGTCAACTTGAAGACAAGCCGTAGAAGTGAGTCGTAGAACCCAACTGACTTAAGTTTTTCTGTTTCTTTCAGTTTTTGTTTAATTAGGATCAGCTTTCTATAAATAAATTCCTTAGGATTAATTTTGTATTATGCACATTTTTGGATTTGAGAATTAAGCTTGAACTACTTTTGGGTTTTAATTCTTGAATTTTTAGTTTTTGTTATCAATGTTTACATTTGGATTTTATTGGAAGATTTCAGATTCTCAAATTCGCTATTGTAAGTGCATGAATTCTTTTAAAACAAATATTATTGATTGTGATCACATAGTTATGAGTAGCTAATTCTATAACTAGGGTTGTGGAAACCATAAAGAATTACCAATATAGACTTAATAAAAAAGTAATTCTTGACTAGTGTGCATGCATGTATTGTTTCTTCCCTTTGCTTTGATTGTGTTTTAACAAGGGCTCACGTTATATCTCACCTTATTCTTACTTGCCAGATCAAAGAGGTAACGAATGAGAAAGAGGATTAAACAACTAGATTTGAGGCTAAGTATACTCATCTAATTAGCTTGAACGGATCAAGGGATAACTAAATCAGGGATCATTGATAAGGGTTAGTAAACTATACACTCGTAGACGGATCAAGTTGCGTGGTGAAATTCACTTATTTACCAGATTAAGGACTTAGGTGAACTTAACTTACTAATTCTGCATGTAATACACTAGAAAAGGATTACTTATAAAAAAAGTCTACATAGTTAAGGATTTGTGGGGAACACGTATACCCTAGCTTTGTCTCATATTGAATTAAAACCATATTAAATTATTACCTTGTTACTTGATGCTTGCTATTTGATTAGTTAATTTCCTTTTCTTAAACCCCCCATTTTCTTTATCAAAAATAATCTGATTACCAAAGCAAATAATAAACGATTAAATCAAGTCTAAACCTTATTCCTCGTGGGATTGACCCTAACCTTTAATAGGTTCTATATTTGATCAACGATCACTCTATACTTCTTTAAGGAGATGTAATTTGGGTGTATCAAATTTTGGCGCCATTGCTAGGGAGTAAGGCTTTTAGATTAGATTGATTGTTATTATTTGATTTGTAGTCATTATTTTCTTGTTTTACTTTCTTTTCTTTTTGTTTGTGCTGAAACAGATTTTGAGCCCTAGTGCATGTCAAATATGAGGAGTCGAGGATTTACCTTGAGTCCCTATAATCCCAAAATTAAGAGAACACTACGTAGGATGGTGAACAATAATAACAATTATGGACAGAGAGTTGGCGATGAAATTCTCAACAATTAACCAGTATTGAGAGAACGTTCTCCACCTAGGCAGCGACCTGAATTCGACATATGGAATAGCTATGGGTCAACCATGATGCCATCGGAATGATTGGAGCCATTGTGTTGCCTTCATTACCGCCTAGAACTAAGTTTAGCATTACGAGCGGACTGATTCAAATTGTTCATAGTCGAGGAATGTTTGCTGGCCTAGCATCTGAGGATCCTTACACCCATCTCAATAATGTGGTGTACATCTGCAAGAGCAGTGTTGGCGACCCAGAGCTAACCATGAATGTTATCAGATTAGGTGTTTTTCCATTATCACTTACTAGCGACGCTACAATTTGGTTTTCTGAGATCCCATACATCCATCATGACTTGAGATTAATTACACGAGGCGTTCATCGAAAAGTATTTCCCATTGTCAAAGAAGCTGAAGCTGAGAGACCGAATCAACAATTTCTAATAGATGCCTGGAGAGTCGATTAGTAGCGCTTGGGAAAGATTCATAAAGTATCTATGAAGTGTGCCAAATCTCAGAATAGCCAACAAGTCACTTCTTGAGACATTTTATGAGCACTTTATGACAATGGAAAAGTTGTTGCTGACACCATTACTTGAGGAGCATTCTTGGCCAACACTTTTTAAGAGGCTACTGAGAAACTCGATCGTGTTGCAAAGGCTTACCGAGCTTGGATCACTAGGGACACCAAAACTTCAATAAGCTCTTTTACTGTTGGTACAAATTAGAGTTCCAAGATAATAAACGAAGAGGTACTATAAGAGATTGCTCAATTAAGGACATAATTCAAATTGGCATTCAAGAACTTGGGACTAGAGAAAATCAATGCCATCGACCAATAAGGTAGGGCACCAAGCCATGATGACTATGGATATGAGTAAGATGCATATTATGTGAATGATCAATCGAAGGGTTTTTAGACTAACACCCAAGCATCCAATTAGGATTCTTGGCGCCAAGGTCAAGGAAATCATGGTCGAAACTATAATAACTTCAATCGAGAGGGCCATTAATCCGTGATAACAGCTATAATTGTGAGAACAACTATAACCAAAATGGATACACTAATCGAAACTACGGGCAAGACAGAGAAGGCTATTGGGAAAAGAGAGATAACAATAAGAATGGTGCATACATCCCACCAAGAAATCGAGATGGGAGATCCGGACTTACAAAAATCGAAGATATGATAACAAAGATGATGAAAAAGTATGACATGACTGAGGATAACCTTAAGTCGATACACAATGATATTTTAGGAATGAATCAAAGAGTTGAGTCACATTCAACATCCATAAAGCTTATTAAGCAACAATTGGGGCATATTTTATCATTTTTGAATCCACGCTAGAAAGGAACTCTCCCAAGTAATACAATTCAAAATCCAAAGAACGACGACCAATACATTACTGTGACCATATGAAGTGGCACTCAAACGGTGGATCCAATAATGCCAAAACTTGAGGATGATGCACACAACTTTGATGTTAGTGATGATGAAACAGTAAGAAAATCTGAGAAGAAAGCAAAGAGTGAAGAGCTAAGAACTAAACAGCCCGAGAGAGGAGATAAAAAGCATGATGAGACAGCTAGCAATGAGAAACAAGCTACTACAACTCCAATTCAAATGCCACGAACTCCTTCACCTTTTTCGTAGAGATTGAAAAAAAAGGCCGAAGATGGGAAGTATCTTAAGTTTATCTCCATGCTAAAACAAATTTCTGTGAATGTTCCTTTGATGGAGGAGTTGGAGAAAATTCATGAATGTGCGAAGTTTATGAAGGATCTTATCACAAAGAAGAGAACGGTGAGCTTTGAACCAACCGAAACTTGCATCATTGTAGTGAAATAGCTACTCGCTCACTTGTCCAAAAAAAAGAGGACCCTGAAGCATTCACCATACCATACACTACAGGGGCATTTAATTTTGCAAAGGCATTATGCGACTTGGGTGCTAGCATTTATTTGATGTCGCTGACAGTATTTCAACAACTGGGCATAGGATCCCCCAAACTGACATCAATGCGGCTCTTGACGACAAATCGTACTATGAAGAAACCCATGGTAATTATTTATGATATTCTAGTAAAGCTCGACTCATTCATATTCCCTACGGACTTCGTCATTCTTGACTGCAAGGTAGATTTTGATCTCCTTATTATTCTGGGTAGACCATTCTTGGCGACTAGACATGCATTGGTCGACATGGAAACTTGGAAACTAAAATCTCAACTCAATAATGAAAAAGTGGTTTTCAACGTATGTTGAGAAATGAAGTATCATAATGAGCTACGAGTAGTGTCTGTGATTGATGTTGTTGATGATATACAACCTGAGATACCTATTGAGGAGAAACGGAGTGTTGAAGCTTTAGCTGCTATCATCATGAACTTTGATGGAGATCACATTGGAGAGTATGACGAGATGTTTTGTGCACTCAATGTCCATGGGACGCTCAACCACACACCAAAGAGACTTGACTTAGACTTGAAGAATAGAGTCACCCCGCCTGCAAAACCATCCATCGAAGAAACTTTGACTTTGGAACTCAAAGCGCTGCCATCTCACTTGAAATATGCATTCTTAGGGCCCAACAATACATTATCAGTCATAATAGCTGCTGATCTTCACCAAAGGAAAGTGGAAGATCTAACATCTATCTTGATGTATTTCAAATGAGCAATAGGATGGTATATAATCGACATCATAGACATCCCACCTGGCATATGCTCCTACAAAATTTATGCCGAACAACATACCAAGCATTGAACACCGAAGGTGACCCAACCCACTTATGAAAACGATAGTTAAAAAAGGAGATCATCAAGTGGTTAGATGCTGGGGTTGTTTACTCGATCGCCGATAGTAATTGGTTAAGTCTCGTCTAATGCGTACCAAAGAAGGGTGGTATTACTGTGGTGCCAAGTAGTAAGAACGAGCTCATTCCAATAAGGTCAGTCACTGGATGGAGGTGTGCATCGATTATCGTAAGCTAAAGATCACTTCCTAGTGTCGTTCATGGATTATATGTTGGACTGTCTTGCTGGTAAAGGATGGTACTATTTTTTTGATGGTTATTCAAGCTACAACCAGATTTCTATCGCATCCAAAGCCCAAGAAAAGACCACTTTCATTTGTCCACATGGGATATTCACTTTCTAAAGGATGTCATTCAGATTGTGTAATGCACCAGTGACTTTCCAACGTTGTATGATATCTGTATTTTCAGATATACTGGAGGACACAATAGAAGTTTTTATGGATGATTTTTTCATGGTTGGTGACTCATTCGATGATTGCTTGGCTCATCTCAAAGATGTACTCCGAAGGTATGAAAAATCCTTTTACTCAACTGGGAGAAATGTCACTTCATGGTAAAAGAGGACATAATGCTGGGGGTCACAAGATCTTGAGTAAAGGCATAGAAGTGGATCGAGCAAAGATTCAGGTAATCACAAAGTTTCCACCTCCCATCTCCGTTAAAGGCATTATAAACTTTTTGGAACACGCCGGATTTTATCACCGCTTCATCAAAGAATTCTCCAAAATAGCACATCCATTATGCAAATTACTTGAGAAAGGGATGAAATTCATTTTCTATGAGTCCTGTCTAAAAGAGTTTAAGGAGTTGAAACAAAAGCTAGCATCGGCTCCAACAATTATTGAGGCTGATTGGGAGCAGCCGTTTGAGGTCATGTATGATACGTGTGGAGTAGCACTTGGCATAGTAATATGATAAAGGTGCGAGAAGATTCTACTTCCAATATACTATGCTGGCAAAGCTCTTAATGTCGCCCAAAAAAACTACACTATGACCAAACAAGAGTTGCTTGTTGTAATATTCGCTTTCAAGAAGTTTTGATCCTACTTGCTCGGCACCAAAGTCATTATACACAATGATCATACAATATTGAGATATCTCATGGAAAATAATGACACCAAGCTGAGACTAATTCATTAGGTATTACTATTGCAAGAGTTTGATTTCAAAGTTAGAGATTGAAAAGGGACTGAAAACCAGGTTGCTAATCATCTTTCCAGACTTGAAAAAGAGCCAATGTTAAAGTTGGAAGATGGAGTAGAGATAAAAGACACCTTTTTGGATTAGCAAGTATTGGCAGCATCACACGACTTAATACCATAGTTTGCTGATGTTGCTATTAATTGGTAAGTGATATAGTGTCATTTGACTTAATGTTCACCAATGCCGTAAGTTCATGTCTGATGTGAAATAGCTCTTTTGGGAAAAACCATACTTGTTTTGTGTTTATGCTGATGGGATTATTCATAGTTGCGTACCCAAAGTTGAGATGATCAGTATTTTGGAGGCATGCCATTCGTCGCTTGTTGGAGGTCATCATAGTGGTATCTGAATAGCCTACAAAATTCTGTAATATGGGTACTACTGGCCAAAAATTCATCAATACACTCATGATTTCACCAAGTCTGATGATCTTTCTCAAAGAGAAAGAGGAATTTCAAGGAAACATGAACTCCCACTCACTACTATTCTAGTCATTGAACTGTTCGATGTATGGGGAATTGACTTCATGGGTCATTTTGTTAGTTCAAGTGGGATGAAGTACATCCTTATTGTGGTTGACTATGTGTCTAAATGGGTAGAAGCTATCCCACTTCCCAACAATGAAGCAAAGAGTGTCACCTCCTTTCTGAAGTGAAATATCTTCTTGAATTTGGTAAACCAAGGGCAATAATTAGTGATGGAGGTTCCCACTTTTGGAATCGATTGTTTAAAGCGCTACTTGAGTAGTATGGGTTTCGACATAGTGTAGCAACTCCTTATCATCTGCAAACTAGTGGACAAGTCAAGGTCTCAAATTGCGAAGTCAAGCAAATACTTGCAAAAACGGTGAATGCAAATAGAAAGGATTGGTCATAGAAGCTTGATGATGCTCTATGGGCTTACTACACTGCATTCAAGATTCCCATAGGTAGGTCACCTTATCAACTTGTCTTTGGGAAATCTTTCCATCTGCCCGTAGAGCTGGAAACAAAGCCATATGGGCACTAAAAAAGTTGAATATGGATTGGAATGCCGCATTGAAGCAAAGGATGAATAAAATAAATGACCTTGATGAGTTCCGCCTAAATGCATATGAGAGAGAAGCCTTGTACAAAGAGCAAATAAAGAAATATCACGACCAAAAGATTTAAAAGCAAACATTCGCACCCGGAGACCTAGTCTTTATTTTTAATTCAAGGATGTGTTTATTTTCTAGCAAACTCAAGTCAAAGTGGTTAGGACCATTCCAAGTGATTCAAGTTTTTCCACATGGTGCAGTCGAGCTAGAAAAGAAGGATGGAATAAAGTTCAAAGTAAATGGTCAAAGAATCACGGCACATATGAACACTGAGGATGAGATCAAAATTGTGGAAGCATGGAAGCTTAGTGAAGTCTGAGTAACTAGGAAATCTGCATCGTGCCGCGATGTTAAATCCAGCGTTACTTGGGAGGAAACCCAAGCTGATTCTTTTAGTTTATTTCATTTTGTTTTATTTCTTTTTATTTCTTTCACTTGCAATTTTTAGGATAGCGTAGACTACATTAGGGTCCGTGTCAAAATAGAGTCACAAAAAGCATAAAAAAAGGCTAAAATATGAGTTTGTGCCCATGTCAAACTGTGAATACTGGAAACTGACAGAAGCAGAAAGGCATACGAGTTATTTCTATGGGTTGTATAAGTTTCTAATGCTCATAAACTCTACTCGTAAAAGACCCAATTATCAGACCTGTAGTAGCTTTAAGTCTACTAGTGTACTCTACGGATCGTAGAAGTTTCTACGATTCGTAGCCTACACTCGTGGACTCCATGTATATTTCTAAACCTTCCTAAGTGTTAAGGCAAGTCACAAAGTTGGTTCATGACTCTTAATAACTCTTATGGTTTGTAGCTAGCTAGTTTAACTACCAAATGATTTAAAAGAGGACTGACACAACCCACGATCAGGGGAATCGTTCAAACACCAAATGACCCATGTTTATCATCTTTCCAAAATATCCTCACCAATTCCTTACTTCATCATTTTCACCATCACCTACCATCTCCACCATTGATGCCTAGCATATTTAAATTCCCAATCCCCATAAATCCCCCTACTTCTCACTATACCAGTAGAGAGTCAAAAATCTCGAGATGACTCAATCACTCCTCACACGATCTAGTAAGTTTATCTCCCCAAATTCATTGTGTGCAGAAGTGCTTGAGTTGACACCACAAGGGTTGGGACAAAGAGAGTATTTGAGTTGGGAAATTAGGGCATATATGATTTTGAAATAGAAATTTGAATTGATTTTTGAATTGGGGAACTTATTCATGATTTGGGGTTAAAATCTTAAATTAAAGCAATGGGGGCCGGAGGGGGGGGGGGAATATTGAGCTGCTAAGTGAGTAGGATTTGTGAGGAGTAATCACTGAACCTAAGGTTCATATACTCGGGGGTTTTCTATGGGTCGTAGGTTATCTTATGACTCATAGTTACCCCTTGTAACTTGAAACTAAGGATCAGTGATTAAACCTTCGAATAACCAAGCATTATGAGTCCACTTACGAGTTGTAGATTCCTCTATGGCTCTTCCAATCGACTCATCTAAATAAAAGGTCAATTTCTAGTAACTACAAGGTTAGACACATAACTTATACGAGTACATCCTACAATTTATAGATTTTTCTACGGATTGTAGGGGTGACTCGTACAAGTTAAGTACCCAAAACAATAGGCATAGGCAGGAGTCTACAATTGACTTTGCGATCCATAGAAATTTCTATGAGTCGTAAGGTCAACTCATAGACCCTATCTAGAAGCTACAAAATTATAGGTCTATTTTTATGAGTGGTTCCTACAAATCTTACAGTCTTCTACGGTTCTTGAACACCTTCTCGTAGGACCAAAAATATTATACTTCCAGTTGAATTTTTTTCTTTTCTTGGTTCTTTTGTTATTTATGTTGAAACTTCAGAAAAAAAAAATGAAGTGGAAGCCAAAAAATCCAGGGAATCGATGTCTCCAAAACTATTAGACTTCTAGAGAAGAGGAGTCCGATAGCCATTAAACCCCTTCTTGGAAACCGAGGAAATATCTAATCCAATTTCGATACTAGATAGGATTCACCATAGTTACTAACTCTTACTCCGCAGGTACAATGCCTCCCAAAAAAACTCCAAAGAGTGGTGGTGGAAAGGGAAAGGTTTCAAAGAAAGCGGCCGCGGAAATTTTAAGGTAGTGAATATAGGATGCGCCGACGGACATCGAGTTCAGTGGATCAGAGAAGGAATACTCCCTTGACTTTGAGAGGCCTTGAATAAAGGTCCAATCCAAATCGCTTCAAAAAATCATATCGGTTCAAGGACCAAGCAAAGTCTCTCTTTTTCCTCACCCGCAGCACAATCCACATCCCCTGAATCTGACAACGGGGATTCATCTGAGACAGAGGAGAGCAATGATAAGACGATAGGACAATCTACCTCTAGGTCAGTGTTCGAGGAAAAATCAACACCCAAGCGACCATTCATATCATTCCATGTAAGCGAGGAACCAAAATGATAGTGTATGGAAGGGATGTTCAACTTTTAGCAGATGGGATGAGAAAAGATCGACCCACAAAACTTCAAATGGGCCATTATTGAGGAGTCGTGGGTCATCACAACCGATCTTGAGGTACTCCTAGATATTTGTGATCTCTTTCATCATCATAGATGTGAGTGGATGGCAGAACCTTCGGGCAGTTATAGTGCTTCGATAGTGTGAAAACCCTATGCATCTTATGGGGCGACCATCAAGAAGATGACTCCTCCTAGGAAAAAGGAGATGGAGCATCCCATACTTGTGACCATACTAGTCTAGGATATCTTGATTGATTTGTCTGAGGAAATGGTCTAACAAGTTATCTATGGCCCAAATATTCCATAGGTAGGCCCGACAGCCGAGTTCCATCACAAAATGAAAGTTTTTCAGGATAAAAATGCGATGAGAGATTTGGTGCAATGTGGAGAACTTATGAGATGGGTTTCCAGTTACATTGCCGAGCATGGTATAGCTTCATATTAGGAATCTCATCCGACTCCAATCAAGAGATCTTCATTGAACTTTGTGGACAATTTTTGGTAGGCTATCATCTAACACCGTATGAGGTTGATTTCATCAAAATCATCATCGCCGAGATACATGAGCAGGCCATTCGGAGAAACACTACTATTTTATTCCCATGCTTAGTATTCACTTTATGTCGTAAAGCCATTATGCCATTGATTGCTGGGGTCGACACATTAATCTAGAGTGACTTGGACATAAGATGTCGGGCTCATTGAGGATGACACAAATCCTGTCTGTCAGCAGCGTGCCCTGCATCCAGAGGTGAGGTTTCCTTAGTTTATAGATGTCTAGCAGCCTGCCAAGTTGATCCGACAGCTATTTAGGACCATGACACACCCACCATAGAGCCATCTAAGGCTTCCCTGACTTCTTCTATAGTCCCGTCTACTAGCACGCCACGTCCCAGCCCGTAGGCTTTGTCACCATATCGATCAAAGTTTTACAGAACTTGATGCAGCGGTAGATTTAGATAGAGTCCCAACTTGGACACCTGATGTAGCAACTCAAATCTTGGGTCCATAAAGTTATTACTGAGTAGGAAGACTGTGCAGCGGCAAACTTAGAAGTTGCCTTGGCTGATTGGGAGCATCAAATTCATGCACGGATTGATGCCTTTGAGCTTAGAGTGAATGAAAGATTATAGTCTTCATCGAGTGCTGAACAAGCTGCTATTCAGATAGAGGTTGATCTACTTTGTGCTGAAGTCACAGCCTTAGCTATACCAGCTCCTATACCATTTAGTGTGTCGGTTGTCCAGCCACCGAGTTTGTTTGATTTGTTTAAAGATGATGATCCTAAGGTGTAAAGAGACAGAATACCTCACACTAATGATGACACTTTAGACATGGATGAGGTTCGGAGAAAGAGGAAGAAAGAGCGCCATGATTTAGAGGTGGCCACGCTGGCATCTAGGCATACTGAGGAGCTGCAATAAGAAGAGGAGAGACAGCATTCTATCAGAGCTTCAAACTCACGGGATTCCACTCATGGTGACTCACAAACAGCCGTGGAGCCACCTGCAACCACATCGGGGTACACATCAATAGACATGGATATCACTAGATAGGCTTCGGCGCTTATGCACTACTGGTTCTTTTCCTTTACCCCTTTTATATTTTACTTATTACTGTATTGCATTGAGGACAATGCAAGATTTGTCGAGTAGGGGTGAGGTGGTTATTACTATATGAGTATCTAGGTGAAGTCTAAATACTAATAATGCTCAACTACACCTTTATAATTCAAAGTGTAGGCAGTCGCTAGCAATATAAACCCAATGTGTAAGGTTGGGGTCAAATCCCACAAGGAACAATGTGTAGGCAATTGAAGACATAAAAATTACAAGCCACTAGTTTGAACCCGAAACAAATGATACAATTATAATATGAAGATTTTAGTAACAATTTAAGATAAGGGAAAGGGAACACGGATACAAGAGCAAAGGCCTTTCCAAGCAAGGAATCAAAGGGAATTTAGGGATATTGAAAATCAACTCAATATTATCAACTATCAATGGATAGGCAAGGATCAATCAATCGTACGAAAAGAATCTCTCGATCACTAGTCATCTGTCCATGCTAGCTCTTTCAAGCCTAGTCAAGGGTACTAACACAACTAATTCGATCCTTAGGAAAATCTTCTCTCTCGAGTAAGATTACAATTGATATGTTCAAATCAACAATCAATGGCTATTTGCTAATTTAACCACTCCAAATTATCCTTTCAGGCTAACATGAAGATCTAACATAGACATATATTTGCAACCATAAATCATAAATAAAATATGTCAAATTAACAAAACTCATATGAAATTAACAAATCACAAGCTAATATAAAAACCCAAATTCAATTGTGATGATTACACCTACAATTCATGCAATACAAAGCAAGAAAATAAAGAAAGAATAAAAATAATTACAATTAAGAATTCAATCTCCAATTCAATGGGGAATTGTAGGAAACTTGCTATTCTTCAAGGCGTTCTCTCTATGTGTGCAGTAGAATTCCTTTCAAGATACCTTTCCCATGGGTTTTTCATCATCTCCAGGGGAGTAAAATTCCAAAACTGCCCTTCAACTGTAGCCGTCAGTTACTAAAGCGACTATCAGTTCGCAAAAGTGAACCTCGCTAAAGAGAGTACATGTTTGCTAAAGCGCACACTGACTAGGTTGATCAGTTTGCTAAAGTGTACATTGTCCGATCGCTAAAGTGACTCTTTGACCTCGTTGAATGCTCGCTTAAGCGAGCCTCTTGTCACTTAAGCGACATCAGAGGCTCAGTTTGCACTATTTTCTGCTCATTTTTTCCTCAATTCTAGTGTTTTCCATCCAAACTCCTTGAAAGCTACAAATACCTAAAATAAACATAATTCAATGGATAATTAGCCTCAATCATTATATTAACAACACAAAGGCATATGAAAAGAGCTCCAAATGAGTGAAAATCACCCACTCATCAAGTACCTTAGATACTCGATTAAATTTTTAGAGTTTTCTTGCCTGTATTCTTTTTCCTCACGGACCCTTTTTGTTTATATTGAATCGGTATGTTTAGGATGTTAATGTGAGATAAGAATAGGGATCTATGATATGATGGCTATAAGGTTTAAAATTGAAAAATAGACTCCTCCAAAATTTAATTATCTGTTTCTTTGATATCCTAACTATGTAGGATCTTTGTGTGACATGATGTCAACTGATAGGATAACATATGACTTAGACTGAAACACGAACCAGAGATTGATAAATTGACCATGAAACTTGATGCCAAGTGTGTTTGAGGTATTTGTGTGTTCTAACTATTTGTGTCAATTTAGAACTTGACCCATTGGTCGTACTGTGATAATTGAACTGTTGATTAGGAAAGGATGATAGGCCATTGTTGAACTAGTCCACTTAGACTTAAAAGAACAAACCAAATACCATTTTACCCTTTTGAACTAAATATTTCAGCCTCTTAAAATACCTTTTTGAAAAGTATACTTCAAATATCCCTATCATTAATTGTAATCCTTTATTTTGGCCTTGGTCCTTCCTAGGATAATGTGCACCTCAACTCATGCTAAAAGCCTAAGTTGAGGGTAGCTACTATAAGAGGAAATCGATAAAAGAAGGGATATGAGAAAAGAAAGCAAGAAAATAAAAGGTATGAAAAGAGATGTGCGATAAAGAAGAGAAAAAAGAAGAATGAAGGGTGAGTGGTTGAGATGAACAAATAACTTAGCAAGCATTAGCAATGAAAAGTATAAATCATAAGAAAATAGCCAAGAGATGAACAAACAGAAGCCACACCCAAAGTAAAAGGAAAAATGTGAAGAATAAGAGTGTAATGAGTTGTAGGTTGTAAGATGTGGAATCAAGATTAATGTAGTGTTTGAGGAGGGCAAAAAAGTCACTAAAATCCAAATACACCACACATGTCCCCGAACCTACGTTACAAGATGAAAAAGTCCTATGATGATCCTAATTCAACCGTTCAAGAGTCTAAGTATTTAAAATAAGGGCAAGCCTATGGTATTGTGCATGAAGGTTTGAATTTCTTTTGTGAGCATGAGTGTTTTCCGCATCTGACTGTTAAATAAATATCTACAATGTGTGAAAAAAAGAGCTTCTTTTCAGTGAGGGCACAAGTGATATTATCGATGAAGTCATGAAAATGGTAAATGTTGTCTTTGCATGTGAATCTGTCTATTAGTGTTGAAATATTTCATATTGATCCGCATGAGTTAGTTTGATTTGAAATGATGGTTGCAATGATATTATTAATGAAAGTTTGAAGGGGTTGAGAGTGAATAGCCTTGTGATTGTTGTAGATTCTTGGTCTTATGTTGCATTGTATCGTTTTAGTATAATAATGTCGCTTGAGGATAAGAAACCATTTTAAGTTGAGGGTGTTGATGTACCGAGGATTTACAGTACTTTTAATACTTTAAACTTGAGAAATTGAATGTCTTTAAAGAATTTGTTAGTATATTTGATGTTATTTATTTTTTGTTTGCAGGAAACTAAGTCGAAGTATTAAACGAAGAAGTACAACACTGATTGTATGATTTTTGGAGTCTACGTGGCCAACCTACGAGTTGTAGGTGGCAGTCATCAAAAGGATATTGAGGAATTAAGTCAAAGCTGGAGTTACGAGTCAAGTCTACGACTCGTCCAAATGTCTATGAGTTGTAAAGACTTCTGTAGAAGAGACCATAGTAATTGAAAGCAAGGACTTGATCTACAAATGAAGTACACAAGTCGTCTTGAAGATTACGAGTCTTAGAGGTCGTCCATGAAGAAGAGAAGTTCATCAGTGCAAAGGGTTGTGTTACGATTTGGGCCTACTACTTGTCAACTTGAAGATGAGTCGTAGAAGCGAGTCGTAGAAACCAACCGACTTAAGTTTTCATGTTTATTCCAGTTTGTGTTTAATTAGGATTAGTTGTCTATAAATAAATTCCTTAGGATTATTTTTTATTATGCACATTTTTGGGTTTGAGAATTAAGCTTGAACTACTTTTGGGCTTAAATTCTTGAATTCTGGATTTATGTTATCGACATTTACATTCGGATTTTATTGGAAGCTTTTGGGTTCTCAGATTCGTTATTGTAAGTGAATGATTTCTTTTACACCAAATATTATTGATTGTGATCACGTAGTTATGAGTAGATAATTTCACAACTAGGGTTGTGGGAACCACGAAGAATTAACGACGTAGACTTAATAAAAATATAATTCTTGAATAGTGTGCATCCATGTATTGTTTATTCCCTTTGCTTTGATTGCTTTTTAACGAAGGCTCGCGTTAGATCTCGCCTTATTCTTACTTGCCCGATCAAGGAGGTAACAAATGGAAAAAGAGATTAAACAACAAGATTTGAGGTTAAGTACATCTAATTAGCTTGAACGAATCAAGGGATAGCTAAATCTGGGATCAATGGTAAGGGTTAGTAAAGTATACACTCGTAGACGAATAAAGTTGCGTGGTGAAATTTACTTATTTACCGGATCAAGAACTTAGGTGAACTTAACTTACCAATTCTGCATGTAACATACTAGAAAGGGATTACTAATAAAAAAGGTCTACATAGTTAAGGATTTGTGGGGAACACGTATACCCTAGTTTTGTCTCATATTGAATTAAAATCATATTAAATTGTTACCTTGTTACTGGTGCTTGCTTTTTGATTAGTTAATTTCCTTTACTTAACCCCCCCTATTTTCTTTACCAAAAATAATCTGATTACCAAAGCAAATAATAAACGATTAACTCAAGTCTAAACCTTCTTCCTCGTGGGATCGATCCTAACCTCTTTTAGGTTCTATATTTGATCAACAACCGCTTTATACTTCTTTAGGCAGGTGTAATTTGGACGTATTAGAGCCCTTCACAAATGCGGGCCTGACCACTGCGAACATGAAGAAGGAAATATCCCTGCAGCAGATCCAACAATTGCAAATAAATCCAATTTCCTGAGCAGACCCTCGGAATTCATTCATAGTTCGATAAAAATAAATGGGATGTGCTACCACACTAAAAATATAGCCAAAATACCCCTACAGACCTCTCTTAGGCCTAAAACTCAACTTTTAGCTTAAAAACTCAATTCTCAAGAAAAGGCCTTGCGGTTCTAACTCAATACTCAACTAGACCAAAATCGATATTTTTGAATACAACGAAACTGATGGAATCTATTCGATGCTCGAATCTCAATATGTTGATCAAAGTCAACCATCTTATAGAAAATTCAATCCAAGGCTAAAATTAACCAAAAATCTCACCCGATCGCATCGAGAACCCCACCAACCATTCCACAACACAAACAAAATATGAAAACACTACGGAGAAGGGCAAAGTGGTTATTTCATACAAAAAATAATTTATCAAGAATCGGGACATACAGATCAATGTACTAGAAATCTCTCTCTCTCTCTTTCTCTCTCTATATATATATATGTATACAACAACAAAAACCTAGTGAAATCTCACAATGTGGGGTCTGGGGAGGGTAAAGTGTACGCATACCTTACTTTTACAAAGGTAGGACGCCTGTTTTCGAGAGACCCTCATCTCAAAAGAAGCATAAAAAGAGGTCAGATAAGGCTAAGAAGTTCAAAGCGTTATGGAAAAGCAAATAACGAATAATGCAGATAACAAAAGTGACACAGATAAAATAGAGTAATTAAACTACAAAAAGTAATAGAAAGATAATAACAAAAGTCAGAGCACAAGAAATTATACTGCGCTAATGCGCCTACTAATACAGAAGAATAACGAGACTATGTACTAGCCTTCCACCCTAATATGAGTCTTCCACACCCTTCTATCTAAGGTCATGTCCTCGGTAAGCTGTAACTGTGCCATGTCCTGTCTAATCACCTCTCCCCAATATTTCTTCGGCCTACTCCTACCTCTTCTGAAACCATCCATGGAGAACCTCTCACACCTCCGCACTGAGGAATTTGTGTCTCTCCTCTTCACATGCCCAAACCATCTCAGTCGCATTTCCCACATCTTGTCTTCCACCGATGCCACTCCTACCTTGTCTCAAATATCCTTATTTCTAATCCTGTCGCTCCTGGTATGCCTACACATCCATCTCAACATTCTCATTTTGGTTACTTTCATCTTTTGAATGCGAAAGACCTTAACTGGCCAACACTCCGCCCCATATAACATAACCGGTCTAACCACCACTTTGTAGAACTTGCCCTTAAGTTGTGGTGGCACCTTCTTGTCACATAGCACACCGGAAGTGAGCCTTCATTTCATCCACCCTGCCCCAATAAAATGTGAGACATCATCGTCAATCTCCCCGTTGCCTTGCGTGATAGACCCAAGGTACTTGAAACTACTTTTCTTTTGGATGGCCTAGTCACCAAGCCTAACTTCCGCGCCAACCTCTTGAGGTGTCTCACTGAACTTGCACTCTAAGTACTCTGTCTTGGCCTTACTCAGCTTAAACCCTTTAGACTCCAAGATATGTGGCCAATCCTCCAGCTTAGCATTAACTCCGCTAGGAGTCTCATTGATCAGGACTATGTCATATGCAAAAACCATATACCATGACATCTCACCTTGAATTTGTCGCGTCAATTCATCCATCACCAAGGAAAATAAAAATGAACTAAGGGATGATCCTTAATGCAACCCCATCATAATTGGGAAGTGCTTTGAGTCCTCTCCTACTGTCCTTATCCTGGTTTTGGCACTCTCATACATGTCCTTGATCATCTTAATATACGCCATAGGTACACCTTTAGCCTCCAAATATCTCCATAGTATCTCTCGTAGAACTTTGTCGTAAGCCTTTTCTAGATCGATGAATACCATATGCAAGTCCCTCTTCCTCTCCCTATACTACTCCACCAATCTCCTCATAAGATAGATGGTTTCTATAGTTGAGCGTCCCAGCATAAATCCAAACTGGTTCTCTGAAATAGACACGCCTCTCCTAACCCTCATCTCCACCACTCTTTCTCATACTTTCATAATATGGCTTAGAAGCTTGATACCTCTATAGTTGTTGCAACTCTGGATATCCCCCTTGTTTTTGTATAGAGGAATCATTATGCTCGACCTTCATTCTTCGGGCATCATTGCTGTCTTAAAGATGATATTAAATAACCTAGTCAGCCACTCCAAACCTACCGAGCTTGCGCTCTTCTAAATTTCCCCAAGAATCTCGTCAGGTCCGATCACTCTTCCCTAATGCATTCTACGCACAACACCCTTAACCTCTTCGACCGGAATACTCCTGCAACACCCAAAATCGTGAAGCCTCCTTGTATATTCCAAATCTCCTAATACAATCTCTCTTTCCCCTTCTTCATTCAGGAGTTTATGAAAGTACGACTGCCATCTTTATTTAATGAGGGTCTCCTCTACCAATACTTTTTCATGCTCGTCCTTAATTCACTTCACTTGATCCACATCGCGTGCCCTTCGCTCTCGCACCCTTGTTAGCTTGAATAATTTCCTATCCCCGCCTTTCTCTTCTAGTTCAGCATAAAGGCATTCAAAAGCTGTCGTTTTTGCCATCAAAACCATCGACTTCGCCTCCTTCCTCGCTATCTTATAAAATTCCCTATTCGTCCACTTCTCCACCTCATCCTTGCTCTCTATCAGCTTCGCATACGTTATCTTCTTTGCTTCCACCTTCCCTTGCACTTCTCCATTCAACCACCAGTCCCCTCGATGCCAACCACGGCTACCTGTCGAGACTCCTAACACTTCTCTTGCTACAACCCTAATACAACTAGTCGTCCTATCCCATATAGTGTTCGCATCCCCACTACTATCCCAGGCCCTCATATCCTTCAATTTATCTTCCATCTCCAAGGCGCTAGCCGTGGTCAAACTCCCCAATTTGTTCCTAGGTCGGTCATCCCCGACCCTCTTCTTCCTCGTCATTTTGATCCCTAAATCCATCACCAAGAGCTTATGTCGGGTCATAAGGTTGTCGATCGAAATGACTTTACAGTCTTTACACAGACTTTTATCATCCTTCCTAAGGAGTAAAAAATCTATCTGAGTCTTAGCCACCGCACTCTGAAAGGTTACCAAGTGGTCTTTCCTCGTTGGGAAACTCGAATTGGTTATCACCAACCCAAAAGCTCTTACGAAATTCAAAAGTGAAACTCCTCCTCTATTTTTGTCCCCGAAGCCAAAGCCTCTATACACATTATCATACCCTCCCAAAATAGACCCGATATGCCCATTAAAATCTCCTTCCATGAAAAGCTTCTCAGTAGGCGGTATGCCTCCCACTAACTCATTCAAATTCTCCCAAAAATGCCTCTTATCCTCCTCGCCTAAGCCCGCTTGCGGCGCATAAGCACTAATAATGTTCAACGTGATCCCTTCAACGACCATCTTAATCGATATCATCCTATCAGTGACTCTCCTAACCTCCACCACCTGATCCCTTAAATTACTATCTATTAAAATGCCTACCCCATTCCTATACTTTGATCTACCAGAGAACCAAATCTTATACCCGTCTACCTCCTTATCTTTAGAACCTACCCATTTGGTCTCTTGTACACAAGCTATATTAATCTTCCTCTTCTTTAGAATCTTAACTAGCTCTATGGATTTTTCCGTCAACGTCCCAATGTTCCAAGAACCTACTCTTAGTCTAGACGCTCCTTTAACCCACTTACCCCTCCTTACCCTCGCTCCCGTCCCCGTTCTTGAGCAAGAACATGATCCTAGTCTACCATCACTCTCCAAAGCCACGAAAATGCGTATGAACTAATAAATTATTCAAAGGTTTAAAGTCAGCAAAATATAACTACAATTGTATGAGCAAATAATAGATATGGAAAGATATGGAAACCGGAGGTACCAATTCCAGTTGAAATGAACCTGGTTGCCGCCGAAAAACACTGTTCACGTCGGAATACTGTTCGCTTCTGAGTTACTGTTCACGTCGGAGTTACTGTCCACGTCGGCTTGCCAAGATGCTGTTCACAACGACCTTTGGGTTGTGTGGGTAGCAGATCTTGGGTTGAAAAAATCTTTGGGCCAAAAACCCAAAAATGATAGCATTTAATGAAGCAATATTTCGTTGAGGAATTTCGTCGAACACCTTCAAGGCATTGTCCATGGTGCAGAAAATAAAAGATACGGGGAGAATCTGCAATACCCAGAAAGCAATTTGATGAGGAGGTGATGTGACACATCTCTATGGCCAACATTCTTATTTATATTTTTCCTCCTTTTTTTCCATTTTTTAAATCCATAATGTACTAATTGAATAGCTTAAGAAAAGTCTAACAAATAAATGATAACTAACAGCTAATGACTAACAGTTATGTTAACAGTAAGCCCACGTAACAATAATTTTCAATAAAACCCAAATAACTTCTTCACCCCACGTAATGGCACTAAGTCACGAACACATAATACTAATTAATAGCCAGACCCTTGGCTTTTCAAATTCTCCAATTTTAATGTGTGTTACCATATCAAAGGTAGGATATAAAAAGATACAAACCTAAACCTCATGTTGCCACGACAATTCTAGCATATCTAAATATGTCCATTTCTTTAATGACGAAAGTTACCAGTTTTTGTTTTCCGTGTAATAAATTACACTTATGAATTCCATGTATGATTACTTTTTCTAGGTATATGCTAAATTTTCACATTATGGCATCTGCATCAAGGAGCGTGGTATACTCTCTGATATTTATCTTAGTGTTGAATGTAATTTTTAAAAAGTAATTATATTTATTCTTTATATTGAAAAAACTATTTTTCTATTCCTATTTATTTTACTGCCTTTTTATAAAGCTCTTCTTTTTTTTATTAGATCAATTGTGATTTCGAGAACTGTTTATGAAATTCAATTATTTGAAAGTAGAGGCAAAATCTAACTTATATTTCTTTGATTGATGCAGATGAATTTAGCTTTTTTACTATAATTACCATCTCCTGTTAGTAATGGAATTTGAACTTTTCCTAAAGAGAAGTTGAAATTCTGATTTGAATAAATAGGAGAGTATGTGGTCTCATGCGGTAAAAATAACAATATTGATTTTGAGAAAATCTTAAACTGTGTTATATTGCTAATTAAGTGAATTTGAACTTGTGAAATCAAAAAAACTTTTCGTTTTTTATGTATGTAATAGCTATTTACCCAATTGCTTCTCTTATTTAGTCTCACTAACCTTTTGACTAGCAAAGAAAATTAATATGTAAATACTTATGTAATTTACATCTGTCTTAAGGATTGTCTATTAGTATTTCTACCCCACAATTTTCACATTAAACACAATTTGGCAACAATGAGGTATGTATTGCTTACAACTAAAGAGGATTAGTTGACAAATAATTTATTATAGTAAAATATATTAAAACAGCAATATTCACATTTCATTTCATTTTCAACCTTAAGATGAAGTTAAGCTTTTGTCACTTGTTCCAATAAGGAAAGAAAACAAAAGCAGACATTGATCCTGTACACACTTTGGGCTATTAGTAGCGGTGGTAACTGTTGGTAGTGTCTTTTGGTTGATAGTTTCTTTTGGATTAAGTCTTAACCGGTTGTTTTTTTAGTAATAAGATATTTTGAATTTATTCTAAATTATTAAATGAAAAGGAGTGAAAAATGTAAAAAAAAAAGGAGGATAAATAGGAATGTTGACTATTGGGATGTGCCATATCTCCACCGTTAAGCCCCTCTTTTATATAGATGTGTAGATACATATCTCAATAAATAATAGAATTTAAATATAAATTGAAAAATTACTAAATAAGGTAATATATACATTATTTTTTCTAATATATCCTATCAAATGACTTTTAAGATGTATGTAAATTTAAATCTTAATAAGTAAAAATGAACGGCGTAAAAGAGAGGTTATAGAAGTGAAAATGATGAAGGAGAATTCTCATTTATCACGTGCTTCTTTAGTTCATACTTGGCCATTTGTTTGTAGGACCCGACAGACATCATGTCCTTTTACAACTACGTACGGTCGGGAAGTGTTAAAAACGTGGCTTTTAGTATCCCACTGCCCAAGGGAATTAATCAAGCCCTTGGTCACTCTATCATGGCTATTCTGTGTCGGCTGAATTGCACAAATATTTGTAGAATTTTTGTCTCTTTGTATTATTACTAGTAATGCAACTTCTTGGTATCTTCATAATTTGTTTTTCAACATGTTTAAGGTCACATAATGAATTCAAACAAATTCGCCATATCATCACTCGCCTTAGTTAGTTCCATTATTTGTACATATGTTTTGTGTTTTCGGATTTAGCAAGTACTATACAAAATTTGGCTATACAAAATTTTCACATTTAATTTTCTCTTTGTTTAACATAGAAGAATATTACTCATGTGGTGACCAGAACATATACACACAGGCAAAAATGAAAACAAAGGAAGGATTAAGATGTGAAATCAATCCTAGATATTGTCTCCATATGAAATGGTAAAAATACAAATAATCTTATTCAAGATACGATAAGCAAAATTTAGGCGGCCTAAAGCAAAACTTTAATCGAAGGCTTTATGGGTTGATTTTTTTTAAAAAAAAACATTATATTTATCTTTTTGGGGTATTATAGTGAATTTCAATTATTTTTTTTAGTTTTTAAGTAATCTTTGGATCATCGACAGCATATGCTTAAGACAGATTTCTGGAAAAACCAGTTATATTCAATTTTGATTTGAATTTATATTTTTTTAATTGACTTATTTAAATTTTAAAAATGAAACATGAGAAACTTCCTAATGAAATAGTACGACACTGACGTCCAAAGCCAATACGACAAGAATTAGGTTACGGAAAGGAAATAAGAAATCTAAGCAAATATAGAAAGATGGAAGCTAGAAATTTAAGATAAGTAAAATTCTAAAATAAAATTTTAAAATTAAGTGTTAAAAATCTTAATTAATCTTTGTATTCAGAAATTTACGGATTAAAACTAATTATAATATTAATAGAGTCATTCAAAAATTTATATCAAAACTTTTAAAATTATATTTTGAAGAAATTAGAGACAATACTTAGTATCACACTTATTATCTTCTCTAATTTATTTTAATAGATTGAAATCAAAAATATCAAATTAAAAAATAATCATAACTTCTAAAAATTATTTCTTTATTAGGTTGTAAGATAAACCATAGAAGATGTAAACGAATTGAACCTTCATATGGCATGCAAAATCAGCTTCTTTAAAAGAATTGAACCCAATCTCCCCTCCTTTCTACTCCCTTTCTCTCTCCCATGTGACTTTGTCTCATCTTTGTAAATGTCTTCTACCCTTCTCTCTTATCTTTCTTTCTTAATTTTGGATGTTCTTCCCTTAAAGCCTGTTTTAACTTGTTGCTAAATTTTATTTTGACATTCTAATTAAATCTTATTTTATTTTAATATTTTTAATTTTGTTTTAATTTATTATTTAAACATAAAATATTAACTAGACACATTAATGAAATTATTCACTTTTTAAAACACACAAAAAATTTATTTTAATATTGATATTCGATATTTTTATCGTTAACGATCTTTTCTTTCTATTTTTTTTTCTGTATCTTCTCTTCAACCTCATTTTTCCTTCATCTACTTTTTTATCTATTTATTTTTTTGATCAACCTCCTTTTTTATTTAACTTTCCCTATGCTAAAGATAATATTTTTTATTTCAATTTATATAATTCATTCTATCTATATAAAATTGAAAATATGAATTATATTCTACATTATAAATGACTAAATAAAATGTTATAATAATAAGTAAAGAACAAGATTGAAAATAAATATATCATACAAAATTTAGAATTATAATTACCCAATTGATGTCAAATATTTTATTGGTGCCACATAAATTATAAAAGATGGATATATTCATAGTAAGATAAACTCAATGTTTATATTAACTTGTGTCACTGATCGATCTCAACAATAAATTTGTAAGCAATTAAATGTTTAGGGATTACACAAATCTCATAGTGTTAAGAGATAATTACATCATATCCCTACTCTTTTTCAAATTACAAATTTTTTTTAAATTTGGTGGAATCTGGATACATCCCAAAAATGTCCCCATATATCGCGTCTCTGTTCCGGATACATCCCTCATCGTCCCTATACATCACGTCTTTGTTCCGAATACATCACTCAACATCTCGATATATCACGTACGTGCTAATACATCACATAAAGAGATTTATCTGATCGATTCATCTCGTAAAGTGGTGTATTCGAAAATAGGAGGAAGCAAAGATTTTTATAATTTTTTCAAATGGTAGGAATTTTTTTCAAATATGATAAAATAAGTTGCGTATTTAGGTAATTTTTCCATTAAATATAAATAATTAATATATATATTCTTATATTGTTTAAAGATGATAAAACGATATAATTAATGTAAATGCCAAATAAATTCGAATGACTTATAGAAAATAAGACATGTGGCGCTATTTAATTAGTTGCTTTTCTACCCTTTAAATGTTTGTCTAACACACACCATACTTATACCGGGTAAAGTTTTTTTGTGTTTAAATGGTGAAAAATGGAGTTAGAGGGTTAAACTGGAACAAGGCTGAGTTGAAGTGCCAAAATAAAATTTTAAGACAAGTAAATTAAAAGGGGTTGTGTATGTGTTTGGCCTTTTTAATTCTAAGCGAACTCATTTCTCTTCCTTCTTTTTTCCACTATCATGCCTTGTTAGGACTTCACTACAATCAGTAGTCCTACTTTCGAGATTTCCCTCTTTAAAGTTAAGGTAACGAATTCGGGTATGATCAACTCCCATTGTGTGAGGGGCAATGGGTACAAGGCTCTAATAAATTTTTCGCCATATGACTGATCGATGATTACTAGCAATTTATGCAGGTGAGTTGTAGTCTGCAATCCAAACTAAGAATGGATTTTTGGGCTTAGCTCACTGTAATACCTCAAAAGTTCCTAAGTACAAATCAGACCATGTGAGCTCAGACATGTAAATCCGTAGAACTTTTAATTTTTTGATTTTATAGATACCATCAACGGCTCATAGAAGAAACCACGAGCCATAGAAGGGTCTCATAGATAAGAATTCACAATTAGAAGAATTGAGTGTGAGTTTTATGAGCCTATGTATGGGTCGTAAAGTTTTTATGGTTCGTAGACTTGGTCCTAGACCAGACTTCAGAAAGAAGGATTTGGGACTTGAATAGGATGAATGGGGTTCACGAGTCATAAAAACTCTTATGGGTCGTGAAAAGGCCTCATGAACCAATGCCTTGAAACTCCAAAAAACGCAAAATTTCCCTGACTATTACGAATGATTAGTATGGATCGTAGAACGTTTCATGGGCCGTAGATCGGTCCATACAACAATACTTCAAAACTCACGCAACTTTGCCTTTTTCGGGTACTTGTATGGACCGTATAAATTTCTATGGACTGTAGAAAGGTCCGTACAGGCGAATCAAAAATCCAAAAATTCTCCTCTGAATTTTACAGACCCTTTCACAGTCTGTATACTGTTTTACGATTTGTAAAGGGTACATTTTGGTACTTTCTCATTTTTTTAATTCCTATATTACGTTATTTTGGGCTATTCTAAGTGGGATTAAATGATTTTTTATCAGCCTAAGTTCCTCATTCTCTCATAGCTCTCTCAAATCAAGTTTCTTCTCTCTCGGGAGTTTCCTCTCAAGCAAGGATTGAATTCCAATCTTCAAGTTTCTAATCAAGAGATTCAAGTTAGGGTTATTTACTCTAGGTATGTGGGATTTCATCAATGGGTGTCCCTTCATCCATTGAGTCTCTATGAAACTTCAAATTTTTAAGTTTCATGAATTCTTTGAACCTGGATTGCTATGATCTCATGAGTTATCATTATAAATTAGTTTTTATTCAGGAGTAGTCTTTAATCACATGATTTCAATAATATTCCATGTTTTAAATGGTAATTTCATGAACCCATAGCATATAAATATTTTCACGATCATGATTATGTTATTTCAGATGCATGTCTTAGATTATCATATTATCTTGATTTTTGATGCTTTCGAATAAAGTATCTTTCAGTTATGATCAATTTTAAATCATAATTTAGGAACTACTAAGTATGTTTATCAGATTATTAGAGTTACTATATTATCAGGTTCTTACTGTATCATCTTTATGCATATTTTTCATGGAAGTAATACTTAGCACTAAGTGGACTTAGGAATGAAGAATTTCAATCAGCATCCATGGTACTTTAGTAGCAATCCTTTCTTCACAAAACTACGTTTCATCATAGGATTTATCTCAATTAGACATTAATTTAGTGGATCCATATTAGCTCAGATTCAGTCTTTATATCTTGAAAAGTATATTAGGCCCTTTTGATTGGGCAATATACCAAACTCCAAGTTATAGCTCACACGGTTATATGTCGGTTAATAGTAAATCTCACAGTTAGGTTTTCAGTTATTGCATGATCAAGTATTTTAGATATCACAATTCAGTTAATTCAGTTTTAATGTTATTTACTTGTAACACCCCGAAATATTTTTCGCCAAGACTCGAGCCATTCTTCGTGTGCGTGTAGGATAGAACTCGGTGACTTCGAGTTGTGTATATAAGTTAAGATCAATTTCTAAGTATTTGATGTATATTAGATGTGTTTTAGGGTAATAAGGGATTTCTAACAGCAAGCCGATTCCAAAGAAATTTTATCGGCTAAGTTTCCAAATGAATTCATATAAGGGTCAACTTCAAATGATCATATCGCCTAGAATATAATGAATTTGGTGGACCATAACCTATCAAATTAAAGGTATTTGAGTCTTCTTTCCAACGCCACCAAGATTGTATTTTGTGGAGTTCGGAGTAAAAAGTTACATTTTCTTAATCAGAAGGGTGTGCGATAAGTCCACGTCGCGGACCTATCACAGACTTGGTCAGTTTTCCCAAATTTTGTGTCTAGTGAGGTGCGCGACAAGTCTGCATCATGGAACTGTCGCGGGCTTGTCCAGTTTTCTAAATTTTGTAGGGGCATGTTGGGAAAATTACCTAATAATATATATATATATGATCTTAGACGCTTTTTAGGGCTAAACTCTGCCCCATATCAGTTTCTAAGGAGTTTTCTCTCCAAAAATATCCAAGAGCATTGAGAGAAAGAATTGGAGAAGAAGAAGAAGAAGAAGAATTAGATTTCAAGTCATTCCTTCAAGTCTTGATTTCCTTTGATTTCCAGGTATGTAAGGCTACTCATAATGTTGGATTGAGTTCATCTACGTGCCCTATATCTTCATTGAGTTGAGTTGAGTTTTGAAGTTTCATGAGTTGAGATCTTGAGTTATCTATAAATTGTATTAAATTTTTGTATATAAATCCATATCTATTAATGATGTTCTTAAGTTGAGTTTGTTGAGATTATGTTTGGCCTTTTTAGTTCTAAGCTAACTTATTTCTCTTCCTTTTTTTTCACTGCCATGCCTTATTACGACTTCACTCCAATCAGTAGTCCTACTTTCGAGATTCCCCTCTTTAAAGTTAAGGTAACAAATTCGGGTATGATCAACTCCCATTGTGTGAGGGGCAATGGGTACAAGGCTCTAATAAATTTTTCACCATATGACTGACCGATGATTACTAGCAATTTATCAGGTGAGTTTAGTCTGAAATCCAAACTAAAAATAGATTTTTGGGCTTAGCTCACTGTAATACCTCAAAAGTTTCTAAGTACAAATCAGACCATGTGAGCTCAAAAATGTAAATCTGTAGAACTTTTAATTTTTTGATTTTACAGATACCATCAACGGCTCGTAGAAGAAACCACGAGTCATAGAAGGGTCTCATAGATAAGAATTCACAATTAGAAGAATTGAGTGTGAGTTGTACGAGCCTATGTATGGGTCGTAAACTTTTTTATGGTTCGTAGACTTGGTCCTAGACAGGACTTTAGAAAGAAGGATTTGGGACTTGAATAGGACGAATGGGGTTCACGAGTCATAAAAACTCTTATGGGTCGTGAAAAGGCCTCATGAACCAATGACTTGAAACTCCAAAAAACTCAAAATTTCCTTGACTATTACGAATGATTAGTATGGATCGTAGAACGTTTCATGGGCCGTAGATCGGTCCATACAACAATACTTCAAAACTCAAGCAACTTTGCCTTTTTCGGGTACTTGTATGGACCGTATAAATTCCTATGGGCTGTAGAAAGGTCCGTACAGGAGAATCAAAAATCCAAAAATTCTCCTCTGAATTTTACAGACCTTTTCACAGTCTATATACTATTTCACGATTCGTAAAGGGTATATTTTGATACTTTCTCATTTTTTTTAATTCCTATATTACGTTATTTTGGGCTATTCTAAGTGGAATTAAATGATTTTTTATCAGCCTAAGTTCCTCATTCTCTCATAACTCTCTCAAATCAAGTTTCTTCTCTCTCGGGAGTTTCCTCTCAAGCAAGGATTGAATTCCAATCTTCAAGTTTCTAATCAAGAGATTCAAGTTAGGGTTATTTACTCTAGGTATGTAGGATTTCATCAATGGGTATTCCTTCATCCATTGAGTCTCTAAGAAACTTCAGATTTTTAAGTTTCATGAATTCTTTGAACCTGGGGTTTCTATGATCTCGTGAGTTATCATTATAAATTAGTTTTTCTTCAGGAGTAGTCTTTAATTACATGATTTCAATAATATTCCATGTTTTAAATGGTAATTTCATGAACCCATAGGATATAAAATTTTCACGATCATGATTATGTTATTTCAGATGCATGTCTCAGATTATCATAGTATCTTGATTTTTGATGCTTTCGAATAAAGTATCTTTCAGTTATGATCAATTTTAAATCATAATTTAGGAACTACTAAGTATGTTTATCAGATTATTAGAATTACTATATTATCAGGTTCTTACTGTATCAGCTTTATGCATGTTATTCATGGAAGTAATACTTAGTACTAAGCGAACTTAGGAATGAAGAATTTCAATCAGCATTCATGGTACTTTAGTAGCAATCCCTTCTTCACAAAACTACGTGTCACCATAGGATTTATCTCAATTAGACATTAATTTAGTTTGATCCATATTAGCTCAGATTCAGTCTTTATATCTTGAAAAGTATATTAGGCCATTTTGATTGGGCAATATACCAAACTCCAAGTTATAGCTCACACGGTTATATGTCGGTTAATAGTAAATCTCACAGTTAGGTTTTCAGTTATTGCATGATCAAGTATTTTAGATATCACAATTCAGTTAATTCAGTTTTAATGTAATTTACTTGTAACACCCCGAAATATTTTTTGCCAAGACTCGATCCATTCTTCGTGTACGTGTAGGATAGAACTCGGTGACTTCAAGTTGTGTATATAAGTTAAGATCAATTTCTAAGTATTTGATGTATATTAGATGTATTTTAGGGTAATAAGGGATTTCTAACAGCAAGTCAATTCCAAAGAAATTTTATCAACTTCAAACGACCATATATCCTAGAATATAATGAATTTGGTGGACCATAACCAATCAAATTAAAGATATTTGAGTCTTTTTTCCAATGCCACCAAAATTGTATTTTGTGAAGTTTAGAGTAAAAAGTTACATTCTTAACCAGAAGGGTGAGCGACAAGTCCACGTTGCGGACTTGTCGCGGACTTGGTCAGTTTCCCAAATTTTGTGTCTAGTGAGGTACGCGATAAGTCCGCATCGCGGACCTGTCACGGACTTGTTCAGTTTTCTAAATTTTATAAGAGCATCTTGGGAAAATTACTTAATAATATATATATATATATATATATATATATATATATATATATATATATATATATATATATATATATATATATATGATCTTAGACGCGTTTTTAGGGCTAAACTCTGCCCCCATATCAGTTTCTAAGGAGTTTTCTCTCCAAAAATATCCAAGAGCATTGAGATCAAGAAGTGGAGAAGAAGAAGAAGAATTAGATTTCAAGTCATTCCTTCAAGTCTTGATTTCCTTCGATCTCCAGGTATGTAAGGCTACTCATAATGTTGGATTGAGTTCATCCACGTTTCCTACATCTTCATTGAGTTGAGTTGAGTTTTGAAGTTTCATGAGTTGAGATCTTGAGTTATCTATAAATTGTATTGAAATTTTGTATATAAATTCATATCTATTAATGATGTTCTTAAGTTGAGTTTGTTGAGATTATGAATTCATGTATTCATTCACATGAAACCAAGATGAGATTTTCTTTTTGGTCATAATTTGTCCTGAGGTTGAGATTGATGGTTTTTATGTATAATAAAAATAATATTGCTTTCAAAGTAAAATGAGGTATTCTTTTTATATGAGTTTGATGAAATAGAATATTGAGTTAAATGAGGATTTTGCAGCAAGATGTTTGATGATGATGTGAATGATGTTTATCTTTAACAAAGGTAAAATGATTGATGAAGAGGTTATTTCGATGATGATGTTTTGAGATGAAGTGTATTGGAGTCTAATATGACTATGTGATATGATTTGCATAATTTAATTTGATTGGAGTCATATGAGGATTTTGAGTAGAAATAATTGTTTGAGAAGGAGTTTTGAAAATGATTTATGAACGTTTTACATAAATTATTTATGAGCTATTTTGAGTTTAAAGAATGATTATTTACATTCTTGATTTAGAAAGAGTTTAAGCATGATTTGAGTTTGAGAAGTCTCTTAATTATCATTTTGAGCATGAGTATTTTGAATATAAACGAGTTGATGAGTTAAAATTATATTTTAAATGAATTTAATACTTACTGCATTAATTGAGTTTGAAAGCACAATTTTGGATGTCTTAAATGAAGTGATGCTTGAAATTGATTGAGTTTCGAAAAGGGTCCAATGAGACCAGATTGATTGAGTTTTGAAAAGGGTTTAATGAGACCAGATTGATGGAGTTTTGAAAAGATTCCAATGAGACTAAATGAGTTGATTTGAAACTAAGTCCAAAGAGACTAAATGAGTATTTTGAGTATTTTATTCACCCGGTAGATATGAGCATATTGAGTATTGGGAAGAGTATTGAACACTGAATTAGTTATGAGTATAGTCCATACTTGAACACCATGAACTACATAGCCAACGTAAAAAGGAATTGGACCGTTAAAGTTGGATGTTTCCCATTTTATTATCCTGAAATGATAGGACTTGATTGATTGATGGATCCATGATTGGTTGATTCGTTTATACCCTAGCGAAGTATGGACGGACATGACAACAACGTCGTCTTATTGTACATCACTGGCTTATAGGTGATGTTTATCGTTTAGAGAAACTCCCAAATTGAGTAGATTGTGCATGATATGATTTGTTTGATTGTGATTGTGATTGTTGATGATTGAGTCGAATTGTAAAATATTGCTAAAATTCTAATTTGCATATCCATTGAATAGAGTCCTTTGACTTGATTGTTGAGTTGATTGTTTATGATTGGATTGAATTTGATGATATGTGATTGGATTGTATATGATTGAATTGGATTAGATGATATATGATTGGATTGTATATGATTGGATTGAATCTGATGAAATATATGATTGGATTGGAGTTGATGGTATATGATTGGATTGTATACGATTTGATTGGATTGGATGGTATGCTATTGGATTGGATCGGATTGTATATGATTGGATTGGATTAGATTGTATATGATTGGATTGTATATGATTGGATTGGACCGATTGTATGTGAATGGATTGAATCGGATGGTATATGATTAGATTGGATCGGATTGTATATGATTGGATTGAATGATTTGATTGAATTATACCGTACATGATTGGATTGGATTGGATTAGATGGTATATGATTGGTCTCTGTCTAAACTGTGTTCTTACATTAGACGTATGTCACCTTGATTGAGTCTCTCTTATCTTTCTGATTTGAGATATCTGAAATTATATTATTCTACCTTGATGTATGTTTCATTCTGTCCTATTACATACTCGTACATTCCATGTACTGACGTCCATTTGGACCTACATAGTTTCATAATGTAGAGACAGGTTTAAGAGATCATCAATAGGCGCACCATTGAGGATCTATTCACACTCAGCTTATTGATGAGTCCTCCCCTACATTCGGAGGACACCACTTATGTTATTCTTGCGATGAGTTTGGTCTTTTCATTTTGATTTGAGGTAGCCATGAACCTGTCATTGACACCAATTAGATAGTAGTGATAGAGGCTTCATAGACTAGATAGTGATGGATCGATTGAGTATCTTATTTTCTTTAATTATTCTTGCCAGACTATTTTAATGACATAGATTGGAGTTTAATTTATTGGCCCATGACTTTTCTTTCTTGTGTTAGATTGTTGATTGGGATTATCCACCTAATTTTGTCTTTATTTTAAGTCTTCCGCTGATTGAATGAATAAACAGATCTGTGATCAGGTCAAGTGGTTCACTTGGGAGCCAGCCTGCAAGCAATGGCAGCTTGCACGGAGATAGAAACTTGAAATTCTTGTCCTAAGCCCCCATTTCCCAACACAACCTCAAATCTTGATGCTCTAAGATAACCCCTTCAAGCCAAATTCGATTCCGAGAGTTCTACTCACCCGCATTTCTATCGATTCCTTAATGTTTTAGCTACTAACTCAAACAATCAAAGCTCAGAAATCAACCCCAATCCATTAGCGGATTGCCCTATACCTTACCAAACTCCAATTACACCCAAGTATGACCTATTCTCAAAATTTCTAAGTTACTACTCAAAAATTTTTTAGCCCAAATTTTTTTGCCATTGGCTTATCCATAACGACAGGAATGAGTCATTACAATTCATCCTCTCTATTTCACTTTTTGATTATTTTAATATTATTTCTTTTATATAATATAATTAATTGTTTACTGTAATATAACATCTAAAAATATATTATTGAGAAGTACACTACTTTCATTTCGAATTAATAATCTTTCTACTTTATTTTTTAATTTTTTTTATCACTTTAAATATGTAATTTAAAATTATTTTCATACTATTTTAATGTTATTTATATTATATGAGACCATTAATTAAGTAATTAATATTTTTAATTTTCTAATGTAATATACATCTAAAAAAAATATTATCGACAAGTATACTACTTTCAACCCTAATTAATAATTTTTCTAATTTAATTTTTTTTATTTTTTTTTCACTTTAATTATGTAATTTAAAATTATAATTATTTTTCACTATATAAAGAATGCACAAAATTTAAATGATAATTCAAACAATCTACTTTTATGTTATAGTGATAAATTATTAAACTATATTTTTTAATGACCATGAAAATTCTTGATGCAATAGTTAAAATGAAAGAGGGGAAGTAAATTATACAGTGATGTAATATTTATTATGTACTTATATTTCATTAATTATTTCTTTTTTATTTATATTGTCTATTAATATGTATCAAATATAATATTTGATTGCAATTTATATTATTTAGAATAAAATAAAATTCTCTATTAAATAAATTTTTTTGAAAAGACTAAAATTTTATGTTACGTGAAGATTATATAGGGTGATTATGTGGGACAAAAGAGGAGATTTATATTGTGTAATAGTAAAATAAAAAAGAAATACAAATAATAATATAATATAATATTTAAAAAAGAAAATAATATTTTTTTAAAAGAATAAATATAGAATTAAATTAGAGTTGGTTGTATTCAAATACTCTCTATTTTTTTATATTTAAAAAGTAAAATAGTAGGTGGGAGATCTATTTATGTGGTGTGAGGCAGTTGTCAGCTAACTTAAGTAATTAGACGTACTTTATCAGGTGGCCACATATTTTTGTTTTGTTTTCTTCTCCACTGTCGACTCCACGTGAGTGACAGAAACGGCTAATCTTTTGTCTTCTTTCTTATTTTCTTTGTGATTCTTTAAAACGTGCTAAAAACTCTCTTTGTTTGTATTTTAAAACTATTTGGACCCGTCCGGGAGGCAATACTAATTAGAATAATTTTTGGATTAAAATTTAGTTCATCAGATATATTTTTGGTTACTTTATTTAATTTAATATATAAATTAGTTATACATTACATAAGGTTTTATTTTATCAATTTCTAAAAAATGGAGGAATAACTTATTTTGGGTTTAACAATTTTTGGATAAGACCCGTAAAGTCTAAACTATCTAGCAATTCCTTTTTTAAAAATTTCTTTTGTAATTTGGTGTTCTTTTTATTTATAATAGATTTGTTGTAAATGTTCTTTTTAATTATATTGGATTGGTTATAAATGTTCTTCTTAATTCTCCAAATTCATTTCAGTGTAACTTAATGATTTTACAAACTAATTATTTTTTCTCCATATTTAATTTGCTATATTGGGTTGATTTTTTAAAGAAAAACAATGTAGTTCGTTGATTGACTACTTGAACTATTGTTTTTCTTTTAATAAGCTTCAGGTAATTGAAAATTTTAAGTAGCTTTAAATTTATGTTAAGTTTAAGGTATATTTGACCAACAAAAAATTAATAATACATTGTGCTATCAAGGATCTCTGTGCTGGCACATCACACTTCAAAATTAATAACAATTTCTTTTTGAATAATTTATAAAATTGCATCCATATTAAAACTATAACTTACAATTTTTATGTGTAAAAGTTGATGGTTTATTTTGATTTTACTATTGTTTACCGTTTTTTTGATTTTAAAATTACATAATATATTTTTTTAAAATTGAAAATTGACATTTTATGAGTGATCACGTGTAATGTTGGTATCACTTGTCAAGATTAAAAGTATCTTCACATAACCATTTTGATTAAAAAAAATTTAATTTGAATTCATATCTCATAAGATATATTATATATATATATTTTTTATAAAAAAGTATTTATTTTCATGGTTCAACTACGAAATTTTTAATTAAACAATACATTCATTCTATTGCATCATTTAGTGCTGAAATTTCATTTTTATAGTCGTGCATTATTTGAATTTATTAAAAATTTCAAATCAAGATGACTTTTTCTATCTGAAAGCCCAATTTATTTAATGTTGACTCTCCAATTACTAGATTTAATATCCCCCCACCTATTCTTTTGCTCATTATTTAGTTTTATGAGCGTCCACAAAATGATTTGTAGAGTCATAAGAGGTTCTAAGGTTGTGATAAATGAATCTTTCATAAGTTAAAAATAGACTTAAAAACACTTTTTATTTTACTCAAACACAACATAAATACTTAAAAATTATTTTAAGCCAATCCAACATGCTTTAGGTAATTGTGTGAAGTTCAAAGAGGGAGAAAGAAAGAGTCGCTGCAGACTGCTGAGACAATAATGTAATCAATCTTCCACTTAATATATAGAATACAAGAAATGGATAAAGTAAAAGTCTCACTTTTTGTTTATTACCTAAAGACAACACAACTTAATATGAAGTCCAATTTATTCATCAATTAACTAGACAATCTACATAAAGTACGTCATACAACCCACTTAACTAGTTTCAAATCACAATGTAAGTAGCGTAGACAAAAAAAAAAAAGAAGAAAAAAGATACAACAAAAACAGGAAAAGAACCTACAATTCCATCCAATTGTACCAAGTTGACGTTGAAATTTCATCATCTAGATGGTAGGGTGTTCATTTCCTTAAACGAACAAATACTGACCATTATGAATAGCACATGCACAATTTTGAGCACCAATATCATCTGCAACACAAGGAGGCTTAATGCTCCCATCTTGATACCATATTTTTCTTTGTTGCACTAAATCAATAAAGAAATCGTCTAATATATCTCTGGTGATTCTTGGCATAACAATAACATGTGCAATATTCCTCACGCAAGAGAGTTGCCAATGACGAGTAAATTGATGATCATGAGGCCTCTCAAGTACAACTATGTTGCTCAACTCATTAAGCATGACACTTATTTTTGCTTGTTGAAGAAGATCTTTCAAATATCTAGCATTGTTGAGGCATCTCTTAACATCTTGTTGTAGCCCAATTTGACCTTTAGAGCTTAAATTGTACCACAATAAAATTGGAGTTAATCCATTTCTACTCCCAGAAATTGTGGCATCCATAGAAGCAATGTATTCCACTTTTCTCGAGAGATAGACGATATGACTTTTTCTTGTTATTTGAACGCCACAAGGAATTGGACATCCCAAGAACTTGTGACCCGAAATTGTGACACTCCCAATTGGCTTCTTAAAGCTAATCACCTGCTGTGAATCCATTGCATCACAAACAATAAAAAATTGATCACTTTTGTAGTATTCTCAAGAGTTTGTTAAACATATGTTAGAAAACTCACATTCTTTATGAAAGGGACGATAAGTCCACTGAGTGCTGCATCACAATGGATATAAAACTTATCGTGGGAATAACCACAATCTTGAAGTGTTTGAAGAATAACATCAATGTCATCAACTGCGCCTTTGAATGTAGTTCCTACCATTAAGAAAATGGCCAAGTTAGAGCTCTAATACTTATGATTTATAGAAACAATAAAAGGTTGAGCTATGAATATGTACCAATATTAATATTTATAATTGCTGGCTTGTCCTTGTTATGAAGCAATTTTGCTCTCAGATCGGAACAATCCATCTCTCCATTTATTGATGTATTGATCATTTCCATATTTATTCTATACAATCTTGCAGCTTTAAAGACTGAATAGTGAGAGTCTTTTGATGCATATAAGATCCCACTAGGAAGTAACTCTCTCCTACAGAAAATATTATTAAATATAATATTGAAAAACTAAATAAAAAACACATTATTTTAGTCATATCAACTGCTTCAAATTATGAATGTGTCACCTTTTACTACAAATTTTGATATTCGCCACTAAATTCTTAATCCTGTAGCTATAAAGTACGCAAACCTTCTGAACTAAATTAGTCACAAAAAGTTGATCTTTATGCAATTTATTATAAATATGTTAGCACCAATTTAAATATGAACCACTCATCAGCAGACAAACTGGGACCACTAAATAAGCATCTACTACGCTTAGCAAATTAATATAGTCCATGTGGTTACAACATATAGTCCATGTGGTTACAATATATATATATATATATATATATATATATATATATATATATATATATATATATATATATCAATTGACCCCCTTTAAATTGTGATTACGCCACTATGATGATCCATTACTAACGATGATAGATATATAGGAGATACTTACCCTACCAAAATACCATGGAGATTGCCTTCTGTGCCACCATGAGTAACATAACCCCAATAATCATCCTTTTCAATTTCCCATAATTTGGCAAACCAATCCAAAACAGCCACTTCGAAATCTTTTGAATGAAAATCCACAGGACTCTCCATGAAAGGATCACCACAATTATTCAAGTGAAATTGCAAAAGCGGAGCTAAAGCGGCGTGGTGATCATAACATATGTTGTCTGGAAAACCTAGAGAGACAAGAATCAATTATAGATTTCATAAATTAAAAACTTTAATTCCATTAGGTAAGTAATATCAATATTTAGTTTTTCCATTGCAAATTATTGTCACGTGAAGGGGGAAAAAACAAATAAAGACTATCGAAACCTAATCAGCTCATTCATATTGATGGACTCCTTGACAATGTCAAAAGGTACAAAGATGATAGAAGACGGAGATGTACACCACCGAAGAAAGATATGGTGCAGTGGATAGGGTTGTTCCTGTCTTAATTAGAGGTCTCGAATTCAAGTCTTAGGTATGAAAGAATCTTTGGTAAGGAGCACGTTCTCTCGAATGGAGTTCTACGATGCATGAATCCAAATTAGTCGAACTCCAATGCAAATATCGAATACCAGATAAAAAAAAGGATGAGATGCACAACATGCTAGATGCACACTAATGTTATGATAACTCCACTATTTCATATCAAGATCACCAGGGGGAGGGGAGTGAGATCCACACATATGTTCTTTTAGTACTATCATTTTAATTTAAAACTTTAAATTCATTAGCTAAACTTGTGGTTTAAAACAAGTTATAAATGTTTGTATAATTATAAATTATCTCATTAAGGGTGAAATGGATATTTTAAAACTAAATGCCACTAAATATAAAAATATGTAATTTTTTTTTTTGGAATGACTAAAAAGAAAAATGAATCTCATATATTGGAACAGAAAGAATAAAAAATAGAATTCATTGAGGTATCATAGGATAATTTTAAGGGTTGTAGGCGACTTAAGCATTCTAATTTCCACACATTGTAAAGAGAAACCATTCTTCGTGTGATTTAGGCACTTTGGAAATTTTTGATAGAAAATGTTATAATTTAAGAATTAGATAACAACATCACATTGTTTAACTAATAAACATGCAAAGCATAAATAGTTTAATGATTTTTTAGTTATTACTCTTTTCATTTAAATTTGTTTATGTGGTTTAAATTTGATATAGAGTTTTAAGAAAATAAACTAAACTTTTAAATTTATGATTTTGAACAAAAGATCTATGAAAGTACCAAAATATCCTCAAATCTTATAGTTTTAAACATATCGTGCAGAAAGTTAAATTTAAAGAGTTATCGATAAAAAGAAAAAAAAATATTTTTTAACCGAGCTTAAAAAACAAAAGTTAGATGAACAAATTTGTAAAAACGGACCAAGTAACTCTCAAAAATGTCGAAAAGATCTATATATTCTCTTGATATCAAATGTTCCTAACATCATATATAATTTCATTGGGAAAGAAAATGAAAGCAGAGTTTACATGAAAGCCAGAAGAAATAAAGGAGAATAGGAAAATATTACCAAGATGATATTTGGCTCTTTGTGTAAGTGTCTTTAAATAATTATCCAATATATAATCCGGTGAAAAAAGGCCATTTGTCAAGCCAGGTTCAGTCACGGCTAGTTGCAATTTCTTCCTTGGCCCTGGAGGCGTCACCTTCACGACTTTCTTCACAATATTCTCACTTGGAATACAACCTTTAGGCTGATGATGAAGACAAAATGCAACGTTCATCATCATGCACGTCAAGATTTTGGCAAAAGCACCTCACTCCAATCTAGAGAAAAGAAGGCATAGCTTATTTATTGGTGGATGTTATTTTTCTCCGCTCCAAAATAAGTTGTATTTTTTATATTTTATTTTATTTTATATCAAAATAAGTATTTTTTAAAAGTTTGTCCAAGCTTTAACTTAAGGCTCGAATGGTTAGAGAATAAGTTATTTCAAAATTAATTATTTCGGGATTAGTTATCACATGATTGTTATCTTATTCTATATGTGAGATAAAAATAAAATTAGAATTTCGAAATAACTAAGTGCGGAATAAGTTATACCGCAAATTTATCCCAATCAAACATGGAATAATCTCATCTTAAAATTAATTTTAGATTAGTTATTCCTTATTATTCCTCATACCAAACAAATGTATTAGTAATGTAGAAATTAGTTATTAGAAAATCTATATATTATTTTATACGGGGATTGATTATTTATGTATTGGTTATTTTATCTTCTATCTTGCATAAAATAATATATAATTTCCTCACAACTTATATATGTATTAGTTATGCGAATTTCTAAATTGCAAATCAAATACTGTATTAATTTTATACGTGAATAACTTACCTCCTAATCAATTATCAAACATAATATTACTTATGGAGAATTTAATATACCTATATTAACTCTTATCCAAATCAGATATCAAACGACTCTAGTTGTCCTCTAACAATGCAAAATAAGTGTACTATTGATTCAACTAACTGATTTCATTAAAAACTAAATGAACTCGTTAAAAAGTCCATCCAACTCAACCCACCCAATTCAACTAACCCACCTCACTTTGTTTCCCCAATTAAAAGTGAGTATTTAATAGTTGCAAAACTAGAACAGTTTTTTTCTAGCAACGTCAATGTCACTTCACAAGCAACGTTCATCACATGCTATGCCTTTTTCCCCCTTCTTCTTTCGGCTTGGCCATCGCTTTGAGGGTGGAAGGCAATACTTAACTTGACTTTCGTATCAAGACCTTTTGAAACGACTTTAAAAAATGTGAGGTGAATTGAGTACCTCGATCCGATATAATAGACATGGGGACACCATGAAGTCTTACCAACTCATGAATATACAACTTGGCATAATCTTCGGCATTATAAGAAATCTTCACCGGTAGAAAATGTGCCGACTTAGTCATTCAATCCACAACAACCCAAATAAAATCATGTTATTTCTTAGTACGAGGTAAACCCGTCACAAAGTCCATATTCACATCTTCCCACTTTCAAGTAGGAATCTCAATGTCTTGAGCTAAACCTCCCAATTTTCGATGCTCGGCCTTCACTTGTTGACAATTAGGACACTTTGCCACATAATCTGCTATGTCCTTCTTCATGTCATTCCACCAATACACTTCCCTCAAATCACGATACATCTTGGTGGATCCTGGATGAATCGAATATCGAGAACTATGGGCCTCATCCACTATCAATTCCCTTAGACCATCAATATTAAGTACACACAGCTGACCTTGATAACGAAGCACACCATCTTCCACTTGGGAGAAAGTCTCTATGGCTTTTTCAGCAACCGACTTCTTCAATTCAACCAAACTGGATCATTATTTTGTCTAGCCTTAACATCCGCCACAAGAGATGATTTCAAACCATTTTGAACAAGAACACCACCACCCTTTGAATCAACCAAACGAACACCCAAACGGAATAATCTATGCACATCCTTAATCGATTCCTTCTTTCCCTCTCCAACATGGGCAACACTATCTATGGACAACTTACTAAGTGCATCGACAACCACAAAAGCTTTATCCGGATGGTACTATAAACTCATATCGTAGTCCTTTAACAATTAGATCATCTTATTTGTCGAATGTTCAAGTTCTTTTGTTTAAACACATATTGCAACTCTTGTGATCGGTGAACACATCCACATGGACACCATAAAGATAGTGTCTCTAAATCTTCAAAGTAAACACAACCTCCGCTAGTTCCAAGTCATGAGTCGAATAGTTTCTTTCATGCACCTTAAGTTGTCTAGAAGCATAGACTATCACCTTACCATGTTGCATCAACACACAACTAAGTCCAATTCTTGAGGCATCACAATACACAACAAAGACATCAGACCCTTCTGACAAAGTCAAAATGGGAGCAGTAGTAAGTCGATCATTCAACTCTTCTCACAAGCTTTCTATCATGACCCAACCCCATAGGCCGTGATAGGTTCCCAAATTAGACACTCGCGTATATCCCGGCTATCCATAAGCAAATCTTTCCCTATTTAAGTTATAACACATCAACATGCAGGATAACATATAAGCCGGCGAGGCTTATCATAGGCACCACTATACATACATGCATATACAACCAATATACAACCCACATATATGTCCACAAACCTCTAAGAGTAAGAACAGTAACATAAGGCAGGACAGGGCCCCCATCGTACTCGTGAACAAATAAATATATACATCGAAGGTTAATATCAAAACTAGGCTCCGACAGAATAGAGCGCTTCTGAACTGCTGAGTGAAACTCCTACGATGACAGATCCCAAATTGTGTATTTGTACTTGCGGGCATGAATGTAGCCCCCCGAAGAAAGGGGGGTCAGTACGACATATGCACTGAGTATGTAAAGCATAGACATCATAAGGAGATTACAGTTGGCGTAGGGATGTAGGGGGAAAGTATAACATTTAACCATTTACCGTACTCGTATCGTCTAAAAGAAAGTCATACATATTACCATTACGTACTGTGCCCATCCCATTAGAGGACTCGATGTACCATGTACATCATTCTGTCATCATAAGCACATACATATTATTAACGTTGTGGAATGTATAGCTCGATCCATATATATAGTAAGTACATGACGAGGAACGTACGACCCGATCCGTACATCATATAATAATATTGAGGAATGATGGCTTGATCCACATATCATATAGTAATGCCGAGGAATGTTTGGCCTGATCTATGTATCATATAGTAATGTCGAGGAATGTTCAACCCAATCCACATATCATATAGTAATTCCGAGGAACATTCGATTTGATCCACATATCATATACCATACCCGACCCTTTATGGGACTTGGTGTCATCATATCATCATATACTATACCCGCCCCTTTATGGTACTCAGTGTTATCATATCATCATATACCGTACTCAACCCTTTATGGGACTTGGTGTCATAATCATCATATACCATACTCGACCATTTATGGGACTCGGTGTCATAATCATCATATACCATACCTGACCCTTTATGAGACTCGGTGTCAGATGTATTACATTATACATGAATCAAGTAGTGAGTAACCATATACAATCTAAATCATTATTAGAGACTCGACAATGTAAGAAGATTAAGCTATCGTTCGAGGACCAGAATAGTAGTGTAGCCATCTCAAGTGCCTTTTAAATGCCATTGAGGCCTATATCACTTAGGATATAGGGGACCCTAGATATGTGCTAAAGTAATACTAATAGTTTACAGAATCAGAGATACCCGTCGTCACATAGTCCTTAGGATTAAGAGCTTATGCATCCAATACTTCTCAACCTATGGAGTTCAAAGAAAGTAGTTCAACTTACTACAAGAGTTTGACATTTAGAAGTGAATAAGAGATATGGATTACATTTAGGACTTAAAAGTGGAGTTACTCCAGAGCTCGTATCATATTTTACTTACAATTAGGACATGCCAAAGAAAGAGAAAGAATAAGCTTTACCTAGTCTCTACTTTTCCTCAAGGAGTCATCATTACATATATCATACCCGACCCGTCATGGGCTCGGTATCATAGCCTTATTATTGCATTACCTTACCATCATAGCACCACACTTATTTCAAAGACATATCAAGAGGAAAGAAGGGTAGCTCTATGTACTTATGCCAAAACATGCCAACAGAAAGGAGATAACTTCACATACTTACTACTCTCCATCATATAGAAGCCTTGAGAGGCAATAACTCAACTAGTATAGGAATTCTACCATCGAGAAGTAAATAAGACTTATGAGTCATACTTGGGGTTATATGAATGGAATTATCCCCATATTTTGTATTGCAATCACTTAAGACTAAGACATGCCAAAAGAAAAGAAAGGGTAAGCTTCATATACCTCTTACAGATTACTCTTACACGTTTGCCTCATCGTCTCTTGAACCTATTTAACATGAAAGTAATACTAAGGTTAATGATCTTTCACTTTCCAATTTCCAACTCTACACCCAAGTACTCATAGGAGTTATTTCCTTATCCATTACCGTCGACTAGTTTGTTACTAGTTACAAATCTACCAAAAATCGGGGCAGCATCTCTCCTATAACTTCAATATCTCCAAGATTTCAACTCGGCCACAATATCAAAAACCATACCACCAACAACAACCAGCAGCATATTTACAAGTAAATTACTTCAACCTTACACAATACAAGCTCCAAATAACTAGCTCCAAACTACGATACAAAAATAGAGTTTTTTAATCTATATTTCGCAAAATCTTTAACCATACCAAATAGAAAGTCGTGTGGATGAAACCAGAAGAAACCACACCCTTTTTAAAACACTTTAAATCCCTGCAATATGCAACCCAACCAGCTTCACCCGCAACACCACAACGACAACCCACTACTCGACTTCGATTTAGCTATAACCACTTCAATTTAGTTTGTTTCTAACGTCAAACATTCTTATATAATTTTTCTACTTCCAACCTTATTTAAGACATGTAACATACCTCATATCAACATCATAAACTATAATTTGAAAGGGAAGCCCTTACCTTGACCAAAACTCGTCAAACTCATCGAAACTTGCCTCAGAACCTAAAATTTTGTGGATATTTGCTAACATTTTGGGCTACTCCAAACCATATATTTTCATTACTAACACCTTCATAACATCGTTTTACACTCTAGATAATTAATTCACGGAGCGAAATCAAAGAACTCACCTTTTCCCCCCAAAACCGTAGCGCTCTCTCTCTAGCTTCAAGTTTTCTCTTCTCTTCTTTACTTGAATCTTTTTTTGAATAAGATGAAGCTTAAAGGATAAGGATGAATTAAAGTCATCAAGCATATATATATAGGCCATCTTAGGGGGTGACACGTGTCAAACCCTAAGTGGTGACACATGTCAAGCCCTAAGTGGTGACACGTGTCAAGCCCTTATTAGGCCAACACATCCCTTCCTCCAATCATGGGATACCACATGGCATGTGGGGTCCCACCCCCCTTTTCTCCAGCTACTGCCACGTGGAACTCCCAGCTGCTGTCATGTGGCAGTCTCCCATGCTGCCACGTGGCACTTTTTCCCCCCCTCGTGGGTTCATAATCTCATCTTCTTTTATGAACCTATGTAATCCTTGCTACGTAAGCTTGGTATGTACTCCAGTAGCTTAAGTATGTAAGATTTCCAAGTTGGAAGCTTACGTAAATATGTCGAGTCCTACGACTCATTATTTGGTCTCCAACTTCTTCCGAATTCTTCTAACTCTATTTCCAATCTTTTCTACTATGGGATATCGCATTCTCCTTTTCTTAGAGTTGTTTGATAGCATTATAGATTATCCATCTCACATGGTAACTCTTAAGAATCTTAATAGTTCTTAAGAAGTCTTTAGAAGATTTAAGAAGCTTTAAGAAACTTTAGGAAATCTTAAGAAACTTAAGAGGCTTAGATCCTTCCAAGAAACTTAAGAGCCTTTTAAGAGACTTAAGAACGCATTCCAAGGTACAAACGTATGGGGTGTAACACTTTCGACCATTGGAACTTTACTTTCTTTTGGGTCAACTTGGTCAAAGGCGAGGAAATTGATGAAAAACCTTCCATGAACCTTCTATAGTAACCAGATAAACTTTAGAAAATCCTAATATCCAAAGGCGACAAAGGTATAGGCCAATTCTTAACCGCCTCAATTTTCGTAGGATCAACCATAATCCCTTCATCGGACACAATGTGACTAAGAAAAGCAACCAATCTCAAGAAAAAATCACACTTGCTAAACTTGGCAAACAATTGACGGTCTCTAAGTACTTGCATCACTATCCTCAATTGATCAGAATGCTCCTCCTCACTCTGAGAGTAAACCAAAATGTCATTAATAAATATAATTACGAATATGACCAAGTATTTCTTCAACACCCTATTCATCAAGTCCATAAAGACCGCGGGGGCATTGGTTAGTCCAAAATACATTACTAGAAATTCAAAATGGTCATACCTTGTTCAAAACGCCATATTGGGAATATCACCCTCCCTCACCCTTAGTTGGTGATAACCGAAATGGAGATCAATTTTAGAGATGTAACTTGCCCCTTACAATTGGTCAAATAAATCATCTAGCCTAGTAATTAGATACTTGTTCTTTGTGATCACTTTGTTCAATTCCCGGTAGTTAATACACATATGAAGTAAACCATCTTTCTTCATCACAAACAAAACAGGAGCACCCCATAGAGATATACTTGGTCTAATAAAACCCTTGTCTAACAAATCCTTCAATTGATCTTTTAAATCTTTTAGTGCCGCCGGAGCCATTGGTAAGGAGGAATAGAAATAGGTTAAGTATCAGAAAGAAGGTCTATGCCACAGTCAATTTCTCTTTCTGGAGGAACACTGGTAGATCATTGGGAAACACATCCGAGAACTCATTAACAATAAGGACCGACTCTAGAGTAAGGGCTTTAGAATTTGTATCCCTATCCCATACAAGATGGTAGATGTAACCCTTGGAATTTATTTTTCGAGCTTTAAGGCATGAGATTTATTGACCCTTAAACACATAATTACTACCCTTCTATTCTAGGATCTGCTTATTAGGAAATTGAAACTTAACAATACGGGTTCTACAATCAATAGAATTATAATATGCATATAGCCAATCCATACAAAAGATAATATCGAAATCGGTTATGTCAAGCTCTACTTGATCACATGAAGTAACTTTGTGGAAAATTGAAATCAGACAATTTCTACGGACTCTTTTAGCAACAACCGACTTACCTATGAGAGTATAAACGGAAAAGGCTATAATAATATTTTGGGATTAACATCAAATATCATAGCCATATAAGGAGTAACAAATGATAGATTTGCACTCGGATCAAGTAAGGCATGAACATCATAGTGAAAGACCCATCACATACTAGTAACATCATCAGGAGTCTCATCCACCTCTTGCCTAGCATGAAGAGCATAAACCCGATTATTGCGTTGACCACCTTTTAGTTGAACTTGGGCACCTTGTTGAACTTTCCCTCCATGAAAAACTTGGCCTTGGTGATGACGATCCTTAACTCTACACTCCTTGGCATGATGGCCCAACTTGCTACACCTATAGTACATCAGTATATTCAAAGTACTGACATCATACTTTCCCCCTATACTATTTTATGATATAGATTCTGATGCTTTCCATCCACTTAATGGTTAATACTATTTCCAATTAGCAGCAGTCCACTTGGTGAGTCCTCATGTTCTGAAGATGACATATCTTCTATTTTAGTATTTATATTTTCAGTTATAGATTTTGGAGTTAATAAGGAGTTTTTCCTAGCAACTCATTTATGTAGTAAAAACTTCCAGACAAACATTTAGAATCCGTCTATGTTGTTAAGATATTGTCTTTCGATATGTTAGACTCTTATTAGAATACTCATGTTGTCTTATACTTTCAATTATACTCTTTTCATGTTTCATGTGAATCTTAGTGTCATGATATACCATGAGGTTAGCTTGGGGAACTTGTGTCGCTATGCACTATGTCAAAACTAGTGGGTAGTATCAGATAGTAAAAAACTTTGTATCAGAGCATTAGGTTCAAGTATCTTGGTATCTAAAAGTTGAGTTAAATAGAGTCTTATTAATGATGTGAAGCGCACCATATTTATGAATAAGAGACTATGAAACATTTTAGGAAATAGTTCAATATTTCTTTCATATTCTCAATTGTGAGATAGAGTAAAACTCTATATAGTATCTTTCTAACTCTTGCTCTATACGTTTACAACATCATCCCTCCAAGAAGAGCTTATGTCAGAAGGACTCAGAATGAAGAGAACAAGCACCTCCAGCTTCCATAGACCCTTTGGTTGAACATGTTTCTCTTGCCGAGTTTAGGGATGCTTTTCAAGTGCTAATCTAAGCTATGAATTTTCAGGACAACTGAGAGGTTGTTGCTTTGGTTAACCGAAATGCTAATATTATGGCTACTAGACTCTAGGACTTAACTTGGATGAACCCCCCGAAGTTCCATGATTCTAAGGTGGATGAGGATCTATAAGATTTTATTGAGGGTATCTAGAAGATCACCGAGATTATGGGTGTCATTCAAGTTAAAAGTATAGACTTGGCCGCTTATCAGTTGAAGGGAGTGACTAAGATTTGGTACAGACAATGGAAAGATGATAGGGATGATGATGTAGACACGATTGATTAGGACAGGTTTAAATGTGCTTTTCTAGACAATTTCTTTTCGCTTGAGTTAAAGAAACCAAAGATTCAAGAGTTCATTAATTTAAAGCAATGGAACATGACTATGAAGGAGTACTCTTTGAAATTCACCCAACTCTCAAAGTATGCTCCGACTATAGTGGCTGACTCTAGGGCCCATATGAGTAAGTTTGTCTTTGGTGTTTCTGATGCTGTGATGAAAGAGTGTAGGATGACTATGTTGATTAAAGAGATGGATATCTCTCGTTTGATGACTCATGCCCAACAAAGTGAGGAGAAAGAACTCAAGGAGAGTGATAGAGATTTGGGGTAATCATGGTTCAATTCGGATTGAATATAGCTTAAAATCAAAATGAAACCAATTTAGTTGGTTTTTAAATTTCTAAAACCAAACCAAACAAAACTAAAAACTAAAAACTAAAAACTAATCATTGATTTGGTTATTATTGTTTTGGTTTGATTTTGTTTTTTGAAAGTAATAAGTTTGTTGAGGGCATACACATCTCGATCGATAGACACAAAGACCTAGTATATGAGCAATCCACAAAAAGCTATTATGGGTCCAATTAAGAAATTAAGCAATACTAGAATTATTATTACACAAAAAATGATTTAATTAATAAATACTAAAGTCATTATACAACCAAAAATTAAAAGATCAAATCTTTATAGCAAAAAAATAACATCAAGCTCAATAATTGAGGAACTGCCCAAGGGATGGGGTACAAGATAATATACCAAAATTTAATTATTGGACTTGAGAAAATTATAAAGTTAAAGACTTAAGTTAATTAAAATTTAATAAAATATTTATATTTTATTTATGAATAATATATAAATAATTATAAAATTTATATTTATAATTTGTCGATTCGATTTGGTTAATTTTTCAGTTTTTTAGTAAAATCAAAATCAAACCAAATAATATCAGTTTTTAAAATTTGAAACCAAACATAAGCAAACCAAACCAAATATTTTTTTAATCATTTTGGTTCAGATGCAGAACGATTTGAGTTTTTAACCATAACCATGAACAACCCCATTAGGGATAACAAAATGGATCGAACAGATAGTGTGGACTACTTTCATCAGAAATCAAGAGGTGGTAACCGCTCTCAATTTCGATAGAGTTATTCTAGCTGACCCCATCTTCTACTAGTGCTCTAGTACTTAAGTCTAACAAGGATAGAGCAGCAGGTTCTAATTCTCATTGTGGTGCCACTAGTGGTCACTCTTTCCTGATTTGTCAGAAGTGTGGTAAGAATCACCGGGGAGAGTGTATGACCATTACTGTTAGTTTTTTTGGATGTGTCAAGACCAGCCATAGATTGAGGAATTTCCCAACCTCCTAAGAAAAGGGCAGGGATGTTTACAGCAGAGTCAATCTCACACTTCAGCAACTCTAGCAGGTTTCCCAACTTAGCAGGTTACCTAATCAAGTTCTGGCGACGAAAAGAACAAAGGTAGGTTTTATGCTCTTCAAACTCGACAGGATCAGGAGGATTCAACTGATGTGGTCACCGGTATGTTATGAGTCTTCCATATTGATGTTTATGCTTTGTTAGATCCACGAGAAAATATGTCATTCGTGACTCCTTATGTTGCTATGAATTTTGATGTTAGTCTTAAAATCTTGTTAGAATCTTTTCTAGTCTCTACTCCTATTGGTGAGTCAATTTTAGCTAAATGGATATACAAAAATTGTTCGGTGTTAGTTTTTAAAAAACTTACCTCATTTGATCTTGTAGAGCTAGGCATATTTGATTTTGATATAGTTATAGGCATGGACTGGTTATACTCATGTTATGCTTTAGTCGACTATAGAATCAAAGTTGTAAAATTTAAATTTCCCAATGAGCTAGTCATTGAATAGAATGGTAGTACCTCAACGCCTATAGGTCAGTTTATCTCTTACCTTAAAATAAGAAAAATGATCTACGAGGGTTGTATCTATCATAGCTAGTTCGAGTTAAGTAATCCTGTTACGAACCAAGCTAGGTACTAGACGTGACATAGTTATTAGGATTCTGAGAGACCCCAACCAAGCCTCTTAGCATACATGAGTATACATAAGGTAAGTAAGACAACATCAAGAGATAATCATGAATGGGAAATATAGGTCTCAATATTGGAATCTCGATATAAGAGAAATCAAGCTAAATCTCTGAATGAATGGGACAACATAGAGATAATAAAATAGCATGCCTCTACTACTATGTATGGGCTTAGAACAAGTTTCTAGCTCACCAAAACGTAATGAAGGAACATAAATAAATGATAAATGTTATGTCCTTGAAACATGAGGACTCACCGATAAGTAGATAGCAACTCCAAAATCTAGCCATGAGTAGGATTTGTAGAATGATTGGCAGACCATACATTATGATACACGGTAGGAAAAAGTATGCCTTAGTACATGCAATGTACTGAGTATGATATAAATATAAATGAACAAGAATAATCAGACATAATTAATATGAACATGTGATGCATGACCAAATATCTTGAAAATATGAAATAAAGCTTGAAATCACTTTAAAACATCTAGTAAGGCCAATTGTAAGACCCCAAAATTTGGAAAATTAAAAAATGGAGTTGGAATGAAAAATTCAGAAAATGCATCTTTTTGGGTTCCATGGATTCCTTCATGGACCATACAAATATTCATGATCCGTGGATACCAACCGTAGAAACCTGTTTGAGAGGAATTTAGATAAGTGGCCTCATGCGGAAGGTATTATAGTCCGTATAAGGTTCTACGGACCATAGACCCAACCATAGAAGGGATACTGGGAAGTGAAAAGGTGAAGAAGGTTTACAAACCCTTTCACGGTTCGTAAAAGGAAGCACGGTCCGTCAAAGAGTCCCGTGAAAGTGATCAGGAAAAGGGAAACGTCTAGGTGAAGTCCACAACATGGTGTACGACCTGTGGAATTATTCATGGACTGTAAGGTGGTCTATGGAACTTCTCCTGCAGGATCCTAAAATGAGCCATCATCAATCCTTCTACAACTTGTATAAAGGATGACAACCTATAAACCCTATTATAGAAAAGAGTGTTTAAAAGATTGATTGGAGATTTTGCACAAGGTCCTTCACGGCTCATCATGCATTCTAGGATCTATAATCCCCTTGCCCCGACTAGACTTTGTTAGTTTTCATGGACCACTATATAGTACATATAAGTTTTTACGGACAGTATAAATGGGTTATCCAGAGACCCGTTCAGTTATTTTCAAAGTGGTGTTTTAGTCTTTTCCCATTAGTTTAATATTATATTTTGGATGATTTTTGGATATAATTCCTAGTCCATTCATTACCTCAAAGCCTCCTAAATCCCTCATTCACTCCTATTCACCATAAACAAAATCATCTCTCTAGAATTCTTCTTTCAAGTCTATCTTCTTCCTCAAGCAAGGGTTCCAAGGATCTCCAATTTCAAGTCTTCTAATTCATAGAGCATTTATAGATTTAATTGACCAAGGTATGTGGAAATTCATTAATGTATCCCTTCCATCCATGGAGTCCCAAAGGTTTGCTAAATTCTTTTTTTTATGAATTATCTTCTAACCTTAAGTTTTTATGAAATTGCATTGGGTCAATTGAATTATGATTTATTTCAATGTTAATGGTTCAATTATGTATGAATCAAGTTTAATTGCATGCTTTCAATTGATTTTACACATGGACCCATGCAATGTGCCATTTTCAAGTATGAATTTATGGAATTATGATCATAGATTTTATGAATGATTTATGAATGATTATCAAGGACTTATGAATGACTCATGAAGTTAGTGGATGATGTTTTCAAAGATGTTTCAAGTAAGTATATATGGTTGTGAAAGGATTTCTCATACATTCATATAAAGGTGAAAAGATTTTTCCCACCTACTCACAGATTCATAAAGATGAAAGTTTTCTCTTGCTTATATGAATCACTATATTAATGAGCTATTCTTCTGAATATTTTATGGTAAAGATTGATATTGATTATTGTCTTTACTAATGTTATTAATGACTATCATTTATGACTTTTTGTTAGGATATTGACTAAGCACCGAGAGAATTTTGTGGTGGAGCTCGGTCTGGAAGCTCAATAAGCGACCCAAGGGAGCCTTAGTAGCAATATCCAGTCCTATACTACATGCCCCTGTAGGTTTGCATTGATTGGCCTAGCTTGTGGATCCATATATAGCTCACGATGTTAATGACGTTACTCATGGAGTCTACCTTGGCAAGTAACCTCTTTTTTTTTGTGTGGGAGTAACATCGGATTCCATGTTATAGCTCGCATGGTGTTACATGTGGGTTAAAGATTATATACCAAAAATGAACTATGTTTTCTTATGAGCTCTTACTATGTTTTTACGTGATGCATTGGCCATGGTTTTATGACTTATGATTTTATCTCATGATTTTAATGATTTGTGGTATTGCGTCTCATGTTTCATGATCATGATTATCTCATGTTCATGTCATGCATATTTCTCACGTACCTAGTGTATTCTATGTATTAACACATACTTTTTGCCTCCATTGTATCATAATATAGGGTTCGATGATCATATCGCATATTCCACTCGTGGCTAGAGCTTGAGTTACTATTTCTATGGTTGGTGAGTCCTCATGTTTTGACGACATGACATTTATGTTTTCTCTACATTTCCTATGACTTTATTTCTTATATTGGTGAGCTAGAAGCATGTCCTACGCCTTGTCTAGGCTAGTAGAGGCATATTAGATTTTCATGGAGTCTATGTTATCCCATTATTCAAATATTGTATGTAAGATCCTGAAAGTTAAAAAGTCAAAATGATAAGATTAAAAAGGGAAAACTGAGAAAATTGAGTCTAACCCTCGCCAAATGGCTTGGGCGACTTGTTGAGTGGATTGGGCGACTTGCCTAATATCTCAAGAGCTCGCCAATTTGCTAAAAACTTAGCTAAAAAGGGTCAGAGAAAGTTGGCGAGTAGAACATGAGTTTGACGACTTACCAAACCCACTTTGTGAGCTAAGTAACTTCACTAAAGAGTTCAGGGAAAATTCCTCAGGAAAAGGGGATGTATTTGGGAGGAAAGACAAGCTCAACGACTCGCCAAGCAGGGTCGGTGAGTTGAGATACCTCACCAAAGAAATAAGAAGAGTTTTCATAAAGGGGAGAGACTGGGCGAGGTAAAAGTATGCTTGGTGACTCGCCAAATGGCTTTGGCAAAGTAAATCTCCTCGCCAAATTGTTTTGAGGATTTTGATCAATTGAGAGGCATGATTTGTGAGCTGGGCTAGGAGATTGGCAAATCACTGACCTAGAGAACGAGCTCGATCGATCTGTCGACTAGACTCCATCAGACTTTTAATAATGGTATTTCCATCTTCTCTTACCCAATTAATCGCTAATCTATATCATTTTGGACCTATTTCTAAAACTGTAACTACCCAAACCCTTCAAATTCCCCTTATTCCCTCTACTACTCTCTTAACAAAAATCATATCTCTAAAAAAATCCTCTCAAGTTCATTTTCAAGGTTCAAGCTGGGGCTCTCAAATTCAAGTTCTTCAATTCCTTTGTTGATAAAGCTTTACTTCCAAGTATATTGGGAATTCATCCATGGATCCTTTCCATCCATCGAGTCCCAAAGGTTTCTCTCCTTTTTAATCCATTTTAATTTATTCATTCTAGGATTTTGATCAAATTGCATTGGGTTAATTCAATTATGATTTATTTCAATGTCAATGACTTAATTATGCATGATTTAAGTTTAATTGCATGTTTTCAATTGAGTTTTCATGGACCTATACATAATGTTATTTGCAAGTATAAATGTGGAATTTGATCATGGATTTTTATGAATGATTTATGAATCATTATCAAGGACTTATGAATGATTTATGAAAGTAATGAATTATGTTCTCAAGAATGTTCAAGTAAAATAGATGTGAAAGGGTTTCTCACACACTCATGTAAAAGGTGAAAGGTTTTCTCACCTACTCATGAATTAATAAAGATGAAAGGTTTTCTCATGCTTTTATGAATCACTAAATTAATGAGCTGCTCTTATGACTATTTCATTGGGATATTGACTAAGTACTGAGAGGACTTTGAGGGGAGGCTTGATCCGAAAGCTCAAGAAGCAACCCAAGGGAGCTCTAGTGGCTACCTTTAGTCCCAAACTATGTGTCCCCGTAGGTTTGCCTAAGTTGTCCTAACTAGTGGATCCACAGATAGATTAATGTTAATGATGTTCTCATGGAGTCTACCTTGACAAGTAGTCTCTCTCTTTTCAGTATGGAAGTAACACCGGATTCCATGTTATAGCTCACATGGTCTTAAATGTTGTTTAATGGTTATATCCCACAAATGAACTATGTTTCTTCTTATGAGCCCTTATGATGATTTCAAATGATACATTGATATCACGACCCAAGCCTAGCGCCTAGACATGACATGGAAAATGAGAAACCCAAAGGTACATCAAACAAGTCTCTTAGCATTCATTTGGCATTTCATAGGTAATGATAATCAAGATAAAAGCAGAAACAAGGGGAAAGAGGGACTATGGAAAAAAATCATAAACAAGTGCCATATTAGTCATGATTCATCATACATATGTCCAACAATACCTCTAATCTTAGACTTGGCGGGGGCTAAGACATGTCCATAGCTCACCCTCTAATAAAGTAACAATAAAGTACCATAATAAATATTTTAATGTCTCAACCTATGTCACGACCCAAGCCTAGGGCCTAGACGTGACATGGCGAATGAGACACGCAGGGGTACCTCACCCAAAACTCTTAGCATTCATTAAAGATTTCATTGGTAATGATAAACAAATCAAACGAAAATATTAGGGATATAGGGACTAAGGGGCTTCACATTAAGAAGAGTCAAAGATAACATAAAATCCTTTACTATGTACAATAATACCTTCTATATTAAGACTTGGCGGGGTCTAAGACATGTTCCTAGCTCACCCTCAAGATTAAGTCAAAAATACCAAACTTAATTTAGATGTCTAAACACAACATAAGCTAGATAAGATAGGAGTGTCATTCCCGGAATATGGGAACTCACCAAAGTGGTAGCCTTCAATTATCAATTTATCCATGGAGAGGAGAGTGTGGAGCAATGCCGTCCCCTACATGGTGATATCATGTAGACAAAAGTATGCGTTAGTACTTGAATGTACTAAGTATGTGAGTATGCTATGAAATTAAGAACATAAGAGAGATACATGTATAAGCAATATGCATAAGCGAATAAATGCTTGAGAAAGCATCATGTTAAACCTTAATACATTCATTTGTTTATGAGGAAGCAACCATAACCAACATTTAAGTCCATGCGAACTATTACATGGAATCCAACATATCCCCCTATACTGGTACGGGGAGACTACTTGCCAGATAGAAATCTGATCAAATTTAAACATTCTTTAACTTTTACTTTAATGGCTAATCATGGATACACTAGCCTAAAATAGCCAGGAAGGGCCCCTATGGTGGCACATAGTTAATGCAACACGAGACTTTACTTAAGGACCCTTTCGATCGAGCCTCCATCTACATGCTATATTCAGTGCTAGGTCAAGTCCCACAGAATAACATATAAACATTAATAAAACATAAGCATTATATAATGTGAACATTAAAACACCAATCAGTGGAACAACTCATTAAAATATTTCATTTGATTCAATGTGAGAATTGTCCTTTCACATTGAAACCTTGCTTTGGCTAAGAGGACCTTCATCAATCAATCATTTCATAAAGACTCCCTTTTATAAACAATTGCTTCATAACATTCATCTGAAGTCAAACTTCATTTCAACTTTGCTTTATCATAAGAAACTAGGTGGGTTCATTCCATAAAACCTTTCAATGCATTTAAACAATTCTTGCATGCATGAGAGTAATGGAAATGCATAAAACACACATTCTTAAAGCAACTCACCATATGTCTTAAAACTCTTTTCAAGTGTTCATATAGATACTTTAATAACATCATAAATTTATGAAATCGAGAGTCTATGTCAATCAATATATGTAAAAAACTTCAAATATATCATAATATATGCATTTAAAGTCATCTTGTAAAAGCCCATAAGATTTCAATAATTTGAATTGAAATACTAGGTTGAGAAAATATTTGGGCTCCATGGGTGGAAGGAACCATGGATCAAAACCCACATACCTTGGGGTGTGAAACCCTTAATGCAGAACTTTGAGAAGATTGGAGGCTTGACCTTCTTGGAGTAAAACTCTAGAATCTTTCTTGAAGATGGAGGAAGACTTTAGAGCATTTGGAAGATTAGGGTTTTTGGTCTTAGAGTGCAAGTGAGAGTGAATAAGTGTAGGAAGACTTAGGGTTCTCTTAGATAGGTGAAATATACCTTCAAAACGACCTCACTTTTGGTTAAAACATAAGAAAAGACCAAAATACCCTTTTAAAAATCTAGCCGGAGGAGACTTCACGGGGACCCTTTACGGTCCGTAGTGTTTATCACGGTCTATGTGGGGTTCCGTGATAAGGTACTTAGAGAATTTTGGAAAAAGGGCTTGCAGGTTAGCCTCTGAAATTTCCTCACGGACACCTTGACGGTCTATGAAATGCATCACGGTCCATGAAATATGGCCGTGGTGCAGGTGCTACACGATGCCTGCAAAGGTGGACACCATGGATCCTTACACAGTCCGTGAAAGTCTCCATAGCCCGTGGTGGTCATTCGTGGACCCTACCTTTGGAAAATTCCTGAGGGCTTTGGGGACGGCTCACCACAGAGGGATTCACGGCTCGTGTTGCTCACCACGGTTTGTGGTCCTCCTTCATAGTTCTTCCTCTGCAGACTGAGCCTCTGAATCTCTACCATGGTTGCACACTACAGTCTGTGGTTCTTACCACTGTCTGTGAAGGCTTCCTTTATCATCTACTGGTGCCAGTTTTCTGCAACTTTCTAAAAATTCATCCTTTGCTCCTTGGTTTAGGACCTTTCACATTTACGGAGTCTTACAATATATCCCCTTTGGGAACATTCATCCTCGAATGAGAATCATTAACATAGAAAAGGACATGGCATGAGGAATAGCAACCCAACATACATACAATGATACTTAAGTTGCATCAAACATAAAATCTTCAAACTTGAGCATGAAACATAACTTTAAAAATTTAACTTCATGAATTTGCATGCACATGAAGACTTGGAAAACCAAAACATAAGGATATTAAACATTTGAACATGAATAAATTATTACCTTAGGCTTGAGTAAAATGAAAAAGGTGAGGATAATGTGTCATCATATCCTCTTCTGCTTCCCATGTAGCACTTTCGACTTGCTGATTTCTTCAAAGGACTTTAACAGACGCCACTTCTTTGTTCCTCAACCTTTCGACTTGCCAATCCATAATTTCAATCGGGACCTCTCATAGGTTAAATTCTCCTCAAAATTTACTACCTCCAAAGACACAATAGAGTTAGGGTCTCCCAAAAATTTTCTCAACATTGACACATGGAACACGGATGAATCATGGTCATTTCTGAAGGTAAATCCAACTCATATGCAATTTTGCCAACCCGCTTTAGGATTTTATAAGGCCCTACATACCTAGGGCTCAATTTCCCTTTCTTACCAAACCAAACCACACCCTTCATGGGTGAAACCTTTAAATACACCAATCATCTACATTAAATTCAAGGTCCCTTCTTCTAGTGTCGGAGTAAGACTTTTGACGACTTTGAGCCATATTCAACCTTTCTTTAATGATGTTTAACTTCTCTAAAGCATCAAGTACAAAATTGGGACCTAACAAGGCCATCTCACCTACTTCAAATGAACCAACTGGGGATCTACATTGCCTCTCATACAAAGACTCAAATGGCACCATCTCAATACTCGAGTGGTAACTATTATTGTAAGCAAATTCAATGAGCGGTAGGTAATCATCCCAACTCCCTTCGAACTCCAACACACAACCCTTAACATATCTGTAGGGTTTGAATTATCCTTTTAGCCTGCCCTTCAGTTTGAGGATGAAATACGGTGCTTAACTTTACTTTAGTACCGAGGCCCTTTTGAAATGATCTCCACAAGTGAGAAGTCAATTGAGTACCATGATCCAAAATGATCGACAATGGAACACCATGCAATCTCACCAACTCTCGAATATACAACTTTGTATAATCTTCGACTCCATAGGAAGTCTTAACCGGTAGAAAGTGAGCTGACTTATATTACATCAACAATTACCCAAATAGAATCATGTCGCTTTCGAGTGTGAGGCAAACCCACTATAAAATCCATATTCACATCTTCCCATTTCCAAGTGGGGATTTCAATATCTTGGGCTAGACCACTCGGCTTTTGATGTTCGTCCTTCACTTGTTGAGAAATCAGACATTCGGCACGAACCTTGCTATGTCCTTCTTCATGCCACCCCACCAATACAACTCTTTCAAGTCTCGATACATTTTTATCGAACTAGGGTGAATGGAGTATGCAAATTGTGTGCCTCTATCAAGATCAAATTCCTTAGGTCATCCACATCCAAAATATATAACCGACCTTGGTAATATAATACTCCATCTCCCCCTTCTTAAAAACCTCTACCTTCTTTAACTCAACAAGTGCCGGGTCAAGGTATTATTTTGACTTGACATCCATTACCAAAGAGGATTCGGACCCATTTTGGAAAACTATACCACCATCATCGGTACTGCATAACTTCACCCCTAATCTAGCCAACTGGTGAATATATTTCAGCAACTCCTTCTTTCCTTCATCAACATGGGTCACACTCCCCATGGACACTCTACTAAGTGCATCAACAACCATATTGGCTTTACTTGGATGATAATGCACACTCAGGTCATAGTCCTTGAGGAGCTCTAGCCACCTTCTTTGTATGAGATTGAGGTTCTTTTGGGTGAACACGTATTGAAGGCTTTTATGATCGGTATACACATCTACATGTACCCCATAGAGGTAGTGCCACCAATTTTTCAAAGCAAAAACCATGGTCACCAACTCAAGGTCATGGATAGGGTAGTTACGCTCATGCTCTTTCAATTGCCTAGAAGCATAGGCTATGACCTTACCATTTTGCATTAAGACACAACCCAAACCAATCTTTGAAGCATCACAATAAACCATAAACCCTTCTAATCCTTCCGATAGAGTCAAAATGGGAGTGGAGGTAAGTCGATCTTTTAAAGTTTGGAAACTCCTTTCACACTCATCCGTCCATATAAATTTTGCCTTCTTTTGAGTCATTTTTGTCATAGGAGATGAGATGGAAGAAAAACCTTCAACGAATCTTCTATAGTAACCGGCTAGACCCAAAAAGCTCCTAATGTCTAAATGAGACAATGGTCTAGGCCAATTCTTGGCCATCTCCATTTTTTTAGAATCTACCTTGACCCCCTCGCCAGATACTATGTGACCGAAAAATTCCACCTCCTTCAACCAAAAGTCACACTTGCTAAATTTTGGAAATAATTGCCTATCCCTCAACATTTAGAGCACAGCCCTCAAATGATCCTTATGTTCTTTATCACTCCGAGAGTAGATCAAAACATCATCAATGAACACCACAACAAAGGTATCAAGGTAGGATTTGAACACCCTATTCATTAGGTCCATAAACACTGCCAGCGCATTTGTCAACACAAAACTCATCACCATAAACTCAAAGTGTCCATACCTTGTTCGGAATGCCATCTTGGGGATGTCACACTCCCTCACCTTTAGTTGGTGATAGCCGGATCAAAGGTCGATCTTAGAGAAGTGACTTGACCTTTGCAATTGATCAAATAAGTCATATATCCTAGGAAGTGGATACCTGTTCTTTATAGTTACCTTATTTAATTATCGGTAGTCTATGCACATTCGAAGCGACACATCCTTCTTTCTTACAAATAGAAAGGGGGCACCACACGGTGAAATACTTAGCCTTATGAACCTCTTTTTCTAACAAATCCCTTAATTATTCCTTCAACTCCTTCAATTACTCTAGGGCCATTTGGTAAGGAGGAATAGAGATAGGTTGGGTATCAGAGAGGAGATCGATACCAAAATCAACTTCTCTTTTGGGAGGGACACCAGAAAGATCATTGGAAAAGACATCAGGAAACTCATTGACTATAGAGACATACTCAAGAGGAGGACTTTCGGATTCGACATCCTTAACCCTCATAATGTGGTAAATACAGCCCTTAGTAATCAATTTTTGAGTGTTGAGACAATAAATGAATCTACCCTTCACCACTCAATCACAATCGTCCATTCAAGAACGAACTCATTTGGGAATGAAAACTTGACTCAATGAGTCCCACAATCTATGGTAGCATAAGATGTATATAACCAATCCATCCCAAGAATGACATAAAAATCTACTATGTCATGCTCTATAAAATCATAAGGAACGACTATATGCAAGATGGACACGGGACAACCTTATAGACCTTCCTAGCCACAACTGACTCACCCACGGGGGTAGACACCAAATAAGGCTCTACTAATATTTGGGGCAATAAATCAAACCTATTAGCTAATAATGAAGTAACAAATGACAAGTTTTCACCCGGATTCATCGATGTATACACATCAAAAGTAAAAACCTTCAACATAACAATAATAATATTTGGTGCTTACTCAACCTCTTGCCTCCCATGTAAAGCATAGAAATGGTTGGTGCATTGGCCACTTCCTTGATCTTGTTGGCCATGAGGAACTTAGCCTTGAGGCCTATTACCACCACTACCTCTATAATCCTTAGTGTGGTGACCCAATTTTCCACATCTGAAGCACACATTTGAGCCTGCTAAACACTCTCATTTGTGGGTTCTCCCACACTTCTTACATGGGGGGAAAGCTTGGGTGAAAACATTCTATCTTGGGACCATTCTGGAACGTTGTCCCATAAACCATCGCCCACCTTGACCTTTTCCATGGCTACCATAACCAAACCTTTAAGGGTTGGACCCTCCACCATCAACTCTAGCTTTCTTGAACCGTCTAGACCTCTATCTTAACTTTTTGTCTTCAATTTGTTCGGCATAAGTCATTAACTGGGAGATGTCTATCTCCTTGACCAATGTGGAAGTTTTGCATTCCTTGGATACTAAGCTTGAGACACTGGAAATAAACTTACTCATCCTTGCCCGGGGTTCAGAGACCATAAAAGGGAGCATACTTGGACAATTTTGTAAACTTGAGGGAATACTCCCTCACACTCATACTCTCTTTACGGAGGTTGATGTTCTTGGATTTTGGCCTCCCTAATAACCAACGAGAAGAAATGGTCTAGGAAGGCACTTTTGAATTTTTCCCATCCAATCGGTCCCTTTTCTTTATTACTCTCAATAATTCATTGGTCATACCACACTCAAGCCATGCCTTTTAGTTGGTAAGTCACTAGTTCAACCTTTTCATTCGGTGGCACACCCATGATAGCCACAATCCGATACACCTAATTGATAAACTCCATAGGGTCCTCATCTAGCTTAGAACTATCAAACTCGGGTGAATTCATCCTTTGAAAATCTTGAATCCAAGAGGTCGGATTTTGCATTTGAGGAGGAGGGATACCATGATGCCCTTGGTGGGATACAACTTGAGTCAATAATGTGATGATATTGCGGAACTCGGTGGTAGTTACCCCTTCATCGTCATATGGGATATCCAAAATTGGAGGAGTTTGGTCCTCATTGTCTACCCTTGATCTTGGAGGTGTTCTTCCATGAGGCATTATCAAAAGAACATAAAATTGGTTGTTAGTTAGAATAAAACTTAGGACACTCTAGGGTACACCATGAATTGAAAGAAGTGAAGACCTTCCTTAACATCCCATAGTCTCTTATTCATAGTTGTGGCGCACTTCACAACCATGAACAAGGCCCTATTTGACATTGTACGTTAGACTCCGATGACCATTTCAAAACCTTGTGCTCTGATACCAAATTTTTCATGACCCAAGCCTAGGGCCTAGATGTGATACGACGAATGAGACACTCAAGGGTACCTCACCCAAGCCTCTTAGCATTCATTAAGAATTTCATTGGTAATGATAAATGAATCAAGCTGAAACATAAGGGATATAAGGACTAAGGGGCTTCACATTAAGAAGATTCAAACACAACGTAACATATTTTACTATGAAAAATAATACCTTCTACATTAAGACTTAGCGGGGGCTAAGACATGTCCCTAGCTCACCCATAAGATTAAGTAAAAAATACCAAACTTAATTTAGATGTCTAAACACAACATAGGCTAGATAAGATAGGAGTTTCATTCTCGGAACATGAGAACTCATCAAAGTGGTAGCTTTCAACGCTCAACTTAGCCATAGGGAGGAGAGTGTAGAGCAACACCGATTCCTACATGGTGATATCATGTAGGCAAAAGTATGTGTACTTTGAATGTACTAAGTGTGTGAGTATGCTATGTAATGAAGAACATAAGAGAGATACATATATAAGCAATATGCATAAGCGAATGCATGCTTGAGAAAACATCATGTGAAACCTTAAAACATTCATTTGTTTGTGGGAAGCAACCATAACCGAAATTTAAGATCATGCAAGCTATTACATGGAATCAAACATATCCCCCTACGTTGGTACGAGGAGATTACTTGTCAGGTAGAACTCTGATCAACTTTAAACATTCTTTAACTTTTACTTTAATGGCTAATCGTGGATACAATAGCCTAAAATAGATAACAAGAGCCCCTATGGTGGCACGTAGTTAATATAACATGAAACTTTACTTAAGGTCCCCTTCGGTCGAGCCCCCATCTATATGCTAGATTCGATGCTAGGTCAAGTAGTTAAGGTCCCCTTCAGTCGAGCCCCCATCTACATGCTAGATTCGATGCTAGGTCAAGTCCCGCGGAATAACATTTAAACATTAATATAACATAAGAATTATATAACTTTAACATTAAAACACCAATCGGTGGAATAGCTTATTAAAACATTTCATTTGATTCAATGTGAGAATTGTCCTTTCACATTAAAACCTTACTTTGGCTAAGAAGCCCTTCATCAATCAATCATTTCATAAAGACTCTCTTTCATAAGCAATTGCTTCATAATATTCATTTGGAGTCAAACTTCATTTCAAATTTGCTTTATTATAAGAAACTAGGTGGGTTCATTTCATAAAACCTTTCAATGCCTTTAAAGAATTCTTGTATGCATGAGAGTAATGGAAATGCATAAAACAAACATTCTTAAATCACCCTATATATCTTAAAACTCTTTTCAAGTGTTCATATAGGAACTTTAATAACATCATTACTTCATGAAATCAAGAGTCAATGTCTATCAATATATGTAAAGAAACTTTAAATATATCATAATATATGCATTTAAAGTCATCTTGTAAAAGCCCATAGATTTCAGCATTTTAAATTGAAATGCTAGGTTGAAAAAATATTTGGGCTCCATGGGTGGAAGGACCCATAGATAAAATCCCACATACCTTGGGCGATGAAACCCTTAATGCAAAACTTTGAGAAGAATGGAGGCTTGACCTTCTTGGAGTGAAACTCTAGAATTCTTAAAGATGTAGGAAGACTCGAGAGCACTTGGGAGATTAGGGTTTTTGAACTTAGAGTGTGAGTGAGAGTGAATGAGTGTAGGATGACTTAGGGATCTCTTATATAGGTGAAATATACCTTCAAAACGACCTCACTTTGGGTTAAAACATAGGAAAAGACTAAAATACCCCTTTAAAAATTTAGCCGGAAGAGACTTTATAGGGATCCTTCATGGTCTTTATTGCCCACCATGGTCCGTGGTGGGGTTCACTGATAAGGGACTTAGAGGGTTGCCTCTGAAGTTTCTTCACAGACACCTTGATGGTTCGTGAAATGTATCACGGTCCGTGAAATGTGGCCCTGGAGAAGGTCCTGCAGGAGGCGTACAGAGGTGGCCACCACTGACCACTACACTGTCTGTAAAAGTCTTCACGGCCCGTGGTGGTCATACGTGGACCCTACCTTGGGAAAATTCCTGAGGGAGGGCTCACCATAGAGGGATTCACGGCCCCATGGTGCTTACCATGATCCGTGGTCCTTCTTTGTGGTTTTTCCTCTACAAACTGAGACTCTGAATCTCTACCACGGTTTCGCACCACAGTCTGTGGTGCTTACCACGGTCTGAAGGCTTCCGTGGTCAGCTTCTAGTGCCTGTTTTCTATAACTTTTTGAAAATTCATCCTTTGCTCCTTGGTTTAGGACCTTTCACTTTTCCTGGGTCTTACAACATAGCATAAGCTACAAAGGAAAGGGGTGTTGTTTACAAAACATGGGAATTCACCAAAAGTAGTCCTTAAGCATTCCCAACTAGTTACGTGGAGGAGAATGAGGAGGAGCACCAATCCCTACATGATTATATCATTTAGGCAAAGGAGTATGCATTAGTTCTTTGAATCTACTAAGTATGTAGGCATGAAATACAATGTAAAATATTTAGGACATTTATAAGGTAAAGTACATAAATGAGTGCATGCATGAGTAACCAAGTAGATAGCATTTAAATCATACATATGTTGAAAGGTGACTATAACCGACAATAAGACCATGTGAGAAATAATATGCAATCCAACATAACCCCCTACATTGGAAAGAGAGCTACTTGCCAAGGTAGAACTCCGTCAACATTCATTTCTTTAATATTAGATGGCCATATGTGGATCTACTAGCCTAGCCTACAAGGGCTCCTATGGTGGCACATAGTTAATGAACAAGAGATACTAGTATTCCCTTACCGAACCCTACCTCAAGCCCCATTCGGTGCTAAGTCAAATCTTACAGAATAGTATATCATAGTAACATAAACATACATATAGTTTGATACATTAAATCATCATTCCGTAGAATAGCTTCTTAAAACCTTTGGTGATTCAAATATGCGAGAATTATTCTTATCGCATAGAGAATCTATTAGTTTAGGTGAGAAGAATTTCCACCAACATTCATTCTTTCTTTGATACCACTCCCATAATTATAGTCATTAGCTTTCATAAATATTTCTTTGAAGTCCATAGCCTTTAAGTAATATTTTAGTGAAAATAGAGTAAACGTAGATGGGTTCAAGTGAATTCAACTTTCAACATGTATGTAAATGAAATTATGAATAAATATTATGAAATTCATCAATTAAAATCATGCTTTAAAGAACCCACCATGAATTTCAAGAGCCTTTAAGGAGCTAAGTAGAGAAAATACTTGAAAATCATCAATCCTTGCATTTGAAGTCAATTGTATCAAAGTAGACCAACAATCATTAGTTTAATCATGATTCATTCTATTAAGTAGAAATTAAAATGACCCATAAGGAAATCTTACTTGAAATCAAGAGATTTACTTGAAAAGGGTTTTGGACTCCATGGGTGGAAGAACCCATGGATAAAGACCCACATACCTTAGAGTAAAGCTTGAAAAGAGATTTAAGAAGTCTTGAGACGCTTGAAGTAATCTTGATGCTTGGTCTTCAATGGGAAGCCTTGAAACCTTTTTGATTGAGAAGAATTTTTTAGGATATGATTTGGGAAAGAGAGGGATGAATTTTAGAGATTTGGGTAGGCAAAAGAGTGGAAAATAACATAAAAATAAGTCCATGTTCGACATACGTTCAGGGAATTGTCCAAGATAGCCTCAATTAAAATTGGAAATTTTCTCAAAACAATTAATTATGTAGGAACAAGTTTGTGAAGCAGAGATGTTCCCCCATAGGTCATTTTTTCACGAAGTTCAATTTTTCCCAGATTTGAGCTAAACTTGAGTTCGAGTAAATTTGCATTATCCGAGAACAGAAGCGCGATGCGCCTAGGTCCCAGACTTCACTATTTTGGGCATTTCTTGAGAAATTCATCTTGCTAAATAAGATTCCAAAAAATCATTCGAAGCCATTTTCTCCCTATTTTACCTTATTATAACACATTCCAACCGTTAAAACACTTGGAACCTTACAATATCTCCCCCTGGGAACATTCATCCTCGAATGAGACAAGACTTAGCTAGAGTAGAGTAGAGTATAAACCAACAACCCACCATGAATGAATTAGTGCAATATAAAAACATCATTCAAAAACATTTCATGATTATGCATGCATATGACAACAAAATTTGAAATGGAAGGATTTCAAGTAATTGAGCAAGAACAACTTAATACCTTAGGCTTGAGTAGAATGAAAGAGATGACAGTATCACTTCATCATATCCTCTTTCTCTTTCTATGTAGCACTTTCGACTTGTTGATTCCTCCAAAGGACTTTGATGGATGTAACTTCCTTGTTCCTCAATCTTTTGACTTGCCGGTCCAAAATTTCAATCGGGGCCTCTTCATAGGTTAAGTTGTCTTCAACATTTACCACTTCCAAAGGCACAATGGAACTTGGATCACCCCCTCACTTCCTAAACATGGACACATGGAATACCGGATGAACTATAGCAATTTTCAATGGCAATTCCAACTCACAAGAAACCTTGTCAACCCATACCTAGGGCTCAACTTTCCCCTTTTTCCAAACTGAACTACAGCCTTCATGGGTGAAACCTTTAAGTATATCCAATCATCCACACTAAACTCAAGATCCCTTCTTGTAGTATTGGAATAGGACTTTTGAAGACTTTGAACCATATTCAACTGTTCTCTAATGGTCCTCACCTTCTCCAAAGCCTCAAGTACTAAGTTGGAACCCAAGAAGGCCATCTCACCCCTTCAAACCAACCCACCAAAGACCTACATCATCTCCCATATAATGCCTCAAATGGTGCCATCTTGATACTTGAGTGGTAGCTATAGCTGTAAGCGAACTTAATAAATGGTATATGGTCATCCCAACTTCCCTTGAATTCCAACACACAAGACCTTAGCATGTCCTCTAGTGTTTCAATTATCCGCTTGGCTTTCCCATCAATTTGAGGATGGAATGCGGTACTTAGATTCACTTTAATACGAAGGCCCCTTTGAAATGATTTCCAAAAATGAGAAGTGAATTGGGTACCACGATCCTAAATGATTGACAATGGCACACTATACAATCTCACCAACTATCAAATATACAACTTAGCATAATATTTGGCACTATAAGAAGTCTTGACTTGTAGAAAGTGAGATGACTTCATCATCCTATCAACAACCACTTCCAAGAAGGGATCTCAACGTCTTGGGATAGGACACCCGACCTTTGGTGCTCGACCCTGACTTGTTGGCAATTTGGGCATTTGGCCATGAACTTTGCTATGTCCCTTTTCATGCCACCCCGCCAATACACCTCCTTCAAATCCCTATTCATTTTGGTCAAATTGGGATAAATAGAATCAAAGCATATGAGCCTCTTTCATGATCAAGCTCTTTAGGCCATCCACATCCGAAATACATAATCGACTTTGGTAACAAAGTACCCTATCTCCCCCTTGGGAGAAAACTTCTACTTTCTTCTCTCCCACCAATTTATTCAACTATATCAATGTCAGATCAAGGTCATATTTTGTCTTAACATCCACCACTAAGGATGATTCGGGTCTATTTTGCACAAACACCCCACAATCATTGGAACAACTCAACTTTACCCCCAATCTAGCTAATAGGTGAACATTCCTTATCAACTCTCTCTTCCTTTCATCAACATGGACCACACTACCTATAGATACCCTACTAAGCATATTAGCAACAACTTTAGCCTTGCCTGGATGATATTGCACAGACATGTTGTAATTCTTGAGGAGTTCAAGCCACCTTCTTTGCCTTAGGTTGAGGTTCTTTTGGGTGAACATATATTAGATACTTTTGTGATCGATAAATACATCTATATGTACTCCATAGAGGTAATGCCACCAAATATTTAGAGCAAACATAATGGCCGCTAACTCAAGATTATGGGTAGGGTAGTAACGCTCGTGCATCTTTAATTGCCTAGAAGCATAAACTATAACCTTACCATTTTGCATTAAGACACAACCCAAATCGACCCTTGAAGCATCATAATATACAACGAATCCCTCTAATCCATTTAATAGAGTCAAAATAAGAGCAGGGGTAAGTCGATATTTCAAGGTTTGGAAGCTCCTTTCACACTTATCCGTCCATAGGAACTTTGCCTTTTGGTTCAATTTCGTTAAAGGAGATGAAATGGAAAAACCCTTCGACGAAACTTCTATAATACCCTACTAGACCTAAAAAGCTCCTACTAACGGAAGGAGACAATGGTCTAGGTCAATTTGTTACTGCCTCTGTTTTCTTAGAATCAACCTTGATTCCATCACCAGATACCACATGACCAAGGAACTCTACCTCTTTCAACCAAAATTCACACTTTCTAAATTTGGCAAACAATTGCCTATCCCTCAAGGTTTGAGGTACAACCCTCAAATGGCCTATGTATTCTTCCTCACTCCGAGAGTAAATTAAGATATCATCTATGAAGACCACCATGAACATATCAAGGTAGGGTTTGAACACCCCATTCATAAGATCCATAAATACTGCTAGTGCGATCGTTAATCTAAATGATATCACAAAAACCTCAAAGTGACCATACCTTGTTCAAAATGCCGTATTGGGAATATAACACTCCCATACTATAATTGATGATAGCCGTACTAGAGATCGATCTTTGAGAAATGACTTGCCGTTTGAAATTGTTCAAATAAATCATCTATCCTAGGAATTAGATACTTGTTCTTAATGGTCACCTTGTTCAATTGATGGTAGTCTATGCACATCTGAAGTGACCCATCCTTCTTTCTCACGAACAACACGGGAGTACCTCATGATGAAATACTTGACCTTATGAACCCCTTCTCCAATAAGTCCTTCAATTGCTCTTTTAATTCCTTTAATTCTATCAGGTCCATTCGGTAGAGAGGAATAGAGATAGGTTGGGTATCGGGGAGAATATCAAAATCAAAATCAACTTCCCTTTCAGAATTGGGAAAGACATCGAAAAGCTCATTAACCACTAGGATCGAATCAAGGGAAGGACTTTCGGAGTTGACATCCCTAACGCTTACAATATCATAAATGTAATCTTTGGAAATCAATTTCTGTGCCTTAAGACAAGAAATGAACCTACCCTTAAATACCAAATCATGACCCTTCCACTCAATAATAGGCTGATTTGAGAATTAAAACTTTACTCTATGATTCCTATAATCTATAGAAGCATATGATGCATGCAACCAATCCATCCCAGAAATAACATCAAACTCTACCATGCCAAGCTCAATAAGATCACAATGGAAAACTTTGTGCAAGATAGACATGGTATAACCCTTATAGACTTTTCTAGCTACAACGGACTCACCGATGGGAATAGACACCAAATAGGGTTTTAATAACATTTTGGGAAATACATCAAACCTATTAGCAAAAAATGGAGTAACAAATGACAAATTAGCACCTAAATCTAATAAAGTATACATGTCAAAGTCAAAGACCTTTAACATACCAGTGATGACATCAGGTGCTTCCTCAAATTCTTGTCTCCCATGTAAAGTGTCAGACCCAACCCCATGGCCGACGATTGGGGTCCTACCTAGACCCTCGTATATCTCGCTAACAGATGTAGTCACACCGGACTATGACCAACGTGATAACACATATAAGAACCCTAATGGTCCACAACATTTCCATATACACATAGCCTTTCATTCGCCTTCTCAGGAGTTACATTAATCCTCATAACTTATCATTCAGGCAACATAACATATAAGCTGACTAGGCTATTGTAACATGTGGGGTCATCCCATTATATACACATATGCGAGCCGACAAGGATGCCATGACAAAGGGAACATCCTAAACAAAAGTCATACAGATAGGATCGAGAACACACATATATACAACCCACTCCCATGTCTACAGACCTCTAAGAGCAGTGAGGATAACATATAGCGGGACAAGGCCCCCACCGTAACTTTGAATAAATGAAAGTAAATATATATACCAAGGATCAGTACCAAAAACTAGGCTCCGACACAATGGAGCTTTTTTCCAGTTGGCTAAGCAGAATCTTAAGCTGGCGGACTCCCAAAACCTGTATCTATACCTGTGGGCATGAAATGCAACCCCCCAAGGAAAAAGGGGGGTCAGTATGACATATGTACTGAGTATATGAAGCAACCATATCATAAATAAGTTCACATTTGAGTTAGAAATTCACGAGATAAGTATGAGATTCCAGAAACCACTGTACCTATACCTTATAAAGTAAAATCATGCATGCTCAGATCATATATTATATTCGGCCTATTAGGGACTCGGTGAATTTTCCATATAACTGTAGGATCATTATAAGGCCCGGCACCATCATCAACTTATCACATCATATTATCGTATATGTGCATACATACCCGACCCTCTAGTGAGGGGCTTGATGAATAATGCAGTTAGATTGAGCACAACTCTATAGCTAGCTTGCGACTCGGAGAAAGATGTATTACAGTATACACGAGCAGAGTAGTGAGCAACAATACACAATTTAAATCTTTATATGAGACTCAATGAAGTCCTCCAGTGAATCATCACTTGGAGCTCAGTGTAGAAAGTATCTGACGTACCCTCTAGATGTCACTAAAGACCATGTTAAAAGGAGCCTCAGGAATCATAGACATATGTTTCCATGGTATGAAATATCTTATAGAAGTCCAAGCATTGGTTATCTCAGAGCCTTTTTAAAAGGAAGAGCTTTTTGTATCAATCCCTATCCAATCATATAGAAGATTTGAGGAGTAGGAGCTTAGCTACTTTAAGAGTATTAACATCCAGAAGTGTACAGGAGTCCTGGAGTCATATTCATGGCCTAAGAATGAATTTACCCCCAAGCTCACATGATCTATTGCTTACATTTAAGACATGGCAAAAGAAGAGAAGGATAGCTTTACATACCTCTTATGGGTTACTTGTCATCACGTTCGCGTTGTTGTCCTCTGAACCTATTTAATATGAAAATAATAATAATATTAATAACCTTCGACTCTCCAGTCCCTACAGTTGTATTCAAGTATCCATAGGAACCATTTCCTTATTCACCTTTCTCGACTAGGTTACAAGTTAAGAAGTTAACGGAAATCGGGCAACATCTCCCTTATAACCTGCCCTATACGAACTTCCAATTACATCCTGAATAAGCACATCCAACAAACAACAACAACCATAAGCATATATACAAGTAAGTTACTTCAATATTACACAACACAAACTCCAAACAATTTGCCCAAAATCACGATACCAAAATAAGGTTTCCAATCATTAATACGTAAAATCTTTAACCACGTGGAATGGAGGGTTAGGTGGCTGCAACCAAAAGAAACCACACCTCTTTTAACTCACATTCCATACCTACAACATGCCATAAAACCATCGCCAAAGACAACACCACAATCGCAACAACACTATACAATCTTAACAACCTTAACTCGGCTAGAACGACTTTAAATTCATTTTTTTCACAATGTCCAGCCTACTTGTGCACTTGTTACTACTTCCAACTTCATTTTTCATAAGTAATATACTTCATAACAACATTATTAACTCTACTTTGAAAGAGAAGACTTACCTTGTCCAAAACTCACCTCGGAAGCTTTCTAACGTGACTAAAAAGTTGTGGACTGCTCATTACCCTTCCTTCCTGGCCCAAATCTGTAATTTACATTATTTAACACCGCTATATCACCGTAGGATACCTTAAATAATTAATTCACGGAGTGAAATCTGAGACTAACCTTGCCTTAGAGGGAACCCGTAGCTATTCTCTCTAGGTTTAGGGTTTCTTTTCCTTTGTTTTGGCTAAGTTTTGGATGAAGAATAGAATTAAGAGTCATAAGCATACATATATGGGCTGTCTTAGGAGGTGACACATGTCACATGTCAAGCCCTCATTGGGCCACCTCAACTATGCAACTTATCTTAGGCTGCCACATGGCCATGTGGGACCCATCCCAAGTAGGTGTGTCACCTACTTGGTCCAAGTAGGTGTGTCACCTACTTGGTCCAAGTAGGTGCATCACCTACTTGGTTCAAGTAGGTGCATCACCTAGTTAGTCCAAGTAGGTGCATCACCTAGTTAGTCCAAGTAGGTGCTATGCCTCTTTTTGCCTTTTATGTGGGTTCATAATCTTGTCTCACTTTAAGAACCTATGTAATCCTTGCTACACAAGTCCAACATGCACTCCAGTAACTTAACTACATAAGACATCCAAGTTGGTAGCTTATGCAAGTAAGTCGAGTACCATGACTCATTATTTGTCCTCCCACTCTTTCCTGATTCTTATAACGCTACTTCTAATCTTCCCTACTATGGAGTAACTCATTCTAATTTCCTTAGAGTTGGTTGATAGCGTTATACACTATCCAGCTCACATGGTAACTTCTAAAAAGCTTAAGAGACATTCTGAGCACAAGAGTGCAGGGCATAACATCCTTTCCCCTTTTTGAACATTTGTCCCTGAATGTTGGATAAAACCCTCTTCACCCTCTTACATGTGCTATAGGGAGATTTCTTTCTATTGAAATAACATATACTTTCATTGAATAATCAATATAAGGGTTTCAGGAGTTGGGGTTACCTGTAGCCATAGGGAATAGGTATGGATACTTGTGTTTCATTTCTTCTTCAGCTTCCCGGGTCATTTCTTTGCGATTCTCATTTCGCCACAACACCTTGATGGAAGCCATATCCTTTGTCCGCAATCTTCTAATCTGCCAATCCAGGATGGCGATAGGCTACTCTTCATAAGCTAACTCCTCTGTGACTTAGATATCATCTATGAGATGTACTCGGGATGGATCACCAACACACTTATGAAGCATTGACACATGGAAGATGGGATGTACTACTTCCAGGTCCGCTGGTAAGTCTAGCTCATAGGCAACCTTTCCTATTCGGAAAAGGATCAGGTAAAGGCTAATATATCTCAGACTCAGCTTCCCTATCTTGCCAAACCTTATTACTCCTTTCATGGGCGACACTTTTAAGAACACCCAATCGCCCACTTGAAATTCCAAAGGTCGACATCGATTGTCTACATATAACTTTTATAGACTCTAGGCAGCTAATAATCTCTCCTGGATAAGCTTTACCTTTTCCACAGCTTGTTGGGCCATGTCTGAGCCTATTAGTTGCATTTTGCCAACATCAAACCAACTAATAGGTGACCTGCACTTCCTATCATATAAAGCCTCATACGGCGCCATCTAGATGCTGGAGTGATAGCTGTTATTGTAGGCAAACTCAATAAGTGGTACATAATCATCCCAACTACCTTTGAAGTCAATTATACAGGCCCATAATATATCCTATAGCATTTGAATAATATGCTTGGCCTATCTATCAGTCTAAGAATGAAATGTCATGCCTGTTAACTGAGCTCCTCTGTCCGAAATAATAGATGTGGGAACTCTGTGAAGTCGTACTATTTCCTTGATGTATAATTTTGCATAGTCCTCGGCTGAGTATATGGTCCTGACTGGGAGGAAGTGGGCTAACTCTGTCAGCCTATCCATAATAACCCATATGGAATCCTGCTTCTGGAGTGTGTGAGGTAAGCCAGTAATGAATTCCATGTTGATCACTTCTCATTTCCAAGTTGAAATCTCTATCTCCTATAGTATCCTGCTAGCCCCCAAAAGCTACGTACCTCTTTGGGTGTCATAGGCCTTGGCCAAGCCTTCACGGCCTCAATCTTCTGCATATCCATGCGAATACCATCAGTCCCAATAACATGCCCTAGGAATGCTACTGAAGTCAGCCAAAATTCATATTTATAGAACTTGGCGTATAATTTTTAGTGTTGAAGTACTCCCAGTACCGTCCGCAAGTGATCTATATGTTCCTCTTCCCATCGTGAATAGACTAAGATGTCATCAATAAATATGATCATAAATAAGTCCAGAAATGGCTTGAACACCTGGTTTATCAGGTCCATAAACACCGTTGGACCATTAGTTAATTCGAACGACATCACCCTAAACTCATAATGCCCGTATCGGGTTCTGAATGCGGTCTTTGGAATATCCGCTTCTCTTACCTATATTTGATGATAGCCTGACCGCAGGTCTATCTTTGAAAAACACTTGGCACCTTGTACTGGTCAAACAAATCATCAATCTTGGGGAGAGGATACATGTTCTTTATTGTCGCTTTATTCAGCTACCTATAGTCAATACACATTCGCAGCGACCCATCTTTCTTTTTCATGAATAGTACCGAAGCTCCCCAAGGTGATGTACTGGGCCTAATAAATCCCTTTTCTAACAAGTCCCTCAATTGCTCCTTTAATTCTGCAGGTGCTATTCTGTAAGAAGGGATAGATATGGGCTGAATATCTGGTAGCCCATGTACAATTAACTCTATCTCCTATTCGGGAGGAAGACTTGGTAGTTCATTTGGGAATACATTTGAATATTCATCGACCACTAGTATCGAATGAAAAGTCGGTACCTCTGCTTTTAGTTTATGAACATGCACCAGATGATAGATATACCCCTTTCGAACCATCTTCCTTGACTTGAGGTATGAAATAAACCTACCCCTTGGTGATGCCGTACTCCCAAACCATTCGATAATTGGCTCATCTCGGAGCCAAAACTGAACTATTTTATTTCTATAATCAACGTTTGCATAACAAGAGGCTAACCAATCCATACCTATAATAACATCAAACTCCATCATATCTAACTCCAGTAAATCAGCCAAGGTATGACGACTACCTACACCCACTGATCAATTTTTGTATACTTACTTTACTATAATAGAATCTCCTATCGGGGTAGACACCTCAAATAGATCTATTGACTCTGGTTTTATTCCGACTCAACTCTCAACAAAAGGAGATATATATGATATAGTGGAGCTTGGATCTATTAATGCATATACATCCCAGGAGAAGATTGATAATATACCTGTAACCACATTTGGCGATGCCTCCTGGTCCTGTCTACTAGCCAAGGCATAAATATAATTTACAGGGCCGCCAGAATTAGAAGCTCCACCACGGCCCCTACCATGTCCTGCTGGTGCCTGAATACCTCCCCATAGGGCGCATAGCCACCGAAGACGAAGAACCAGCAACTGACCTAGTAGGTTGAGCTGCATCACTTGGAGTACCCCTGACTGGATATTTCCTCGTAATATGGCCTTGACGGCCATAAAAAAAACAAGCACCTGTAGCCCAATGACATATTCCAAAATGAGGCCTACCATAATGAGGACACCGAGGCATAAGTGGCCTCGACTGACTCAAATCCTTGTTTACCTGCGAGCATGAGACCCTAGAGCTCTAACCAGCTCCTAAATACCCTGTACTAGCAAACCATCTCTCTGGAAATTGCGAGGGTGCACTCCGGGCTGGCTGGGAAGGATACTTACAATACTCCTGAGGCTGTCCACCTTAAAATTCCCCCGGATAACCCACCGAGCTAGCCCTCTTCTGTTAGCCTTTATCATAACTTCTATCAGGCTGGCTCCCTCTATGCCGCTCTTCTACCTCTTGGGCATACGCTTGCACCTGGGCAATATCCATGCTTGGCTGAGAAGCCATGGCCATATAGCTATCAACCAAATAGAGATCCAATCCCTTCATATAATGATGCACCCTATTTGACATATCAGCTATAATTGTGGGTACGTATCTTGCCAATGCGTCAAAGTCGAGGCTAAATCTTAAGCACTCCTACCATTCCGCCTTAGTTGTCGAAATTTTTCAGCTTTGGCTCGTCTTATTTTTGTTGGTAGAAAATGGCCAAGAAAGGCTTCTACAAACTTATCCCACTCTGCCAGAGAAGCATCCTCATCCCTTGATAACTCCTAAGACTCATGCCAGTTAGTGGCTACATCACACATTCGATATGATGCCAATTTAATCGACTTATTCTCCAAGGCCCTATTGATTCGCAATGTACGTTTCATTTACCAAGTGAACTCTTGTGGGTACTCCGCAAGCCTTGACCCATAAAACTTTGGGGGGTTACAGGCCAGAAAGTCACGAACCCTTAAACTATCTTATCTATTTGTATTCTCTACTCCTAACCCATACCTTCGATCCTGCCCTGCCATTATTCTAGTCAGCAACTGCACAACATCCATCATGTCCCTATCTTCAGGCCCTGGCTATAGAGCTGGAGGCTCAGGTACTAGAGTCTCGGGATCTAGGAAGAGACTATATGGGTCCTGTGATATTTAAGAGATTCTAGTTTCTTCCAACAATGGTTGGAAAATGGTTTACGATAACAGTTTATAGTTCTCCACCAACTAACTAGAGGAAGAAATGCTAATAGAAGCACCCCAGAGAGATGTTATGAATTGAATATGAGTATGAGCTAAAAGGGGGATACGTAAGTATGAGTTTAAAGGTGTAGTACAATAATACAGGGATAAAGTAAGACTGCTGGTAAGGCACACTCGGTAGGTCGAATAAGTTAAAAGCCTATGTTGGGTAAAGGACAAGAGGCAAAAGGTATAAAGGAATGACGCGTGTACACAACGTCGCCCTAAAAATAGTGGAACCCTTAAGAGACGAAGACGGCAAACTTAAGGAATAATTGGTGTAACCTACATTCACCCTAAGGAATAAAGAAAATAGGTAGGGATAAAGCTACTACTTCAAGAAAACCTTAAACAGTTAATATCGGAATACAAGTGTTGCCTAGTTAAAATTTAAGATGACTACCAGTGAGTATTAACCTTTCACAAAGATAAGTAGAGGGTGGCCTTGGATGAGTTGTTTTCTAGGTCACATTATTCAAGTACTGATTAGTAGATGAGACATCACATTAGGTATGGAAAGGCTCTCGCTGCCTCATAATTTAGCCAAGGTTCCGTATATGGATAATCAGGTTATAAATATACAGAGAGACGGAGACATAGAGCAAAGTATAAGCATATAAAAGAATAAGTACCCTCTAAAGGGGGGAAGCAAGTGAGAAAATTGCAAGGGTAAGGTGGAGGCAATTGATGTGGCAATATATTTAAGATGGATGCTTAAACTTCAATAAGATCCCTTGCTGAACCAAGTTAGGAAGGTCTGGAAGTCACCAATAATTGGATAGAAGTCAGAATGGTATGTAAGTCAGTGTTTAGAAGTTTTTAAAAAGACATTGAATGACATCATGTTAGACCAAAAGCCTAAATATTGGCTATAGAACTAGTCGCGAATGATGTTGCAATAGATAAATAACCAAGGAAAAGGGGATAGAAAACCTCCTATGGTAGGAGATGAGAAGGGCAAAGAGTAAATAAGGAAAGAGAAAGAAGTATAACAAAATGGGACTAGCAAGTTCCAATGTGAGTGAGATCTAGCAGTAGAGTGAACCAGGAGACCGAAAGACTATGTCTACCTCCTACAAGTTGCATTAGGATAGCTGTGCAACCTACGGGTATGTATATATAAGCATTAGGCTAAGTGAGTAAGTACATGATAAAAGGAATAGAGGTTCAATAGTGGCAATACAATTATGATATTTTGAATACCCTACCGAGAGATACGAAGATAGTTTAAGCTAAACTATCGAGATGGAATTAGTACTATGAGCAAAGTAAGACATGGCCATGGTTGGACCAAAGGTCTACCCCGACATTAATGGTAGGATAAGGGAAACATGGCAGGGTAACACATGAGAGTTAGCGAGATGACACTAAGATATTCCTCAGGTTAAGTTGAGCACCTTCTCATATTCTCGTAAAGGTAAAGGATGAAATGAGATAATGAATCTAAAGTGTTACAAGTTAGGGTGAGGAAAATTGTGAAATGATTTAAGTAAGACGAGCAGAATTAGCCGGTTTCCAAAAGATGGCAAATTTATATGTCAAATTCCTTTGGGAGTATACTAAGTAATGATTGACAGAGCAAAGAATGAATATGAAAGCCATTATATAAGGGGACTTCAACATTATTTAGTAGCCAACCTTAAAGATTGGGAAAAAAAACCAAAGGCGAAAAAATCCAAAAAGTAAAGTACCAGTTAAAGTCTTCTAAGGAAGCTGAAGAATAGTACATGAGATTCCCACAACTATTATCTCAGATATAGGGGCTTTAATTATAATTAGCGTGTGAAGATCAGTCTAAGAAAAGATTAGGAACACAAGTGGGTCTTGGTACCGCATTTTCCCCTCAAAATTGATAAACAGGCTAAGCGTACCACTTAGACGCTAGAAGATATATGGCGGGCCAATGTTGTTAGCTTCAAGAGTAACTGGGATGATCGTCTACCACTTATTGAGATCACCTACAAGAATGGTTACCATTCCAGTATCTAGATGGCCCCGTACAAGACTGGTAGGATAGGACATGTGAGTCCCCTATTGGTTGGGTCGATGTTAGAAAGACTAAGCTAGTAGGCCCAAACATGATTAAGCAAGCTATTGACTAGCAGCCTAGAGTCGGTAGAAGTAACATACAGATAATCTACATCGATAGTCAGAGTTCAAATTGATGATTAGGTGTTCATAGCAGGGTCACCCAAGAAGGGAGTAATAAGATTCGGCACGAAAATGAAACTTAGCCCAAAATACATTAGACCTTATTAAGTTGCTCATGAGATGGACAATGTTGCTTGTAAGTTGGAATTACCACCTAATTGGGAAATTATACACCCAGTCCATCAGATAAGGATACTTCATACGGGTATTAGTAATCCACTCAGAGTATGTCCCATAAATGATGTCAACGTCATAAAAGAGTTATCCAATGAAAAACAACCTATCGCCATTCAGGATTGATAGATTAGAAGGTTGCAGACTAAGGACGCAGCTTCTGTCGAAGTGTTATGGCAAAATAGGAATCATGAAGGCATGAGTTCGCACCTATTCTCAATGTCTACAGGTATCCCCAACTCCTGAAACTCGTATATTAATCACTTGGATGAAGGTTTGTTTGATCGCAATAGAAAGGAATCTCCCTATAATCTATATAATGTCTTGAAGGAAGTTTTTGTTTAACATTCGAGGACGAATGTTCTAAAGGGGGGAAGGATGTTACACCCTATACTTTTGAGCTCAGAATGTCTCTTAAGCTTCTTAGAAGTTACCAAGTGAGTCAGATAATCTACTACACTATCAAACAACTCTAAGAAAAGAAGAATACGACACCCTATGAGAGGGAAGGTTGGAAATAGGGCTAGGAGAGCCCAGAAGGAGTTGGAGGCCAAGTAACGAGTTGTAGGACTTAATCTACCTATGTAAGCTAATAAGTTAGGAGTCTTACATACTTAAGTTACTTGAGTACATACCACGCTTACGCAGAAAGGATTACATAGGTTCTTAAAATGAGATGAGATTACGAACCCACGAGAAAGAGAAGAGAATGACACGTGACAGCATGGAAATATGCCATATGGCAGCAGGTAACCCACCTGCTTGGGGCCAAGTAGACCCACCTGATAGAGGGGTGGGCCCCATAAGGACACGTGGCAGCCTAGGGGTCAAAGCATGGATCCGTGGCCCAATAGGGGATGGACATGTATCACCCTATGGGGATGACACATGTCACTTTTAAAAACACCCTATATATGTATGTTAAATGACTAATAACTTGTTTCTCATCCAAAACTTCAGCAAACAAAAGAGAGAAAATGCTAGAGGAAGAGAAAAGAGAGCAGCCGCGGGTTGGCTAGGAAAAAAAGGTAAGTTTTAATTTTTATCCGCAAATTAATTATCTATGGTGTTACTTGATCACATGGAGATGTATATGTGTATATTATAATACCTATGGAACCATATCTTCAGCTTTACACTTGGAACAAACAATAAAAAGTTAAAGGAAAAGCTTGAAGAGCAAGATAAGGAGGGCTACGACCTAGGGGATGCCAAGGTAAGCCTCCGAGCTTTGCTCCGTAAATAAATTATTTGAGGTGTAATATGATGAATTTAGGGTGTTAATAACATAAATTTACTGGTTGGGGCAGCGAAGAAGTGATACAAATAGTCCGCTAAAGTTTCAACACGTCAAGGAACTTCTGAGACTAGTTTGGCGAGCTTTGGTTGGAAATATGAAAATCCCATAAATATGCTTGACGTTCGAACGAACTAAATTGGAGTCGTTATAGCTAAATTATAGTCGAAGCAAGGTGTTGTGCTTGTGGTGTGCTGATGCAGGTGTGTGGTGGTGTATTTCAAGGCCTAAGGGTATTTTAAAAAAGGTGTGTGAGCTTCTAGTTTTATCCACACGATCCTTCGCTTCGTACGGTTAAAGGTTTTACAAGATAGAGACTAGAAACCCTATTTTGGTATCGTAATGTTAAGCAAGTTGTCTGGACCTTATGTTGTGTAATGTTGCCATGTTTTATTTGTATATGATATGCAGGTTGTTGTTGTTGGTTGGCTGTAGTGATTAGGAATCTAATTGGAAATTCAGATGGGGCATGTTATAGGGGAGGTGCTGCCCGATTTTCATTAACTCCTTAACTAGCTAAAGAACTAGTTGAGAAGACGAGCGAGGAAATGAGTTCTATGAATACTCATGTGCAACTTAAGATGATGAAAATTCAAGGATGGTTGATATTCTTACTGCTTTCGTGTTAAATAGGTTCAAAGGACGATGAGGCGAACGTGATAAAGAGTAACTCGTAAGAGGTATGTGAAGCTTTCTCTTGGCATGTTTTTGGCATATGTATGTAAAGATATCTTTCTTTGCTTTTGGCATGTCTTAGCCGTAAGTGAATTGTATGTGAAATGTGGGGATAATTCTATTCCCAGAACTCCAAATATGCCTCATCACCCCTATCCATTTCTTAGTATTAGAACTCGTGCAAGAATTGAGTATTGCCTGTTAAGGCTTTTACGTGTTAAAAAGTAGTGTGTGGAAAGCTATATCTCCTTTATCTTGATATGTACTTGGCATGAAAATGAGATTATGATGCCATGGTTTTTTACCAAGCCCCAGGATGGGATGGGTACGAAATATATACATGATGACCACATGAAGGGAAGTAAAGACTAAATAGAGCTTGTTCTCTTTCTTTTTTTGGCATGTCCTAGTTGTAAGTTAAATATGATATGAGCTCCGGGCTAATTCCATTCTTAAGCATCTCTTATTTACTTCTGACTATTGAATTCCTACAGTAGTTGAGCTATCTCCCTAGAAACTTCTATATGTTAAAGAGGTACCAAATGTACAGGCTCCAAGTCTTAAATACTATATGATAACAAGTGTTTCTGATTCCATAAGCGACTTAGCCTTATGTTGGTACATGTCTAAGGACCCCGAGGTTACAATTGGTATAGCCCATAATGGCATTTAGAGGGTACTCGAGATGACTACACTACTACTCAGGTCCTTAGGCAAAAGCTTAACTTTCTTATTCTATCGAGTTTTTGAGAATAATTTACATTGCATATAGTTATTCACTATTATACTCGTGAATACAGTAACCCTTCTATCACTGAGTCCTGAGCCAGGGTATATTCTCGTACATAGTTCACTGTATTATCCACCGAGTCCCTCACTAAAGGGAGGGTTGGGTACACTATACAAGGATATAATAATGCAATGACATTTAAAACTCACTAAGTCCCTTATTAGAGGGCCGAGTACATATATATATATATATATATATATATATATATTATGATGTGTTGTAATAAAGTGGTGATGGCGCCGGGACTATGATGGTCCTACAAACATGATTCACCAGATCCCTAATAGGGCCGGCTATATGGTATAATTTAAACATGCATGTTTTTATGATTCATAGAATACAGGTACAAGTTTCTAATTTGATATTTTATCCCCTGCTTCTCTATTTCAGATATACTTTCAGTTGTATTATGTTATATTTTACATACTCAGTACATATGTCATACTGACCCTCTTTCATTGGGGGGCTGCGTTTCGTGCCCGCAGGTACAGATATAGGTTTTTGGAGTCCGTCAGCTTAGGATTCTATTCCGCTCAGTTGGAGGCGGCTCCATTGTATCGAAGCCTAATTTTTGGCACTGGCCTCTCATGTATATAATTGTTTTTATTTATCCAGGGGTATGATGGGGGCCCTGTCCCACCAGATGTTGTCATAACATTTTTAGAGGTCTGTAGACATGTATATGTAGGTTGTGTTTGTCAGTTTGGTTTAGTTGGGTCTATATGATGTATTGTACGTGTTATTATGTTGTGGAAGCTTTGTTGGCTTGCGTGCCCTTTCATGTTATGATACAAATAAAAAAGGCTACAGATATATGAAATGCTATGACCCATAGGGGTTCTCATATGCATATCATATTGGTTGTAGTCCGGTTTGACTATTCTTGATTTATATGCATTACGTGTCTATAACTCGACTTAACCACAACTGATAAATATGTATACGGGGGTCTAGGTCGGACTCCAGTTGCGGCCTACGAGGTTGGGTTATGACAATATGAAGCAACTATATCATAAATAAGTTCAGATTTGAGTTAGAAATTAAGGAGATAAGTATGAGATTCCATAAACCACTGTACCTGTACCTTATAAAGTAAAATCATGCATGCTCAGATCATATATTATATCTAGCCCATTAGGGACTCGGTGAATTCATTATATACCTGTAGGACTATTATAAGGCTCGGCACCATCATCACCTTATTGTTGACACCCAATTTTGACCATCAACAACATAATTATTTTTTAAAAATAAAATAAAAAAATAAAAATAAAACAATGCATATATATTATTATTTTAAAATAATTTCTTCATATATATATATATATATAATTATTGAACATTAATATTTTTATTATATATTCAAAATTATCTCAAAAAAGATTTTTTATTTTTAAACTTAATATTATGTTAATTAGCTTGACTTAATTAATAGACTCACCTTTTCAAATTAATTATTTTAATTCTAGCCCTCATCAAATTTAAACAAATTAAAATAATTATCTTTTATAAAATCATGCATATTTTCAAGTTTTATTTTTAAATAAATTTGTCATCTTCATAGTATATACAATCTCTATTATTTTATTATCTTTTAGTAATATTCAAAATTGACCCATAAAAGATTTTATTTATTTTTAATAATTATTTCATAAATTAATTAATTAATTTTACGTTTTCATTTCTTCCCCTAAATAACGCATAATTAATTTTATATTAACAAAATTTCATTCTTCCATTAATACTACAACATGCAAATAATATATCCCATCCCCCTTTTCTCTTTCTAGAAAAACAATTTTTTTTTCTTTTTAATTAACTAACCTATGTTTGTTTCCTCTACCATTTCCCCAAATAATATATATTATACACTAATGCACATACTTGTCCCCTTCCCTTTATATATATATATATATATATATATATATATATATATATATATATAATATTCCACCGCGCCCCTTTGTCCCCCCTTTTTTTAAAAAATAAAAATAAAAAAATAAAAAAAATATAATAATAAAAAATATTTTATTAGTCATCCGAAAAAAAAGAAAAAATATAATTAAAAATAACTAAATATATATATAATATATTAACACCACGCGTGCCCTTCCCATATCCCTATACCATTTTTTTTATTCCACGCTTGTCCCCTGCACATATACCCGTATTAATATTATATCTCTTTTTCAGAATATATATATATAATTATTCTACCCATGTGCCCCCTAACCCTATAAAATAATAAAAATAAAAAAGCATAAATGTGTCCCTCCCACTTTTCAGAAAAGAAAAAAAAACAAATATATATATACACATATTAATAAACTAAACATGTTTTGTCCTCTCTATTCCCCATTTCTTTATATATATATATATATATATATATATATATATATATATCTCAAAAATTTGGAAATCAACATCCTCCCTAAAGTTTTGAAAGTAACTAGTAGTGTACCACCTCAAAACGCTCTCTAACGGTCATCTCCTCCTTCTCTATCTCACACTGTTCATCTCCGGTCAGTTCTAAATGGCTTCACCGCCGCTGGTGAAGCTCCCGTGGCCACCGAATATAGAGCAACAAACATCGCTAGCTAATGACACTCTGAATCTGCAAAATAATACTGCAATTTCAAGTGAAGCTGGTTTGAATCAACAATAATCGACAATCACTGTCTCTGAAGAGGAGCTGAGAATTCCACACAAGATCATCAATTTTCAGAAACATGGTTTGATTCGAGTATCAAGAATCGTGGTAGATGATTCCTTATCTTTTGGACTACATACAGTCCAAAAATTGGATCAAACCACTGCACCATTTGAGAGCAGTGATCAGGCGACGCCTGACAGAAACATCGCAGAGTTGCCGGAGTTGCGCCTTCATATTCGAAGGGGCTCCGGTGACTTTCGAGAAGGCGGACCCCCTGGGGTTTGTTCCCCAACTCATGGCGCTCCTACCACCAAAATTTCAACCCAAATGGATGGTGCAATTATTGGGGACGATGGTACCGGCGAGGTTGCCGGAGCTCAGGCGACATTTTCAGGTGAAAACCAATGGAAAACACCCCACCAGCAACTCACAAACACTAGAGAAGGACTCAAATCTTCTCAAATTAGCTCGAATTTGCCAAATCTACAGGGTCACTGTCAGAGTGCCGGCGCCGGAGCTCCGGTGAACCATTTGTCACAAGATCAAATCCAAAATATCCCTAAGGGCAATGCGCAACTTCCCATCCACAAGAGGTGTCTCGAATCAGCAATAACAAATTCAAATTCAAAAAGTCGTTGAGAAACTCGTCAAGGTGATATGCACATTTTCACTGATAGTCAAGCTGATGAACACACATTGGTTCAAGACCAATATCAACAATATGGTCAATTCAATCAACTAAAGGATAATATGCAAACAATTGATAATGCAAAGTTGATGCATCCTTTTTCCAAAAATGATAAACATGCCTTAGGAACTTCACAGCAATGTAACAGTGCCAATGTTACAGATCCCCAAGGTAAGACCAATCCTTCCAACTTGATATACTCTGAGACTGCCAACTTGATATCTAGTGGAGTTCCTTTGCAACCTAATGCAAATGTAATTCCTAGTAATGCTGTAGGTAACTCCTTGCAGGGCATTGATCATACCAAAGTCACTTCTAAAAGCAGCCCTGAAATTCCTACCAAAATGCCTAACAATTCTATTCCTCAAACTAGCAACCAGCTACACACTCAACAACCTACCACCACCCACAATAGCTTCCCTAACGTGTCTAGTAATTTTGACATCCAGGTTCAAACTAGCCAACCTAAGGTGCCCATCAGCTATGCAAATGTTGGTACTAGACATGTTGGACCTAAATCAGTCAATACCCAACCTCAACCAAATTCCACTAACCAAAACCCCCAGAAAAATATTTTTCCCAACTTAAAGGACCAGGTCCTTCAGCCTGCCCCTTACACTGTAGTTCAGACCTTTGCTGCCAAGCTCAGAAATAATCAAGCAAAAAATGAGGCTCCTATTGAATTAGCCACCCCTGAATACACAACCAAACAGGGCCTGCCTGCTGTGTTTTTTGAAAAAGAAGACTTTATGCACAAACTAGCTCAAAGATGCAAATACACCTTGGTTGGCAAATTTACCCACACCATACCAAAGATAGAGTTGATAAGAAGGAGCTTTATCATTCAAACTCAGCTCTCAGGAGGTGTAAAAATTGCTCATTTCAATGCTAAACATGTCTACATTGACTTGGACAATGAGTTGGATTACAATACTGTCTGGACCAAACAAAGAATGACAATAGAGGGACAACTCATGAGGATTCAGACATGGACACCTACTTTTAAACCGGATGAAGAAACCACAATAGTGCCAATCTGGGTAGCCTTACCAGAACTACCTTGGCATTGCTATAACGTGGAGTTCACCACTGCCCTGCTAGCCTCTGTAGGCAAGGTACTTTATCTAGACACTGCTTCCATACAAAAAACAAGGGGAAGCATAGCCAAGGTGAGACTTCAAGTGAATCTCACCAATAACAGACCTCCCCATGTTTGGCTGGGATATGACAAAACTGATAAAACTCTAGGGAGGTGGCAAGCTATTTTATATGAAAATGTACCTGATTACTGTATGTACTGCAAACATCAGGGTCACTTGATACATGTTGTAATATTCAAAGAAGGGATGAAGAACAAAAAAAAAAGAAAAGAAGAAGAAACAGCAAAAATGAACAAAAACAAGGAGGGCATGCTAACCAAGGATCATGATGACACAAATATCAATACATCTGTAAAAGATTCTCCTACCCAGCCACAACAAACACTTGACAATGCAAAACAACTGTTGTGGCAAGTTCAGAGAAAGAAACAATCTAAGGGACAAAATAAGCCCCAACAAACAAATGTGATCAGCTCTATTCAACCACAGCAGAACAGGGGAGTTGATAAACCTCAGCAAAACATCCCAGGTCCAGGTAAGTCCTCTACTCCTATTTATACTCCCAATAATTATGTTGATCTTGTTACCCAGGATCAAACCAATAACCAAGATGCAGGAGAACCAAGTAACCAAAGGAATTCCACTTTGAAGAATTCAGCAAAAATGTAGGAAAACACCATAATTCAACAACAAGGTACTACTCAAGGGAGCAATGTACCAATGAATACAGGTATTGACTTATTACTCCCCATACCCCTTACACCCCCACATCATACTTCTGCTGCTGTTGGCTGTGTAGTTGATGGAGGAAGGGTTGGAGGAGTAATGGAGAACCCCACTAATCTGCAGGATGGGGAACCCAAAATAGGAGGGATTTTGTCTCATGTTCTGCATGAGAATATCACTGACCTTAGAAGTTCCCTTACAGGCCCTGCTACCCCTGCACACAAGGCTCAAAATGACATACCAAATACTGAATCCATCAAAAGAGATTCCCCTACTGATGATTCTACTATGCAAAACATCTTAGGCTCTATGGCCAAGGATTTGGGATCCTTTTCAAGCAGTAGTGGCAAAGACTCTAATGCAAAAAAGAACAAGTTAAGCAAAAAAAGGAGAGAGGCCATCAAAAAGAAAACAAACCTTTTTGAGAAATACCAAACTCTTTTAACTGACAGTGTTGCAATGCAACAAAGTGAACAGGGATGTCAACAATTTATACTTGCTGATGACCAGGTGGGTATAGATATCACCCCTCTTCAAAATCCAAAGGTAGCTACAGATCACTTTACCTGCAACACCAACATACAGGACCCTATTGATGAATATGCTGTATGTGATTCAGAAAATGAAGAAGATAATAATTATCAGCCCTTGCATGATCAGGAGGAAGATGATATTATAAGTGAGCATTTAATCAAAAACATCAACCCCTCTTCTGAGAATATATATGAGAAAGATATCCAACAGGTGGCTAGTTCACAGGGTCTATCTCCTATAGGGATACATAGGACCAGATTTAGCAACAAGGCAAAAATTTCTACAAAAACTGCCCCCACAGGCAGACCATGTACCAGGTCCCATACTTCAAGAATTTCTGAATGATTAGTACCCTTAGCTGGAATGTAAGGGGTATAAATACCCAAGGAGCCATGGATAGAATAAAACTTCTCACAAATATCCATCAAATTTCTCTTATAGCTCTAATGGAACCTTTTTATGATAACTCTCAGTTACAATACTTCAGAAACCAGCTCAATATGGACCATGCCATCCACAATCCCAATGGTAAGATTTGGATTTTCTGGACCAAAGATGTGAATTGCAAGATTTTGGAGAATGATGAGCAACTAATCACTTGTGAACTCAATCATGTTTTGATCCCAAATAAATTCATCACTACCTTTGTCTATGCTAAATGTAAAGATCATCTCAGAAGACCTTTATGGGATAGCCTTCTACATCAGTCTACTACATTCAATCCATGGTGTACTATAGGAGACTTTAATGTTATTGTAGACCCTGAAGAAAAATTAGGGGGTGTCCCCTATAATATGAGAAAGAGTTTTGAGTTCATTAGCATTATTGAGGCTTCAGGTCTTCAAGACCTTGGTTTCTCAGGTCAGAAATACACCTGGTCCAACCTGAGGGGTATCAGCTTTAGAATTTGGAAGAGACTTGATAGAGGGATGGTTAATGACAACTGGCTAGAAACCATGCCCCATACCAGCATTACTCATCTTCCTTCAGTGGGTTCTGATCACTGCCCCTTTCTCTTAGAAATGATTGACCAACAACACAACCCCATCAAGTATTTCAAATTCTTGAACTGCTGGCCTAAGCAACCTTCCTTCATGGATACTTTCAAGAATTGCTGGAGCAGACCTTCTAATGGAAATCCAATGTGGATTTTTCATCAGAAAATAAAAAGACTTACTACTACTCTTAGCAGGTGGTCAAGAAATCAATTTGGAGACATCTATGCTAAAGTCAAAGAATATGAGGAGAAGGCTAGACAAGCTGAAGAGAATCTGATTAGTCTGAACACCAATGAAAATAGGTCTCAACTGCATGCTATCAATGCTGAGTACATTAGATACATGAAGATGGAGGATTCTATCCTCAGACAAAAGTCTCAACTTCACTGGTTCAAAGAAGGTGACAGGAACTCTAGCTACTTTCATTCTCTCATCAGAGGCAGGAGAAGAAAGCTTCACATCCACAGAATCCAAAATGAAGAAGGCTCTTGGGTGCAAGGTGATAAAGAGATAACTGATGCTGCTTGTGAATATTTCCAACAAATTTTTATTGGAAAGGAGGAGCATATCCAACAGCAGACACTCCATTGCATCCCTACAATGGTGACTAACAAAGACAATGATGAGCTACAAGCCATGCCTACTATGGAAGAAGTGAAAACTGCTGTTTTTACTATAAATCCTCACTTTGCTGCTGGCCCTGATGGGATGAATGGAACTTTCTTTCAGGTGTGCTGGGACATCATCAAAGAAGACCTCCTTAAAGTGATCATATCCTTCTTTTGTGGACAAACTATGCCTAAATATTTCACCCATACTTGTTTGGTTCTACTACCAAAAGTAAACCATCCTACAAAAATCTCTGAGTTCAAACCCATAAGCCTTAGCAACTTTACTAACAAAATTATTTCCAAATTCCTTTACCTAAGACTTGCTCCTATTCTCCCCAACCTTATTTTCTTGAACCAATCTGGCTTTGTCAAGAATAGAAACATCTCTGAAAATATAATGCTTGCCCAGGAAATAATCCACCAGATCAAAAAACCAAATGTTGGAGGCAATGTTGTGATAAAACTTGACATGACCAAGGCTTATGATAGGGTCTCTTGGAATTACACTTGTCTTGTGATGAGAAGAATGGGATTTAAAGAAACTTTCATTGACATGGTTTGGAGAATCATGGCTGAAAACTGGTACTCTGTTATAGTCAATGGATCAAGACATGGTTTCTTTCACTCCACAAGGGGTATCAAACAAGGTGATCCTCTCTCCCCTGCTTTATTTGTCTTAGGTGCTGAAGTGCTGTCCAGACTACTGAATAATCTTCATCAGCATCCCCAATTCCATGGCTTCTTTATGGCAAAAAAGAGACCTTAGATCAATCATCTGAGTTTTGTAGATGATATCATCATCTTTACTTCTGGAAGAAGGCACACCTTATATCTCATTATGGAAACATTAACTACCTATGAAAGAGTTTCTGGACAATTGATTAACAAGCAAAAAAGTCATTTCATGGTTCCCTCCAATGCTTTCAAGTCTACTGTACTGAGAATCAAGAGTATCACTGGTTTCAACCAAAAGAGTAGTCCTATAACATACTTGGGATGTCCTATTTATATTGGTAGGCAAAGAGTTATTTACTACTCTGATCTTATTGCAAAAGTTGTAAGCAGGATAACTGGTTGGCATGCTAAAATCCTGAGCTATGGGGGTAGAGCTATTCTTGTGAAGCATGTTATTCAAGCCATGCCAATACATTTGCTTTCAGCCAGCATCCCTCCCTCAACCATCATTAAGCAGATTCAGAGCATCACTGCTAACTTCTTCTGGGGATGGAAAAATGACAAGAGGAAGTACCACTGGTCCTCATGGAAGAACCTTAGCTATCCTTATAATGAAGGGGGCATAGGGTTTAGACAAATCACTGATGTGGTCAAATCTTTTCAATACAAGCAGTGGTGGACCCTTAGAACCAAGAACACCTTGTGGGGAGAATTCCTTAAATCCAAATACTGTTAGAGGGCCAATATTATTACAAAAAAGTGGGACACTGGTCAGTCCTTAATTTGGAAGCACCTCATGAACAACAAACACAACATTGAGCCTCACATTCAGTGGCAAATTAAGTCTGGCTCTTGCCTTTTTTGGTGGGATAACTGGCTGGGTGTTGGCCCTTTAGCTCATTTTTCTGCTAACAGCTCTAGGTTTAACCACACCCAAGTTTCAGCTTTTCTAACTAATGGCCAATGGAATGTTGATCTCATTATCCAAAAAGCCCCTCCTCAGTTTGTTCCTAATATTTTAGCAACTCAATTCAGCTATCACCCCCTCAAACAGGACCATCCATACTGGATTCCTACTACCAATAGGGAGTTCAGTTGTTCTTCTGCCTGGGAGCTCATTAGAGACAAGAGGACAAATACTATGCTGAATGCATGTACTTGGCACCAACTAATACCTTTTAAATGCTCCTTTTTTGTTTGGAGAGCTCTTAGAAAGAAATTACCTACCAATGAGAAAATAACCAGCTTTGGCAAAGCCCCCTCTCAGTGCCATTATTGTGAAAGCCCTGGCCAAGACACCATTGATCACACTTTTGTTGCAGGAACCTTTGCCAAGAATACTTGGAGGGTGTTTGCTGATTCTTTGGGCATAAAAAAGGATCACACACCTCTTATAAATATGCTTATGAGATGGTGGACATCTAAACACAAGAATGCAACACATAAACTCCTATTACAAGCAATCTCTATCTTCATTTGTTGGAACTTATGGAAGAATAGATGTGCTTCCAAATATGGTGGGAAGAAATCTAACCTTTCAAGAGTCAAATTTTCTGTCTACAAAGGCATCTCTAACCTGCTCATCACAGCTTTTCCATATATTAAATGGCCAAATAACTGGAAGGACCTAGTCATTTCAGTGGAACAATGCTACCATGACACCAAAATTACCCCTGTATGCTGGATCAAACCAGCTGATCACATGGTAAAGCTAAATACAGATGGTAGTGCCCTTAACAACCCAGGCAACATTGGTGGAGGAGGAATACTTAGAAATAATCATAGTGACCTTATCTTTGCCTATGAAGTTCCATTGGGGGAAGGAACTAACAACCAAGCAGAAATCAGGGCTGCTATCTTTGGTCTATCTTGGTGTATTCATCTTGGTTATTTATAGGTAGAGTTAGAGGTGGATTCTCAACTCCTAATCAGGTGGTTACAACAAGAAGCAAAAACCCCTTGGTCAATAAAGGAGCTGCTGGACAATTTAAACAACATCATCAACCAATTCCAAACTTTCAGCTGTAAACACATCCTTAGAGAAGCAAACTACACAGCTGATGTCTTATCCAAACACAGCCACAAATGCAAATCTCCTGAACTCTATTTCACTGTGCATGATCTCCCCAAACAAGCTAAGGCATACCTTGAGATGGACAAGCTGGAAATGCCTTCTTTCAGAAGAAAGAAACTCAGGAGACTAAAGAAACCTCCCTAACTCATTCCATTTTTGGTTCTAACTCAAACTTCAACATGGTTTTGTCTATGCATAGCTATAAATACCTTGAAGATCTCACAGTTAGAACTCCTGGCAAAAGGAAAATCTCCCTTCTTTATTACTATCTTTATTATTTTCTTAGAATAACCAGTCTAACCTTAGAGGTAAGGAGTAGAATAGTTTGTATTTTGTCTTCTCTTTCTTCTTGGCTTAACAGATATAGGAATTCAAATGTTAGCAGACTTTGCATAAGCCATATTACAGAAGCAGCAGTGGCTCCAATTGATAAACAACAGCAGCTTTCTAACAGCAGCACCAGAGACCAAAAGCAACCAGCAGTACTTAACAAATACATCAGGCATCACCAAAATACCTCCATATTGTGCAGGATTACTGCAAATACACTTCCTGAAGATCCCATGGAGTTTCAACTCAAATGGATAATTGGAGACGCTAGTCGAGCGACCTTGAAAAAGTTATCAGACTTAAGTCCCCAAATGGAGCATTTCACAACTTGGAGCCTCCAGCCTGTCCAAATGACCTCCAAATGTTGCAAGAATACAGAAAATACAGTATTTTCAAATCCCAAGAAGTTTCACCTCCAACGGATAATTGGAGACGTTAGTCGAGCGACCTTGAAAAAGTTAGTTGACTTAAGTCTCCAATTGATGCACTTCACAACTTGGAGTCTCCATCTTGTACAAAAGACCCCCAAATGTTGCAGGAATACAGAAAATATAGTAATTGCAAAGCCCAAGAATTTTTACCTCAATCGGATAATTGGAGACGTTAGTCGAGCGGCCTTGAAAAAGTTAGCCGATTTAAAGCTAACAAGCTCTAAAGCACTCTTTGAGGTCTGTTACTTTCAATGCTTTGTTTTTGTTTGTATGTGCAGGTGCTCTAAGGAACTGATCATGAGGAAAGGTCTTCTCCTGAAGGTAACTTGCAACAACAAACAACTGAGCATTTCCACTATGGAGGCACCAGGAAGCTGGCTACAGGTTTGCAGCAGACTATACTCCTCCCACATTCGTTTGGTTCTTTGGCTACTTGTTTGTGCAGGTATACAGAGATCCAAACAAAGGGAGACAAATTCTAGAGATGCAGGAGCATCACCAGCCTTCACCAACAATCCAACCATGCCTGATTCAATCCTTTATTACCTGCATCAACACCATTACATCCAAGCTTCTTGGAACTCCTTGTTTGTTTATATATTGGAGTGCAGACACATAATACAGAAGCAATGGAACCTTCCAAAAGGCAAGGATCCATCAGTTAAACACTCAAACCAAGGCTACTTCTACTACAGGTTGAAATATACAACAGCAAAATCATGGTGCAACAGGTACAACTGCTTCAACAACAATAACAACATGAGGAGCTACATCCACAGCAATTGGTCCGTCCACAGCAGTTCTGTTTGTGGATCTTTGTTTTTGGTCTTGTTGGCTTGGTTTTATGCAGTTGTAGGTAGATGGAGAACATTTGGGGATACAAGCCTCAATACACAACACCTCCAGCAACATGCAGCATCCAAGAAGCTTGCAGAACTGCAGCATGAATCAGCAGAATTGCACCTCTTAATGTACATTTCTACTACAGGATACTACAGCTTAGAAAGGCAACAGGAAGTTGAAGCCTCCTTTAAGCCTACTACAAGATTGCAGCTGGATCCCCAATCCACAACATCTCCAAACCTGCTGACTAATACAGCTCCAAAGCGGCTGACTGATACACTTCCTTCCATTTTTCATCCTCCATAGCTGCTATAATCTTGATATTGAAGTTGATGCATCTCTCCATTTAGACTTACTTGGTATGACAAGACTAAAAAGGGAAAGATGAATAGAACTTTCTCATCCCATGCGAGATAGAAGTTTCGTATACTTGTTCTGCTTCAGTTTAACTATGTGATTCGTCGCGTAGTTGAAGAGGACTAGTGTAGGTTACTTTCTTGTTTTTTCTCATGGAAGGGGAGAGTCTCCCTCATTTATGCTTACTTAGTCGACTTGTACCTGGAGGAGTCCTCCCATAGGTTTAATGCTTTCTAGTTTTAGTTAGCCTTTATTTTGTAACGGGAATGAGTTAGCCGACCTTAGTAGGTTAGCCGACTTATGAACCAACATAGGATCGGAGGTAAGGTTTATGTCCCCCTCCGTGTATTTTTACTTTATTTATTTATGTTAAGGCTTGGGGGTGCTGCTCAACCCCTGACTGTGCACGAGAGGTGGGAGCCTTGTGTAGGGTCTGTTCCCCCCCAAAATATATATATATATATATATATATATATATATATATATATATATATATATATTCACATCCAATTTTATTTTTAAAATAAATAATTAATGAAATAAAAATAAATAACATTAATTTATACCACGCGTCCCCATATATATTCTTTCCGAAAAACACATATATATATATATATATATATATATATATATATATATATATATATTCATTTTGGATTTTTATAATATTAATTCCATATTATTTTAATAATCCGCCTCATTCCACATTATTTTATATTTTCACCCGTTTTGCATTATTTTATTAATTTGTCCGCTCCGCATTATTTTAATCATCTATTTTCTTTCATTATTTTACTTAATCCGCATACCCCTATAAATAGAGGGATTAGACAGAACAAAAGGGGGGGCTGGACACGGAGTAGAGAGGAGAGAAAACGGAGAGAAGCAGGGCGAAGGAATTGGGATAGATTTTTGGCATAGACAAAAACTCCTACACTCGTATTCAAATATATCTTACAAAAATTCTCGAATCTTCTTTCTGAATTTGCACTTGAATTTACTTAAAAAACGAGGGTAGATTCATGACCAAATCATCCCCGTTCACTGCCCTGCAACAGGTAATATTTACTTCATGTTCTTTTATTTTTTAGTTGTCATTATGCTTAAATATTGTCCTAAAAATATTAGCTTCCTAATTCCGTCACTCTCTTCTTATTTGCATGAATGCTTTGGGAGCAAAAATGGAGTCTCGATGTAGTATTCATTCCTTCACATGGAGCCGATATCCTTATTATTATTATTACTATTATTATTATTTTCGTTATTATTATTATCATTAGTATTAGTATATTTTCTTTACTGTTATTATTATTATTATTATTATTATTATTATTGTCATTATTGTGTTATTATTATTATTATTGTTTTTGTTACTAATATTATAAGTAGTAGTAGTTGTATTTTTATTTTTTGTTGATATTATTATATGTTATCATTAGTGCATTTCGTTTACTGTTTATTATTATTATTATTATTATTATTATTATTATTATTATTATTATTATTATTATTATTATTATTATTATTATTATTATTATTATTATTGTTGTTGTTGTTGTTGTTGTTGTTGTTGTTGTTGTTGTTGTTATTATTAATAATAATATTATTAGTAGTTGTAGTTGTATTTTTATTCTACCGTTAGTATTATTATTTATTAGTTACTGTATTTCTATTATATATATATATATATATTATTACCATTATTATTATATTTTTATATTATTATTATCGTTATTTTGTTATTTTTATTATTATTATTATTATCACTATTATTAGTATATTATTATTATTATTACTAGTAGTATTATTAGTATTATTAGTATTATTAGTATTAATTTTTTGTTATCATTATTATCATTAGTATTTTTATTTACTGTTTTTTTTATTATTAGTATTATATTTTATTATCATTACCGTTATATTATTATTATTATTATTATTATTATTATTTATCATATTATTCTTATTGTTATCTTTATTGTATTTATTATTATTATTGTTGTTATTTACTGTTATTATTATTATTATTTATCATATTATTATTATTATTATTATTTATCATATTATTATTATTATTTATCATACTATTATTATTATTTATAGTATTATTATTATATATTTTTTTTACTACCGTTATTATTATTATACTTTATTATTATTATTATTATTATCGTTATGATTATTATTATTATCATCATTGTTATTATTATTATGGCTATTATTATTGTTGTCATTGTTATTGTTATTGTTGCATCATTATTATGATTGTTGTTATTATTATTATTATTAGTAGTAGTATTAGTATTATTATTACTATTATTACTATTACTACTATTATTAGTATTATCATTATTATCATTACATGTTAGATTTGCTTTTATAATTTGAATATGTTCTCACTAATGCAATAGCTAACGTTATATAGATATTTAGATTTGTGAACCTTTAATTAAAATGGTTCATCATAATAAAAGAAACCGATATTTTTCTTTAAGGCTTAGTTACTAAAATATATATCGCATTTAAACACTCACTTATTTCATGTGCAAAACAATATTCGCCTAATAATTTCAAGTTCAAAAATCTTTTTTGCATGTAATTATTAAGCTTTGTTTTCAAAACTTTTGAGCAACCTTTTTATAATTTTAATCATTTTAACCTAAGTTTGGCCGGTAATCGTTTTTTAACGAATCTTGAAGGATGCCTAACCCCTTCCCTTTAGGATAACTAGAACCCTTATCTAGAATCTCATAAGCTAAGTAGACCACTAATCGGAGATCATTGTTAGCATTAAATAAGTTAATTATTTAGGTATCCTAATTTACCTTTAAAATAATTAGGTGGCGACTCCTTAAAATTAAATAATTTAGGAATCATCAATACGTTGTACACCGTTTGACCTCAAGTTAAAATGGGGTATAACACTTATTACATCATATCATCATTATATGCATACATATCCAGCCCTCTAGTGAGGGACTCAGTGAACAATGCAGTGAGATTGAGCATGAATCTATAGCCGGCCCGAGACTCGGAGAAAGATGTGTTACAGTATACACGAGTAGAGTAGTGAGAAACAATACACAATTTAAATCTTTATCTGAGACTCAATGAAGTCCTCCAGTGAATCATCACTTGGAGCTCAGGGTAGGAAGTATCTGACGTACCCTCTAGATGTCACTAGAAACCATGTTAAAAGAACCCTCAGGAACTATAGACATATGTTTACATGGTATGAAATATCTTATAGAAGTTCAAGCATTGGTTATCTTAGAGCCTTTTTAAAAGGAAGAGCTTTTTGTATCAATCCCTATCCAATCATATAGAAGATTTAAGGAGTAGGAGCTTAGCTACTTTAAGAGTATTAACATCCAGAAGTGCACAGGAGTCCTGGAGTCATATTCATGGCCTAAGAATGAATTTACCCCCAAGATCACATGATCCATTGCTTATATTTAAGACATGGCAAAAGAAGAGAAGGATAGCTTTACATACCTCTTATGGGTTACTTGTAATCACGTTCGCATCGTCGTCCTCCGAACCTATTTAACATGAAAATAATAATCATATTAATAACCTTCGACTCTCCAGTCCCTACAGTTGTATTCAAGTATCCATAGGAACCATTTCCTTGTTCGCCTTTCTCGACTAGGTTACAAGTTAGTTAAGAAGTTAACGGAAATCAGGCAGCATCTCCTCTATAACCTGCCCTATCCAAACTTCCAATTACATCTTGAATAAGCACATCCAACAAAAAACAACAACCAGCAGCATATATACAAGTAAGTTACTTCAATATTACACAACACAAACTCCAAACAATTTGCCCAAAATCATGATACCAAAATAAGGTCTCCAATCGTTAATCCGTAAAATCTTTAACCACGTGGAATGGAGGGTTAGGTGGATGCAATCAGAAGTAGCCACACCTCTTTTGACTCACGTTCCAGACCTGCAACATTCCATAAAACCATCGCCAAAAAATATGCCACAATCGCAACAATACTATACAATCTTAAAAACTTTAACTCGGCTAGAATGACTTTAATTTCATTTGTTCACAACATCCAGCCTACTTGTGCACTTTTTCCTACTTCCAACATCATTTATTACAAGTAATATACTTCATAAAAACATTATTAATTCCACTTTGAAAGGAAAGACCTTACCTTGTCTAAAACTCACCTCGAAAGATTTCTAACGCGACTGAAAAGTAGTGGACTGCTCGTTATCCTTCCTTGCTACCCCAAACTAGTAATTTATATTATTAAACACCGCTATATCACCGTATTATATCTTAACTAATTAATTTATGGAGTGAAATTGGAGACTTACCTTGCTTTAGAGGGAACCTGTAGCTATTCTCTCTAGGTTTAGGGTTTCCTTTCTTTTCTTTTGGGTAAGTTTTGGATGAAGAATGGAATTAAGAGTCATAAACACACATATATGGGATGCCTTAGGAGGTGACACATGTCAACCCCTAAGGGTGACACATGTCAAGCCCTCATTGGGCTACCTCAACCATGCAACCTCTCCTAAGCTGCCATGTGGCCATGTGGGACCCACCCCAAGTAGGTGTGTCACCTACTTGGTACAAGTAGGTTCATCACCTACTTCTTCCAAGTAGGTTCATCACCTACTTTTTTCCAAGCATGTGCTATGCCTCCTTCCACCTTTTCCGTGGGTTCGTAATCTCGTCTCACTTTAAGAACCTATGTAATCCTTTTATGCAAGCCCGACATGCACTCCAGTAGCTTAAGTATGTAAGACATCCAAGTTGGTAGCTTACGCAAGTAAGTCGAGTACCACGACTCATTATTCATCCTCCCACTCCTTTTGGATTCCTATAACCCTACTTCTAATCTTCCCTACTATGGGGTAACTCATTCTAATTTCCTTAGAGTTGATTGATAGCGTTATAGACTATCCATCTCATATGGTAACTTCTAAGAAGCTTAAGAGACATTCCGAGAACAAGAGTGCAGGGCATAACACAAAGCATAAAATTAGTTGGTGCATTGGCCATTTTCTTGAACTTGTCCACCATGAGCAACTCGGGCTTGAGGCCTACCACTACCATTTCTAAAATCTTGGTCTTGGTGACCCGGCATACCATACTTAAAGCATGCATTAGAGCCGGCTAAGCATTCTTCTTTGTGAGTTTTCCCACAGTTTTTAAAAGAAGGGAAAGCTCGAGCACCAACATTCTCCTTTGGAACCAAAAGATTGGCACTTTTGTTCTTGTTGAGCCTTAGAGGAGGAGCATTGATGGGACCTTGCCCCATGAATCTTTTCCCACTTTATCCATTTCCACCACCACCACTATAACCAGACGTTTGGTGAGTGAATCCTCTACCATCAACCCTAGACTTCTTGAACTCTCTTGATTTCTCCCTCAATTTCTCATCCTCATTTTTTTTGCCTGTGTCATGAGTCGGGAGATGTCCATCACTTTGACCAACATGGCCGTCTTTCATTCCTTGGACACTAAACTAGAAATATCGAAGATGAATTTTCTAATTCTTGCCGTTGAGTAGGAAATAATGAAAGGAGCATATTTAGACAATTTGGTGAATTTGAGGGCATACTTCCTCACACTCATGCTCCCTTAGAGAAGATTGATGAAATCTTGAATCTTTTCTTCCCTTAGCTCCAAAGGAAAGAAGCGATCCAAGAAGTCATCCTTAAACTCTTCCTACTATATGGGTCCCATACCTTCTCCCCTCTCAACCACCCATTGATCATACCAAACCCTTGCTACACCCTTGAGTTGATAGGCCACTATCTCAACCTTTTCATTTAGAGGTACTCCGATAATTGCCACAATATTATAATCTTCATCAATAAACTCCATTGGGTCCTCATCTACCTTGGAACCATCAAATTCGGGTGGATTCATTCTCTTGAAGTCCCAAATCCTAGTAGCCGGAGTAGGCACTTGAGGTGGAGGAGGAGCAACACCTTGATTATCTTGGTTGGCCATAGCTTGAGCTAATAAAGTGCTGACATTTTGGAACTCCACATGTGTAACTCCCTCATCAAATGGAGCCTCAAGAACTAGGGGAGCTTAGTCCTCATTAGCATCCATTGCTCTAGGTGGAGGTACCCTTATTGGAGTCTTTATCTAGGAAACATGAAATAATTCATTAGATAAATAAAGTCTTAGGATAACTCTAAGGCACGATATGAATCACAAAAGAAGGAAAAATTTCCTAAATGCATCATAGTCTCCTATTCATAACTGTGTCGTGCTTCACAACCATAAAAAAGACCCAATTCAACATGTTTTGTTAGACTCTGAGGATCATTCAAAACCTTGGGCTCTGATACCAACCTTGTCACTACCCAAGTCTAGGCCCTAGATGTGACACAAAAACTGAGGAATCTGAAAGTACCTCAAACAAGCCTCTTAGCATTCATTTAGCCTTTCATAGGAAATGACAATCAATATACAAGAAGAAATAAGAGAAAAGAGAGAATATGGGAAAACATCATAAACAATCACCATATTAATCAAAATTCATCATACACATGTCCAACAATATCTTTAAGGTTAGACATGGTGGGGGCTAAGATATGTCTCTAGCTCACCCTCAAAATTAAGTAAAAATAAAGTACCTTAATAGATATCTCAATGTCTCAACATAGCATAAACTAGAAATGGAAGGGTTATTATTGCCAAAAAAGGGAACTCACCAAAAGTAGTCTTCAAGCAATCCTAACTACCCACATGGAGAAGAACGCGAAGGAGCACCAGTCCCTACATGGTGATATTATGTAGGCAAAAGTGTATGCATTAGTACTTTGAATGTACTAAGTATGTAGGCATGCAATATAATGTAAAATTTTAGGATGTTTATAAAGTAAAGTACATAAATGAGTACATGCATGAGTAACCAAGTAGATTTTATTTAAATCAAATATATGTGGGAAGGTGACTATAACCGATAATAAGATCATGTGAGCTATAATATGAAATCCAATATAACTCCCTACATTGGAAGGGGAGACTACTTGCCAAGGTAGAATTCCATCAAAATTTATTTCTTTAACATTAGATGGCCATATGTGGATCCACTAGCCTAGCCTACAAGGGCTACTATGGTGGCACATAGTTAATGAAACAAGAGGTACTAGGATTTTCTTACTGAACCCCACCTCAATTAAGTCAAATTCCATGGAATAGTATATCATAGTAACATAAACATACATATAATTTGAGACATCAAATCATCATTTGGTAGAATAGCTCCTTAAAACCTTTGGTCATTCAAATATGTGAGAATTGTCCTTATCGCATAGAGAATCCATTAGAATAGGTGAGAAAACTTTCACCAACAGTCATTCTTTCATTGAAACAACTCCCGTAATCATAGTCATTATCTTTCATAAACATTTAATTAGAGTCCATAGCCTTCAAGTCATGTTTTAGTGAAAATAGAGTAAAACTAGGTAGGTTCAAGTCAATTCAACATTCAACATGTATGTGAATGAAATTATGAATAAATATTATGAAATTCATCAATTAAAATCATGCTTTAAATAACCTTCATGAATTTCAAGAAACTTTAAGGAGACAAGTAGAGAAAAAACTTGAAAACCATCAATATATGCATTTGAAGTCAATTGTATCAAAGTAGACCAATAATGATTAGTTTAATCATGATTCATGCTATTAAATAGAAACTTGAATGACTCATAAGGAAATCTTACTTGAAATTAAGAGATTTACTTAAAAAGGATTTAGGACTCCATGGGTGGAAGAACCCCATGGATAAAGACCCATATACCTTAGAGTAAATTTTGAAAAGAGACTGAAGAAGTCTTGAGAAGCTTGAAGTTATTTTGATACTTGGTCTTCTATGGGGAGCCTTAACACCCTTTTGATTGAGAAGAATTTTATAGGAGATGATTTGGGAAAGAAGGAAATAAATTTTAGGGTTTGGGGAAGGCAAAAGAGTGGAAAATATCCCCAAAGTACGTCCAAGTTCAATTATATATATTTAGGGAATTGTCCAAGATACCCTCAATTAAAATTGAAAATTTTCGCAAAAGGTTGAACTATCTGGGAATAAGTACACGACACAGAGATGTTCCCCCATAGGTTATGTTTTTGCGAAGTTCAATTTTTCTCACATTTGATCTTGACTTTAGTTCGGGAAATTTTTCACTATCCGTGAACAGAAGCACAACACGCCTAGGTCGCGGACTTCATTGTTCTGGGCATTTCTTGAAAAATTCACCTTGCTAAATACAAGTTTGAAAAATCTTCCAAATCCATTTTCTGCATATTTTACATTATTGCAATACATTCCAACCTTCAAACCACTCGGAACCTTACAATTGACCATATGACATGACTTATGATTTCAAATCTCATGCATTTAAATGATTCTTGATTTTGCATCACATGTTTTATGCTCATCATGCTGTCATGTCTACACACATATTTCTTACATACTGAGTACATTCTATGTTCTAACGCATACCTTTTTCCTACATTGTATCATAATATAGGACTTGGCAATTATAACGCTCATTCTCCTGGTCGTGCCTAGAGTTGGTCTATTGGTATGACTACTTGATTGGTGAATCTTCATGTTTTGAGGCGCAACCAATATGATTTTACATTCTTTTATTTGATGTTATATTTTATCTTTGGGTAAGCCACGACTTGTCTTATGCCCCCCACCATCTAGATTAGTAGAGGCATATTTAGACTATCTTGAGTATATATCTCCATTTATCTATGTATTGCTTGACTTTTCTCCTTATTCGATATTTTATCTTTTGAGACTTATCTTTCGCAATATAGTTTGATTGATGCCTTACTTTTCTTATGTATGCAATGTATTCTAAGAGGCTTGGTTGGATTCCTCAGGATTCTAATCACTGTATCCCGCCTAGGGCCTAACTTGGGTCTTGACATTGTAGCTTGCTTTTCTTTTGTGATTAGATTTCCTTGATGAGACCTATATTTGGCATTGATGATGTCTCTTGTTATGGTCTTATTTACCTTATGTATTCTCATATATGATATTTTAGGAGGCTTGGTTGTAGTTCTTCAGGATTCTAATCATTGTGTCACACCTAGGACCTTGCTTGGGTCATGACAAGCTTGGTATCAGAGGATAAGGTTTTAAGATATCCTAGGGAGTATAACATGCTATATCAAGTATAATTTTATTTATAAGTGTGAAGTGCGCCCCATCTATAAATAGGAGGCTATGAGGCATTTAGGAAACTTCACTTTTTTCATCATTGTTTTATCGTACAATAGAGTTGAACTCTAAGGATTTTTCCTCTAATACTTTCTCTTTGCGACTACAAAACCATGCCTCTAAGAAGATCTCCCATAAGTAAGAATGTTGAGGAGGATCAATAAGCTCCAAATGTCCCTTTAAATGAATAAGTCTCTCATGTGGAATTTTGGGCCGCATTTCAAGTTCTTACCCAAGTTGTGGCCGCTCAAGCTAATAGGGACATTTTTGCTTCCATAAACCCAAATATGGGTACAATATCTAGCCGAGTTCATGATTTCACCCGCATGAAGCCTCTTCAGTTTTATGGTTCTAAGGTGGACGAGGATCCATATAAATTCATTGAGCATATTGGAAAGATTGTGGATATAACGGGCATTATCCCAGTGGAGAAGACTTAGAGGTGTATCAAATCAAGGGAGTGGCTCAACTTTGGTTTGATCAATAGAAAAGTGAAAGGGGTAGAGATAATGATCTCATTAAGTGGGAAGAATTCAAAAATGTCTTCCTTGATCGTTTCTTTCCATTGGAGTTGAGGGAAGCTAAGGTGAAAGAATTTACTAACTTGGGACAAGGTAATATGAGTGTGAGGGAGTACGCTCTTAAGTTTAAAAAATTTCCAAAATATACTCCTTTTATGGTTGCCAATCCAAGAGCTCGTAAGAGCAAGTTTGTCTTGGATATATCAAACTTAGAGGTCAAAGAATGCAAAACCACCATGATAATCAAGAAGATGTACATCTCAAGGCTCATGATGCTGAGCAAATCAAGGAGGAAAAGTTGAAGGAGAAGTCTTGAAGGGAGTCCAAGAGGAGTCGGACCGATGGTGGAGACTTTTCATATTCTTGGTCCGGAAATGGTGGTCTTCCTCAATTTTGTCAATGTATTGTGATCAAAATCCTTCAAGCACTCCTACTCCAAAATTCAACAAAGATAGGGTGTCTAACCCTAAGGTCATGGAGGAGCTTCGAGTAGCCAAACAGTCCCCACATGCAAAAAGTGTAGAAGGAAGCATAAAGGAGAAGGCTTGGTGGGATCGAGTGCATGTTATATGTGAAGTAAGAAGCGTAATTTTATAAGAGAGTGTGGAGGTGGTGATTAACCCCAGGCTCAGACTTAGACTTCATTCTGGTGGCGGTCAGCACCACAACTGATTCTATGATCTTTAGACTAAGCAGGATTTGGAGAAATTTTCTGATGTGGTTACTAGTATGTTGAAAGTCTTTGAGTTTGATGTTTATGCATTGTTAGATCCTGGTATTGCTCTATCATTTGTTACTCCTTACCTTACTATGAAATTTATTGTTAGATCTTGTTAGAGCCCTTTTTGGTGTATACTCTTATTGGTGATTCAGTTGTGGATAAAAGAGTCTATAGAAATTGCTCAGTCTCAGTCTTTTAGAAAATCACCTCAGTCGATCTTGTAGAGCTTGAGATGAATGATTCTAATGTTATTCTTGGTATGGATTAGCTTCATACATGTTATGCTTCCATATATTGTTGAATTCGTATGGTTAAATTTCAATTTCTCAATGAGCCAGTCCTAGAATAGAAAGGTAGTACACTCATATTTAAGGGTCAATTCATCTCGTGCCTTAAAGCTCGAAAAATGCTTTCCAAAGGTTGAATTTATCATGTAGTACGGTTAGGGATACAAATTTTAAAGCTCCTATTGTTGAGTCAGTTTCGGTTGTTAATGAGTTTTTGAAAGTGTTCCCCGATAATCTCCTAGGTATCCCTCCCGAAAGGGAGATAGACTTTATTATTGACCTTTCCCCGATATCCATCTTATCACTATTCCTCTTTACCGTATATCCCTGGTAGAACTTAAGGAATTAAAGTATCAGTTGATAGACTTGTTGGATAAGGGATTCATTAAACCGAGTATCTCTCTATGGGGTGCTCTGGTTCTCTTTGTTAGGAAAAGGGATGGTTCTCTTCGCATATGAATTAATTACCGATAATTGAACAAGGTCACAATTAGGAATAAGTATCCCATTGCATGGATTGATGACTTGTTCAATCAACTTCAAGGAGCAAGTTACTTTTTAAAGATCGATCTTCAATCAGGTTATTATCAACTTCTAATAAGGGAGTGTGACATTCCAAAGATGGCCTTTAGAACTCCGTATAGTCACTTTGAATTTTTGGTTATGTCTTTTTGACTAATAAAAGTTTCGGCAACTTTTATGGATTTGATGAATAGGGTGTTCCAACAATATTTTGACATATTTATAATTGTGTTCATTGATGATATTATAATCTATTCTCGAAGTTAGAATGAGGATGCCGATCATCTAAGGATTGTCTTGATAATTCTCAAGGACCATCAACTATTTGCTAAGTTTAGCAAGTGTGAGTTATGGTTGAGGTTGGTTGGGATTATATAGTTATTATAGATGGTTTGTGGAAGGATTCTCCTCTATTGCATCTCCCTTGACTACTTTGATTAAAAAATAAGGTAAAATTCCAATGGTCTGAGGCATGTGAGAAAAGCTTCCAAGTATTGAAATATAGAGTTGCGTTCGCTCTGGTGTTGACTTTACTGGAAGGATCCGATGTTGTTGTGATAAATTGTGATACTTTAAGGGTTGGTTTGATTGTTTTTTATGCAAAATGGTAAAGTGATAGCCTATTATTCAAAGCAACTCAAGGTACATGAAAAGAACTATCCGATTCATGACTTGGAGTTAGCGGCAGTTGTGTTTGCTTTAAAGATTTGGAGACACTATCTTTAAGGTGGCCATGTTCATATATTCACCGATAATAAGAGTTTGCAATATGTGTTCAACCAAAAGGATTTGAAACTTTGGCAAAGGAAATGACTTGAGTTTTTGAAGGATTATTTCATAAGTGTGTTGTACCACCCCGGCAAAGCGAATGTGGTTGCCGATGTTCTTAGTAAATTGTCCATGAATAGTATTACTCATATTGAGGATGAAAAGAAAGAGTTAGTATGTGACGTGCATAAACTAGCTCATTTTGGTATTCACTTCATTGATTTCGAGGATGTATGTATTGTTGTGCAAAATGGTTCCTGATCTTGGGTGCATTTAAGCATTCATTAGCCAAAAATAATCCATGTTCATAGTAGAGTTTGAGAACGAATTTCTATAGTTTAGATCATTTTTTAGAATATTTACATATGATCATAGCTAACTAATATGATTAGGCCCTTTCACGGCTTAATGAGGAAGAATGGATCCTTAAAAGATGTTCGGATTGAAAGTTGAGCTTGAAGATGAAGTTGGGAACAAAAGTGAAGAAAATACACTGTATGGGAGTGCATCCGCATCGTGCATTTAGTTTCAGGGATTTAATTGTGGGACTTGGAATTTATTTTGCTCAACAAGAGAGTCCGCCCTAGGTCTGCGTCGCGGACCTGGTTGAGGATAGAAGGAATTTTACCGGATGAGAGAAATACAAAATTACACTAGACAGAAATATTTCCGCATAATGGACTTCAGTACAATGATGGAAACTTCACATTTTTCGAGTCTATAAATAGCATACTTGTATTTTTTATCAAACATTTAGTTTTTATATCAAGTTTTGACGAAGGAAGACAAAAGGAGAACTTTCCTAGGATTTTTTCTTCTTCTTTTTCATTTGAAAGTAAGTTTTTATGCCATTAATTATGTCTTGGATTATTTTCAATATTATGAGTGGCTAAAATCCCTTGTTCTATGGTTGTAGCCATAAGATAAATATTTTAATATAATTTACTTTGGTTAAAAATGGTGTCTTTCATACAATTACTCCTATATTCTCATTTATATTATTTTAATGTCTGATCAACATTAGAATAAATTAGTTTTTTACCCGTAACTCGAGAGATGGAAAGGAGATGCAACATTAAAATATAGAAAGCATGTTTTTCCTGGAATTGCATGGGATAATTCGTGTAAAGGATGCTCGTGACACATATCTATACACCATGCTTGGTTACTAAATATGATGATAGGATTAATGCATCTGTGTTGGTTCATACCTATCCCCGCTCAACGATGTAGTTAGGCTGTCAACATAGGTAGGCAATTAGAGGTCGAGAGACCATGATTGTAAAATCAACCCTGTAAATCAGTAATTGCGAGACACATTAGATGTCAAAGTAAAGTATTTAGACTAGAAATCTATAAATGCTACAATTCTGGAATTCTTTATTAATTTTGTTATAACTTATTAAGAATTTTGAGTCATTTATTAATAGAGTTTTTAATAATTTAATCATATATATGATTGAACTCAACTCTTTGCAACACACACGAATAATTTAGTTCATTGAAAATCTTACAAAAGCCTAACTAAAGTCCTTTGGGTTCAACAATCCGGTTCTGAAAAGAGATATTGTATTACTTGTGAGACCGCGTACACTTGCGTGTGCTTTGATACCAACAGTTCCAAATCATCACTTATGGCAGATGTGAAGGCAAAAGAAGATAATGATCCTACCTTGGTTGAGTTGAAGAAAGAGGTTTTTGAAAAAGACATTGAGGCTTTCTCCCAAGGAGGAGATGGTGTACTTAGATATCAAGATGTGACTAGCATTATAGGTCGTTGGGCAGCTAGAAGGTTTCCATGAGTAAGTAAGTTTGGGGGACCGAAGACAGTTCTCCGTGCATCGGACTCGTAGCTTACTAAATCAGTTGTGACACAGGTAGGAATGTATGCTATGAAAGATAGGGTCAAGTCTGATACATCAATCGTCTACTCAATATCCTTGTACAAGTCCACAATGACTACATGAGATGAACCTTGGTTTGGTAAATTGAAGTTAGCCATAATAGGACTCCCAGTTACTATGCGTAATCATATACAGAGGTGCTTCCTGTTGGTTGTTGGAACGATGCGAGTTATGCCGGGTCTCGATTCAGAAAGATGAAGGTCCCTAAAGTCTAAATAGGGGGTGTAAAATTCCCCATCTCCTTGGGGCAGAAAACGAATCGACATCTCGATGTGATACAAACCTTTCGATTTTAGTTAGGAAAGAATGACGAAGTCTATCCGAACCGTCCAATGAAGAATAAGAGGAGAGCAAAGTGCCAATGGTGCGCGAAGCGCATGCAAAATGGGCACAGAGAAAAAGAAGTGTAGACGAGAAGCAGCCGAGCTCATTCCCTTCGCTTCCTGGGCCCAAAGTAGTGCAGTCTTTCCTGGCCAAATCAAGGATTTAGGGTTTCTTGCTATGCTACAACACTATAGAAATCTATTTTGATTAGTAATATATATGAATAGAAAGATAGATCCATCCATCTATCCTCTCTGATTTAGATTTTGTTATCTAAAAAAGAATCAATTTCATTTAACCTTTGATTCAAAGAACTGCGCTTAGCCCCTCTGCCCATGAAATGGCTCTACTATAATGGATGGTAGAGGGTCTGTAGTACCCGAAGCACTGGAGTGATCTAGTAGCTGAGAATGGGCCTAGAAGTTCCTACTACTACACCACACCATACTTATCTCTACATATTTACAGAGCTAACCCCTGTCTAGTGCCTAGCAGAGCTAAGTAGGCTTCAATCCTTACTCTTTATCCCCATCTTCGCCCAGGCTTAATTGGTGTGTTTCTGATGTTGATGGCTTAAGGGAAACAATATTGTTTGAAGCTCATAATTTGCGGTATTCTATTCATTTGGGTTCCACAAAGATATATTGAGATTTGAGGGTAGTATATTGATGGAATGACATTAAAAAGGATATTGCAGAGTTATAGACTAAGTATCCAAATTGTTAACAAGTGAAAGTTGAGCATCAAAAGCTGGGAGGCTTAGTTCAAGATATTGAATATGGAATTCGTTACAGGCTTGCCTCGTACTTGCAGGAAACATGATTCAATTTGGGTGGTTGTTGATTGAATGACTAAGTTGGCGCATTTTCATCCTATTAAGACTTCTTATTCAACCGAGGATTAAGCTTGGATTTAGATTTGTGAGTTTGTTAAGCTTCATGGTATTTCATTAACTATCATCTGATAAGGGTACTTAGTTTACACCTTAGTTTTGGAGTGTATTATTCAAAACTTGGAACACATGTTGAGAGCTTGTGTAATTAATTTTGAGGGCAATAGATACCATTTTAGCATCCAGATAGCTCTTTTGAGACTTTATATAGTAGGAGATGTACATAGCCTATTGGTTGGTTTGAAGTTGGTGAAGTTTTCTTGATAGGACCTGAGTTAGTGCATGATGCTATGGAGAAAGTTTGACTGATTAGAGAACAATTGAAGACTGCCTAGAGTTGTCACAATACGAGACTATCTCTAATTCGTAACATGGTGCTTACTGCTTAGAGTCACAAGTGACCCCAAGCTAACCCTTGATACTAGCATAGTCATGAGCAACTAAATATGAAGATGTACAAGAACCAAAATGACTGAGCTAAAGCATAATTATGAAATACTAGTTCAATTTATTTCTGAACAAAGTTTTATATACAACAACTATGATCTGAAAAAAATAGATTGAATACAACAACTCTAACTGACTTTCTATGAAGCCTCTACTAATATTGATTATAGTTAGCCAGGACATGACCTTTGCTCCCCTTAATCAATACATGCGAATAGAAATAAAATACTAGAACTAAAAATTGACTTGAGTGCTCAACAAATGAGAACTCATCACCTACTGGACAGAAACTACGATCCAACTGACTAGGATCCTAATAGTAAGAACCTGAATCTACATCACATGAAAAAATGATGGCAAAAGAAGTATGCGTTCAATACTTTAAATATATTGAGTATGTGAGATATGTATGATAATGTTTAAAGATGGACATGATGAATATGATATGCTAAAATGAATATGGAACTAAAATATATGAATTGATGTAATGACCAAGTAACTTGAAAAGCGTGAAGTAAAATCTAAAGTTATGAGATAAGATTAATGCATCATAAAACACCATTTAAAAGCTTGTAAGAAAACATAGTCATTTTTTGGGATATTAACATTAACCAATATTTAAGATCACGTGAGTTATGACATGAATTCCAATGTAACTCCCACACCAAGAAGAGAGAGGCTACTTTCCAAGGTAGACTCTGTATAAATATGAACATGAGCTATATGTAGATCCACTAACTAGACCATTGAGGCACCTATAGTGGCATGTAGTTTTGGAACTAAGGGTTGCTACTAGGGTTGCCTTGTGGATCCCTACAGTCTGTAATCCCCTCCATCAAAAATCCCCTTGCCAGGATTTGACTTAGTAAGTTATTATGAACCACTATACGGTTGTATAAGCTTTTACGGACCTTATAAGTGGGCCGTCCAGGGATCCGTTCAGTTATTTTCAAAGGGATGTTGTCATCTTTTTCGTTATTTTAATATTGTATTTGAATGGTTTTTGGGTATAATTCCTAGTATATTAACTAACCCAGACCCCCTAACTCTCTCATTAACTCTTACTCACCCCTAAACAAAATCATCTCTCTAGAATTCTTCTCTCAAGTCTATCTTCTTCCTCAAGCAAGGGTTACAAGGATCTCCAAGTTCAAGTATCCTAACTCAAAGATCATTTAGGGTTTTAATTAACCAAGGTATGTGAAAATTAATCCATGATTCTCTTGCATCCATGGAGTCCCAAAGGTTTTCTAAATTCTCCTTTTTATGAATTATTTTCTAACCCTGAGTTTTTATAAAATTGCATTGGGTAAATTCAATTATGATTTATTTAAATTTTAATGGTTTAATAATGCATTCATCAAGGTTAATTGCATGGTTTTAATTGACTTTACATGGACCCATGCATTGTGCTATTTTTAAGTATGAATTTATAGAAATATGATCATAGATTTTATGAATGAGTTATGAATGATTATCAAGGACTTATGACTGACTCATAAAGTAATGAATGATATTTTAAAAGATGTTTCAAGTAAGTTTCTATGGTTGTGAAAGGATTTCTCACATATTTATGTAAAGGTGAAAGGATTTTTCTCACCTACTCAGGGATTTATAAAGATCAAAGGTTTTCTCATACTTGTATGGATCACTATGTTAATGAGCTACTCTTATAACTATTTTATAATGGGGGTTGGTATTGATTATTGCCTTTCCTAATGTTATTAATAACTATGATTTATGAATTTTCGTTGTGATATTGACTAAGAACTGAGAGGACATTGAGGTGGGGCTTGGTTCAAAAGATCAAGAAGCGATGCAAGGGAGTCCTAGTAGCAACTTCTAGCCCCAAACTATATACCTCCGTTGGTTTGCCTTAATTGTCTTAGCTAGTGTATCCACATATAACTCACGATTTTAATGATGTTACTCATGGAGTCTACCTTAGCAAGTAGTCTCTCTCTTTTCAGTGTGGAAGTAACATCAAATTCTATGTTATAGCTCACATGGTCTTAAATATCGATTAAATATTATATCCCACAAATTAACTATATTTTCCTATGAGCTCTTAGTATGTTTTTAGGTGATTCATTGACCATGTTTTTATGACTTATAATTTTATTTTCATGATTTCAATTGTTTATGGTCTTGCATCTCATGTATCATGATCACAATTATCTCATATTTATGTCATGCATATTTCTCACATACTTAGTGCATTGCATGTACTAACTCGCACTTTTTGCCTATATTGTATCAAAATGTAGGATCCAATGAATATCGCGCACATCCCCCCTGCGGCTAGAGCTTGAGTTACTATTTTTATTGTTGGTGAGTCATCCTATTTTGAGGATGTGACATTTATGTTTTTATACATTTCTTATGAATTTATTTCTAATGTTGGTGAGCTAGGAGCATGTTCGACACCCCGTCTAGACAAGAAGAGGCATGCTAGATTGTCATGGAGTCTATGTTGTCTCATTATTCAGAGATGCTAGCTTGCTTTTTCTTTGTGATGAGATTTCCTTGCTAAAACGTTTATTCCACATTCATGATGTCTCTTTTTATGATCTGATTTATCTTATGTATACTTCTGTATGATGTACTAAGCAGCTTGATTGGAGTCTTTCGATATTCTAATCGTCGTGTCCCGTCTAAGGCCTAACTTGGGTCATGACACCAATAGATCATAATAAATTGTAAAAGGGATATTAAATAGAGAATATACATATGTGGAATATTAGACTTAACCAATATTTAAGACCATATGAGATATAACATGGAATCTGATGTAACTCCAATACCAAGAAGAGAGAGGATACTTTCCAAGGTAGACTCCATTTAAACATGAACATGAGATATATGTTGATCCACTTGCTAGGACATCAAGGCACCTATGGTGGCATATAGTCTGGAACTAGGAAGTTCTACTAGGGACTCCCTTACCAAGTTCCCGCCACAAAGTTCTCTTGGTGCTAAGTTAATGCCAACGGAATACTTAAATCAAAGTTATTAGGAAATGCAATAATCAATAAATCCACATCATAAAATACATCATAAGAATAGCTCTTTGAAAACCATGATCATAACATAAAATATAGACACTTATATTTTTAAGCATCTAAATCATGATTTCTTTCATATTGTGAGAAAACCTTTCACAGTTCATGGTTACTTGCGTGAAAACATACTTGAATCATAGGTCATAACTTTCATTAAAACATGAATAATACTTCATCAAGTCCATGATCATAAATCTAGATTCTACACTTGAAATTCAGAGCATAATGCATGGGTCCTTGCAAAAATCATTAAAAACATGCAATATAGGTTGAATCATGCATGAATAGATCATTGAAATTGAGTAATAGCATAATTGAATTTCCCCATTACAAAATCATCAAACTTGGGTTTTAGGAGAAATTCATAAAAAATATAATTGAAAAAATCTCCGGGACTCCATGAATGGAAGAAGATCCATGGATGAATTTCCACATACCTAGACTAAAAGGCTTGAACAAATCCTTCAATGGAAGCTTTGAGATTTGAGCTGTAAGACCCCATAAGTTGGAAAGTCAAAAAGTTGGGATTTTAAAAGAGATTTGAGGATAAATTCTTGTGCAAGTCTTATCACGAGCCCTTGTACGGTCTGTACAAGACTGTACAACTCATGAAAAAAGTCATGGGAGGTCCAGTAAAAGGGGGTGAGGAAGACTTCGACCAATACGGGTAAGTTTATGGAACATGGTGGGTCCTATGGATCGTAGGAGGGTCCGTAGACCACACCACCATTACTTAGAAATATTTTGGTTCAAGGGATTTTGGACGGGAGCCTTCTAGGGCTCGTAAAAGTCTTCATGAACCTTCCCACTGTCCGTGAAGAGAAGGCTCTTAAGATTTGGAATAGTTGAGTTCACGAGCATCTTATATGACTGATGGAGGACTATACGGCCCATAGTGGGGTCAGTGTATGTCATCCCTCAAATGTCTAAATCTCCCCCTCTATTCCATGGATCCTTGTATGGTCCATGGAATAGGTCATAACCCATTAAGGGAATCCATGAAGGGGTTCATCAGTTGAATTCCCAGGGTCATTTTGATCATTCCTCATTCATTAATTATCAAGGCTATGTCATTTGGGGAAAATTATCTAAGCCTATAACTACCCACCTCCAAATATTTCTCATTCCATCTCTAACCACTCTATACAATAATTCTGTCTCTAGAATTGCCTTACCAAGGATTTAGTTTCTTCTCCAAGTCAAAACTAGAGCTCCAAGGTTCAACCCTCTTTCTCAATATTTAAATCTTGATCTTGGTCAAGGTATGTGGGGATTCGTCTATGGATATTCTTCCATACATGGAGTCCTAAAGGTTTTCACAATTATCTCCTTTATAAAATTCTCCTAAACCCTTATTTTGAGAAATTATATTGAGTCAATTCAATTATGGTTTCATTCAATTCCAATGGTCTATTCATGCATGATTCAATCTAAATTTCATGTTTTCAATGAGTTTTACAAGGAACCATACATTATGCTATAAAATTTCAAGTGTAAGCTATGGAATTATGATCATGGATTTGATGAAGTATTTTGTATGATTTATTAAAGTTATGAATTATGATCATGTATGTTTTCAAGCAAGTAACCATGAATTGTGAAAGGTTTTCTCACAATATGAAATAAATCATAATTTAGATGCTTAGAAAGGTAAGTGTTTATATGTTTATGTTATGATCATGGTTTTAAGAGGCTATTCTTATAATGTGTTTTATGATGTGGATATATTGATTATGGACTTTCCTATTGACTATGATATATGTATTCTGTTGGAATTAACTTAGCACTGAAAGAACTTTGTGGTGGGGACTTGATAATGGACTCGCTAGTAGCAATTCCTAGTTTCAAACTACGTTCCCTCATAGGTGTCGGCCTAGCTAGTGGATCTACATATATCTCATGTTCATGGTTATATGGAGTCTATCTTGAAAAATAGTCTCTCTCTTCTTGGTGTGAGAGTTACATCAGATTCCATATTATAGCTCACATGGTCTTAAATATCGGTTAACGTTAATATACACATATGTTTATGCTTTTCTTAAAAGACCTTTAATGATGTTTTATGATGTATTGACCTTATTAAATATTTTCAAATGTTTTTAAGTTTTACCTCATGCATTCAAGATATTTGGTCATGCATCACACCTTTATATTGATTATGTCTGATTATTCTTGTTCATGCATATTTCTCACACACTTAGTACATTTCATGTGCTAGTACATACTTTTTGCCTATATTGTATCATAATGTAGGAATCGATGAAAATTCTATGCATCCCACCTATGGCTAGATTTTGGAGTTGCTATATACTTGTTGGTGGGTACTCATGTTTTGAGTACACAATATTCATGATTTCCTTTTTGTTCCATTATGACTTTTACTTCACTACATTTTAATGTGCTAGGAACTTGTCTTATACCCCATCTAGACTAGTAGAGGCATGTTAGATTGTTATGTCTATGTTGTCCTATTTATTCAGAGATTTAACTTGACTTCTCTAATACCGAGATACCCACGTTGAGAATTCTATTCCGTGTTCATAATTTTCTCTCTCTATATATATATTACTTACCTTATATATGCTCATATATGATATGTTAAGAGGCTTGGTTGGGGTCTTTGGGAATCCTAATCACCGTATCACATCTAGGTCCTAGCTTGGGTCATGAAAAACTTGGTATCAGAGCACAGGGCTTCAAGGTGTCTAAGGAAATCTAACATGCCGCATCAAGTAGAGTCCTATTCATGGGTGTGAAGCATGACACATCAATTAATAGGAGGCTATGCGATATTTTAGGAAATTCCACTTCTTTCGTCATTTTTAAGTCATGTGATAGAGTTGAACTCTAACATTTTTCCTTCTAACGCTTTCTCTTTGTAATTACAGAATTATGCCTCCAAAAAGAGCTCACGTAAAAAGGAATGTGAATGAGGAGAAATAAGCTCCATAGGGTCCTAATGATCCTTTGGATAAACAAGACTCTCATGTAGAGTTTTGAGTGACTTTTTAAGTGCTTGCCCAAGCCATTTTTTCGCACAAGCTAATCAAGAAATTATTGCTCCTATAAACCCAAATGTGGGTATGATGGCTAGCCGAGTTCATGATTTCACTCACTGATTTCCATGGTTCTAATGTGGATAAGGATCTTTAAGAGTTTATTGAGGGTATTTGAAAGATAGTGGACATTATGGGAATTGTTCCTATAAAGAAGATGTACTTGGCAGCATATCAACTTAAGGGAGTTGCTCAGAGTTGGTATGAACAGTATAAGGGTGAAAGAGCTATAGATATGGGCCTTATTGATTGGGAAGTGTTCAAGAGTACTTTTCTTGACCATTTCTATCCATTGGAGTTGAGGGAAGCTAAGCTACAAGAGTTATTTAACTTGAGGCAAGGGAACATGAGTATGATGGAGTATGCACTCAAGTTTACTCAATTGTAAAAATATGCTCCTTTAATGGTTGTTGATTTTAGAGCTCGTATAAGAAATTTGTCTTGGGTGTGTCGGACTTAGTGTTCAAGGAATGTAGAGCCACCATGTTGATCAATGAGATGGACATCTCATGGCTCATGACACATACCAAATAAATTAAGGAAGAGAAGCTGAAAGATTGAGCTAGGGAATTCAAGAGGGTTCGGACCGATACATGTGAGTATTCTCATAGTAAATTTGGTAATGGTGGTCGTTCAAAATTTTTCCCAAAGTTCTCTGGCCAAAATTCTTCAAGCACTCTGGCTCCAAAATTTGATAAGGATAGGGTGTCTAACCCTAAGTTTCAAGAAGGAGCTTCGAGTGGTCAGAATATCCCCTCATGCAAGAAGTGTGGAAGAGGAATCAAGTAGAGAGTTTGGCAGGTTTTGATTTCTTGTTTTGGTTGTGGTAAGATAGGTTACCAAGTGAAGGATTGCCTTTGGGTGCTACTAGATGTGGTAGTGTTCAACCCCAGACTCAGACTCAGACTATTATAGGCCGACCAATTCAGTATGGTACAACTTCAGGTTCTGGTAGAGGTCAACGCTAAAATAGATTCTATGCCTTGCAGACTCGAATGGATTTTGAGGATTCTCTTGATATGGTTACCGGTATGTTACATGTCTTTCACTTTGATGTTTATGCCATGTAAGATCTAGGAGCAAATCTTTTTTTTATTACTCTTTATGTTTCCATGAAATTTGATGTTAGTCCTGAGATTTTATTACAATCTTTTTTGGTGTATACCCTTATTGGTGACTCAGTTTTGGCTAAGCGGGTGTATTAAAATTGCCCTATCTCAGTTTTTCATAAAGTTACATCCTGTGATCTCGTAGAGTTGATATGACTGATTTTGATGTTATTCTTGGTATGGATTGGCTTCATGCATGTTATGCTTCTATATGTTATAGAATCCGTGTGGTTAAGTTTCAGTTTCCTAATGAGCCAATCCTAGAATAGAAGGGTAGTAAATCTTTGTTCAAAGGTAAATTCATCTCGTGTCTTAAAGCTCAAAAAATGATTTCTAAGGGTTGTATGTATCATCTAGTATGGGTTAGGGATATGAATTCTAGAGCTCCTACTCTTGAGTCGGTCTTGGTTGTAAATGAGCTCCTAGAGGTGTTTCCCGATAATCTTTCCAGTATTCCTCCCGAAAAGGAGATAGACTTCGGTATTGATCATCTTCCCGATACCTAGCCTATCTCTTCTTTATTTCTCCTTACCGAATGGCACTAAGAAAACTTAAATAATTAAAGGATCAGTTAAAAGATTTTTTGGATAAAATTTTAATAGACCGAGTATCTCTCCATACGGTGCTTCAGTTCTCTTTGTTAGGAAAAAGGATGGTTCTCTCTTTATGTGTATTGGCTATTGGAAATTAAAAAAGTCACAATCAAGAATAAATATCCCATTCTAATGATTGATGACTTATTCGATCAACTTCATGGAGTAAGTTACTTCTCAAAGATCGATCTTCGATTGGGTTATCATAAACTTCGAGTAAGGGAATGTGACATACCAAAAACATCTTTTAGAACTCAGTATGGTCACTTTGAATTTTGTATTAACGAATGCTCCTGTAACTTTTATGGATTTGATAAACGGGGTGTTTAAGCAATATTTGGACATATTTGTTATTGTGTTCATTGATGATATTTTGATCTATTCTAGGAGTGAGGAGGAGCATGTCGACCCTTTGAGGATTGTCTTTCAAGTTCTCAAAGATCTTCGATGATTTGCTAAGTTTAGAAAGTTTGAATTTTGGTTGTGGTCGGTTTCCTTCCTTAGCTATATTGTTTTGGTGAAGGTATTATGGTACATCCTAAGAAAACTGAGGCGGTAAAGAATTGGCCTAGACCTTTCTCTTCTTCTGATATTCGAGGTTTCTTAGGTTTAGCCAGTTATTATAGAGGGTTTGTAGAAGGATTCTCTTCCATTGAATCGCCCTTGACTACTTTGGCTAAAAATAAGGTGAAATTTCAATGATTCGAGGCATGTGAGAAAATATTCCAAGAGTTGAAAGATTGACTTACTTCACCCTCGATGTTTACTTTACCGAAAGGGTCTGATGGTTTTGTGATATATTCTGATGCTTCGAGGGTTGGTCTTAGTTGTGTTCTGATGCAAAATGGAAAACTGATAGCCTATGCTTCTAGGCAATATAAGGTGCATGAAAAATATTATCCGACTCATGACTTGCAGTTAGCGGCGGTTGTGTTTGATTTAAAGATTTGGGGACACTATACATATGGAGTATATATGGAAGTATTCACCGACCATAAAAGTTTGTTAATATATTTTTAACCAAATGGATTTGAACCTTCGACAAAGGAAATGGTTTGAGTTGTTGAAGGATTACAATATGAGTGTGTTGTACCATCTGAGTAAGGAGAATGTAGTTGCCAATGCTCTTAGTAGGTTGTCCATGAATAGTATTGCTCATATTGAGGATGAAAAGAAGGATTTAGTTCATGATATTTGTATACTAGCTCGTTTAGGTGTTTGCTTGGTTGCTTTGGAGGATAGTGGCATTGTCGTTCAAAATGGTTCTGAATCATCCTTTATTGTGAATGTTAAGGCAAATCCAAATTGTTATATCCCGTATTTTTATACGATAGATTATTCGTAGGCTAATCGACATAAGTCCAAGGACTTTTAATTTAGATTTTAATAATCACACGGTTTGCTAATTAATTACAATTAATGGAAATATTAGTGGAGATTTAGGATTAACTTACCATGATTGATTTATTAAGTAGGGATTAGTGATTAATTTTGATTAATTAGCTAAATTAGACCACTAAGTGGGCCCCACAAAATGTGGCTTAATTTGATTAGCTCATGGAATATTAATGGGACGCATGTCAAGGACTGGACATATATCAATCAAACAGGCAGCATATATAAGCTAATTAGATGACTCATATTCATAATTCATCCACAAAGCTAATGGATAGAGAGAGAGGCTTTCCTTCATAAAATTGAATCATAGAGAGAGAAAGGGAGTTTGGCCATGGCTAGCTGAACTTGAAGCTCTTAGTTATGATATAAAAATAATTTTTCCAAGGCTTTTCAATCATTTGGAAGGTCATCAATAATGTGAACTAACCATTGGAGTAGCAAGAAGGCCTAACGTTTTAATTCACTAAATTTCAGCCAAGTTGGGAAGCCAAGTTGTTAAGGTAAGGTTTGATCAATTTCTACACGTTTTAGTAGGTATTTGGACTTATTGCAATTTGGTAAATGTGAATTGAATCTATGGAATGATATATGTTGGTATTGAGATGTTGTTAGGTCGTGTAAGGAGGCTATTTAGTTTGAAATTTGTGAATTGATTTGACTTAATATTTTGGTTGTTGTTGTCATGGATTTTATGGTTAGAATGAAGGTATTCAATGATGGAAGTTGAAGTTAAATTTATTTGTGGGCTGTTGTAAGGATTATTGTGATAATAATGTAGTTTATGTTGTTAGTTAGATGATATTTTGATATGTCATTGTCGTTCTTGTTGGTCTTGAAAGATTAAGTGTAACTAAAGTTATACATGATGTTATTATATTGGTTAGGCTGTTAGAAAATCATTTTGATAAGAATGTTGAGACTATGGGTCATTAAGGATAATTTGGATATGTGGTAGTCGTATGTAGATTGTTACCGAATGTTGTGCATGTGGGCCTTTTTGGAATGTTGTGTGGGCTGTTTGGAATGTTCTCGAATCTATCTTGAATAGATTCAGTATAATACTTGAACGTACAGTTATTGGTGTTGGGTTAACTATTATGTAATTGGTTTAAATATAAGAAAACCATCGTCTAAATTATCTATAAAGGAGTTGCTAAAGTTGGGATAAGTTTTGAATCTCCTCGTAGCTTAACTATAGTTCTTAACATCTTAATATAGGTTGCGATACTACTGGGTAGCGTATACATATTGTGTTGTAAATAAACGCTAAAGGTCTATAAAGCTATCCCTTCTTTCTTTTGGCATGTTTTAGATATAAGAGATATATGATATGAGCTTTGGAGTAATTCCATTCATAGGTTTTGAATATAATTCATGATTCTTATTCACTTCTTGACATTAAAACTATTAAAGTAGTTGAGCTACTACCCTTGAGTCTTCAATACGTTGGGCAGTAGTTGGTATGTGAAAGTCCCTATTCTTAAAGACCCTATAATGATTAATGTCCTTAACTTTCATAAGTTGTCTAGCATTATCTTGATACGTGTCTATGATCCCTGAGGCTTTATTTAACATAGTTCATAATGACATTCAAAAAGTACTGAACATAACTATCGCCCTGATACTCAAGTAGTAATTAGCCTTTTTATCTATTGAGTCTCAAATGATGATCTAAATGCATATGGTTACACACCACTCTGCTCGTGCATACTATTACTACATTATTCACTGAGTCCCTCACTGGCAGGCCAGGTACGTGATATGATAATATGATGTTGTGATGATATGATGATATGATTATGGCACCGAGTCCCATGACGGGCTGGGTACGGCATATGATAATGATATGTATGGTTTCATTTATAAAATACAAATACAGTGATTTTTTGATTATCATACTTGTCTCCTGAATCTCTACTTCAGATGTGATCTCCTTTATGGTATTTTATGCTTTATATACTCAGTACATATTTCGTACTGAACTCCTCTCTTTGGGGGGAGGGGTGTGTTTCATGCTTGCAGGTACAGATACTCATTTCGGGGATCTGCCAGCTTAAGATTTCCATTCAGCTATTTTGGGAGTGATCCATTATCCCGGAGCCTAGACTTTTGGTACAGATCCTTTTGATGTATATATTTTCTTATCCAAGGGTACGACGGGGCCTTGTCCCGTCATATGTCACTGTTAATACTCTTAGAGGTCTGTAGATATATGTGTGGGTTGTATATGGATGTTTTCCAGCTGTGCTAGTATGACTTATGTTTTGGGACAATTCTTTCGTAGTGGCAGCCTTGTCTGCTTGTGTATATGTGTATATAGTGGGACATTCCCATATGCTAAGACAGCCTCATTGGCTTATGTATTATGTTATCTATTGATAGTTGTGACTCCTTCGGAGACAGGTTGCCTGATATATATATACTTATGCGATAGTTCTGAGACTAGGCTTTTATCTTTATAGTTTCTATATTATGTTTAGTTGTGGATTGATCATATAACTAACGGGTGTATATACGAGTTTCTAGCTTGGTCACCAATCACGGCCTATGGGGTTGGGTCATGACAAAAATAATAATCTAACTTTAGTTGAGTTAAAGAAAGTGGTTGCAAAAAAATCCATTGAGGATTTCTCCCAATGAGGATATGGTGTGCTTAGATATTAGGGTTGTTTATATGTTCCTAATGTTTATTCCTTGAGAGAGATGAAATTATCTGAAGCTCATAGTTTATGGTATTCTATTCATTCGGGTTCCACAAAGATGTATCGAGATTTGATGAAAGTGTATTGGTGGAATGACATGAAAAAGAATATTGTGGAGTTATAGACTAAGTGTCCAAATTTTCAACAAGTGAAGGTTGAGAGTCAAAAATTGGGAGGTTTAGCTCAAAATATTGAGATTTCTATTAAAAGTGGGAAGACTTGAATATGGACTTCATCACCGGTTTACCTCGTACTCGTAGGCAACATGATTCAATTTGGGTTATCATTGACCGAATGATTAAGTTGGCGCATTTTACTCCCATTAAGACTTCCTATTCAGCTGAAGATTATGCCAAGCTTTATATCTGAGATTTGGTTAAGGTCACGGTGGTCCATTACCTATCATTTCAGACCAAGGTACTCAATTTACATATCAATTTTAGAGGTCATTTTAGAAGGGTCTTGGTACTCAAGTTAAGCTTAACATAATTTTTCACCTTTAGACTGATGGTCAAGCCGAGCGTACTATTCAGACCTTGGAGGATATCTTGAGGGCTTGTATTATTGACTTCAAAGGTAATTGGGATCATCACTAGCCATTGATCGAGTTCGCGTACAACAATAGTTGCCATTTTAGCATCCAAATGGCTCCATTTAAGACTTTATATGTTAGGAGGTGTAGATCTCCTATAGGCTGGTTGGAAGTTGATGAAGTTGAGTTGATAGTACCTAAGTTGGTTTGTGAGGCTATAGGGAAAGTTAGATTCATTAGAGAAAGATTGAAGACTGCACAATGCCGACAAAACTCATATTCAGATGTAAGGATTAGAGAGCTTGAGTTTGAGGTTGATGATTGGGTTTACTTGAAAATCTCAACGATAAAGGGTGTGATACGTTTTGTTAAGAAGGGGAATCTTACTCCCCAATATATAGGCTCATATCAGATTCTGGGGTGCTTTGACAAGGTAGTCTATAAGTTGGATCTGGGTTTGGAGTTGGCATCACTACATTCGATGTTTCATGTTTCATTGCCGAAGGAGTGTGTTGGTGATCCTAGCTCTATTGTGACTTTGGATATATTGGTGTGAAGGACATTTTATCATATGAAGAGGTTCCAATCGAAATTCTATACTGGCAATCTGGAACTTGAGTAAAAAAGAAGTTCCATCGGTGAAGTTTCTTTGGAGGAACCAACTAGTTGAGGGTACTCCTTGGGAGGCCGAAGCCGATATGATTTCACGATATCCTCATGAGAATCTGGGTCGAGTCCCATTTCAAAAGTTGAGTCCCACATTGGGTATCAAGGTCGGCTCTTAATTTAGATGTCGGGTGTACCACCCCAATTTTCTTTTTATGGTTTTTTCTAAAAGATTGTCAGGTGATCCACGTTATCTATGAAGTTCTATGTGAGCAGTGATGGTTGTAAATAGGTTTAGAGGGATTTGGAAGGAGTTGGAGTCCAAGTAATGAGTCGTGGTAATCAACCTACTTGTGTAAGCTACCGACTTAGATGTCTTACATAACAAAGCTACTTGAGTACATGTCGAGCTTAAGTAGCAAGAATTTCATAGGTTCTTAAAGTGAGACGAGATTCCGAACCTACAAAAGAGGAATAAGGAGACGACACACCTACTTTGAATGAGTAGGTGATACACCTACTTGGACCAAGTAGGTGACATACCTACTTGGAGTGGACCTCACGCTGCCACGTGACAACTTTGGATTGGGCGCATGGATGAGATAGCGCCCTAGGGGCTGGACATGTGTCACCCCTAGGGGATTTCACATGTCACACTTTAAGGGAGAATATATATACATGCAAAGATGACTAATATTTCATCTAGACCTCATTATACAACTTAGAAAGTGAGAAAAGTTGAGAGAAAACGTAGAGAATTAAGAGAGGCAGCCACGGATTTGGCTTGAAACAAGGTAAGTCCTACGATTTTATTCCGTAAATTAATTTTCTAACGTATTCTTTGGTTAAGTAATGGTTTTAAACAACATAAAATTTATAATTGGGGCAGCGAGGAGGTTCTTTTTCTTGTTAACAAACCCATTTTGGGATGAGACTGTTGTTAGTAATATTAGTATAACTCCTTTTGTAAAGATTCGTTTCAAGTGATTTAAGATGTTTTGGAAATCTATTTCATAGGGATATAACTTTAATTTAGGCTCTAAAATCCATTTTTACTTTTATATGTTCAAAAAAGCGTGATGAAGTATGAGGGAGGTGTTGCCCAGATTTTGTTTCGGAAATCCTACATGGACTGTTGTTGATATTTTGGGCATATCGTTTTGTACAGAATTGTTGTAGGGGTGATTCAAAATTGTATGAGACCCTAAGACATATGTATATAACTTTCATTAGGCCACAAAGCCTGTTTCCCCCATTTAGCCCTTCAAAATTGAGCAATAATACAAGACAGTAGGCTGTCCAGAATTCCTGTTTTGATAGTTTGGGCTGATTTTTATTGATTTCATGTTTAGTTTCGATATGATGAGACTCTTAAACTTAAGTGTATATTTTATTATGTATTTAAGGTGTATATGTACTTATACCAGCTAAGAGGAATTGTTTGACAAAGTGGATTTTGGTTGGTCTATGGCGTAGAGGAATTGAGCTCCTCGAATTGTGGTAGAAATTGTCATCTGCTAAAATGCCAAGGTTTGTGTATAAACTTGAACTTGGAATATTTTATTTTTCTGAAATTTGAAGTATTTTGATGGGTTGTTTCCTTACTCCTTGTCTTGTATTATGGTATGACTATTATCTCAAGTATTGCAAAACTTTCGCTAAATCGCCCATTTGTACGAATTGCTTGATCATTTTGCATTCTTGTTGGGACTTCGTCCTTCTTGTTACGGTGAATCGTCATCGATATTGGCATGCCTCTCGATTCGGATCTTGCCTATATTGACTTTGAATTTACATTTTGTCTTGATGATGGGGTTTCGTCCATTCTCGAGTATGAGTGAAAAGCCACTTTTAACATGGTTCTTGATTCTCTTGATATTGGGTGATGACTGTCATGACCCAACTCCCTAGGCCATGAATGGGGTCCGACCTAGACCCTCATATACATAAATCTCAACTATAAGAACTATACACAAGAATCCAAAGGGTGATAGCAAATTCGTCTGCATATAGCCTCTTCCATTTGCACCATGTCATGCAAGGGCCGACAAGGATACCCCAACATAATAACATTTATAATATGTCATATAGGTACAACTGAATCAAACTCGTAAACATCCCATCTATATATGTCTACAAATCTCTAAGAATATTAATAGTGACATATGGAGGGACAGGGCCCCCACCATACCCCTGAATAAATAACTGTATACATTATACGATCAGCACCAAAAGCTAGACTCCGGAATAGTGGAGCACTTCCGACATAGTTGAGTAGGAGTCTTAAGCTAATGGATCTCCAAAGTAAGTATCTGTACCTACGGGGATGAAATGCATCCCCCCTTCCCGAAATACGGGAGTTCAGTACGATATATGTATTGAGTATGTAAAACATAACACATCATAGCTAAGTCCATAGCTGAAACAAAGATGCAAGGGACAAGTGTAACAATTAACAAATTAATGTACCTGCACCTTAGGACACGTAGTCATATACATCATCATACGCTGTGCCCGGCTCGCTAAGGAACTTGGTATCATAACTATTTCATCATATTACCATATCATCAAATCATCATCCCCTCTCAACATGTATATTATTTCATCAGGTCATCATATACGGCATCATATCATATATACGGCATAATCTTATCGTATATGTCATCATAGTACATTCGATCCACTATGGGGATCGGGGTCACAAGTGTATCCCTATATTTTAATATGCATGCCTACGTAAGTATCCGGCCCTTTAACGAGGGACTCGGTGAAAGAGTAGTGTACATAACGTACCACACCCGGCCCCTTTATGGGACTCGGTGCCATTATCATACAGTAAAATATATCGAGGAATGTTTGGCCTGATCCATAATTTAAAACAATGCAGAATAACATACGGCTCGATCCACATTTTTATCATATTATCATATATATATATCCGGCATGGGACACGGTGAAAAACTTTATCACATACGGCGTCATCGTATGCTTCAACTACATCGTATACGGTATTTCATCATCGTATACTTCATACATACAAATACATAGTTGGCCTGGGACTCAGTGAAGGAGTAATAAAGCTGTGCACGATAACATTCCCAGCCCATCATGGGACTTAGTGAAAGAAGGGTTACCATATACACGAGTAGAGTAGTGAGAAACCATATGCAACTAGGTCATCTCCTGAGACTTAATGAAATAGTCAAGTGAACCGTCACTTGAAGACCAGGGAAGTAATTCTCTGAGGTACCCTTTAGATGTTATTAGGGATTTCATCAATTAGGGCCTCAGGAACCACAGGCGTGTACCAAGATAATGCCACACAGTTTATGCAATCAAAGACACAATTTATACAATCAGACACATAGCTTATGCAATCAGATATACAGCTTATGCAATCAGAGACATTTATCCTCTCAAAGCCTTTCAGAATAGTAGCTTATATTTCCACTTATTATTCAATTTATAGGTGGCTCTGGAGTAGTAATCTAACTACTTTAGGACCCTTAGTATTCAAAGGTGACTTCGAGTCACGAATTACATCTGGAACCTCTAAATGGAATTATCTCTAAACTCATATCAGACGTCATTTCCCTTACCTTAAGCCCTTTTCAAAGAGAGAAATAGGCAAGCCATATATGTACTACTTATTATCCTATAAAAGACTTGAAAGGCGAGGACTCAACTTACTGCAGGAGTTCTAACATCCAGAAGTGAACAAGGGTCTTGAATCCTACTCAACGCTTTATGAATGGAATGACTCCTAAATTTCGTATATATATAACTTAAGGCTAAGACATGCCAAAAGAAAAGAAAGGGTAAGCTTCACATACCTTTTGTGGATTAACTGTAATTCAGCTCTCCTCGTTACCTCCTTGACCTAATAACATAAGAGTAATACTGATTTAATGACCTTTCACTTTCCTATTTCCAACTCTACAACCAATTACCCATAGGAATCATTTCCTTACCAAATATCCTCGACTAGTTTGTTACTAGTTCCAAAGTTACCAAAAATCGGACAGCATCTCCCCTATAACTTCAACATCCTTAAAATTTCACTAAGAAAAAATATTAACAACCATACCAACAACAACCAGGAGCATATACATAAATAAATTACTTCAACATTATCCAATACAACTCCAAACAACTAGCTCAAAACTACGATACCAAAATAGAGTTTTTAACCTTTATTTCATAAAACCTTTAACCATACTAAATGGAGGGTCGTGTGGCTGCAACAAGAAGCACGCACACCCTTTTTAGAACCCTTTACAGACCTGCAATACACAACCACACCAGCTACAACCGCGGCCCACAATCACAACACCCTACATGACTTCGATTTAGCTATGACGACTTCAATTTAGTTTGTTTCTAACGTCAAGCATCCTTATGCAATTTTTCTACTTCCAACCTTATTTAATAAATGTAATATACCTCATAAAATCATCATAAACTCCAATTTGAAAGAGAAAACCTTACCTTGCCCGAAACTCGCCAAACTCGCCAAAACTTACCTCAGAAGTTCCTTTAGCGCGACTAAAACATTGTGGCTGCTTGCTAACATTTTGTTGCTTCTCCAAACCATAAATTTAACTTACTAACATCTTCATAACATTGTGGTTTACCCTAGATAATTAATTCACAAAACTAAATCGGAGGCTTACCTTTCTTTCTCCTTGGCCGAACCTACTCTCTCTCTAGTTCTAGATTTTTTTTCTCTTCTTTCTTTCTCTAGAAGTCTCTTGAACTAGGAAGATAAATGAATTTCTTGTAGATAAGAATGATTCATAACATATATATATATAGAGAGAGAGAGGCTACTTTAGGGGGTGACTCATGTCAAGCCCTAAGTGGTGACACATGTCAAGCCCTAAGTGGTGACACGTGTCAAGCCCTCATTGGGCCAACATATCCCTTCCTCCTATCATAGGCTTCCACGTGGTAGGTGGGGACCACCCCACAGCTTCTGTTATATGGAACTCTCCCTTGATGCCATGTGGCACTCTCTTATACTTCCATGTGTCACTTTCTTTTAGTCCTCATGGATTCGTAATCTCGTCTTACTTTACGAACCTATGTAATCCTTTCTACGTAAGCTTGGTATGTACTCAAGTAACTTAAGTATGTAAGATTTCCAAGTTGGTAGCTTACGTAAGTAAGTCGAGTCCTACGACTCATTATTTGGTCTCGAACTTCTTTTGGATTTTTACAATGTTACTTCCAATCTTCCCTATCATGAGGTGTCACACTCTCCCTTCCTTAGAGTTTTTTTATAGCGTTATGGGCTATCCGGATCCCATAGTAACTTCTAAGAAGCTTGAGAAGCTTTAAGAAACTTTAAGAATCCTTCCAAAAACTTAAGAACCTTTCAAGATACTTAAGAAGCTTAAGAACCTTCCAAGGTACAAAAGTATGGGGTGTAACATCCTTCCCCCCTTTAGAACATTCATCCTCAAATGTGAACCAAAACCCTCCTCAAGATCTTATACTGACTATAGAGAGTGTTTCTCTGTTCTATCGCAATAATACATACTTTTACCGAGCAATTAATATCAGAGTTCCAAAGGTTGGGATTACCTATAGATGTAGAGAATAGGTACGGATACTTGTGCTTTATTTCCCTTTCATCTTCCCAGGTCATTTCTTTACGACTCTTGTTTTACCATAACACCTTGATGGAATCTATGTCCTTAATTTACCACCCTTTACTCCGCTCATCTAGGATGGCAACCGGTTTCTTCTCGTAAGATATATCCTCTATGACCTAGATATCCTCTGCAGAATATACTTGGGATGGATCACTAACACACTTTCGAAGCATCGATACTTGGAAGACTGGATGTACTACATTCGTATCTGCTAGTAAGTCCAACTCGCAGGCAACCTTGCCTATTCGGCGGAGGGTCTGATAAGAGCTAATACATCTCGTACAAGGACTAAGGTCCTCTTTCTTGCTGGATCTCATTACTTTCTCTGTGGATAACACTTTTGAGAGTGCTTAATTATAACTTGAAACTCTAGAGATCGACGTCAATTATCCGCGTTTGACTTATGTCGACTCAAAGCTACTAATAATCTCTCTCGAATGAGCTTCACCTTCTATACTTCTTATTGAACCATATCTGGGTGTATTAGTCATGTTTTACTTCCATCAAACCAATCAATTGGCAACCTACACTATCCGTCATACCAAGTCTGATACGGGGCCATCTGGATACTAGAATGATAGTTAATATCATAAGTACTTTTGACAAGTGGTAGGCAATTGTCAAAGCTACCTTTGGAGTCAACCGTATAGGCCCGCAACATATCGTCTAATGTTTAGCTAGTAAGCTTAGTCTTTCCATCAGTTTGAGGGTAAAATAGTGTACGAAGACTTATCTGTCTTCCCAATCTCTTCGTAAAGTGATCTTTGGTAGTTAACTATAACTTGGGCTCCTTTGTCTAGGAAAATAGCTATGGGAACTCCATAAGGTCCTACCACCCTCTTGACCAATAATTTTACACTATCTCGGCTGAGCAGGTAGTCTTTGATTGGAGGAACATGGGCTGATCTTCTTAATCTGCGGATAATATTCCATATAGAATTATCTGTCTAGGGAGTGCAAAGTGAGTCTTGTAGCCAAGGTCATGTTGTGGAATCTTCGACCTCGTATATTACTTCTTGCCTTCTTTAGATGATATCAATTGGTACCCTCACCTTTTTGGGTTTTGCTTTTTGCCCATCATAGTTAGCTACCAAGTTGTGCTGAAGTCCTCTCACACAATGACCTGTATAGCCATTCTGTGGTTTGCCTATTATTAACTGGTATTATGTTGAAGAACTGTGCCATACAAGTGTGCCATCTGTTTGTAATCAGCTAATCCTACTTGCGTTGCTTAAGCCCTTTTATAATTCCCTTAACATAACCTATAACACTCTAGGTACATAATCTCGTGTTGTTGCTTCGCTGCTAGTTTGGATTCTTCCATCTTGTGCGATCATAGTAGCACTAACGCACCAGATCCCACCAGAATTTCAAAGTTAAATGTTCTTAGGTGAGAGTAGTACTAGGATGGGTGACCCTTGTGGGAAGTCCTCGTGTCACGTTCCATTGCAATCCTTGCAATAATATGCGAAGGCACTCAACCTAGCCCAAGATTTACCTTAGCGTCTTTTTGTTAGTCTTCATGCTTTGCCTTGCCCTCTCCGCCCTTGTCTTACACTCAACGTCGGGATAGATCGTTGGTTCAACCACGGCTAGGTCCTATATTTTCCTTAGTACTCACCCCATCTCGGTAGTTTGGTCTAACCCATCTTAACATCTCTCTATGACGTATCCAAAACATCCTAGCTCCTTTTCTCATGTATTTCTCACTTGACCCTATACTTAACATATACATATTTATAGGTTACATAACCATTCTGATACAACTTGTATAAGATAGACATAATCTTTTCGTTTCCCGGCCCATCTTGATTTACATATCGACTTCACACTAGAACTTGCTTGCGCCAATGCTATTTTGTCCTACTCCTTTCTTTTATTCCTTTACATACTCCTTGGTCTCCTCATTTCCTACCATAAGAGATTTTCTATTATTTCTCCTTGCTACTTATATGTCACCATACCAGCGGACAATGACATTGTTGACATATCTTAATCTTTGCCCAAACACAGCCCTACTACCTTTTATAGGTCCTTAGTTTACTCAGTCCTACTCTCTTATCGTATTCACCCATTGTGGTAGGAACCCATCCCTTAGGGTTATACCAATGATTCTTTACACGGTCTTAGATACCGCAGCTCCTATTTGTTTATTGTTGGCCTCAAGCTCCTGCTAACTTGTGCCGGTATGGGAAGCGTTCCTGTCAACATGTAATAGTGTCAGTTGATTTTATCTCATACGTGTATTTTTGTCATCCATTTCCCCTCTTTAGGGCATACCCATGTCATCCTCTGTTTATTTTCAACTGTTCATAAGCATATGATTCTGTTCCAACACATTTGACATATTTCACCATGTCTACACCTTCTGTTAACTCATTTATACTTTAGGTTGCCCCTATAAAAAACCTTAATACAACCATGGGGTGCTTAGAATTCTCGATAAATAGTACACAATCTAGTCCAAGTACTGGTACTCGAGTCATATAACTAATGTAGTAGCTTAGTCGAAGCCGCATTTCCTTCATCCCAATCAGTACATCACTAGTGCTTATAATCGTGTCTGATTCTCTATTCGGGGGTACTTATACTCTGATGACACGTGTTTCTAGCTTTGCTATAACACTCTTTTCATCCCAATGAATATCATTTGTTCCTCTTAATGGACCCGCAATGCATCAATGGTCTTGCGGAGCTACCTCCCCCCTCATTCTTGAGGGGTCTTAATATTTTCCACAGTGGAGGTACATATACACAATACCCTTTTCTTCTTTATGTGCTTTCATCCTTATCGTGTACTCAATGCTGACTCCTAATCTTACTCACAATCAGATTCTTTAGTTACTTCATTACTAGGCCCTACGTACTTCCATGATGATCCTCATTAATGGTCAATCCCGGAGGGTAATATTTCTTAACCTTTATTCACGATCCTTACTCTGGACTAATTCCACTTGGTGGAGCAAGTGTACTTAACTCCCTTATCCCTCCTCGTCATTCTCATCCTTAATACCTCGCCGGCAGTCTTAAGACATTCATATCCATCACTATTCTTCTCACCATATTAGTATCGACCTTCTAATTACCACCCATACCGCCATTTACTTATTTCCCAAAGTCAGTTGTACTCCTAGTTTTGTCGGATCTTATCGTTACCTTGGATACAATATCTCAAGATATACTACAACCTTATATCTCATTCTCTTTTTATTTCAAAATATTTTGGCAGAGTTTTCTCTATATTCCTTACTATCCCAAACTTGCACTCAGGAAATACCAATAATGCCTCACAGGGCCAACATATATATATTCATATCACCTCCACACAGGGCCCAATATCAACAACAGTATAAAATAATGGACTTACCTCGTCTGTCCAACTCGAACTGCACCTGTTACACTTTCCTGTCTACTTTTCCCTTCAATCTTCAACTTTACATTTCAATCATATTTCAATCTTCTTACCTTATCCAGCATGCCTCCTTCACACCATTACTAACCTATATACTAGGTAGCTTCCAATATCATTCGTCATTTTCTTTTATCGATGTCGTTCTTCAGCTGAAACCAAAGGTTAGAAAAAGGAATTGCATGTCCTTTGACTAGGCTCTGTCGCACGATCTTAAATATAAAGGAAAGGTGACATCCTAAATTCCCTGTAGCCTCATGTTTATAGATATGGCATGCAACACACCGATAAACAAGACTCTACTAGACATGGTCTATAGACATTCCGAGGAAGGACCACTCTGATACAACTTCTGTCATGACCTAACTTCGTAGGCCATAACTAGGGTCTGACCTAGACCCCCGTATACATAAATCTCAACTATAAGAACTATACACAAGAATCCAGAGGGTGATAGCAAATTTGTCTACATATAGCCTCTTTTATTTGCACCATGTCAGCAAGGGCCTACAAGGCTGTCTTAACATAATAACATTTATAATATGTCATATAGGCACAACTGAATAAAACTGATAAACAACCCACCTACATATGTCTATGGACCTCTAAGAATATTAGCAGTGACATATGGCGGGATAGGGCCCCCGCCATACCTTTGAATAAACAACTATATACATTATACGATCAGCACCAAAAGCTAGGCTCCGAAATAGTGGAGCACTTCCGACATAGCTGAGTGAGAGTCCTAAGCTGGCGGATCTCCAAAGTAAGTATTTGTACCTGCGGGAATGAAACACAGACAATCCTCGAAGAAAGGGAGGTCAGTACGATATATGTACTGAGTTTGTAAACATAACACATCATAGCTGAGACCATAACTGAAACAAGGATCCAGGGGACAAGTGTAACAATTAACAAATTAATATACCTGCACCTTAGGACACGTAGTCATATACATCATCATACGCTGTGCCCGGCTCGCTAAGGAACTCAGTATCATAACTATTTCATCATATTACCATATCACTATATCATCATCCCTTCTCATCATATATATTATTTCATCAGGTCATCGTATACAGCATTATATCATCATATACGGCATAATCTTATCATATATGTCATCATAGTATATCTGAACCTCTATGGGGCTCGGGGTCACAAGTGTATCCCTATAGTTTCATATAAATGCCTACATAAGTATTCGACCCTTTAGTAAGGGACTCGGTGAAAGAGTAGTGTATATAACATACCGCACTCAGCCCCTTTATAGGACTCGGTAGCATTATCATATAGTAAAATATACCGAGGAACATTTGGCCCGATCCATAATTTAAAACAATGCAGAAGAATATATGGCTCGATCTATATTTTCATTAGATTATATATATATATATATATATATATATATATATATATATCCAGCTTGGGACTCGGTGAATAACTTCAGCATATAGGGCATCATTGTATGCTTCAACATCATCGTATATGGCATTTCATCATTGTATACTTCATATATATATATATACATAGACGGCCCGAGACTCGGTGAAGGAGTAATAAAGTTGTGCACGATAACATTCCCAGTCCATCGTGGGACTCGATAAAAAAAGGGTTACCATATGTACGAGTAGAGTAGTGAGAAACCATATGCAACTAGGTCATCTCCTGAGACTCAATAAAAAAGTCAAGTGAACCGTCACTTGAAGACCAGAGAAGTAATTCTCTGAGGTACCCTTTAGATGTTATTAGGGATTTCATCAATTAGGGCCTCAAGAACCACAGGCGTGTACCAAGATAATGCCACACAGTTTATGCAATCAAAGACACAATTTATACAATCAGACACATAGCTTATGCAATCAGATATACAGCTTATGCAATCAGAGACATTTATCCTCTCAGAGCCTTTCAGAATAGTAGCTTATATTTCCATTTACTATTCAACATATAGGTGGCTCGGGAGTAGTAATCTAACTACTTTAGGACCCTTAGTATTCAAAGGGGACTACGAGTCACGAATTACATCTGGAACCTCTAAATGGAATTATCTCTGAACTCATATCAGACGTCATTTCCCTTACCTTAAGCCCCTTCCAAAGAGAGAAATAGACAAGCCATATATGTACTACTTATCATCCTATAGAAGACTTGAAAGGCGAGGACTCCACTTACTGCAGGAGTTCTAACATCAAGAAGTAAACAAGGGTCTTGACTCCTACTCAACGCTTTATGAATGGAATGACTCCCAAATTTCGTATATATATAACTTAAGGCTAAGACATGCCAAAAGAAAAGAAAGGGTAAGCTTCACATACCTTTTATGGATTAACTGTAATCCAGATCGCCTTGTTACCTACTTGACCTAATAACATACAGAGTAATACTGAGTTAATGACCTTTCACATTTTAATTTCAAACTCTATAACCAAGTACCCATAGGAATAATTTCCTTATCCAATACCCTCAGTTAGTTTGTTACTAGTTTTAAAGTTACCGAAAATTGGGCAGCATCTCCCCTATAACTTTAACATCCCCAAGATTTCACTCAAAAAAATTATCAACAACCATACCAAAAACAACCAGAAGCATATATATAAATAAATCACTTCAACATTACCCAATACAACTCCAAACAACTAGTTCAAAACTACAATACCAAAATAGAGTTTTTAACCTCTATTTCATAAAACCTTTAACCATACTAAATGGGGGGTCGTGTTGCTGAAACAAAAAGAACCAACACCCTTTTTATAACCCTTTACATACCTTCAACACACAACCACACCATCTACAACCGCGGCCCACAATCACAACACCCTATGCGACTTCAATTTAGCTATAACGACTTTAATTTAGTTTGTTTCTAACGTCAAGCATCCTTATGCAATTTTTCTACTTCCAACCTTATTTAAGACATGTAATATACCTTATAACATCATCATAAACTCCAACTTGAAAGAGAAAATCTTACCTTGCCCGAAACTCGCCAAAACTTACCTCGGAAGTTCCTTTAGCGCGACTAAAACTTTGTGGCTGCTTGCTAACATTTTGTTGCTGCTCCAAACCATAAATTTACATTACTAACATCTTCATAAAATCTTGGTATACCCTAGATAATTAATTCACGAAATGAAATCAGAGGCTTATCTTTCTTTCTCCTTGGCCGAACCTACTCCCTCTCTAGTTTTAGATTTTTCTTCTCTTCTTTCTTTCTCTAGAAGTCTCTTGAACTAGGAAGATAAATGAATTTCTTGTAGATAAGAATGAGTCATAACATATATAGAGAGAGAGGCTACTTTAGGGGGTGACATATGTCAAGCCCTAAGGGGTGACACGTGTCAAGCCCTTATTGGGCCAACACATCCCTTCCTCCTACCATAAGCTGCCACGTGGTAGGTGGGGTCCACCCCACAACTGCTTCCATGTGGAACTCTCCCTTTATTCCATGTGGAACTCTCTCATGCTTCCATGTGTCACTCTCTTTTTCTCCTCGTGGGTTCGTATTCTCATCTTACTTTATGACCCTATGTAATCCTTGCTACGTAAGCTTGGTATGTACTCAAGTAAGCTTGGTATGTAGTCAAGTAGCTTAAATATGTAATATTTCCAAGTTGATAGCTTATGTAAGTAAGTCAAGTCCTATGACTCATTATTTGGTCTTCAACTTCTTTTGGATTCTTACAACGCTATTTTCAATCTTTCCTATCATGAGGTGTCACATTCTCCCTTTTTAGAGTTGTTTGACAACGTTATGGGCTATCTGGCTCCCATGGTAAATTCTAAGAAGCTTTATAAGCTTTAAGAAGCTTTAAGAATCCTTCCAAAAACTTAAGAACCTTTCAAGATACTTAAGAAGCTTAAGAACCTTCCAAGGTACAAAAGTATGGGGTGTAACAACGACCCTTCTTGATTTCGGGGCTTCGGTCCATCTTGATATTGATTGTGCTTAGTATGAAGGCATGACATACCTATTGGGCGAAATTGATTATTTGACAACTCTTTCAAATTGAATTATAAGTTTGTTGATATTTGAGCCTTCGAATATTGATATTGATTTTGAAACTCTTCAAGGTTTGTATTAGATACTTTTATATACTTGTTCACTTGGGCTTACTTTTACCTTATTGAACACCTGTGATGAACAAGGGAATTGAAGAATTTAATGGCTCCAATCCCAAAGTTTATACACCACTAAGCTTTATGCTTAGCGATAGTTATTTTCTATCGTAGGTAATGTGCGGGACGAGATGTGAAGATGGCCATTTGGAGTAGACTTTTGGATCCCTTGTGAAGATCACATTTTCATATGCATCTAGTTTTGTAAATATTTTAGGGACTTGTACAGGATACATGTGGCACTTATATATGATATTTTGAAGGCTTGTGGAAATAAAACTGTATGCTTGTAACTTGAACTAGGTGACTAGTTTTTCTTTTTTTGGAGTATGTTTTTAACTCAAGTCATGCCATGTATTGGATTTATACCTTGAATTGTCATTATGCACAAAGGAAGATAATAGTCTTGTGATAATTACTAGTTTGAGTTTTGTGTATTTTATGGACCCACAATGGTGTTGAATTGGAAATAGAATTTCAAAACAAGTTGTCTAAATGTGTTGAATATTTGAGATTAAGAGAAAAAAATATCTTTAGCTTCGTAAGTGGAATCCTCCTAAAGGGGATGCTACATCGGTTCTCGATTTTTATGTTCGATCTCGATTGATGGAGTCAGAAGTCATGTCTCAAATCAAGTGTCGATGTTGGATTATAATCGATCATCGAGGTCAGGTCAAGATTCAACACTACAACACGACTTAGATCATGAAAGAAGTGAGAATTCCCTAAAATGCCTTATAGCCTCCTATTCATTGATGTGACGTGCTTTAAAACCATGAATAAGACTTTACTTGACGTGGCATGTTGGACACCCTAGGATATTTTAAATCTTGTGCTCTGATACCAGGTTTTTCATGAATCGACCTATGATCTAGTCGTAACATGGCAATTGAAACCCCGAAGGGGTCCAACCAAGCTTCTTGACATATCATAAGCAAGCATAAGGTAAAGTAAGAGCAAAACTAACATAGAAAGAGTCTAAACATGAATCATGAAAGAAGAGTAAATTTCACAACATAGGCTCTATGACATAGGTCCAACATTTGCCTCTACTATATAAGAAGGGTGGGGCTAAGACATGTCCCTAACTCACCCTCACACGAAATATAACAACTCGAGTCTTATCAAAGCAACTTCACCTACCTTAATCCAACCAGACTTTGCCTTTTTTTAGGAATTACTCATTCCATAAGGGATCTACACTTTCTACCGTACAAAGCCTCAAATGGATCTATTTCAATGCTAGAGAAATATCTATTATTATAACCAAACTTTATTAATGGCAAATGTTCATCCCAATTTCCTTTAAAATCAATCACACATGCTCTCAACATATCATCTAATATCTGAATGGTACATTCCACCTAACCATCTGTTTGTGGGTTAAAGGTTGTACTTAGCTTCACTTAGGTACCAAGATCCTTTTGGAAAGATTTCCAAAACTAAGATGTAAACTTAGTACCTCGATCAGAAATAATAGACAATGGAACACCATGAAGCTTTACCAACTCTTGAATATAAAATCTAGCATAGTCCTTAGCTGAGTATGAAGTCTTAATTAGGAGAACATAAGCCGACTTAGTCATTCGGTCAATAATCACCCAAATAGAATCATGTTGCCTACTAGCATGAGGCAAACCAAAAACAAAGTCCATATTCAAGGCCTCCCACATACAAGTAGGAATATCAATGTCTTGAGCCAAACCTCCCGGCTTTTGATGCTCAACTTTCATTTGTTGATAATTAACACACTTAGCCATAAATTCTGCTATATCCCTCTTCATGCCATTCCACCAATATACTTCTCTTAGATCTCGATACATTTTTGTGGAACCAAAATGAATAGAATACCGCAAACTATGAGCTTCAGACTATATTTTATCTTTCAAGCCATCTACATTCAGAACACACAATCAACCTTGATATCTTAAAACACCATCTCCCCTTCGGAGAAAGCCTTAATGACCTTTTCAGGGACCACTTTCTTCAATTCAACCAAAGCGGGATCATCATCTTGCTTTGCCTTTACATCCATCACAAGAGATGATTCAGAACCATTTTGCACTATAACACCACCATCTTCTGAATCAATCAATCGAACACCCAAATGGGCTAATCTATGCACATCCTGAACTAACTCTTTCTTCTCATCATCAACATAGGAAACATTGTTCATTTTTGTGGAACCAAAATGAATAGAATACTGCAAACTATGAGCTTCAGACTATATTTTATCTTTCAATCCATCTACATTCAGAACACACAATCAACCTTGATATCTTTAAACACCATCTCCCCTTCGGAGAAAGCCTTAATGGCCTTTTCAGTAACCACTTTCTTCAATTCAACCAAAGCGGGTTCATCATCTTTCTTTGCCTTTACATTCGTCACAAGAGATGATTCAGAACCATTTTGCACTATAACACCACCATCTTTTGAATCAACCAATCGAACACCCAAATGGGCTAATCTATGCACATCCTGAACTAAATCTTTCTTCTCATCATCAACATAGGAAACATTGTTCATTTTTGTGGAACCAAAATGAATAGAATACTGCAAACTATGAGCTTCAGACTATATTTTATCTTTCAATCCATCTACATTCAGAACACACAATCAACCTTGATATCTTTAAACACCATCTCCCCTTCGGAGAAAGCCTTAATGGCCTTTTCAGTAACCACTTTCTTCAATTCAACCAAAGCGGGTTCATCATCTTTCTTTGCCTTTACATTCGTCACAAGAGATGATTCAGAACCATTTTGCACTATAACACCACCATCTTTTGAATCAACCAATCGAACACCCAAATGGGCTAATCTATGCACATCCTGAACTAAATCTTTCTTCTCATCATCAACATGGGAAATATTGTTCATTTTTGTGGAACCGAAATGAATAAAATACCGCAAACTATGAGCTTCAGACTATATTTTATCTTTCAATCCATCTATATTCGGAACACACAATCAGCCTTGATATCTTAAAGCACCATCTCCCCTTCGGAGAAAGCCTCAATGGCCTTTTTAGTAACCACTTTCTTCAATTCAACCAAAGTGGGATCTTCATCTTGCTTTGCCTTTACATCCATCACAAGAGACGATTCAGAACCATTTTGCACTATAATACCGCCATCTTCTGAATCAACCAATCGAACACCCAAATGGGCTAATCTATGCACATCCTGAACTAACTCTTTATTCTCATCATCAACATGGGAAATATTATTCATGGACAACCTACTAAAAGAGTCGGCAACCACATTTGCCATACTCGGATGGTATAGCACACTTATGTCATAATCCTTTAACAATTCAAGCCATCTCCTTTGTCGAAGGTTCAAGTCTTTTTGAGTGAATACATTTTGAAAAACTTGTGATTACTGAAAACATCTACATGGACACCATAAAGATAGTGTCTCCACAATTTCAAAATAAATACCATCGCCGCCAATTCCAAGTCATGAATTGGATAATTCTTCTCATGCACCTTGAGTTGCCTTGAAGCGTAGGCTATTACTTTACCATTTTGCATTAGCACACAACCAAGACCAACCCGTGAAGAATCACAATAACAACTAACCCATCGAACCCTTCTAGTAAAGTAAAAACTGAAGCGGAGGTAAGCTTATCCTTCAATTCTTGGAAGCTTTTCTCACATGCCTAGGACCATTGGAATTTCACCTTCTATTTAGTCAAAGAAGTCAAGGGCGATGCAATGGAAGAGAAACCTTCCACAAACTATCTATAATAACCGGCTAACCCCAAAAAACTCTAAATATTAGAAGGACTCAATGTTCTAAGCCAATTCTTAACCGTCTCAATCTTATTTGGATTAACTATAATTCCTTCTCTGGAAACAATGTGACCAAGGAAAGCAACCGACGTTAGCCAAAAATCATATTTGCTAAACTTTGCATAGAACTGATGGTCCTTGAGAATTTGCAACACAATCCTTAAATGATTGGCATGCTCTTTCTCACTCCGCGAGTAAATCAAAATATCATCAATAAAGAAGATCACGAACATATCCAAATATTGTCTGAACATCTTGTCCATCGAATCCATAAAAGCTGCAGGGACATTTATTAGTCCAAAACACAACCAACAATTTAAAGTGATCATATCAAGTTCTAAAAGTTATCTTTGGAATGTCATATTCCTTCACTCGGAGTTGATGATAACCCAATTAGAGGTCAACTTTTGAAAAGTAACTCGCTCATTGAAGTTGATCGAACAAGTCTGCATTCCTTGGTATGAGATATTTATTCTTAATTGTAACTTTGTTCAACTGCCGATAATCAATACACATACAAAGAGAACCATAGCACCCTATGAAGAGATACTCAATCTAATGAAACCCTTATCTAGAAAATCCTTCAATTGCTCTTTTAACTCCTTAATTTCCATCGGATCCATACGGTAAGGAGGTATAGAAATAGTTTGTGTACCAGGAAGGAAATCTATACCAAAGTCTATTTCTCTTTCAGGAGGAATATCTAGAAGATCTTTAGGGGGAACTTCTGAAAATTCATTTACAACTGAAACTGCCTCAAGAGTAGGAGTCTCAGAGATAGTATCTCTAACCCAAACTAAATAGTAGATCCGACCCTTAGTAATCATTTTCTAGGCCTTAAGACATGAAATGAATTGATTCTTAACCACCGAATTATTACCCTTCCATTCAACAATAGACTCATTAGGAAATTGGAACTTGACCCTGCGTGTTCTACAATTAATGCATGCATAAGAGGTATGTAACTAATCCATACCAAGAATAATGTCAATATCAGTCATATTTAGTTCGACAAGATCACAAGGGATAACTTTGTGCAAAACCAACACGGGCTAATTTCTATAAACTCTTTTAGCCATAACCGACTCACTTAAGGGAGTATAAATGGAAAAGAGTTCTAGCAACACTTTGGGGCACACATCAAATCTCACAGCCATATAAGGAATAACAAAAGACAAATTTTCACCCAGATCAAGCAATAAACATCATAGTGAAAGACCTATAACATACCGGTAATAATATTGGGACTCTTCTCCACCTCTTGCCTATCATGAAGAGTATAAAACCGGTTGTTACGTTGACCATCTTTAGGTTGACTTGGGAACATTATAGAACTTTGCCACCTTGAGCAACTTGGCCTTGAGGATGACATCTACCCTTGTTGTAACATGAGGTCACTCGGATTGCATATGGCCTATTTTTCCACATCCAAAGCAAGCATCCGTCCCCACCAAACATCTCCCTCCATGATTCTTCCTGCAATTTGCACACTTGGGAAATAAAGGGCTAGTAGCATTTGCACCTCCTCCTTGAGCCTTAAGGTATGGCACCCTATCATTAACGAACTTTTTTTTAGAACCTTGGCCTTATAAACAACAGCTACTACCACCATTGGACCTAGCATTTGAGAACCTACCTTTATACTGGGCTCTCTTGAAATCTCTCATTCTCATCTCTTTGAGTTTGTCTCGCTCAATTTGCTCAGTGAAAGTCATGAGCTTCCTTGATAAGCATTGTAGTACGACATTTCTTAGCAACCAATTCGGATACCCTCAATATAAATTAACTCATTAGGGCACATGGATTGGAAACCAATGAAGGAGCATACTTGGATAGCTTAGTAAACTTGATGGCATAGTCCCTCATTCCTATGTTTCCTTGTCGAAAATTGATGAACTCTAACATCTTGATTTCCCTTAGTTCAAAAGAAAAAAAATGATCAAGGAAAGAAAGTTTGCAAACCTCTCATTCAATAGGTCCTTCATCTATCCTCTCTATCTTTCATTGAATATACCAAAATTAAACAACACTTTTTAGTTCGTAATTTCCAACTCCGCTTTCTCTTCCGAAGTCACCCCCATAAAACTCACTATCTTGTATACATCATAGATATGCTCTAGGGGATTTTCATTAACTTTTGAACCATGGAACTCTAGAGAGTTCATCCTTGCAAAGTACCTCACTCTAGAAGCCAGAGTGGGAACATTATGAGGAGCCACAACCCTTTGGTTAGCCTCAACTTGGGCTAGTATAGTGATAGCGATTCGAAATTCCTCATTAGCAACTTGGTCAAGTAGAGGACCAATGTCTTGAGTAACTTGTCTTTCTAGAGGCATTTTTTGAAAATCGCAAAGGACAATCGTTAGGAAAAAGAAGTCTTAGAGTAAACTCTACAGCATGACTTAGATCATGAAAGAAGTGATAATTCCTTAAAACACCTTATATCCTCTTATTCATAGATGTGGCATGCTTCAAAACCATAAATAAGACCCTACTTGATGCGGCATGTTAGACACCTTAGGATATTTTAAACCTTGTACTTCGATACCAGGTTTGTCATGACCCAACCTATGACCTAGTTGTAATACGGCGATCGAAACCCCGAAGGGCTCCAACCAAGCCTCCTGACATATCATAAGCAAGCATAAGATAAAGTAAGTGCAAACATAACATAGAAAGAGTCTAAACATGAATCATAAAAGAAGAGTAAATTTCACAACATAGACTCCATGACATAGGTCCAATATTTGTCTCTACTATATAAGAAGAGTGGGGGCTAAGACATGTCCCTAGATCACCCTCACATGAAAAATAACAAAGTCTTTGAAATGAAACAAGCAACTCATAACTAGTCCCCAATAGATGAGGACTCACAAAACACTTCGTCAATAAGGAAACTCTACTAGCCACATGTGATAGGAGCATTATCCTCAACCCCTACATTATGAGATAATGTAGGCAACAAATATGTGTTAGTACTTTTGAATGTACTAAGTATGAGGGCATGACATGTAATATAAATCATAAGATACAATGATTAATTAGTACATGATAAATAGGACAAGTGAAGTCATGAGGAAACCATAATGATCAAAGCAATTGAAAGGCATAGCTGAAATAGTGAAAGTACATAAAAGATTATACATATGTAGGATAGAAGCATAAACGACAATAAGACCATGCGAGCTATAACATGGAATCCCGATGTCTCCCCATACAATGGAAGAAAGTGGAATCTACTTGTCAAGGTGACTCTACCCCGCTAGGTGGGTCATGTACATACATTATATATAAATCCACTAGTTAAGCCATAAAGGAATACCTATGGTGGCACATAGTTTAAGGGACAAGAGGCTGCTACTAAGGCGTTTTGTAGAGACCCCACCTCAAGTCCACTCGATGCTAAGTCAAATAATATGGAATACATAACATAGTAAACATACTTAGCATATATCATAACTTGTTCATAAACTTCACTATTCATAGAATAGCGCATTTCCTAAGATAATTGCAATATTAGTATTGGCCAGTCATCATTACAAATCATATTTGTGTAATTCATATCATTAGTTCTTAGGTCATTATATAGGTCCCTAAGTTACCTTTCTTCATAACTTGTATGAAATACATATCTTGAACATACTCGTAATTCATGATCATAATTCATACTTGAATTTAGAGTAAAACTCGTAAACATAGTCAATTTGAATGAAAACCATGATAGTACTTGAAAATCATTGAATTTATATTCATACTTCATAGTATCATCATTGAAAATAGCTTTATGCATGGGCAATCATAATTCAACTTGAAACCATGTAATTCATGCAGAAACATACTTATAATGATTAAAAATATAATTAAAATAGCCTAATGCAATTTATCAAATTAGGATTACAAGCCTAATTGACATTCATGAGATTTTGAATGAAAGCCTTGGGTCTTAATAAGTGAAAAGGACCCATGGATCAATCTGTACATACCTTGAATGAATATGAGCTTAGAATTGAAAAAGGAGACTTGTTCTTGAAGAAACCCTAGCCAAACTTGATGAAGAAGATGAACCCTTGAATGAACCTTGAGAGAGAAGTCTTAAAGTTGATTGGAAATTAATGAGGGAAAAGAATAGGCTTAAAAATATTTAAGACAAATTTGTAATAAATTTGGTCTCAAAAACGTCCACATACATTAATAAAAGAATAGGGAAATAACCAGAGTACCCCTCATTTAACTGTGGCTGGGACTCACCACGGAAGACCCATCATGACCCGTGGTGGTGTCCGTGATGATTGAGTTGGGATTGAAATTTTAAAGTTGCAGGGGAAGGGTTTTAGAACTTCCTCCATGGAACCTTTCACGTTCCATGAAGTGCATTACGGCCTGTGAAACATGGGCATGGTGCAGGCCCTACAGGTGGGTTTATAGGAGTGACCACCACGGAACCCATCACGGTCTATGAAGCTCTGTACGGCCCTTTGGTGGTGAGGTATGGTCCTTGCCATGGGATCATGTTTTGAGGTCTCATAGGAGGGGTCACCACGAAGTGATTCATGGCCCATAGTTCTCACCATGGTCCATGATGCCCTGTCATGGACCTCTCCCTATAGAACTAAGCATCAGGGTTACCACCACGATCTGTGGTGCCTACCATGACTCGTGATGGCCTTCCGTAGTCATCACCTAGTGCTAAAATTTTAGGTTTCAGAATATTCATGCTTTGATCCTTGTTTTTTGACTTTTCAAATTTTGGGGTTTTACAATATATATGGTCTGACAAGTGTTAGTAGAACTTCTAAAAGCTCAAGACTCTCCTGACTATGACTCTTATCCAATCATTGTCGGTTGAAGGGAAGGATTTCATTATGTTTTTGGATGCTTCACTTTTGAGTTTAGGTGATGTGTTGATGTAGGACAAAAATGTCATAGCTTATGCTTCTAGGAAATTTAAGCATCATGAGAACAACTACCCAACCCATGATTTAGAGTTGGGACTAGTTTTATTTGCACTGTAGATCTGGCGGTATTATCTCTATAGTGTCAGGTATGAGGTATTCACATATTATCGTAACCTACAACTTGTGTTTACACAGAAGAATTTGAATCTAAGACAAAAGAGGTGGATGGAGTTGTTGAAGGATTATGATATGACCATGTAATATTATCTGGGTAAGGACAATGTGGTGGTAGATGCATTGAACCAGAAAATCATCAGCATGCACAGTTTAGCTTTTTTGGGGGGTGTCTAAGTGACCCTTGGCTAGAAAGATTCAAACTCTAGAATCCAAGTTCATGAAGTTGGGCATTTTCGAAAAGGGTGGAGTGTTGGCTAGTATGAAGGTTAAGCCCAGATTTCTAGAATAAATCAAGGTCAAACAGTCTAAGGATGTGCAATTGAACAAACTCCAAAACAAGATGGTATTTGGGGAGGCCGTAGATGCCACACTTGATGCCTATGGGGTATTATATTTTAGAGGGTGGGTTTGCGTCCCTTGGGTTGATGACTTGGTTCAGAATTTGTTTATGGAATCTCATGATTTATGGTACTCGATTCATTTGAGCGTAACTAAAATGTACCAGGACTTGAGACAACTTTATTGGTGGCTTGGAATAAAGAACGAGATAGTGAAGTATGTTTCCAAGTGTCAAAATTGTTAGTAGGTGAAATATGAACAACAGAGGCCTACAGGATTACTTCAAAGGATGCCCACTCCAGAGTGAAAGTGGGAAAGGATAGCCATGGACTTCGTGGGGGGGTCTTCCTAAGACCTTGGGAAAGTATGATTCAATTTGGGTCATCTTGGATAGGATGACTAAATTAGCCCATTTCCTTCCATTCAAGGTAGATTACAACTCCTAGCAGTTGACCAAGATTTATGTCAAGGAGATAGTAAGGTTAAATGGGGTGGCCATTTCCATCATGTCAGAAAGAGGTACACAGTTTACTTTTATATTTTGGGGCAAGTTAGACAAAGATTCGTGTCACGTCCTGAGCCTACACCCTGAACATGGTGGACACTCAGAAATCATAGCTTGTGTTAAGTGAATCCTTGGTCTGGCTCACTATTGAGCAGAATAATAAACGTATATGCAGAAGTTTAAGGAGATGTACATTTGAAAACAATTAAACAAAATTAAAATCTCAATCATTCTTAATGTGAAAGTCTGAAAATAATTCTAAATATAGGTAATAATAAAGTTTAAAACATCAAGAAATAAGACTAAACTAACTCACTATCTAATCTATGAAGCCTTTACTAAACTGAGATAGGTGCCAGAACAAGACCTATAGCTACCTTAACATTGAACTAAAAGTCTACTATAGCTAAAAGACTTAAACAAATGGAGTCTTTCGAAAGAAAGGATGTTTGACCAAAAGCTGATGGAAAGAAGATCTTAATGAAGCTCCTATTAATGATCCTAAATACTCATATTCTGCATCATAAAACAGTGCAATGTCTAATGACGTTAGTATATGGAATGTACAATATGTAATAAGGCTGAATGAAACAATGTGCTATCTGAAATACATATGCTGAAAGGAAACTGAAGGTAACTCAACTAAAAGTAAAACATGTAAGTGTAATGAAAACAAGTAAATCTTTTCAATGAATTTCCAATAATGTCAAGTACTAAAATAGTATACTTTACTTTCATAGAGAGTTTCTCTAATCAAAAATCCCATCACTATAAGTCTCATGATAATATAATATTTTGCCCACGTTGTCAAGACATTCAATACTTTACTAGGGTAAAGGGCGAACTAAACTTGTGGATCCATATCTAAGCCCATATATGGGGTTGGGTGAGGAGTCGCTCAAATCAATGGTATAATCCTACATACGTTGGGGGCACAGTTTATAGGGTTTGAGTTATCTAAACTCCTATCCAAATTGGTACTCAATACTACTCCCAAAACATGCAATAACACTCATATTAATCTTTTTTGTTGAGTTAATACTCAAAAGTACTTATTTGAAACCATACTGAACCTTTTTTTAACTAACTAAAACTTCTTTCTAAAACTGATCATGGTTTCTTTGAGCTAGTCATGCTCTTACCATGAAAATAATGCTTTTGGTATGCTTAGTGTTGCCTAAAAACTCTTCTAAATGATAGCTTAAAAGACTTGAAACATAATTTTAGTGAAAATAATACATAAAATATAATGGTGTAAAAGTTTTAGACGATTCTCTGTCAAATAGGGTTCATGTTGTAAAAAAAAGGCATGAACAACAATCACGGATCAGAAATACAAGGATAATTACAATCTCAATGACAAAAACCAGCAAATCAATAATACTGAAGTAAGAACGGTTTAAATTATGAAACATGAGGTAAAACCCTAGGTTGAATCTTACTAACAAAATTTTTAATGTAGGGCGTGAAAATGGATATGGTCCAACACTATGATAGTGTACATGCATGAGAAAATAAAGTTCTTGAAGAAAGCTCGCTTGAATGTTTGAAATCCTAGGTTTTGATCCTCTTGATTTTTGCTCTAAGCCTTTATCACGACCTAAGCAATGACCTAGATGTAACATGGCAATTAGAATCTCGAGGGACTCCAACCAAGCCTCTTAGCATTCATCACATAATAAGGTAAGTAAATACATCAATAAAAACGTAAAATGGAAGATAAGTCTCAAAATAGAAGTTTCGAATAAGGAGAAACTCAAGCAACATGTCCAAAAAAATAGAACTACATCATCATCGTCTAAACTTGTCCAGAAAAGGGCATAAGACAAGCCCTATCTCATACAAAAGAAAAAAGATAAGGTCATTGAAAGAAATGTTAACTCATGTTGATTATACCCTCAAAGAATGAGGGATCACCAATCAAGTGATACTAGCAATAGACCAACTTTAGCCACGAGGGCGAGGATAAGTGTGATGATTGTCGAGCCCGACATTATGATACAATGTAAGAAAAAATATGCATTAGTACATTAAAAGTACTAAGTATGTGATAACTATGCAATGCATGATATAAATCATGATAGTCGAATGACCAAGCTTAAAATATAGTAAAATCCTTTTAAAAGAATCATAAGACCGTACGACATGGTCAATGCCAAACTCATAAAAAACTCATAGTAAACCATAGCATAGTGAGAGTCATAAATCATTGTGAAAGATATCATTAACCAACAAAAATCATGTGAATTATAATATGGAGTCCGGTGTTTTCCTCACACACCAAAAATAGAGGGTCCATACATGCAAAGGTAATAACTGTAACATCGCCTAAATGAATCCACTAAGCTAATAACGAATCAATCCTCAACTATGTTGTGACCTATTGTAAGGAATCAAGCCTCATTCGTCGTTCCAAGCCTACTCCAGTTAGCTTTTCTCTTACAGAGCCTTGTCTGTTCGATTGCTTTCCTAGTCTTCTTCCTTCTTCATTAGATAAATAGAAATCAAGCCTCTACTAACGAGTGATCCTTCTTCCTATGGTGGAATGTAGTTATAGGACAATGTGATTTCTACTAATGGTCTCATGCCTCTACTAATGGATGAGCCTCTATCCCAAAGTCCACTCCATGCTAAGTAAACTCCCAACGGAATAAGTAAATCATTTATCATTCATAATATTAGGAAAGGCAATAACCAACAAATCTACATCATAAAATATATCATAAGAATAGCTCCTCGAAAACTATGAACATAACATGAACATATAGACATTTACCTCTCTAAGCATTAAAACATGATTTCTTTCATATTGTGAGAAAACCTTTCACAATTCATGATTTCTTGCTTAGAAGTATACTTGAAAATATAATTCATAACTTTCATAAATCATTCATAAATTATTAATCATAAATTCACAGTTTAAACTTGAAATTCATAGCATTATGAATGGTTCCTTGCAAAACTTGAAACATGTAATTTAGATTGAATTATGCATGAATAGATTATTGAAATTGAGTAAAAGAATAATTGAATTTATCCAATGCAAAATCATCATATTAGGGTTTAGGAGAATTTCATAAAAAGATAATTGAGAAAACCTTTGGGTCTCCATGCATAGAAGAAAATCTATGGATGAATTACCACATACCTTGGAGAATTCCATCCTTGAAATTAAAAGATGAGATTTGAAGCTTGAATAACCCTAATTCACCTTGGGAGGAATCCTTTGGAGAAGAAGACTTGAATTCTAGAAAGATTATTTTTAGTTTCAATGACTTGGAAGATAATGAGGGGGATTCAAATACTTTAGGTAGTTATAGGCTTATAATATAGGCTCCAATTTCATTTATTAGGGATTAATTTGATAGGAAAAGATGGAAATAACCTTGAAATTAACTAACGGAGACAAGTTGGCGAGATCAGTCAAACTCGTCGTTCTGATCGGTGAGTCACCAATCTCCTACTCATCTCGCCAAAGTGACTAAGTTTTCTAAAGATTTTTATCTGAAATACTTGGCAAGTTTCTTCAGCTTGTCGTCCAAGTCGGTGAGTCACCAAAATTGCCTTTTCCTCACCAACTCGCTTGCTATCTCTACTAACTTCTCTTGGCGAGGTAACTCATCCCTCCAATCCCAATCGGCGAGTTGCCAAACCATTTCCTTCTTGCTCACCTTTTCTACTTTCTGAGCAATAATTTTAGGGCCTTTTGGCAAGGTCCCCTTGTTTCCTAAACAAATTGGCGAGTTGCTTAAGATGAACCACTATCGGTCTGGGCCCTGTTAGTCTCCCTAGCACGTTCCTTAAGTTTTTCCTCCTCAATTTGTTCGGAGTGAGTCATCAACCTTGATATGTCCTTTTCTTTGACTAACATGGCAATTTTGTACTCTTTGGAAATCAAGTTCGAAATACCCAAAACAAACTTTATCATACGAGCTCTAGAGTTGGCAAACATAACTGGAGCATACTTCAAGGAACATTCCCTCACACTCATGTTCCCTAGTTTCAAATTGATGAACTCTTGGATCTTAGATTCTCTCAACTCCAAAGGAAAGAAATGGTCTAGAAAGGTATTCTTGAACTCTTGGATCTTAGAATGGTATTCTTGAGCAACTCTCTTAAGTTGGTAAACAACCAAAACCACCTTCTCCACCGGTGACACCCCCATTATGTCAACAATATTTTGGATGTCTTCAATGAAGTCTTGGGAATCCTCATCCAACTTGGAACCATGAAACTCTGTGGGATTAATTCTAGTGAAAGTCACAAACTCTTGTCACTATCGTACCCACATTTGGATTCACAGGAGTAACTACTTCCTGATTGTCTTATGTCATCATAGCTTGTGCAAGAACTTAAAATGCGGACCAAAATTCGGCATGAGTCACCTGCTCGACCAAGGGATTCATAGGAGCTTGAGGGGCTCGGTGATCGTCCTCCTCAATCACATTCATTTGTAGTAGAGATCTTAGTGGAGGCATGATTCTGTAATCGCAAAGAGAAAGTATTAGAAGGGAAAACATTGGGGATCAACTCTATCGCACCACTTGAGAATGATGAAAGAAGTAAAGTTTCCTAAATGCCTCATAGCCTCCTATTTATAAATGTGGCGCTCTTCACACCCATGAATGAGACTCTACTTGACACGGCATATTAGAATCTATAGGACACCTTAAACCATGTGCTCTTATACCAAATTTATCATGACCCAAGCTAGGCCCTAGACGTGAAATAACGATTAGAATCTCGAGGAACTCTAACTAAGCCTCTTAACATTAATTGTATACATAAGATAAGGAAAGACATCAATAAAAGCATAAAGTGGAAGATAAGACTCAAAATAGAAGACTCAAATAAGTAGAAACTCTAGCAACATGTCTGAATAAATAGAACTATACCATCATCATCTAATAATGCATCTACTAATCTAGATGGGGGCATAAGACAAGCCATAGCTCATCCAAAAGATAAAATATAAAGTCATAGAAAGAAATGTAAACTGATGTTGGTTACGCCCTCGAAGCATGAGGACACACCAATCGAGTGATACTAGCAATAGACCAACTCTAGCCACGCGCGACATGATGAGAGTGATGATCGTCAAGTCCTACATTATGATATAATGTAGGTAAAAATATGAGTTAATACATGGAAAGTACTAAGTCTGTGATAAATATGCAGTGCATGACATAAATTATGATAGTGCAATGATCAAGCTTACAACATAGTAAAATCCTTTTAAAGGATCATAGGAACATAAGACATGATCAATGCAAAATGCGTAAAAAATCATAGTAAACCATAGCATAGTAAGAGTCATAAATCATTATGAGAGATACTATTAATCGACATAAATCATGTGAGCTATAACATGGAGTACGGTGTTTTTCTCACACACCTAAAAGAGAGGGTCTATATTTTCCAAGTTAAGAACCCTAACATCGCCTTAGTGGATCCACTAAGCTATTAAGGAATCAAGCTTTAATTATCGGGTAACCGTTTTTAAGGAATCAAGCTTCTACTAATGGGTGACCCTTTCTAAGGAATCAAGCCTCTACTACTAGGTGATCCTTCTTCCTACGGTGGCACGTAGTTGTGGGAATATGGGATTTCTACAAATGATCTCATGCCTCTACTAATGGGTGAGCCTTTATCCCAAATTTCATTCGGTGATAAGTAAACTCTCAATGAAATAAGTAAATCATTTATCATTCATAGCATTAGGAAAGACTATAATCAACCAATCCACATCATAAAATTCATCATAAGAATTATTCCTTGAAAACCATGATCAAAACATGAACATATTGACACATACCTCTCTAAGCATCTAAAACATAATTTCTTTCATAGTGTGATAAAACCTTTCATAATTCTTGGTTACTTGCTTCGAAACATACTTGAAAACATAATTCATAACTTTCATAATTCATTTAGAAATTCTTGATCGTAAATTCATAGTTTAAACTTAAAATTCATACCATAATGCATGGGTCCTTGAAAAATATATTAAAAATATGTAATTTAGATTGAATCATGCATGAATAGATCATTGAAATTGAAAAAAATATAATTGAATTGACCCAATGCAAAATCATCATAATGGGGTTTAGGAGTTCATAAAAAGATAATTAAGAAAACATTTGGGACTCTATAGATGGAAGAAGATCCATGTATGAATTTCCACATACCTTGGCGAATTCTAGCCTTGAAATTTGAAAGAGGAGAGTTGAAGCTTGAACAACCCTAATTCATGTTGAGAGGAATCCTTTGGAGAAGAAAACTTGGATTCTAGAGAGATAATTTTTAGTTTCAATCACTTGGGAGAGAATTAAGGGAATTCAAAGGATTTGGATAGTTATAGGTTTAGAAATAGGTCTAAAACATCATAGCTTAGGAATAATTGGATGGAAAAGATGGAAATAACCTTGAAATTTAACTAACGGAGACAGGTTGGTGAGATCGGTCAAACTAGCCATTCCGATCAGCGAGTCACTCATCTCCTACTAATCTCACCAAAGTGACGAAGTTGTTTGAAGATTTTCTCTGAAATACTTGGTGAGTTCCTTCAGCTCACTGTCCAAGTCGGTGAGTCTCCGAAGTCACCTTTGCCTCGCCAACTCCCTTCCTATCCCTACCAATTTCTCTGATTTTCTTGGAAAGGTAACTCATCTCACCAATCCCAATTGGCGAGTTTCCAAACCATTTCCTTCTCTCCCACATTTCCTACTTTCTGATCAATAATTTTATGGTCTTTTGGCGAGGTCCCTTTGTCGCCTAACCATCTTGGCGAGTCGCCAAGTTTCCTCTCTTCTCACCAAAAGTCCTTGTCCACTGATCCAAATTTTAGAATAATTGGGAAATCTCTTAAGACCTTAGGTGAGCCGCCCAACCCACTCGACGAGTCATCGATTCCATTTCACGAGCATCAACCTTATTTTTCTAAATTTCCCCTTTTTTTATTTCATCATTCTGACGGACTAACTTCCAGGGGCTTACAACCTTGGAGAAGATTATGGGAGTAATTAGGTTGAACTATACTGATAAGGACATAAATTAGGTATAAAACCATCGGAGTTTAGGTTTAGAAGTGGGAAAAGACTAAAATATCTACTCTTAAAAACTAACAAAAGTCGTCCATGAGGGCCTTCTACGGTCCCTAAATACTTCTTTTGCCCGTAGAAGCCTCTCGTAGAAACCAAGCTATATTTCTAGATCGTAAACCCTTTTACGTATCATTTTATATGTCCATAGAAGTCACTCAAAATTTGAGTTTCAGGAGTTGATCTACGGTCCAATCTACTGTCAGTATATCCTTTTACAAGTCGTAGAAAGGATCCGTAAAAATTAGACTTTAATCAAATTTCAAGACCTTGTTTCATGGTTTAATCTAGGGTCTATAAAGTTAATTACAACCCGTAGAATGGTCTCGTGAAACTCAAGTCAAACTAAGGTCACTGAAATCTGATTCCACAAGCCCATCTATGATCCATGGTTACTTTTACGGGCTATATATAGTGTCCATTAAAGTCAAATTTCTACAAAACTTTGAATCTTTTTGGGGTCTTCCTAGTCTGATATGAGTTAGAATTTTCTTGGGGTGTTATAAGTTGGGCACCCAACTCACTTTTAACATAACTTTTCATCCTCAGATGGATGATTTGTCGGAGAGGACGATTCAAGTGTCGGAGGACATACTGAGAGCATGTGTGATTAATTTTGGCGGTCATTAGGATTAGTTCTTATCATTTTGTAAATTCTCATACAACAATAATTATCACTCAGGTATTGACATGACATCAATTGAGGGACTTTATGGGAAGGGATGCAGATCGCCCAAGTTTGAGGCAGGTGATATGACCCAGGTTTGGACTGTTATTTTATATGCTAATACTGCATTTGCACTTTTTTTATTTAGTTCAAGGCATATTCTGATGGTGGATGTGCGACCTCAGTTGTGATACACATGTTAAGGGTGAGATGTTTTTTAAGCTATCATGGTCTCATCTTTCCTCTCTAGTCCATTGTTTGTACATAGATTTCTTTTGGGGGGGTTGCATCCCCATATTCTAGATTATTTTAGATGTTTTGGTACACGACTTGCAGACTCTAAAGGGAGTTATTTCTGTAATTGTTTTCTAACGACGATATTAGTTATGAACTTTAGTTTAATTATTGAAACTGTCATTTTAGTTGTTTAGTTGGTTACGTGTTGGTTTGGATAGTTGGTTCTCCCATCGGGATTTTGGTATAGGTGCCTCTCACAACCATTTAGGTCATCCCATTATCGCTCCAAGTATGATGACACATCCACCTTAGCATCCTCATCCCCGCAATATGCATATACTGAATATGAAAGTTTTTGACTCGCCAACACTCCACTTCAAACAACCTTGTCGATAGAACCACTACTCTATAGAACTTTCCCTTGAGCTTTTGTGGTACCTTTTTTTCATACAAGACTCGAAAGGAAAGCCTCCACTTTATCCAGGCTACTCCAATATAATGTGTATATCCTTGTATTAATTATATCGAAGTACCACTATTTAGTTGAACTGAGGTTTTTCTTTATGTTAATTAGATGAGTCAAAATTATTTGACAAGAAAGCTCATTTCATATGAAATATGATTTTTAATTTATTGGGACTTTAATTTTCTTCTTCGAATATTATTGTATTTTTGTTACGTTCTTTTTGACAACTCTTATTTCATATGAAATATGATTTTTAATTTATTGGGACTTTAATTTTCTTCTTCGAATATTATTGTATTTTTGTTACGTTCTTTTTGACAACTATTAGTAATCTATAAAAAGTTATTCTAAGAAGTTACTGTATTTTCTTAACTTATCAAATTCAGCTAGCTAGTAACACATAACATGAGCGATTATACTACCTCTGAAGTTGCTCATTTTGTGGACAAGATAGAATGTTAAAGTAATGAACTATCAATAGCTCCTTAAAAACTATGTTGAATGAAAATAAGTAGACTATTCTAAGATTATATTATTTACATATACTTCAGTAACATGACACAATTTCCAAATATGAAGAATAATAATTTATGAATTGTTTGAGATTATGCCTAATCTATAGATGGCTACAATATTTGATATATATTGTGGTCAACAAGAATCACAGAAGAACAAAGAAAAAAAATAGTAAATTTATTAAATAAATATTCAAGATCACAAAATTTACAGTGCGTCTTTAAGAGATTTAATCTCTTTACTGTATCAGAGTTTATGAATTATTTTTTCTATGATAAAATAAATATATCTAATATTGACATAGCGGCACGTCAAACATCAATATCTTAAGCAAACTCAAAAAGTCAGTCTTTAAACCACACTCAGACTTAATTTTTTATTTGTGAGAAAATATGTGAAAGATGCAAAAGTCAAAGTCAAAGTCGTAGATGTAGTCGAAGTCAAGCCAAGCGAGCAACGGCGATGGTAAGAGGGGCACTCTCTTCTTAACCATAAGATCTAAAGGGGATATTTCTTAATATAAGAACAAAACTTTTCCTCTATTTTACCTTGAGAGAGAAATGATTTTTTCATTTTTCCTTCACTTAGTTCCCTCTCATTTTCAAACTGATATTACACCCATATTTCTCAATTCACACCTTATCTTTAAAATCTAATTTTTAAAGGATACAAACCCACCAATTCCCCACATGAATGGGGAATGACTATTTCATGATAACATATGCATGCACAAATTGTGTGATTCAAAAGCAAAGATTAACAGCATCTGAATAAGTAGGTTTTTCTTTGAATTTTCCATAGAGAACATATATTAGATATACTCGATCAGTTGATAAATTTGATATATTTAAACTGTCGAGCATTGATGTATACCTAAACATTATAAATCAAAAAATCAACCTTGTAACTATTTTTTTATTCTCATTGTTTTGTTCATTTCAGCCATGACTTTTTGGTTCATAAGTGCATAGAGAACTGGACACACGGGATTCTCCTTGAAGCGACTTACACTTTACACTTAAATAGGTGATTTTTAAATGTGTTATTCTGTAGATACACTATTTGATTTATCGTGTATTAAACTTAAAAATCATTACAAGGTCTTAATGCCTTGTCTTTAATTTGTTATTGAACATTGTCTCATCACGAGAATGAACCATAAAATTTATTTTGACTATGTTGAATTATCATCAATGACTTTGTTTGATCCCCTTGAATCTAGATCATGTGATCTCCATTCTTCTAGGTAGAGTTACCGCCACGATAATTTGTCCTTGACCATAGTCCCATTCCATTCGATGATCTTTCAACTAACTCTCAATTAAGGCTTTCTGTAAGTGGATCTTATATATTATCTATTGACTTTACATAGTCAATTATGATAATTTCACTAGAGAGTAGTTGTTTAACAATATTATGTCTTTGTCGTATGTGATGAGACTTTTTGTTTTACATAACACTCCTAGCCCTTCCTATTGATGTTTGACTATCGCAATGTATGCATATAGGAGGCATTGGTTTGGGCCAAAATACAATATCTTTAAAAAATTTCAGAGTCATTCAACTTCTTCACCAGTCTTATCTAAAGTTATGAACTCTGACTTCATTTTATATCAGACAATATATGTTTGTTTGAATGATTGTGAAGATATTGCTCCTTCATTAATGGTAAAAACATATTCACTTGTGGACTTAGTTTTAATTGACCCAGTGATCCAATTTGCATCACTATATCATTCAACAACTACTGGATACTAATTGTAATGCAAATTATAGTTTTTAGTATGTTCTAAATACCCCAGAACTCATTTCATTGTCATTTTTGAAAGTCATTTTTTTCTTGACAATATAAGTAAAAATTGGAGGTTGTATAAAAATGTTGATAAACCCACATTTTTTGCATCACAGTTAATAGAAATTAAAATGGGCCACTCATAATTCAAGAAATTTTATATTTGTGAAATCGACGGGGTTAATGAAATGGAAATAGTAAACAGAGATGGGGGATGAAAATGGAAGAAGAAATGACTAATATAAAAGAAAAAAGGTCTATTTTAATTTTCTTCACGTGCTTTTAGGAGAGTGCACTCATTCTCTCTACCACGTTACCCTTTAAGTAAGGGTGTTAAGTGGGTCGGGCCGGATCAGACTGGTACCCCTATTGGGTCAGGCTGGTCCAGTCTCTACGGTGGAAACAATGTTAAAAACCTGGCCCATGACCCATTAAGGGTATAGTGGTCGGGTTTAATGGGTCGGGGCCGTTAGGCTTGATTTTTTTTTTTTGCGGAGTTTATGTATTCAAAAATTTGAGTCAATCATCAATATAGTGTATCGTTATCTATTTAATTTAGAAGTAATTATAACAATTTATATACTCACAATATACAATCTATTATAGTGATAAACTTAATTATATATTATGTATATACTTACAATCTATATCTAATATACTAACATTATACTATATTATATATATATACTTACAAAGTATACCAAATATACTCACAATATACTATCTATTAATAATTATATACTTATATTATACTATATATACGTACTATGCATATCAAGTATACTAACATTATACTATCTATTATAGTGATATACTTACAGTGTATATCTAATGTACTAACAATATAATATATATTGTAATAATATACTTATGTTATATATTATATATACCTACAATGTATATCTAATATACTCACAATATACTATCTATTATAATAATGTACTCACTATATACTCACAATATACTATCTATTATAATAATATGCTTATGTTATATATTATATATACCTACAATATATAGCTAATATACTCACAATATACTATCTATTATAATAATATACTCACTATATACTCACGATATACTATCTATTAGTATGTATATACTTACATTATAATATATATATATATGTACTATGTATATCAAGTATACTAACATTATACTATCTATTATAGTGATATACTTACATTATATATACTTACAATGTATATCTAATATACTCACAATATACTATCTATTAGTATATATATACTTATGTTATAATATATATACCTACAATGTATATCTAATATGCTCACAATATACTATCTATTACTTACATTATATATTATATATATATACTTACAAAGTATACCAAATATATACTCACAATATACTATCTATTATAATAATATACTTACATTATATTATATATACTTACAATGTAAAAAAAAAAAAGGCAGCCCGGTGCACTAAGGCTCCCGCTATGCGCAGGGTCCGGGGAAGGGCCTGACCACAAGGGTCTATTGTACGCAGCCTTACCTTGCATTTCTGCCAGAGGCCCATAATATACAATCTATTACTTAAATTATATATTATATATACTTACAATGTATATCTAATATAGTCACAATAAACTATCTATTACTTACATTATATATTATATATACTTACAATGTATAACAAATATACTTATAATATACTATGTATTATAATAATATTTTTTCAAGTATTGAAATCTTATATTAACTACAAATTTAATTTTTCTTAGATGATTATGTAAAGTAAAAATAATTATTTAATTGAATCATACAAAATTTGTAGGGAAAAAATTAAGAAATGCAAAGACTTTGACTTTATTAATATATTGATAAAATTCAAAACATAGAAGTTACAAACTTACAATTAGTTGTATATAATAAATTGCAACTTCTACATATTTCGAATCGTTGTCTCCAATTCATCTATATTAACATTAACAGGAATTGGCTCATAATTTTCAAAATCAACAAATCTTTAATTTGGACTAGCTTGTGTCGAAGGATCTCCAATTGACATTATTTCTTCAAATTCTTCGTCTTCTTCCGTATCTTCTACTCTTCATTTATTTCTACACTCTGATCTAATCCAATCTCTGAGGCAAACTAAAACATTCATGGCACTACTCCCCAAAGAGTGTCGATTGTCTCTGATCTGCTGTCTTCCTTGACTAAATGCACTCTCTGATGCAACAGTTGACATTGGAATATTTAGCACATTATTAGCCATGGTTGATAGTATTGGATGCTGTTTTTTATTGTTCTTCCACCATTTCAGTGTAGTGACACTGTTTTCCTCATAGGTCTCTAGAGCCTGTCTCAAATAATAATTGAGCTCATCTCGATTTATGCTCCGTATTGATGTAAGTTGTATTCTATTTCAAATAGATAAATTATAAAAATCATGGGCAGGCATACCACGTGCCTGTCTTTTAGAAGATGATGGCTCGTTAGAAGGACGAGATAAAGGAAGAGTATGACTAGGGATAACATTATCAAGTAAATCTATATAATATTTAAATATGATCACTTGTATCACTCATCGCCTTAAACATAGTAGGATCTTCATATTTTTCAATTTCTATAAAAGTATATATAAGGCGAACACATTCAGACATAATATTAAATTTCATATACAGATTTAACATATCACCAATTAAATAAATAGGAGGAATAGAAAAAAAATATTCTTAAAATTTTCTATCATTTCAGCAACAACATCTCTGTAATCAACTTTCTCTTTATATTCTATAAGCAATACGGAAATTTCGGCTAAATAAGTTAAATATTAAAAACAGTAGGATAATAAGCACCGAAAAATTCAAGAGTAGCCAAATAATTTTTTTCTAAAAACACAATAGCATCATTAATTTTAGTCCAATCAGATTCTTCCAACACGACTTCAGGAAATTTATATGCATATTGATTAAAAGTTGTAGTTATAGGGGTTTTATAAATGTTACAAGTCTTTAAAAAATCATAAGTCGAATTCCACCTAGTCTCAATTTCTTTGGGCATTAATCTAGGTCTAAGATTATTTTTCTCGCATTTTCTTTTAAATTCTTTAAGTCTAGCTTTTTTATTATTTCCTTGAATAAAACCAACTACTTGCCTAATTTTTTCAATTGCTAGCTCAAAAAAATAAAGTTCATCTTTAACAATTAAATTATATATATGACAAGCACATCTAATATGAAAAATATCATTTAAATGGGGGGAAAGCTCAGTTTTCAAAAAATTAATAGCAACGGTATTGTTAGAAATAACAAAGTTTTATGTATTTTTTTTGATAATGCATCTAACATTAAATGTTGTAGGTATTATAAAATAAAAATTTGATTAATAAATTTTTTTTAAAAAAATGAGCAAATTTCAGATTTGGCCGTTGGGCCCAACGGCTCTTTTTAAAAATGTGTTCCAAAATTAATTTTTTAAAAAATAAAATAAAATAAAAAATTGAGAACTGTAGATCGGTGCCGGTCCCTTACCGGGCCGGTGCTTACCGGTCCAAAACCAAAAATAGATCCAACCGGCCCAATTTTTTTACATTTAACTCAAATAATAAGGTCGACTGATGTGGTCCATCACTGACGAAAAAGTTGTGGTGTGTATTAGCACGTGTTTTAGTTGTTTTTGTGTGTATGGCGTCTGTACAATGCACATATCGTTGTCAAGAATGTGCGTTTTCCTGTTCTATTTTATCAACTAACATATCCTCCCTTTTATCACCAACTAATTAAAAAACGTGTCTTTTACTTTTTCTAATACCCACTTTCCAAGTAAACTATCTTGTATATATTCATTCAAATTAACTCCCCATTCTTCTCCAATAAATTATTCTCTCTACTATCATAACTTCATCCAAAAAAGTTATTTTTCTTAGACAAAAGATATCGTTCTGAGGTAAAAATTTTCATTCAATCGCAGATTTTGTGTCCTTAGCTGAAGCTAATTGAATAAAATCATGAGAAGAAATTGTAATTTGGAACTCAGTCTTATGCCTCCTTCTCCTAACAACTTTTCAATGTAAGTTTTCATTCACATATCCCTAGTGATTACTGATTAGTGATTAGTCCTTGTAAATGACAATCATAAGGTATTGATTATATATTTGTTTTTATTTACTATTAGGGAGGATCAAGAATTAAAGAATAAGCAATCACAGCAGCTAACAATATTTTACAATGGAAAATTTGTGGTTTCTGATATTACTGAGCTTCAGGTATGTGTATTTCTAGTTTTTCTCTTTTATTGTTTGTGCAGATCTGAAGTGAATGGCTAGTTCTCCCTCCATTTCATTTATTTGATATTCACTAAAGTTACCTTACTATAATTAAAAATAATTTAACTTTAATAAACTTTCCTTTTATTTTTAATAAAATAATTTATAGCCACGCAGATATTTAAGAATTATTTTAAATCACAAATTTTAAAAGTGTTTTTTTAATCATAAATGTAGTGCCAAGTTAGGTGCTAAATAAAATGAACATCATTTGGTACCAGTAGTACTAGTGATCATGCAACTTCTTGGTATTTTCATTGAAGGTGATTTAATCTAATAATAGAAAATAAATATAATGAACTGAAATTTCTTTATCATTTCTCATAAAATCATATTACCATCGGGCTCAATAGAGAATTCCCTATGCTTTTCATTCTGGTCCAAAGAGGAAGCCGACTATAATATTTTCAAAATGTACAAGGTACTGTTTTAATCACAACGAGATTCTGACCATAAATAATACTTCCTCTATCCCAATTTATGTGACTCACTTTTTGTTGGTTACAAAAAAAATGACAAACTTTATATTCAGTTGGTCAGAATCTCTTTGTGATAGTATTAGATCCATCCAAAATTTAAGAAAAAAAAGAAAGATTTTGAAACTGATACTAATATAATGAACATTTAATGCAAGCTAAAGTTAATAATCCTAATGTATGTGATGTAGTTCCAATTGGTTATCTTGTCAATAATCCTAATTTATTTCATCTCCTAAATGCAGGCTAAAGCTATAATATATCTTGCAAGTAAAGAAATGAAGGAGAAAACAAACCAGACGTCATCACCAATCTCTGAGCCGTCATCACCATTATTACAACCTGAAACTGATCTATTCATGAAGAAATCTCTACAAAGATTTCTACAAAAAAGAAAAAATAGAATTCAAACAGCTTCGCCATATCATCAGTAGCTGCTATACTGATGGAATTCGGCTACATTTAGTTCCACATGTACATATGTTTTATATTTTGGTGTTACAAATACATTTTTTTTTTATTTTACGTGAGAGCTAGAAATAAAAAAACTGGATAGGTGGATTTTTGTAATCACGCACAACACTTGTGTATCACTTATTTTACAGATTTGGCAATACAAAATTAAATTTTCTCATTTTTTTTCAATCTCTTTAGGTTAGAACAACATCTCTATGTGGACTGTGGTGATCGGAACTTCACCCTTCTTAGCGGTTTGGTGGTGCTTACGCACCACCGCCATGGTCATGCTTGGTAGCATGTTTTTATTTCATGCTAGCTACGAGTCACACTTGCTCTATGTGCCTTTATCAATGCAACGAAGTGGCACATTTGACCTTCATTAGCACTACAAAGATCCTCTATAAGTAGAGTAGCTCAAAACTTTTGTCACACATTTTAAAGTTGTCAATTTTAATCTTTACGAAACTTTAATCTTAACGCCAAGGTTATGGTACTCCAACACTTGAAATTTGTTCAACCTTATTACTTAGAAAGTTTGAATTTGGTGCCCCGTGAATGCAGCGCCTCTCGATACAAAGTTATAAAGTTACAAATCTATATTTATTGATCTTTAATTTACTTCAATTGTGGAATTGTTTTTTCTTTCTTCTCTATCTAACTCCCTCAATTTCTTAATTATCTCTTAAATCTCTTTATTTTGTACTTCGTTTTAAACCAAAAAGTGATTCAAATGATGTGCTACGTAGCAAGACTATGATTTAAAAAAGTTGTTGCTCTTAACAAGAACCTGAAGGTTCAATCAAATGGATGGTAAAATCCAAATTATGATTTTAAACCAGTGGGAGCCAGAGATACTAATTTAATGTCTAATGGACATATCTCTAAATCGAATTGGAACTGCCCGAAAATAATCTTTACTAATATCAGCCTCATTCAGACATATTCTCTATCTCTTTTGGGAAAGCACCAGCAGCAAGCTTCACTTGAAGTAAATTGAACGAAATACCAGCACCAAATAAATTCCCGCTCAAGCCATGAATTTACGTATTTCTTTTCCACAGTTAATAAAGCCTTAATTCAAACAACTTGTTGATTTGATTACTAGTTACTTTTCGTAATGTGTTGTTGGGATCGAAATAATTAGGTGTCATGCAGAAGTTGTGAGGTTGTCACTTGTTCAACTACAACTCTTCATCATGAAAGGTCCATGTAGATTGGGAATGGTGATGAACGATGTATAGGAAGAATTGTGGTTGAACAAGTTACAACCTCACAACATACTTATGCTTTCTCAAGCATTACTCTGAGAATGTTGATTGTATTGTTGGGTTTAACTGATAGGTTAAATGGAAAATGGAGGGAAAAAGAAGTGGAGGAAAAAAATGAGTTGTTCCCTCTTGCTTTATGAAATAAACATTTGTGTCACATAGGTGGTGGAAAGAAAATGTCTCATACTTAAAAATAGAAGTACTCCTTCATGTTGATAAAGGGTCAAGAAAAGGGTCTTCCATCGTGCCATCGTCGTCGCTCGGCTCGGCTTCAGCTTCTGCTTTTGGCTTTTTTGGATCAAATTTCCTTTAATTATAATTAATTATTAATTAATTAAAAATTCTGACCCGTGACCTGACCCATTTCTTTCTTTCCCGGATTATTTTAAAACATTTTCTTCCGAAAGGTTGCAACCTTTTCTGAAAAGTTGCAAACCTTTTCCCAATAGGCAGAATTTTCCGAAAGGTTGCAACCTTTTCTGAAATGTTGCAAACAGGCTATATATTTTTGTTGATCCTCAAAATTGTTCCTTACGAAAAATTTCTGAAAATCATCTTCTTCTTCTTTTCTGCACTTCTTAAAAAAACTCGTGTGATATATTGCCTTTGAGTGGTTCGCAGTCACCTTAATTTGTCGACCGCTATTTTTGGTGAGTAAATCATTCTATCATCGGAGGAATGATTCCAAAAACCTCGGGTACATTGAGGGGGATAATTTTTTAAAGAAACACTGTGCATTCAGTGGGCTCAATTTTTATTCTTACATAATTTTTCAGATACTGTTCTTATTTTCAGTTTCTGTCCAGTTTCTGTCTTTTATTTTCAAAAATTATTGTTACTGTTTCAACATTTTACAATATAAATTACTAACAATCTTAAGGATATTATTATTTTGTTTTCGTTTATATTAAACTGTATTCTGTTTTGGAGACTAAAACTGTGTGGTTTTCTACTCCGTATGAAATGAATATTCTGACTTGAAGAGTATAAAAGCTTCGTTGGAATATTAAAGTTCATACTTGTACAACAATTTGAAGAATATAAAAACTTCATCGTTGTTGTTGTAAAAAGTTTGATATTCTGAAGTATTAAGACAGTTTGTCTATTTTGACAGAGAAAAGAAATGGCAAGTGAAACTGCTTCTACTTCTGCGATTGTTGTTGCAACAAGCTACACTGCTGTACCACCGACGGAAAAATCAGAAAAATTTTCTGGAGCCAACTTCAAAGGATGGAAGCAAAGGGTGTTCTTTTGGCTTACCACTCTTGGTATGCAGAAATTCACCAACGAAGACCTTCCTGTGCCTGTTTCTGATATGTCGGCCAATGAAAAATTTATGATTTTTGAGGCATGGACAGAGGCGGATTTTATATGCAAGGGCTACATCCTAAGTGCTTTGAATGATGATTTGTATAATGTCTACAGTGCTATGACAACTTCTATAGAATTGTGGGATGCACTTGAGAAGAAATATAAGACTGAAGATGCATGCTTGAAAATATTTGTGGTTGCTAAGTTTCTAGACTATAAAATAATAGATAGCAGAACCGTTGGAACCCAAGTTCAGAAACTACAACTTATTTTTCATGACCTTATTGCTGAAGGTATGGTAGTTAATGAAATATTTCAAGTGGCTGCAATGATAGAAAAGTTATCTCCTTCGTGGAGAAATTTCAAAAATTATCTAAAGCACAAGCGCAAGGAAATGAAGTTAGAAGATCTTGTGATTCATTTCAAGAATGAGGAAGATAACAAAATAGCCGGGAAAAAATCATGTGGAAATTCAATAATTATGGGAGCGAACATCGTTGAAGATGCTGCTCCAAAGAATAAGAAAAGGAAGAAACCTTTTGGAAAGAATAAGGAGCAGAACAAGAAAAAAATTAAGGGCAATTGTTATAATTGTGGAAAAGCTGACCACAAAGCCCTAGATTATTGTCTCCCAAAAAAAGACAAGGAAAAGGGACAAGCTAATATGGTGGAGAATAAAGAAGGCATGGATGATCTGTGTGCAATGCTATCAGAATGCAAACTGGTAGAAAATCTCAAAGAATGGTGGCTTAATTCAAGAGCTACGTTGCATGTTTGTGCTGTCCGAGAAGCCTTCGCTACTTATTCCCCTACTACACCTGATGTGACTATCTATATGGAAAATTCTGCAATGGCTAAGGTTGAAGGATATGGTAGAGTATTTCTGAAAAAGACATCTGGCAAGGGGGTGATGCTAAACAAAAATTATCATGTTCTAGAAATGAGAAAGAACTTAGTTTCTGCCGGTCTTTTTATCAAAACTGGATTCAAGTGTGTTCTAGTTTCAAACAAAGTAGTTGTCAGTAAGAATGAAATGTATTTACGAAAAGGCTACCTCACTAAGGGTCTTTTCAAACTAAATGTAATGGTTGTTGATGATAATAAAGTTCAAGCTTCTTCTTACTTACTTGAGTCAAATAATTTATGGCATTCATGTTTAGGACATGTCAATCATAAAACCTTGCGAAAACTGATTAACTTAAATGTATTGCCTAACTTTGAGTGCAATAAATTAAAATGTTAAGTGTGTGTTGAATCTAAGTATGTTAAGCATTCTTATAAATCTATTGAAAGGAATTTCAGTCCCTTAGAATTCATTCACACAGACATTTGTGATATGAAGTCAACACCAACTCATGGTGAAAAGAAGTACTTTATAACTTTTATTGACGATTGCACTTGATATTGTTGTGTGTATTTGCTTAATAGTAAGGATGAAGCAATTGATGCATTTAAGCAATGCAAAAACGAAGTGGGAAATCAATTGAACAAAAATATAAAAATGATTAGAAGTGATAAGGGTGGAGAATACGAATCTCCTTTTGTAGAGATATGTTTAGAATATGGAATTATTCATCAAACTACTGCCCCCTACACACCACAATCAAATGGAATTGCGGAAAGAAAAAATTGAACATTAAAAAAATGATGAATGCTTTATTAATAAGTCCCAATTTACCACAGAACTTGTGGGGGAAAGCTATCCTTACAGCTAATTGAATACTCAACAGGGTGTCCCACAGCAAAACACAATCTATTTCATATGAACTATGGAAAGAAAGAAAACCCAACTTGAAATATTTCAAAGTGTGGAGGTGTTTTGCAAAGGTCCAAGTTCATTTGTCCAAAAGGGTAAAAATTAGACCAAAGATCGTGGATTGTATTTTTATTATCTATGCTACAAACAACAAAGCTTGTCGGTTTTTGGTTCTCAAATCAGACAATCTTGAAATTCATATTAATACGGTAATTGAATCAGATAATGCTGAATTCTTTGAAAATATTTATCCATATAAAACAGAATGTGAGTCCTCAAGTGAAAGATCTAAACGACTGCGAGAAGAACCAAATCAAAGTAAACCAACCAAAGAGGATCCAAGGCGTAGCAATGTCGAAGGATATCTACTTTCTTTGGATCAGATTTTGTGACATTCTTGCTTGAAAATGAGCCTCAAACATTTAAAGCAGCAATGTCTTCTTCTGATTCAGCATTTTGGAAAGAGGTAGTTAATAGTGAGACTCAATCAATTTTGAACAATCATACATGAGAATTGGTTGATCTTCCTCCTGAAAATAAACCTCTAGGATCAAAATAGATTTTTAAAAGGAAAATAAAAGTTGATGGCACTATTGACAAATATAAGGCAAGACTTGTGGTGAAAGGATATAGACAGAAAGAAGGCCTTGATTACTTTGTCACATACTCACCGGTAACATAGTGGCACTGACAGCTGAATATGGTCTATGAAATCCATCAAATGGATGTCAAGATGGCTTTCTTAAATGGATAATTGGAGAAAGAAATTTATATGGAACAACCTGAGGGTTTCGTAGTTCCTGGTAAAGAAAGGAAAGTGTGCAAACTTGTTAAGTCACTTTATGGACTTAAACAAGCACCTAAATAATGGCATGCAAAATTTGACCAAATAATGTTGGCAAATGAATTTAAGATTAATGAGTGTGACAAATATGTTTACATTAAAGATACTCCAAATCATGAAGTCATTGTTTGTTTATGTGTTGATGACATGTTAATAATGAGTAGAGATATTGCTGATGTGAATGCTATGAAGCGTATGCTTGCTAGCAAATTTGACATAAAAGACTTAGAAGTTGCTGATTTGATCTTAGGAATTATGATCCATAAAACTCTACAAGGTCTAGCATTATCACAGTCACATTATATTGAAAAGATACTTGATAAGTTCAAGTATTTAAATTTCAATGTTACAAAAACTCCAATTTATGTAAGCTTTGTACTTCAAAAGAATGAAGGTGAAAGTGACTCACAGTTGGACTATGCACGAGTTTTGAGAAGTTTGATGTATATTATGAATTGTACACGACCAGATATAGCATGTGCTATTAGCAAGCTGAGTCGATTCACGAGTAATCCCAATCAAACTCATTGAATGGCAATGAAATAAGTCATGGGGTATTTGAAACACACCCAAAACTATGCTTTGCATTATAATAAATATCCCACAGTAATTGAGGGATATAGTGATGCAAACTGGATCACCGAATCATCTGAAGTTAAATCCGCAAGTGGATATTTTCACTGTTGGTGAAGGAGAAGTGTCTTGGAAATCATCAAAACAGACATGCATCGCCCGCTCTACAATGAAATCTGAATTTATAACTTTAGACAAGGCCGGTAAAGAAGCTGAATAGCTCCAAAAATTTCTTGGAGATATTCCATTTTGGCCCAAACTTTTGGCACCTATATGTATACATTGTGATAGCCAAGAGGCAATAGGTAGGGTAGGAAGCGTTATGTATAACAGAAAATCGCGTCACATTCGACGGCGACACAATACTGTTAAATAACTACTCTCTAGTGGTGTTATCACTATTGACTATGTAAAATCAAGAGATAACGTATCGGATTCACTAACAAAAGGCCTATCTAGAGAGGCAGTTCAAAGATCATCGAAGAAAATGGGGTTAAGGCCTAGGACAAGTCATCATAGCGGTAACTCTACCTAGTAGACTGGAGATCCCAAGAACTAGGTTCAAAGAGATCAAACAAAGTTATGAATGACGGTTCAACATTGTCAAATAACTTAACTAATTCTCGTGATGATGACAATGTTCAGAAATAAGGATAAAACCTTAAGGCTTTTTAATGAGTTAATAAAGCATTAAAGTTTTTTTAATGATTAGTCTCACAGAAAATGACTAGATAGTGTGTCTATAGGACTACATGTTTAGAAATCACTTATGTGAGTGTGAAGTATAATCCGATTCAAGGGGAACGATGGTAAAGGCCCATTCTCTATGCATTCACGAAATCAGGCGGTGTTCATGGCTAAGGGTTAATTGTGTGACTTATGTTGTCTAGTATTATACAACAAAGTTCGACTGTTCAAAGATATCGCATCTATCGATTGATCGAGTATTATCCTATATAAGTTCACTATGGAAAGTTCAAAGGGAAACCTATCTTCGCTTGTATATCACACATTTATCCGTGCATTCCTTTATCTTATAGCCATTCTCCATTCATATGAGGGATTGTTGGGTTTAATTGATAGGTTCAATGAAAAATGGAGGGAAAAATGAGTTGTTTCCCTCTTGCTTTATGAAATAAGAATTTGTCCCACATAGGTGATGGAAAGAAACGGTCTCCTACTTAAAAGTAGAAACATTCCTTCATGTTGCTAAAGGATCAAGAAAAGGGTCTCCCCTCGCACCGTCGTCGTCGTCGCTCGGCTCGACTTTGAATTTGGATTTGATCAAATGATTTGATTGATAATCTTTTTGAAACACATTTCCTTTAATTGTAATTATTTATTATTTAATTAATTAAAAATTTTGACCTTTGACCTGACCCGTTTCTTTCTTTCTTGGAATAATTTAAAACATTTCCTTCCAAAAAGTTGCAATCTTTTCTGAAAAGTTGCAAACCTTTTTCCAACAGGCAGAATTTTCCGAAAGGTTGCAACCTTTTCTGAAATGTTGCAAACATACTATATATTTTTGTTGATCCTCAAAATTGTTCCTTACAAAAAATTTCTAACAATCATCTTTTTCTTCTTTTATGCACTTCTTAAAAAAACTCGTGTGATATATTACCTTTGAGTGGTTCGCAGTCACCTTAATTTGTCGATCGCTATTTTTGGTGAGTAAATCGTTCTATCATCGGAGGAATGATTCCAAAAACCTCGGGTACATTGAGGGGGATAATTTTTTTAAGGATACACTGTGCATTCAGTGGGCTCAATTTTTGTTCTTACATAATTTTTCAGATACTGTTCTTATTTTCAGTTTTTGTCCAGTTTCTGTCTTTTATTTTCAAAAATTATTGTTACTGTTTCAATATTTTACAATATAAATTACTAACAATCTTAAGGATATTATTATTTTGTTTTCGTTCATATTAAACTGTATTCTGTTTTGAAGACTAAAACTGTGTGGTTTTCTACTCCGTATGAAATGAATATTCTGACTTGAAGAGTATAAAAACTTCGTTGGAATATTAAAGTTCATACTTGTACAACAATTTGAAGAATATAAAAACTTCATCATTGTTGTTGTAAAAAGTTTGATATTCTGAAGTATTAAGACAGTTTGTCTATTTTGACAGAGAAAAGAAATGGCAAGTGAAACTGCTTCTACTTCTGCGATTGTTGTTGCAACAAGCTGCACTGCTGTACCAACGACGAAAAAATGAGAAAAAATTTTTGGAGCCAACTTCAAAGGATGAAAGCAAAGGGTGTTCTTTTGGCTTACCACTCTTGGTATGCAGAAATTCACCAACGAAGACCTTCCTATGCCTGCTTCTGATATGTCGGCCAATGAAAAATTTATGATTTTTGAGGCATGGACAGAGGCGGATTTTATATGCAAGGGCTATATCCTAAGTGCTTTGAATGATGATTTGTATAATGTCTACAGTGCTATGACAACTTCTATAGAATTGTGGGATGCACTTGAGAAGAAATATAAGACTGAAGATGCATGCTTGAAAATATTTGTGGTTGCTAAGTTTCTAGACTATAAAATAATAGATAGCAGAACCGTTGGAACCCATGTTCAGAAACTACAACTTATTTTTCATGACCTTATTGCTGAAGGTATGGTAGTTAATGAAATATTTCAAGTGGCTGCAATGATAGAAAAGTTATCTCCTTCGTGGAGAAATTTCAAAAATTATCTAAAGCACAAGCGCAAGAAAATGAAGTTGGAAGATCTTGTGATTCGTTTCAAGAATGAGGAAGATAACAAAATAGCCGAGAAAAAATCGCATGAAAATTCAATAATTATGGGAGCGAACATCGTTGAAGATGCTGCTCCAAAAAATAAGAAAAGAGACTATTATTTTGTACTTCATTTTAAATCATAAAGTGAGTCAAATGATGGTGCTACGTAGCAAGACTATGATTTAAAAAGGTTGTCACTCTTAACAAGAACCTGAAAGTTCAATCAAATGGATGGTAAAAGCCAAATTATGATTTTAAACTAGTGAGAGCCAGAGATATTAATTTAGTGTCTAATGGGCATATCTCTAAATCAAATTGGAACTGCCAGTGTTCCTTTTCAATTTGTCTCTCAGATAAGGCTTGAAATTCCTTAAACTCATCAAGTACTTGAACTTTGAATTTTAAAGAATACACTCACAACTTGCGAGAATAATCTTGAAAGTTGCAAAGTAAAGTACACCATCTTTTGACTTCACTTTAAAAGGACCACACAAGTCAGAGTGTAGTAGCGCCAATAGTTTAGATTTTCTTTAAGAAGGATGACTGTGAAAACAAACTCTTTTCTGTTTCTCAACTAAGCAATGAACAGATCTTTTCATCTTTGCTTGTTTCACACTAGCAAGCAAATTTTCTTAGCCAAACCTGTGATCCCCCTCTCGCTCATATAACTGAGTCTCTTATGCCACAATTCTGACAAAGTGTCATTTTCCACCAAATTTATAGAGTCACCAAGAATTTATCCTTATGTCTCATATAAATTTGAATGTTTTCTTTCTTTAGCTACAATCAACGATCCTTTAGTGAGCTTCCATTGGCCATTAAACAAGTCATTATGGTAGCCATCATCATCTAGTTGTCCTAAAGAGATCAAATTCAAAGTAACGTCTGGAGAGTGCTTGATATTCTAAAGGACTAACATCAAACAAATTGTGTCAACACCAAGCACCTTAACCTCACCAGCATTACCCATCTTTAACACGCCGGAGTTAACAAGAGTATAAGATGAAAACAAGTCTTTCCTCGATGTGACATGCGATGTAACTCCAGAATCTACTATCCAACTTGTATTTTGAGATACAAAATTGATAAGTTTTTTTTATCACAAGCAAAGAGAAGGTCATCTTGGACAACAGCAACAATATTGTCTCCATTATTTTGTTCTTTCTTTCCTTCTCTAAGGTCTTGCTTCAACTTGTTGCAAAACCTTTTAATATGTCCTTTCTTTCCACAATGATGACATGAAATATTTTGATACTTGAATCTTGACTTGCTTCTGCTTTTACCTCTACTTCTCGAACCTCTTGTTTTACCTCTCCCTCGATCTTCTATAAAAAAAACATTTGAATGTGATGATATGCCTTGAGATCTTCTTCTGACTTCTACATTCAACAGACCACTTTTTGCATATTCTATAGTAACCTTACCACCGGGAGTAGAATTTATTAAAGAAACTCAAAGAGTTTTCCAAAAATCTGGTAGAGTATTAAGAAGTCAAAGTCCTCGTATTTCATCATCAAAATTGGCACTCATTCTTGAAAGCTGTTCAAGAACACCTTGAAAATCATTTATGTGATCAAGAATAGGACTGCCCTTCTTGTATTTAAAGATCATCAATTGTTTTAGTAAAAACAACTTGTTATTGCCAGTTTTTGAAGCATAAAGCATCTCCAACTCTTCCCACAATGTTCTAGCATGTGTCTCAGTCACAATATGGTTGCAAACATTATCTTCAATCCATTGCCTTATATATCCACATACTTATTTGTGCTTAAAATCCCAATTTTCTTCTGTCACATTCTCAATTTATGAGCAGCGAAAATAGAAAGATGCATCCTTTTCACGAATAATAAATCTTTTATCTTGCTTTTCCATATGTTGTAGTTACTCCCATTTAAACAGACTATCTTGCTCATATTCCCCTCTATCAGCAATCTTTGATAGACTACCAAGGCTTTGATATCACTTGTTGGGACCAAAACAATTAGGTGTCATGCCAAAGCTAGCAAAGAAAATCGTGAAAGACCATAAGTAGGAAGACAAACAAGAAATATACCAAAAGAGACATAAATATTTAACGTGATTCGTCAACCGACCTACATCTACAAGAGAAGATGGGCAATCCACTATAAATATGAGAGTACAAAAATATCGAGAGAAATAACCTCACACAATTCACTCAGAATACAAAGAGGTTCCCACAAGTGTTAACATAACAGTTGCGTCTCACTGTTTCTCCTGCTACACAAAAGTCTCAAAGACCCTAGGACTACATTGTGAATGCTACCTTGTTAGAAGGAATGAACATCTATTTTATAAAGTCATAAACATTTTCCTACAAGAAAAAAGACTAGCCAAATATGAAGACTTTGTATTTTTCTTTTAAGAAAAGGAAAACTCAATCATAGTAGGAAAGTTAAGGCAAACTCTCAACATGTGTTTCACAAAAAATATAATATCACCATCTTGTACATTGAATTTGCCACGATCCAACCCCGCAGGCCGTGACTAGGGTCCAACCTGGACTCCCGTTTACCTAACTATCAAATATAAGGACTAACACCAGAACCCCATGGGTGATAACATATGTGCATACATATAGCCTCTTTCATTTACATCATGTCATGAAAGGGCATGCAAGCCGATAAGGCTGCCTTAATATAATAACATTTGCAATATGTCGTATAGGCACAATTGAAACAAACTTGTAAACAATCCACGTACATATGTCTAAAGACCTCTAAGAATATCAACTGTGACATATGGCGGGACAGGTCCCCCACCGTACCCATGAATAAGAAAACATATACATCAAGGGTCAGTACCAAAATCTGGGCTCCGACACAACGGAGCACTTCCAAATCGCTGAGTGAAAACCCTAAGCTAGCGGATCTTCAAAGTAAGTACCTGTACCTGCGGGCATGAAACGCAGTCCCCCGAAGAAAGGGGGTCAGTACGATATATGTACTGAGTATGTAAAGCATAACACACCATAACTGAGACCATAGCTGAAATAGGGATGCAGGGGACAAACATAACAATTAACAAATTACTGTACCTGCATCTTAGGACACGTAATCATATACATCATCATACATTGTGCCCGGCCCACTAAGGAACTCGATGTCATAATTATTTCATCATATTACCATATCATCATATATCATACCCAGCCCATTCTGGGACTTGATGTTATAGTCGCATCATCATGTCATCATCCTTTTCCATCATGTATACTATTTTATAATGTCATCGTATACGGCATAATCTTATCGTATATGTTATCATAATACATCCGGTCCATTATGGGGCTCGGAGTCACAAGTGTATCACCATATTTTCATATGCATGCCTACGTAAAGTATCCGACCCTTTAGTGAGGGACTCGATGTTCCTTCCTTATATCACCATACATATCATTATATTATATCCGGCCCGGGACGCAGTGAATTATCATATTATCGCGTCTTCATATCATCATATCATCACATGTGGCATTTCATCATCACATGTGGCATAATACCACCCTCACATACACTGCCTGGCCCGGGACTCGGTGAAAGAAGTAGTAAAGTTGTGCATGATGACGTTCTTGGCTCGCTTATGGGACTCAGAGGAAGAGGGGTTACAGTATGCATGAGTAGAGTAGTGAGAAACCATATGCAAGTAAAATCATCATTTGAGACTCAATGAAACAGTCAAGTGAACCTTCACTTGAACACTAGAATAGTAATCGTCTTAGGAATCGTAGACATGTATCGAGACAAAGCTAAACAGCTTATAGAATTAGAGATGCTTGTCGTCGTAGCATCCTTAGGAATAAGAGCTTATACATTCAATTAGTATTCATCATATAGAGACTCGAGGGTAGTAGTTCAACTACTTCAAGAACTTTACATTCAGACGTGACTAAGAGTCATGGATCATGTCTTTACATATAGAAGGCCCGAGGATGATAACTCAACTACCTTAAGAGCCTTAGCATTTAGAAGTAAACATGATTCACGAGTTATACTCAGAACTTAAAATGAGAACTACCTCCATGCTCATACCAAATTTCATTTCACTTCCATTTAAAACATTCCGAAAGAAAGAAGAGATAGGCTTTACATATACTACATTTCATCATATCGAAGCCTTAAAAAGGCAATAACTCAACTATTATAGGAGTTCTAACATCAAAAAGTGAATGAGACTCATGGTTCATGCTTGGAATTCATGAATGGAATTACCCCAGCTCATATACATATCATTTAGCACTTACGTCTAAGACATGCCAAAAGAAAAGAAGGGATAGCCTTACATATCTTTAGTAGCTCACTTGTAACCCAGCCTACCTGGTACTCCTTCAACCTATTTAACGTGAGAGTATATTAAGATTAATGACCTTCGACTTTCCAGATCCTAAATTCATATTCAAGTATCCATAGGAATCATTTCATTGTCCATTTCCCTCGATTAGTTTATTACTAGTTCCGAAGTTAGCAGAAATCGGGCAGTATCTCCCCTATAACTGGCCCTATCCAAACTTCTAGTTTTAGCCTCTAACCTTAGCAGTCATACTCACAACAACAACCAGCAACAACGTATAATCACACCACTACAATATTACGCAATACAAGTTCCAACCAACTCACCCAAAACTACAGTACCAAAATAAGGTTTTCAATCTTTACTTTGTAAAACTTTTAACCACACGTAACAGAGGGTTATGTGGCTGCAACCAGCAGCTCCCACACATCTTTTAGAATGTGTTCCAGCCATTCAACACACAATAAAACCATCTCCAACCGCAGCACCACAATCGCAACAACACTACTCGATTTCGATTTAACTAGAACGATTCCAATTTAGTTTATTTCTAATGTCAAGCATACTTATGCAATTTTCCTACTCCCAGCTTCATTTGACAAATGTAATATACTCCATAACAACACCATAAACTTCAATTTGAAAGGAGGAGCCTTACCTTGTCGAAAACTAGCCAAAAAAAACTAGACAAAGCTAGAGAAAAAGAGAGACTAGCCTTGGATTTGGCCAAGGAGAGGTAAGCCTCCGATTTCGTTCCGTGAATTAATTATCTACAGTGTACTATGATAAAATAAAGGTGTTAATAATGTAAATTTGTTGTTTGGAGAAGCATCAAAAGGGTAACACGCAGCCACGAAGTTTTAGCCCCAATAGAGAGCTTTCGAGGCGAGTTTTGGCAAGCTTTGGCTAGTTTTCGACAAAATAATGGTATGTATTCCGTGGGATTTGACTTCGCACTGGGCAAACTTGAGGTTGGGGCCCTACCAAAAAGTCTTAGTAGCAGCCTCTAATACCTTAAACTATGTGTCACCGTAGGTTTGCCTTCATCTCTTAGCTAGTAGATCCACATATAGAGTATGTACATGACCCACCTAGCGGGGTAGAGTCTTCCTTAGCAAGTAGATTCTCTTTTTTTTTCATTGTATGGGGAGATATCAGGATTCCATGTTATAAGTCGTATGGTATTCTTGTCGGTTATTTGTCATACCTCGGTAGGATACCCTAAGCGTGGGCAGCACTCAAAGATTATTAATAGTCCCCAAGAAAACCACTTGGCATGTTCACACAATCATTCAATCAACTCTTTATCAGCGGAAGACTTACTCATCAAGAATACTACTCATGTATAAGGTCAAAGGTCAAACATCAATCCAATCAACAACTAGTGAGAGTGGAACTAGTGAAAACGAAACAAATCAACATCACCATCAATCTACTCTATGAAGCCTCTATCAACAATCTTAGTGGTGCCAATAACAGATTCATGGCTACCTCAAATCAAATGAAGAAAACTAAACTCAAAGCTTGAAAGATATATGTGGTATCCTCTAGAAGTAGGGAGGACTCACCAAATAGCTAAATGCAAATAGATCCTCAATGATGTGTGTGTTGATGATCTCTAGTACCCGTCTCTGCATCATGAAATGATGCAAGCCCAAATGGACGCTAGAACATGGAATGTATGAGTATGTAAAATAGCAGAATGAAACATGCATCAAGGTAGAATCAAATCAACTTAGAGATTTCCAACTGGAAAGGTGAACAACTCAATCAAGATATTCTAAGTCTAAAACAAGAATAAGATTTAGACAGAGAACAATTATATGCAATCCAATTCAATCCATTTCAATCCAAATTAGAGTACTATCAAGAACTATATGGGAGTTTTTTTTATCCGATAACCATCACTTATGAGCCAGTGACAGTACAACAAGCCGACGTTGTTGCCACATCCGTTCATTACCTTGCCAGGGTAAGAATGAATCAACAATCATGCATCCATAACCAATCAAATCTTATCATGTCAGGATAATAATTTAGGAAACATTCGACTTTAACGGTTCAATCCTCTCCTCCATTTGGCGATGTAGTTATTGGGTTCGGGTTATTTCTTACTTTTATCCAATTCGGTGTTCGATACTCCTCCCATGACTCAATGCTAATAAGATAATCAAACAGGTAAAATATTCAAAATATCTCATTTGCTCTCATTGGACCCTTTTCAAAACTCAATCTCATCTGGTCTCATTGAAACTTTTTCAAATTAATTCAATCCAATCCATTCATTTAGATTAAATACTCAACTCTTTTAAATTTATTTAAAACATGCAATATCGACTCAAAATAATGCATAGTGAAATCACGATCAAACTAGTTATAATCTTAAAGATCCTTTCAATTCAACTCGGACTCGGCTCATGCTCAAATAATCAAGTTCTTTCCGAAAAATATATTTTCAAAATCAATCGCAACTTGGTAAAACTCTTTTCAAAACCATCATTTATGCTCAAAATATTCATGTTCAAAATAATGAAAACTTTCAAAGACTTCTTAGACTCAACTTATGTGAAAACTCAAACTCTTGTAAAATCAATGCTCGAAAATCATATATAATCCTCAATTAGAGTTAATGTGAATGAATACATGAACATGCATTCAAATCAAATACTCAACTCATGAACAACATCAATACATATTTAAATAAGTACAAAAAACTCAAAAGGACAATAGATAACTCAAGAATTCAATTTACGAAACTCGAAACCTCCAACTCAACTCAACTCGAATAAATAAAGATGAAGGGGCACGTGGACGAACTCAGTCCAATGTTGTGTTAGCCTTACATGCCTTAAAATCTCCACAAATCTTGATGAAAAATCTTAATTTGAAGAAGAACAATCAAGATACCCTTTCTTGAAATTCTTGAATTTATTTTCTTGGAAACCCTATGGTTAGAATTTAAGATTTCTATTAGCTCCTTTCTTTTCCACTTGCATATGCAGGTAGTTGCGGGTCTGGAAAATTTCAGGGTGAGCAGCAGCATGTGGACCCTTGGAGAAACAAACTTAGGTGCCCCATGGTGCAGCAGTAGCAGGATGCAACAAACTACAATTGGAAGTTTGCCTAATCCAACTGTTGCAACTCATCTTTGGATGGCTGCTAAAGGATGCAATACCACAGGATCATGCATAAGGAGCCCTTTGTACTGCAATTTCAGCCTGCCTCTTACCTTCCTCAGCAACAACATCCTGCAGCAACAAAGTCACAAAACTGCAACTTTCAGGGAACACATACAAGACAATAGTAGTAGCTATTATAATCTGCAGAATTACTTGCCTTTGTGTTTTTCTGTTTGTTGGTGCAGGGTGATTTGTACCAAGTGGATATGTCCAAACACCTCCAAACTTTGCAGGATTGCATCATATACTAATTTGGAAAAGCTCAACAAGTTTCAGCTCAAAAGGATAATTGGAGACGTTAGGCGAGCGACCTTGAAAAAATCAGCAGTCTTAAGCCTAAGAAGAGAGAAACTTGGTAATTGGAAGCTCCAGCTTGGGAGTCAAGCCTTCAAAATTTGCAGGGATAAAGAAAAGGCCATATATGCAAACATCATGAAGTTTCAGGTCAAACGGATAATTGGAGACGTTAGTCGAGCGACTTGGAAAAAGTTAATAGTCTCCAAAGCTCTTACAGAGGTCCCCTCCTGTTTGCTAGTTTGTGCAAGCCTTGTTTTGTTTGTTTTTGGTTGTTGTATTATTTCAGGTTCCTGGAGTGATGTATCAACATTCATTAACCACAAATACATAGAGAAAAGCACCAACACAAATTCCAACCACCCTGCAGCACTTAAGCTTCAGCAGGTCAGCATGTGCAGGGTGAGGTGCAGCTTGTGGACCTGTCCAAAGGCCTCCAATCTTTGCAGGGTGTCAGAAAATAATATAATGACAAGGATCAAGAAATTTCATCCCAAACGGATAATTGGAGGCGTTAGGCGAGCGACATTAAAATATTCAGCTGCCTTAAGCCTAAAGAGAGGGCCTTTAGTAATTTGGATCCTCCAACTTGGGAAACAAGCCTTCAAACTTTGCATGGCTAAAGGAGAGGATATATATGCTAATTTCATAAAGTTTCAGCTCAGATGGACAATTGGAGACGTTAGTCGAGCGACTTGGAAAATGATAACACTCTCCAAAGCTCTTACAGAGGTCCCTTCTTTAATGCTAGTCTGTGTACACTATGTTTTGTTTGGGCTTGCTTGCTGTATTATTGCAGGTGTCTGGAGTGATATATCAGCATTCTTCAACAACAAATACATAAAGAATAGCACAACTACAACTTCCACACACCCTGCAACCTCTAATCAGCAGGGCAGCAGGTGCAGGGTGAGGAGTAACTTGTGGACCTGTCCAAAGGCCCCCAAACTTTGCAGGATTGCATCATATATTATTTTGATAAGGCCCAAGAAATTTCAGCCGAAACGGATAATTGGAGACGTTAGGCGAGCGAGCTTGAAACAATCAGCTGTCTTAAGCTTAAAAAGGAAGAATGTTGCTAACTGGAAGCTCCAACTTGGGAAACAAGCCTTCAAACTTTGCATGTCTAAAGGAAAGGATATATATGCAAACTCCAGAAAGTTTCAGCTCAAACGGATAAGTGGAGACGTTAGTCGAGCGACATGGAAAATGCTAACAGGCTCCAAAATTCTCTTTGAGATCCATTCTTTTCTATTAACCTGTACAGGTCTTTGCTTGTCCTTGGTTATTTGTTGTGTATTTGCAGGTTGTTGGAGATATACACCAACATGCTTTAACAACAAATACATAGAGGACAACAATGCTACAGGACTCTCCATGACTGAAACAAAAGGATTGTGCAGAAATGGAGACCCCTCTTGTTTTTGGTGCTTGTTTGATTGTATGTATTCCTTTGATTGTTTTTGTTTAGGTGCAATAACTACTACTGGGGAGCCACACGCAAGCAACCTGAACCAGATCACAAGAGAGGACTTTCTTTTCTGTGAAGCATGCTCCAACAAGTTCCTTAACCTCTCATACTATGAAAGAAACTTGGAGCTGCACACAAACCTACAGCAGCATCTCCATTCTCCTCATTTGGTTGTTTCTTTGATACTTCCTTATGCAGGTTCAAAGATTCCCAATAGAAGGGAGACAACAGCTGGGCATAAATGGAACTCCTCTCCTAATCACTACTCCACCTATACCTTCTCCAATAGCTCAACAACTGCAGCAGCTCCCTGTGCAAAACTTTTATTAACTGCAATAGCTCAGCACCTGCAGCAGCTCAACACCTGTTTGTTTGGTTGCTTGTCTTTGGTTGAATGTTTTTGTTTAGAACCTCTTTGGAAATGCTATGAGGGCTGCAATAACCTGGGGCTTCTATGGAGCAGTACACTCACATTGCCATCCATATTCTCTATTATCAACAAACCACAGCAACAACTCTACCAACCTGCAGCAAACAAGGAACAAATACAAGCTAGTTACAGCAGCATGCAGATCTCTTTGGTTGTGTGGTTTGTTGGTTTTGTTTGTCTATGCAGGTACTCCAAGAAGCTGAACCTGATCACAACAAAGGACCTCCCTTCTTGTGTAATTGACACCAACAAGCAGCCTAATCACAAAGAAAGCAACAAGGAGATGCACATTTGCTTGTTCCTGTACTCTTCTGCTTTTGTTTGTCCATGCAGGTATACCAAATCCAAAAGAGGGATCTACAACAAGCATATTACCACTTCAGCTACAGAGGCAACAAGAAGCTGGTTACAGGACTGCAGCAATCTTCATTGCTTGCTTCCTCTGCTATTTGTATATGCAGGTCCACAGACCCTAAACTCTCCAGCATTCTCTAACATTCTTCACTACCTGTAGCAACACCAAATTATTTGGAACCCCTTGCAGCAACAACTACACCAACTTGCAGCACACAAAAAACATGGTTACAGCAGCTTCCAGATTTCTTTGGTTGTGTGGTTTGTTGTTTTTTTTTATCTGTGCAGGTACTCCAAGAAGCTTAACCACCTCAAAACAAAGACCAACATGCAGCCTAACTACAATGGCAGCAACAAGGAGCTACACATAAACATGCACCAGCCTGTTCATTTCCCACAATTGATTCCCCTTTTGTTAGTTGCTAATGCAGGTTCACAATTGCACACCTGCTACAACTTCAAAGTTGAGTATGCTTGGCTTCTCAGGGATCCTACAGCCATCATCACCCACCCTCTGTACCTCCTATATGCAGCACATCAGCAGCAGTATGCAGCATATGCAGCACACAATAGCCATTGTTTGCTTGTGTGTTTTTCTGGTGTTGTTTGCCTGTGCAGGTACCAAAAGAGAGATCTACTACTGAATCTAACCTGCAACAACAAACATGCTATCACTGCAGCTAGAGAGGCAGCAAGGAACTGGATACAGGACTGCAACAACCATGTTTGTTTGTTTCCTTGGCTACTTGTAGGTGCAGATCCTCATAATTGTAAACAACTGGATACTAAAGCATGGCTTACTAGGGCCTCTGCAGCACATCAAGATCTGCAGCAACCATATATTTGGACCCCCATGCAGGTGGTCGAATGCAGCTACACTTGTTCTGATATTCAGGCTCTCAATTTTCTCCACAACAACTCCAAGGCTGTTGGATACTATAGCTCCATATATTTCCTCTCCTTTCAGCCCCCATAGCTGATAATCATGATACTGATGCAATGACACATTTCACCTGGATTTACTTGGTACGACAAGACTAAAAAGAGCAAAGATAAAAAGAATTTTCCCATCCCATGCGAGATAGAAGTTTCGTATACTTGTTCTTCTTCAATGTAGCTATGTATGGTACGTAGCATAGTTGGAATAGGACTAGTGTAGGTTACTTTCCTTTTTTCTCATGGAAGGGGAGAGTCTCCCTCATTTATGCTTTCATAGTTGAATTGTACCGGGAGGAGTCCTCTCACAGGTTTACTGCTTTCTAGTTATAGTTAGTCTCTTTTTGTGTCGGGGATGAGTTAGCCGACCTTAATAGGTTAGCCGACTTATGAACCACCATAGGATCGGAGGTAAGGTTTATGTCCCCCTCCTTGTATTTTCTTTTTGATTATTTATGTTAAGGCTTGGGGGTGTTGCTTAACCCCTGACTGTGCACGAGAGGTGGGAGCCTCGTGTAGGGTCTGTTCCCATAAAAAAAAAAAAAGATTTCTATTAGCAATTCATGTATGTATGAAGATATTTGTGTTGGAAATCTTGAAATCTATGAAGAATAAATTACCGTGATGAAGAACTTTGAAAGAGAACCATAACTTGATGTTTTTCTTGAAAATTCTTGAGCATTAAATTTTAGGAGTGAATGAAAGGGTTTTTAATGAGGAAAAAACTGATTTTTCACAGTTTAGGGACATTAAAATAACTCCCCAAAGTATGATAGGACAAAAATACTCTTAAAAAATAAAAGAGGCATCGTTTGGCTTAGGATGGGATGTCTCTAATAAAACAGTCATAACCTTTTACTCCGAACTCCAAATGAGGAAACTTGGTGGCGTTGGAAAAAGGACACGTAGAGCTTTAATTTGATAGGGCATAGGCCACCTAACGCTTAATAATCTGATAGATATGGTCGTTTAAAATTGACCCTTATAAGATCTTATATGAGAACTTAATCGATAAAGGATCTTTCAACTCAACTTAGTACTAAAGGTTCCTTATGACCATAATTCACCTTTATTAGACTTTAAATACTTAGGAATTGATCCTTACTCATAAATACAATTAAAATTCATCGAGTTTGAGTCTATATGCATATGAAAAATGATTCGAGTCTTGGCAAAATATTTTGGAGTGTTACATTATGGTTCTATTCCACATATGTATACACTCTTTATTTCCATTTATGATTTCAACTATGTCCCTTAAATGCTTTGATCATTATGGCTTTCTCATTACTTTATTCACCCTTTTTATCATGTATGTTATTTGATCATTGAATCCTATGATTTATATTGCATGTCATGCCTCATACTTAGTACATTTGTCGCGCCCCATTTTTCTTAAAATGAGTTTGCAACGATGTGACAACTCTCTTTAGAATTTAAAAGAAGAGTCACCACCTAACGAATTAAAGGCGCGTTACGACACCATTCTATTTTATAATACAAAATAAATTAATTTTTAAAAATTTGCGCTACCAGAGTTCGGGTAAGGATTCAGATTACCTCAAAAGAAAGATGTTAAGCACCTTTCAAGGTCCACAAAGGTGAATCCCGACCAAATCTTATAAATTATGTGGGGGTTTTAAAATATAGCAAATAATGTCTCTATATTTATTAAATTAAAGTAGATCTGAGTGATGAAAAGATTTTAAAATGAAGAAATGAAGAACATAAACTAAACATTAACTAACATTATAAAAGAAATAAACAAGCGAGAAGAGAGAATTTTACACAATCATATATAGAAGAAAATATTCATTTTTATTAATAATTAAACTACCCCAAATAAATAAAAACAAAAGTATTAAGTATTTAAAGAAATAAAGATTTAACTAAACTAAATTAATAAAGATTTAACTAAACTAAATTAATTTATCCTACTCGGATCAATGTCAAGCTTATTAACGGAAAACACGATACATAAAATATGCCCGAATCACCTTTTCATCATTTTCGAGGGACCTATTTACCCCTACCCCTACCCATCCTAGGTTCATTTATTGTTATAAGCCTAAAGCGATTTAAAAGAAATAATAGAACTAACATCTTAAAAGGTGCCTAATGTCCCACTTAATGTCCAAGAGGCATTGGACTTACTAATTGGTTAGATTCTAGACTCAAACAAAAATATAAGCTTCCTAATTAGACATATCGTCAAACAAAACAAGTAGAACAACTTTTAGCACATAAAGTCTCAAATATGCCTCTAAAATAATTGTTAACAGGGTTGAATAGACAAATAGGTTGTAAAGATCGTAATAATTATGTATGTGCACACAATTAAGCATTACAACGACATTATTAATTATTAATACTTCAAAAGGGGCAGAAACAGTTATAGACATGCAGAAACTGAAGCGTGTATTGATCAAAGAGAGATTAAAATTAATATATTTAGCAGGCTAATGTTCGATTGACCTATAGGCATGGTATCTACCTATTCATACGAGTCAATATATATTGTAAACAGTGGGGACAAATACTGAAATTATATTGTAACCTAGCGACATGTTTTCTATATGAGATGTTAAAAAATAATTAAATCATAGACATGAATTCTATGTAATAGTATGATGAAAAACTTACTAAAATTTGAGCATACTACAATTGAGTTTCTATAGTCATGACTTCTAGTTTCAGAATAAAAAATATAATCAATCCTATAAGCATGATTTCACACTAAATATTTATAAGCATGATTTCTAACAAAACACACTAAAATATTTGTTAAAATATCCTATAGACATGATTTCTAACTAAGAATATGCCAAAAATATTAAATCATTCATAAAAATTTATTTACAGTGCAAACATATATGCTGAATATATGAAAGCCAGTAGATCCTACAAACATGCTATAAGTCAACTCATACAATAAGAATAATTTATTAAACAATTAATTTGTTTTAAACATGTAGACGATTAGCTACTTTAAACTAGCTGATAAAGTATTGCTCCTAATTGTGCAGACAAAAATATAATTATTTCAAATATGCCTAAATTTTAATGCGCCCAGATAGACGATGGTAATAAAGCAAATAGCACATATATACCCCTCCCCCTTTAGATATTCCCCCGATTTATTATATATAGATCAGTTTTTACATAATTATTACAAACCAATAGAATAAATAACTTTAAAAATATATAAGCTAGTCAAAAACTAAAAATACTAAATAGCTCCATAAAATTCCGTCGCCAGCAACTCTTCTTAACTCGGGTCCTAGAGTTCAAAACTTGTTAAACCAAAGTGAAATACAAACAACACGCACACATATATAACAAGAACACACGAACATGATCATATGTGTGTGTATATATATATATAACACATAACAATAATAAAAGCATACATGAAAACATACTACAAATTTAGTCACACATAAGACTTCAATTACGCCAAACAATTGCAGGGAAAGGACTCAGTCTTTAGTTGGGAGGATAATTAATCAACAAGAAGTGACTATTAAGCTTTGACTGGGGATAGCAAATCAGAACAGAAAATTCCTTAAAACAATATGAAGAAAGAACTTATTTCTTCATATTACCAAGAATAATATACTATCAAGGTTGTTCAATATATTATAAGGAAAGGGAATTAATTAAGCATAAATCAGGCTAATTTTGTTATAAAAGAAACAAACAATCGCACCCATAATAAAAGGGATCAATTTAAAATAAGAAAACCAATTCAGAAACAAAGTCTACCGTAGATATCAAAGTACGAATCTGTACAAATTAATATTTAAGGCAAGAAGAAACATTAAAAATAGGGAGAACCAAATTTTAAGGCCAAGAATTGTCAAAGTCAGCCACACAAGTAGTAACCAAGTAATTAAGGCATATAAATCATACTTAGAATACTGATTTTTATATAGCTATTTTATAAGAAAAATCAATGGAAATCCAACTTTCTATAAATAATTAGTATCAAGGCTGTTGTATAATTCTGAAATAATTCAAATAATAATCTATGACTTTACCATAATCACCCTTAATGCAAAAAGAAAACAAAATTTATTCTACCTAGAAAAGAAAACAGTTATACATATTATTACCGTTACTTTCTAAATCAGAAACTCCAATCAAAGAATTTATGTATAAGTAAGCTAATAATAAAAAAAAGCAAGAAATATGTCTAAACTGATGAAAAACACCCGAGCTACTCCCAATATCTACATACCACTTTAATAATCAATAATACGTACAGGATATTAACATTAACAGGAGTAATCATCTAACCAAGAATCTGGAAAATGTAGGAATCCATTCGCAACACAACAATTTTCACTCGAAATAAGCATGCATAAAACTCATATGGACCAAATCGAAAATCAAAGTCAAAAGTAAGAATCTGTATAGATAAGAACACTAACTTGGACGGATCTATCAAGATCCGTCTTTAGCATACCAAAACTAAAGCCTTTTGTTCGACCAAGTCCCTGTCCGTGAAGATGCTTGTCGTCTGGTTCACGGGAGGGAAGAGGAGAACAACGGCGACTTCTTCTTGGTGGTTGGTCTCGATGGTTCATCGTTGGTGGTCTCCGCCAGTTGTAGGTGGAGTGGTGACGGTGAGGTGGTTATCCAGTGTCTCACGCCAGATACGGAGTGGCGTTGAAGGAGAGGACAGATTGAGAAAGAGAGAGGGAGAGAAGCTCGATGTCTTCTTGTCGCTTTGCCGGTGATCTGCCTCTCCCCGGTGATAGGAAGAGGTGTATAAGGTCTTGTTCAGAGGAGAAGAAGAGAGAGAGAGAGGGCGGCGGCGATTTGTTCGTACTCACGGAGAGACTTCACTAGAGGTGACGGATAGCGAAGACGGTTACGCTTTGGGATCCGATGGAGACGGAGAAGGAGAGACGATGGAGATGGGGGGGGGGGGGGTTGACTCTTTTTGATGGAGAAGAGAGGGAAAAGTGGGAAATGATTTGGTGGTACTAAGATTAAAAAGGACAGAGTTCGATGGATTGATCTCAATCGTTGATTGATTTTGATGAGCGGTTGTCATTGATCTTGGTGTTTTATAAAAATGAGATGAATGAACGTGATTAAAAGAGATTTAGAATTTGAATTTTGAGTCAAAAAGCTAGAATTGATAAAACTTACATACATATAAATTGGCTAGAATTGAAATGACATTGAATAAAGAAGACTACAATTTAAATAATTTGAAGAAAAATTAATCAGATTGCTATTTAATTAATAAAAATAATATACATATTAAATAAGTGAATAAATAATAATCTTTTCATATAAAAGAAATATATTTCACAATATATTATATAATGTTTACATAGTAAGTAAATATTTAAAATTCGAAACTTACATAAAATTATTATTAAAAAATTCATAATAAGTAAATAAATAAATAAATGATGATGATGATGACGACGACGACTACGATGATGATAAACTGAATAAAACTTTAAAAAATTGAATGTATGAATATCATTATTCAAAAATTAAAGATTCATAAAACAATTAAATAATTATATAAATAATAATAAAATTATTAATAATAAAGTTTAAAAATTATGAACACCAAAATATTTAATTAATTGGACAAGACTTAAACATAAAAATAAAATAGATAAGTTTTAAAATACTTACTTAATTAAATAGCAGTACAGGAGTGAGTTGTAGGTAGGTCAAAATAGCAGTACAGGAGTGGGTTGTAGGTAGGCCGGGTCGCGACACATAATCAAAGCATAACATAGTGAGAGATATCGTTAACCGACATAAATCATGTGAGCTATAACATGGAGTCCGGTGTCTTTCCCACACCGGAAAAAATTGTCATACTTGCCAAGTAAGGACCATAATCATGAGCTATATGTGGATCCACTAGCTAGGGCCAATTAAGGCACGTAGTTCTAGGACATGGGTAATCGCCACTAGTCTAACTTGGTGATAACATTCTCTCAACAAGAATAGTCATAATCATAGCATAGTCTTTGAAAATGGTAATAATATTGTAAGACCAAATTCATTATAATATACTTGAAAATCATAAGATCATTTAATAAATCATGATTTCATAAAATATACAAAGACACTTATCTAAACATCTAAATCATGATAATATTGTTCATAGAAAAATCAGGAAAATCCTTCGTGATGAGAATACTTCACTCCTATTGGTCGTATATGGGTCTACGATCCGAAGACCTCACTTGTCCTACCAAACCCAAATTCCCTACTCTCTGAATATCACCTACGACCTCACCTATGGGCATAGGTCTATCTACAAATTGTCCTGTTGGTCTGTAGATCAACTTTTTATACTTGAAAATTCAACAACTTCAAGACGTTTCCTCTAAACACCATGTACTGACCGTAGGACCTTATACATTTCGTAGGTAGGCTTGTATATGAACTTTCTAAACTTCAACATTTTTCCAAAGTGTTGGGATCACTTACGACTACCTTCCTACAGGTCATAGGACCTTATACGGTTCTTAGGTTGACTTTGTGGGTCTTGCACCAGCGAATTTTCTATAACTTTTTCTTCCAATCACGCTTTTCGACTTGAGGGGTGTTACAATATCTTCTCTTTGGGAATATTCGTCCTCGAATGGAACTCAAGCTAGTATTAATAGAGTAGGGAATGAGATATAACAACCCAACATGAATGCAAAGCACATTAAAATGCATAAAACCATGGAGTAATCAACCTCAAGCTAAAACATGCCTTTAAAAACAGATTTTATGAACGTACATGCATATGAAAACATGAGAATAGATGAAACGCATGAATTCGAAAGAGAAAATATAATGTCCCAATTATTGAGAAATTACTTTTCAATGTTAAACGATCATATTGCCTTTCCCCCAAGTGTTTTCATACTTTATTTGTGTTGTGGGGATGGTTGGTGTGGTTCTCGATGCGATCGGGTGTAGTGATTAGAGACCTTGGGTGGAGTTTATAGTGAGATATTGACTTTGATCAACATTTTGAGGTCCGAGCATCGGATGAGAATTCCGTCAGTTCTTTTGCATATGTAACATTGAGTTGGGTCTAGTTGAGTATTGGGTTGGAGCCTCGAGACCTTAGAATTCAATTTTGGGAATTTAGGCTAAAAGTTGAGTTTTAGGCCTAAATGAGGTTCGAAAGGGTATTTTCATCATAACAATCTTTTTTTCAGAAATCCAATGAATCTATTAAGTTTGAAATATCGAATTTAGTAGAATAACATATCCAATTTATTTTTATCGGACCCTAAAGGATTTTTGAGGGTTCAATCAGAGGCATTTTTCTTACTTGGCAGTTTTCTATTTTCTGCAATCTGGTGCGTGTACCCATACCCTTCGTGATCGGGTCCAGGAGCCTTCGTTCGCGATGAAGAGTCTTCAGCATTCTTCACGATTACATTCAGGAGATCGTATTCGTGATGATATCAGTCCCTATGCTTCGCGATCGCGGGGTTAGTGGCCCGCCATCGCGATGAATAAATTCATGCACCTAAAAAGTGAGTTCGGGGAAAAGCCCTTTTTTTCTCATTTCCACCATTGTCAATCTTGTAGAGCTTGAGGGAGGCAATTTGAGAAGAGATTTTTCAGGGATTATTATTTGGGTAAGTTCATTTATCGTTTCTAAATTATTTTCTACCGATTTTATCTACCACAACATTTCAAAAATCAAGATTTCAATATGGGTTTTCGAGGTTTTTCTTCTAAATTTCAAAGTTGATAATTTCATGATTTCTAATCTATTTCGTTCTCGATTTTAAAGGGTTTTTTCAACCGCAAACTCCTCTTGATTTGTAGAATATGAATTTCAAATAAAATTTCAGTTTTACTTAATTTATTTCTAAGGTGATTTTTAGAAGATTTTGATCTCAGTTTTAAAACCTTGCAATATAGATATCGTTAGAATCCTTTAGATGAAATCTTTCCATTCTTGATTGTTAGTGATTGTTTTAGAGTCGGTGTTTGACATTAGAGCTTTGGTTAGAGTGTTCGAATGAAGTTTCAGCCTTCAAGGTAGACTTGGCTTTCCTTTTTTGAGACTGGGATTGGGTAATTGATCATTTTTATGTTGTAAACTTTGGGATGGGATCGTAATGTGATTTGGGAATGTTGTTTATGTTTTGATACCCGTGTGATACTATGTTTCCCGTGTGGAGGCTTATTTGTGCAATTTAGCCTGTATGAAGGCCTTTTTTCCTATATGATTTGCTTTGAGAGCATATGATTCATGATTTGCCTATGAGAGAGGCTTGTAATACTATTTGACTTATAATGACCCCGTGATGGGTTGAGTGGGGGGTTTTGATCACATTGAGTAGTGAAACATTTTGTAAAGGGTGAACACTTATTTCAATGTACTTCTTCCCATTTCTGTCTATTTAAGGATGTATATCATGTTTAGATTAAGTTTTGAGAACTTTGGACCTCATATTACATGTTGAGTTGAATATTACCTCCATGCAATATGTGTTGTGATGCATTCATCCTTATTTATCATATCATTCATCTTGAAAAGTTGAGAAATGTGGAAATTCTTTTGAGAAAAAAATAAGACACTTTTTTATATCCTTGACCAAGATCTAGGTGGAAAGTTGATGAGATATCGAGATTGTGATTTGATATACGGACTGCGATTCTCCCATGGGTTATCCAGAAGCCTTAGCTCGACAGGTGTATACATCAAGTTGTGCGACAATCTTGATTCTATCATACCACCATATTATTGCATCATCTCATTGTATCGCATTGCATTGCTCTTTGAATTATTTGACTTATCTGGTAGTATGTGATATTGAGTTGACCTTATATTTTTACTTTACTCGTGTTGTTCTATATAAATTGTCGACACTGATGACGGAGTGAGACTTTTCTGTATGCAAGTGAAAATGTTCCTTAATTTATTTTATAAGTTTGATTAATTTCTTATACTCAATCGGTCAAATCTATTGAGTATATGTGGATTATACTCACCCTACTTCTGTGTCACTTTGATACAGATTCTAGTCAAGGTATTACATGCGACAGCTGATTCCCTCGAGCAGTTAGTTTTATATAAAATTGGTGGTGAGATCATGTGTTCTGAATCACCATTAGTTCCATCTTTTACATCTAGTCTTTATTATTGTTTGAATACTTCTGATGTATTGTAGATTCAATAGTTTTATTAGATACTTTTTATGCTTATGACACCAGTTTTGGGATAATTCTTTGTTATACTTCTTTTCTTTTCATTTGTGGTCTGACTTCCTCTTTTGGGAGTCTCGTATGTAATTTATTGTTCACCTTACATCAGGTGAGATTGTAGGGTATATGCCATCATGATCTCAATTTTTAAGTCTTGACAGATTTGGTATCTGAGCGCTAAGTTACCGATCTCATAAGTTAAAGAGTAAGATATCTAGTAGAGTCTTGTGGATCAGTACGTAAACGTCTGTACTTATATTCGAGAAGCTATAAGATACTTAATAAGAGAAATTCCTTTTTTTAATTCCTTTTGCAAGATTTATTCATATCAAGTATTGGCATACCTCTAATCTATTCCTTCTGTGCAGATGGGGAGGACTAGAGCCACAATCACCGAAGGTGAGAAGGCACTTGCTGCTCGAGCCCTAGTTTGTGGGTGAGGCAGGGAACGCGGTGGAGTTAGGAGTCGAGGCCGAGTGAGCGAAGCAACACCTTCTCGGGGATGAGTTAGGGAGGCATCACCTAAGCCTATATATAAGCATGAGGATGATTTTGAGAAACAGACTGTGAAGCAGAGGCCAGCCCAACCTCCTTTAGTTCCCAATAGCGCTCCAATACTTTAGGAGATTAATATCTAGATTGGATGGTGCCTCTACTCCTTGTGTTATTTCAAGTACTTCAGGCTCTCCTATTGAAGTTGGTACTACACTGCTAGTTCATAGGCATAGTGTGGGATTTCAGACTCCTTGTTCTTCTTTAGTGCCCTCTATTGCACCTCCAAGATTTGTAGCTCTGCCGGTTTCTGCTAGTGCAACCATGTCAGTGTCTGAAAAGAAGAGTTTTAAGAGGTTTATTCGATTGGCACCTCCCAAGTTTGATGGTATGGTTGAAAATAAGGCCTATGATTTCTTTACTGGGTGCTAGTACAGGTTATTCAACCTAGATAATTAAAGGAACATGGAGTAGCTTACACTTCATATCAGTTTGCGAGAATGGCCAAGGAATGGTGAAGATTACTTCTTGCTCGTAGACCTACTGGTTCTCCTATGATGAGTTGAGAGCAGTTTACTGAGGTGTTCTTCAATAGGTTTATGACTTATAGGCTTTGTGATTAAAGTAGGGATGTGTCCGATAGATTGGAGCAGAGCTCCTTATCAGTATCTGAGTACGAGGCTCGTTTTCATGATTTGTCTCGTTATGCTATATCAAGTATCACTATAGAGTTTGAGAGGATCTGTAAGTTGGTGAGGGATTCACTGGTTATCTACAAAAGGCTACAACGTCTTTTATGTTTTGGGTTCTTTTTTTAGAGTATTATTGATCATGCCAGGATGATTGAGAGCATCTGACATGTCTATAGGGCGGCACTAAGAGGTTCCATCGGTAGGGTCAGTTTAGTAGCCCTTTTTCCAGAGGTAGGAAGTATTCGGGTCTAGGCACCTAGGGTTATCATGGCAGGCCAGTGCATGTGGTGATTCAGGGTACAGATGGAACATGTGGATCCAGACCGGATCAGACTAGTTATGGTAGTTCTTCGGGGTCAGGAGGATGTGTTGACTGTTCTTGTTATCCTATATGGGGTTTGGGCCCTCAAGGTTATTTTATTTGTGATGAGTTTGGGCACAAGGCAAAGGATTGCCCCTGAGTGCTTCTACTACTACTCACCTTGGGACATTGGTTTTTCATGCTACGTGGCCCCAGCTATTCAAAGTATTTTACAAAGTGCTTGAAGTGGAACCCAGAGTGCCAAGGGTGGAGCTTGAGGTGGTGCTCATGGTGGTTTGCATGTTAGTGGTGACCATAGATTATGTTATTTTATAGCGGGTAGATGGTATTGTTTCAGTTTTCCATAGTTTTGCTTTCGTATTATTCAATCTGGGGTCTACTTACTCTTATGTTCAACTTATTTTGATGTGGACATTGATTATGAGTGTGATCCCCTTATTATGCCTTGTGTTTCTAACTCGATAGGTGAGTCTTCAGCGGTGGATCAAGTATACCGAGGGTGTGTGCCAAGACTATGACCTTATCTTATCCCAATTTACCTTGGTTAGTATGGAAGGGTAATCTGAGTTCATATCTGAAGGGGTGATATCTTATGCTCTTGCTCGCTGTATGATGGATAAGGGTTGCTTATCTTATTTGGACCATGTGCATGATTTTACTAAGGATCCATCTCCTTTAGAGGCCACGAGGGTGGTAAAGGAGTTTATGGATGTGTTTTCTATAGACTTGTCGGGTGTTCCTTTGGATCTTGATATAGATTTTGTGTTTGATTTGGAGCCAGGTACCAAGCTCATCTTTATTTCTCCTTATCAGATGACTCCAGCTAAATTGAAGGAACGGGTTGAAGATTTATTAAAGAAGGGGTTTATTTGGCCTAGTGTATTACCGTGGGGTGCACCAGTCTTATTTGTGAAGAAGAAGGATGGTGCTATGAGGATGTGTATTGACTACTGACAGTTGAACAAAGTCAAGATCAAGAACTAGTATCCTCTTTTTTCACATCGATGATTTATTTGATCAGCTTCAGGGTGCATCGGTGTTTTATAAGATTGACTTGAGGTCAGGTTACCATCACTTGAGAGTTTGGGATTCTGATATCTCGAAGATTGCTTTCAAGATTCGTAATAGACATTATGAATTTGTGGTCATGTCCTTTGGGTTGATTAATGCCCCATTTGCCTTTATGGAGTTGATAAACTGAGTATTTTAGTTTTATTTGGACTTTTTGTGATTTTATTCATCGATGATATCTTGGTTTAATTCGAGAATGAGACCAACCATGTTCGTCACTTGAGGGAAGTACTTCAGAGATTGAGGGAGGAGAGATTAAGGTCTCTAAATATGAGTTTTATCTCGAGTCTATGGTATTCTTGGGTCATATGGTGACCAAGTATGAGATTATGGTCGATAGGGCCAAGGTTGTGGCGGTTTGTGATTGCGTTAGCTACTTCAATTATAGAGATTCAGAGTTTTATTAGGTTAGCAGGTTATTATCGTCAGTTTGTTTAAGGTTTCTCTTCTATCACTGCTCCATTAACTATGCTGACTCAAAAGACCGTGGCATTTCAGTTGACCGATGAGTGTGAGGCGAGCTTTTAAAAGCTCAAGGAGTTATTGACCTCAACACCAATTCTAGCATTACCCGAGGAGAGTGTGACTTTTATTTTATGTTGTGATGTTTTGGTTCTCCGTTTGGGTGGTGTACAGATGTGGAAGGGGAGAGTTATATCCAATTCTTCTCGACAGATGAAGGTACATGAGAAGAACTACCCTACTTACGATTTGGAGCTAGTGACAGTGGTCTTTGTTCTGAAGTTATGGAGACACTATATCTATGGTGTGCATTGTGGCTCATCAACATTTGAGCCATGAAACTCTAGAGGATCCATTCTTGTAAATTCTCTTACTCTTGAGGCCAGAGTAAGAATATTAGGAGGAGCCGCAACCCCTTGGTTGGTCACCACTTTAGCTAGCATAGTAATGGCGGTTCGAAACTCCGCATTACTCACTTGGTCCGGTAGAGGACCATTATCTTGAGGAGTCGGGGGAGCTTGGGCTTCATTACTATTGTCTCCCCTTCGAGACGGTGGTCTTCTTGGAGCCATCTTTCTGAAAATTGCAAAGAAAGATTGTTAGGGAAAAAAAGTCTTACGGTAAACTCTATAGTACGACATGGATCATGAAAGAAGTGAGAATTCCTAAAATGCCTCATATGCTCCTACTCATAAGTGTGGCATGCTTCACACCCATGAATAAGACTCTACTTGACACGTCATGTTGAACACCCTAGGATACTTGAAAAATCTTGTACTCTGATACCAAGTTTGTCACGATCCGACCTAGGACCTAGTCGTAACACGACAATTGAAACCCCGATGGACTTCAACCAAGCCTTTTGTATATATCATAAGCATACATAAGGTAAAGTAAAAGCAAAAATATCATAAGAGAGTCTAAACCATGAATAGAAATTGAGGAATGTCACATGACAACATAGACTCGAAACATTTATCCAACTAGATGCCTCTACTCATGAATATGGGCGGGGTATAAGACATGTCCCTAGCTCACCCTCAATATGAAATACAACAAAAATCTTTGAAACCAATAAACAACTTGATGACTAGTCCCCGATGAATGAGGACTCACCACAAACACCGCCGGATAGAAAAGCTTACTAGCTACGTGGACGAATATGATCTTCAACCTCAACCCCTATATTATGAGACAATGTAGGCAAAAAGTATGCATTAGTACGTTGGAATGTACTAAGTATGTAGGCAATGCAATGCATAGAAAACCATGTTTGTACAAATGACCATTTTAAATAGCATGATAGGAGAAGTAGTAAAAATTATAAGTAGTCTTTAAGAAGTATCAATGCATAATAAATCATAAGAGTATTATATAAAGTAAAAGATAGGATTAATCATTTAGAACATGAAAAGACCATACATATGTGGGATAGGAACCATAACCGACAATATGACCATGCAAGCTATACCATGGAATCCCAATATTACCCCTACATCAGAGGAAAGAGGGAGACTACTTGCCAAGGTAGACTCCTACATATCTCATTTTAAGGAGTTCTATGCAGGAGAAGATAGTTACCAAGCTTAAGTTGAGCACCGCCTTTTATCCTCATACCGATGATCAGTGGGAGTAGACTATTCAAGTGCTTAAGGACATGCTCTGATCTTGTGTCATGGACTTTGGTTGTCATTGGGACTAGTCCCTTCTTCTTGCAGAGTTTGCCTACAACAAAAGTTACCATTCTAGCATTCAGATGGCACCTTTTAAGGCTTTTTGTGGGAGAATGTGCAGATCTCCCATAGGATAGTTTGATTCCTCTGGGGTACGACTTTAGGGTACCAACTTGTTAAGAGATTCAATGGTTAGAGTGATGTTGATTCAGCAGTGCCTTGTGACTTCCAAGAGTAGGAAGAAGAGCTATGCAGATAAATGTCTTCGTGATATGTCATTTGTCGTTGGTGAGCGAGTGTTGCTCAAGGTGTCACCCACTAAGGGTGTAATGAGTATTGGGAGGAAATAGAAGCTCAGTCCAAAGTTTATTGACACCTTTGAGGTTTTAGAGAAGTATAGGGAGATGGCCTAGCCTTGGCTCCAAACCTTTCAGTTGTTCATCCTGTATTTCATGTATCGATGCTTAAGTTATACCCGCATGATGATTCTCATGTGGTTAAGTGGGACTCTGTTGCTTTATATCATGACTTGTCATTTGAGGAGGAACATGTTGATATCTTCGATAGGCAGACTAGACAGTTGAGATCAAAGCACATTGATTCAGTAAAGTTATAATGGAGGTATCGACATATTGAGGAGGCTACATGGGAGGTGGAGTTCGACATGCGTCATAGATACCCTCAGCTTTTCACTCCTACATGTACTGTACTTTGCTTTTCATATGTGTATTTTAATGGTGGATAGTGTAATGTCCCAATTCTTGAGAAATTACTTTTCAGTGTGAAATGACCATTTTGTTCTTCTCTATAGCATTTTAATGCTTTATTCGTGTTGTTGGAATGGTTGGTGTGGTTCCCAATGCGATAGGATGTGAGTTTAGTGATTTTTAATGAGATACTTTTCACACCTTGGGTGGAGTTTTTAATGAGATAGTTGACTTTGGTCAATATTTTGATATTCGAATGTTCGATGGAAATTTTGCCTGTTCCATTGCATTCAAAACGTCGAGTTTGGTCTAGTTGAGTATTGTATTGGAGACTCGAGACCTTAGAATCATTTTGGGAATTTAGACTAAAAATTGAGCTTTAGGCCTAAATGAGGTTCGAGAGGGTATTTTCATCATAACGATCTTTTTTTTGGAAATTTGACGATTTTATTGAGTCTGTAATATCGAATTTAGTGGGGGTATTGGAGACTCGAGACCTTAGAATTCATTTTGGGAATTTAGACTAAAAATTGAGCTTTAGGCCTAAATGAGGTTCGAGAGGGTATTTTCATCATAACGATCTTTTTTTTGGAAATTTGACGATTCTATTGAGTCTGTAATATCGAATTTAGTGGGTTACTATATCCGGTTATTTTTTTTCGAACCCCAAACGATTTTTGAGGATCCAATCGAGGCATTTTTTGTAATTGTCATTTAGCTATTGTTTGCTATCTGGTGCGTGTACCCATTCTCTTTGCGATCGCATCCAAGAGCCTGTGTTTGTGATGAACAATGTTTAGCACTCTTCGCAATCGCGTCCAGGAGCTCACGTTAGCAATGATGTCAGACCTTGTGATGATTGTCTGCAATTGTGATGAATAAATTCATGCGCCTGAACAGTGAGTTCGGGAAAAAGCTCTTTTTTTTCATTTCCACCATTGTCAATATTTTAGAGCTTGAGGGAGGCGATTTTAGAAGGGATTTTTTTGGAAATATCATTTGGGTAAGTGAATCATTTCTAAATTATTTTTCTAATGATTTTATCTACCAAAACATTTCAACAATCAAGATTTAGATGTGGTTTTGGAGGGGTTTTTTCCTTCAAATTTTAAAGTTGATAATTTCATGATTTCTAATCCGATTATTGCTCGATTTTAATGGTTTTTTTCAATCACAAACTCCTCTTGATGTGTAGAATATGAATTTCAAATAAAATTTCAATTTCACCCTTTTCGTTTCCAAGATGGTTTTAGACGATTTTGATCCCGATTCTAAAACCATGCAATAATGGGTATCGTTAGACTCCTTTTGATGAACTCTTTCTATTATTGATAGTTGGCAATTATTTTAGAGTTGGTATTTGAGAGTAGAGCTCCGGTTAGAGTGTTAGAGGTGAAGTTTCGACCTTCGAGGTAGGTTTGGCTATCCTTCTTTGAGACTGAGATTGAGTAATTAATCATTCTTATGTTGTAGACTTTGGAATGGTATTGTACTTATGTTGTAGACTTTGTGTTTCCCATGTGGGGGCTTGATTATATTGTGTTGCCCATGTGGGGCTTATTTATGCAGTTTAGCCCGCTTGGAGGTCTTATTTGCTATCTTATTTTCTTTGGGAGCATGTGATTAATGATTTGCCTGTGAGAGAGGCTTGTAATACTATTTGACTTTTAATTCCCGCTTAAGGGTTTGAGTTGGGGGTTTTGATCACAATTGAGTAATGAAGCATTTTCAAAAGGGTGAACACTTATTCCAATGTACTCATTCCCATTACTATCTATTTGAGGGTTTATCTTATGTTTAGGCTGAGTTTTGAGAACTTTGAACCTTATATTACATGTTGAGTTGAATATTACCTCCATGTCATATATGTTGTGATGAATTCATCTTCATTCAACATATCGTTGATCTTGGGAAGTTGAGAAATATGAAAATTCTTTTTAAGAAAAAAAATGAGACACCTTTTTATATCTTTAACCACGATCTAGGTGGCAAGTTGATGAGATATTAAAATTGTAATTTGGTAAATGAACTGCGAGTCTCCTATGGGTCCTTGTCTAAAAACCTTAGCTCGATAGGTGTATACAACAGGTTGTACGACAATCTTGATTCCATCGTACTACCACATTATTGCAGAATCTCATTGCCTTGCATTGCATTGCTCTTTGAATTATTTGGCTTATCTGATAATATGAGATATTTCAATGATCTTATATGTCTACTTTACTCGCGCCATTCTATATAAATTAGTTGCACCGATGCTGGAGTGAGACTTTTCTATAAGCAGGTGGAAGCGTTCCTTAGTTTATTTCATAAATTTGATTAATTTCTTCTACTCAGTTGGTCAAACCTATTCAGTACATGTGGATTGTACTCATCCTACTTATGTGTCACTTTGATACTAATTGTAGTCAGAGTATTATACGCTGTAGCTGATCCTCTCTACCGGATAGTTTCATATCGAATTGATAGTGAGATCCAGTGTTCTGGATCTCCATTAGTTCCATCTTTTACTTTCAGTCTTTATTATTGTTCAAAGACTTATGATGTATTTTAGATTCGACAGTTGTATTAGATGCTCTTTATACTTATGATACTAGGTTTTGGAATAATTCTTTGTTTTACTTCTTTTTTTTTATTTGTATCCTGACTTTCCCTTTTGGGAGTCTCGTATGTGATTTATTGTTCGGCTTACACATTATGTGGGTTTTAGATATGTTTGCCATCATAACCTCAATTTTTGGGTCATGACAGAAAACATAAGGAACTAACATCTCAAGCTGAAGAAAAAAGATGAGGATACCGGGACATCTTATTGGCTTTGGCCTCCTAAGTAGAACTATGAACTAATTGATCCCTTCAAAAACCTTAACGGAAGAAACTTCTTTATTCCTCAACTTTTGGACTTGACGATCAAGGATCTCAATCGGAACTTGTTCATATGATAGACTTTCTTTCATACCAACACTTTCCAATGGCACAATCGAAGTAGGATCATCAATACACTTCTTCAATAAAGAAACATGAAATATTGGATGCACCGATGCTAATTCTGAAGGCAAATCCAACTCATAAGACACCTTATTGAAATGCCTCAAAATCTGATATGTATCTACATAAGAGGGACTAAACTTCCCTTTCGTACCAAAAGACATCATATCCTTCATAGGTGAAATTTTCAAGTAAACACAATCATTAACTTCAAACTCAAGCTCTATTCTCCTCACATTCGCATAGAATTTCTGTCGGCTTTAGGCAGTCTAATGAGTTGAACCTTCTCCATGGCCTCATGAATATATTCTAGCCTTATCAAAGCGACCTCGCAAATCTCAAACCATCTAATAGGAATCTACAACTCCTACCATAGAGAGACTTGAACGGAGCCATTTGAATACTCACGTGATAACTATTACTATGCGCAAGCTCAATCAAAAGAAGATGGTCATCCCAACTACCCTTGAAGTCAATCATACAAGCTCTCAACATATCCTCCAAAGTCTGAATAGTCCGCTCAGCTTAACCTAATTCCGAGGGAAAAAATTGTACTAAGCTTGACTTGAGTACCAAGACCCTTCTGAAATGATATCCTTAATTGAGAAGTAAACTGAGTGCCTTTGTCTGATATGATAGGCAACAGAACACCATGCAACTTAACCAACTATTAAAGCCTAGCATAATCCTCGTCTGAATAAGAAGTTGTTAATGAGAAGAAAATGCGCCAACTTAGTCATTCGGTCTACAACCACCCAAATCAGATCATATTGAGGACGTATATGAGGTAAACCCATAATGAAGTCTATAATCAAATATTTCCACTTCCAAGTAGGAATCTCAATATCTTAAACCAAACCTATCAATTTTTTATGTTCAACCTTCACTTGCTGGTAATTCAAACACTTAGCCACAAATTCTGCAATATCCTTCTTCATACAATTCCACTAATAGACTTACCTCAAATTACGATACATCTTGGTGGATCCCTGGTGAATAAAATATCGAGAACTGTGAGATTTCGAAAAAATATGTTGCCTCAAGCCATCTACATATGGAACACATAAACAACCTTGGTAATGAAGCACACCAACTTCCCCTTAGGAGAAAACCTCTATCAATTTTTCTGAAATTGCCTTCTTCAACTCGATCAAGGTCGCATCACTATCTTGTTTTGCTTTCACATCCAATACGAGAGATGATTCTGAGAAATTTTGCACAATAATACCACCATCGTCGGAATCAACTAAATGGACTCCCAAACAAGCTAGTCTATGCACATCACAAACCAACTCTTTTTTCTTATCTTCAATGTGGACAACACTATTCATGGACAATCTACTAAGAGCATCAACAACCACATTTGCCTTTTCCGTATGGCACAACACACTCATGTCATAACAATTCAAGCCACATTCTTTGGCAAATATTCAAATTATTTTGCTTAAACACATATTATAAATTCTTATGATCGGTGAACACATCCACATGAACACCATAGAGATAGTGGCTCCATATCTTCAAAGTAAACACCACCATTGCTAACTACAAATCGCGAGTTGGATAATTATATTCATGGACCTTGAGTTGTCTAGATGTATAAGTTATCACTTTACTATTTTGCATCAATACACACCCAAGACCAATTCTCGAGGCATTATAATACACAATAAAACTGTCAAATCCTTCTTGTAAAGTCAAAAATATGTCTTAAGTAAGTCGATCTTACAACTCTTAAAAAATTTTCTCATAAGTTTTCGACCATTGAAATTTCACCTTCTTCTGAGTCAAAGCAGTCAAAGATAAAAACAATAAAGGAAAATCCTTCCACAAAACGTCTATAGCAAACAAGATAAACCCAAGAAACTCCAAATATCTTAGGGAAAAAGAGCTCTAGGATAATTCTTAACCACCTCGGTCTTCATAGGATCGAATTTAATACTATCACAAGAAACAATATGACCAAGGAACGCAACCAACCTCAACTAAAACTCATATTTGCTAAACTTAGCAAATAAATGACGATCCTTGAGAACTTGTAAGACAATCCTCAAATGATCGGGATGCTCATCCTCACTCCGAGAATATATCAGTATATCATCAACAAACACAATAATGAACATATCCAAATATTACTTGAACATCCTATTCATCAAATCCATAAAAGTTTCAGAGAATTTATTAGTCCAAAAGACATAACAAAAAATTCAATGTGAGCATAGTGAGTTCTAAAAGTTATTTTCAGAATGTCATATTCTCTTACTCGAAGTTGATAATAACTCGATTGAAGATTGATATTTGAGAAATAAATTGCAGCTTGAAGTTGATCGAACAATTTATCAATCCTTGAAATGGGATACTTATTTTTGATTGTGACTTTATTCAATTGTCGATAATTAATGCACATATGAAGTGAACCATCCTTCTTATGGACAAAGAGAATCGGAGCACCTCATGAAGAGATACACAATTCCAAAGTTGATTTCCTTTTCTGGAGGAATACCAGAAAAATCATCGAAAAACACTTTCGTAAACTTATTCACAATAGAAACTGACTCAAGAGTAAGGATTTTAGAATTTGTATTCCTAACCATACTACATGATAGATGCACCCTTTAGAAATCTTCTTTCGATCTTTAAGGCATGAGATAAATTGACCCTTAAATGCTGAATTACTATCCTTCCACTCTATGACTGGTTCATTTAGAAATTGAAACTTAACCATTCGGGTTCTACATTCAATAGAGGCACAACAAGCATGAAGCCCATCCATACCAATCCTCGAGGCATTATAATACATAACAAAACTATCGAATCCTTCTAGTAAAGTCAAAAATAGGTCTGAAGTAAGTCGATTTTTCAACTCTTAAAAACTTTTCTCATAAGTTTTCGACCATTGAAATTTCACCTTCTTCTGAGTCAAAGTAGTCAAAGGCAAAACAATAGAGAAAAATCCTTCCACAAATCGTCTATAGAAAATAAGATAAACCCAAGAAACTCCAAATATCTTAGAGAGAAAGAGGTCTAGGATAATTCTTAACTGCCTCGATCTTCATAGGATCAACTTTAACACTATCACAAGAAATAATATGACCAAGAAACGCAACCGACCTCAACCAAAACTCACATTTTCTAAACTTAGCAAATAAATGATGATACTTGAGAACTTGCAAGATAATTCTCAAATGAGCGGGATGCTCATCCTCACTCCGAGAATATATCCGTATATCATTGACAAACACAATAACGAATATATTCAATTATTGCTTGAACATCCTATTCATCAAATCCATAAAAGTTTTAGAGAATTTATTAGTCCAAAAGACATAACAAAAAATTCAATATAAGCATACCAAATTCTAAAAGTTGTCTTCAGAATATCACATTCTCTTACTCGAAGCTCATAATAACCCGATCGAAGATTGATATTTGAGAAATAACTTGCACCTTGAAGTTGATTGAACAAGTCATCAATCCTTGGAATGGATACTTATTCTTGATTGTGAATTTATCCGATTGTTAATAATTGTTGCACATATGAAGTGAACTATCCTTCTTATAGACAAAGAGAACTGTAGCACCTTATGAAGAGATACACAATTCCAAAGTTGATTTCCTTTTTCGGAGAAATACCAGTAAGATCATCGGAAAACATTTTCGTAAACTTATTCACAATAGAAACTGACTCAAGTGTAAGGATTTCAAAATTTATATTCCTAACCTGCACTAGATGATAGATGCACCCTTTAGAAATCTTCTTTAGATCTTTAAAGCATGAGATAAATTGACCCTTAATTGCTGAATTACTATCCTTCCACTCTATGACTGATTCATTTAAAAACTAAAACTTAACCACTTGGGTTCTACATTCAATTGAAGCATAATAAGCATGAAGCCTATCCATACCAAGAATAACATCAAAGTCAGTCATACAAGATTAACTGAGGTAATTTTTTGAAAGACTGAGACCAGACAATTCCTATAAACTCATTTAGCTAAGACTAAATAACTGATATGAGTAGAGATTGAGAAAGATTCTAACAATATTTTGGGACCGACATCAAACTTCATAGCAACATAAGGAGTCATGAAAGAAATATTCACTTCAGGATCTAACAAAGTATAAAAATCAAACTGAAAGGCTCATAGCATACCAGTGACCATGTCACAAAAATCCTCCTAATCTTGTCGTGTCTGAAGAGCATAAAACATTTCTGATGCTGACTACCACCAGAATCAGATGAAGTACCTTCTTAGCTAGACGACCTATAAAAGTAGACTGAGTTTTCTAATGACTATCTCTACCCTTGCTAGCAACCGAAGGTAATCCCTCACTTTATGACACATTTTATGACAACCAAAACATGCATTAGAACCCGCTTAGAAATCTTCTCGATGGTTCTTCCCACACTTCCTACATGTGGAGACAGTCTAACTACTAGAAGCTCCTCTTTGAGTCTTAGGGCTAGACATCGCTTGTTGCTCCACAATCCTTTTGTTCTCTTTTTCGAATATCACCATATTAAGGTAGGCTTTATTAATTTGGCTTTGCACTATTAATCATGCAAATGTCATTCTCTCTTTATTTGTAGTGGCTTTGTCTGCCTTCAATGGATTCCCAATTAGGCTTACTATCTTTGTTAATGATCTCTTGCCCCAATATTTTATATCCAACTCCATCACCCTTATCTATACAAAAGTAGTTATCATTTTCTCCTGCATTACATCTATTTCATTCTTCCTTGGTTATTGGACTTTTGTCAAGCATTTAGACTCCCTTCTTCACTACCTTGTCTCTTTTCCCCCTTGTGGAACCAGATTAGGAACACCCTTTTGTTTATTTGGGATATTGTATTCATTCTCATGTTCTTTCATATTCCATTGAAATACCCTTTTGTTAATACTTTAGGGGGATTCAAGTCCATTAAATAGCAAACTATTGTTGTCGATCATGCTCATCGTTTAGGTGATTTTCACATTCACATTAGGATTTGGGGGTGACTTTGAGGTCGTACCCTTATGTTATTAGTTGTGTTGTTCCATATAGTGCTAACTCTACTAGAATTCATAGTACGATGCATGATTTGTGTTTTACCTGGATCCACCGCCCTTCAGTTTTTTCCTCTATCAGATCTATCCAAGATTATGATCCCGGGCTCGTATCTTCTAATATATTCCCACTTGTTACCTTTCTGGTTTTACTATCTTCGATTTTTAATCTGTTTTTTTGTGTTATCACTAAAAGGGTAAGATCTAATATGTTGATATTCTTTATTTTCTTCGCATCAGCAGGCTGTGGAGTTCCTTTTGACTTTACTATTTTGTCCTAATTTTATTTTTTATTGGTTGTTATTGTCCTTTTATTTTTGATTTCTTTGCCATGTTCAGCCATCGCCGATGAGAAATCTCATTCTAGTGAGAGAAAGGACTATCCAACTCTTTTTTCAAAATTTAATAATAATTTTAATGAATGAATTTTCATTTGATCTTTCTATCTTTGCTACAGATTAAAAAAAATATCCATTGCTACAGAATACAAATTATGAATAATCATCATACTTCGAATGACTAGGAATTTTTAATTTAAATGTAGTGCTCTGATATCAATAAAGAATTGAATCAACCATATAATTTATAGGATCGTTGAATTCGTTTCACTAATAATACAATGTAATCACTTACAAAAACAAACTATATCGTTTAAATTCACAGTCTATAAATGCACTTGTTACAGAAGATTATTTCAAATATTTATGAAAAGATTTCACTGAAGTTCGTCGCACAACAAGGAGAGCATTTGATAAAAAGAGGAAGAAAGTGATTTTATTTTATCTAAAAAGAACGTATACTTATTTTTAAAGTGAGAAGCTCCTAAAGGTGGGAATTCTTTTATCTTTTTTAAAGAGTGGCAACTATTCAGATAGTTTCCAACAAATATATCTTTTCTCTCTTTTTATTTACTAATTTAAATTTAAGAAGTTATGTATTATTTATCTCTTAATATGAATGCGGGTTGATGTACATGAGTGATCCGATCTAATGTTCTTTAAAATATAAAGGTTGGTTTAATACATAGTCAACCCGTTAAAATAGTCAAACTATGTTATTTGGACACGCAAACTAAGTTTTATTATTCCAATTGAACAAATCAACTCCTAATAAATTGTTTCGATTAGACAATTTCGATTCAAATTTAAAAAAATCTTTGCTTGTATGTTTGTTTGTCTATGAGGTAGATAAGTAAATCATATAAAATACGTCTATCTTTTTTAATTATACGCAATTACTTGAAGTAGAAAATGCATGGGACTTTACAACTAATTGGCGCAGTATGTATTAAAATATTGTGGGACTCTACAAGACAAGCCCGATTTTCAGTTAGAATTCTTGGAGGAACTCTACCCTAAACCCTACATCACACCTATATAAAAGATAATATATTCTTTTGAAGAGAAATCTCAAATATTCCATAAACCCTTGAGATATTTATTTAGAGATCAAGATGTATCAGAACTCTTCTTGACAATAAAATATTTTACATCAAGATCCACAAAATTCTTCTTTCATGGAGATCAAATAAATTCGAAGGAGGTTTACATCATCCTAGTCAAGAAACACGTTGCTTCAGCGATCGAATGATGAAGATAATCAATAGAGAAGAATCAAGAGAACAAACAGAGTTGTACCCATATTGTTTATCAAAAAAATTATGTTCCTTCATATTTTATTTATGATTGTAATCACTTTAAAATTTGTTGCATACAGAGGCGAATACATATAATTAAGAGATAAGTGTCAAAAATACACCTAAATTATCCCCCTTTTTGAGTTTCATACCTAAACTATTGGGAGTGTGAGTTTCATACCTAAACTATCACTACTCAGTTTGAGAAACACACTTCAGTGGTGTGTATAATACACTCTCTCTACTCTCTCTTTTTTTTGAATTTTTTTGCCACATGGCTAAAATATTCTATATTGATAAAAATTAAACAAACTATTAATATTAGTTAAAAGTTAAAACTAAATTATTTCTATCCCCAAAAAAAGAAATTATTTTTTTAAAGTTGAAAATATTTTTCTCACTCATGTGTATGTATCTAACACAAAACGAGAAAAAATATTGGAAGGGGAGGGTTAGGTGTGGCGAGGTAGAATTATTTTTTAAAAAATATATAAAAATAATATATAAATTATTATTTGAAGGGGGAGGGGGAAGATGAAGTAAAAATTTTTTTTTAAAAACTTTTATAAAAGAAATTTAGAAAATAAAAATAAAACAAAAAAATTGGGGGGGGGGGGAGGGGGGAGTATGGTGAGAAAAAGTGGTGGAGTGGGGTAATAAAAATATTTTATATTTTATTTTATATTATTTTTAGGGTGGGATAGTAATACTTAATATTTAATTTTAACTACAACAACAACCCAGTGAAATCCCACAATGTGGGGTCTAAGGAGGGTAAAGTGTACGCAGAACTGACTCCTACCAAGGTAGGACAACTGTTTCTGAAAGATCCTCGGCTCAGTAAAATCATAAAAAGAAGTCAGATAAGGATAAGAAGTTCAAAGTGATATGACTAAGCAAATAACAAAAACAACCCAGATAAAATAGAGCAATCAAAGTACAGAAAGTAATAGATAATAACAAAAATCAGACCACAAGAAATTATAGTGCGCTAATACGCCTACTAAAAAGGATGAATAACGAGACTATGAACTAGCCTTCTACCCTAATGTGGGTCCTCCATACCCTCCTATCTAAGGTCATGTCCATATCCTGTCTAATTACCTCTCCCCAATATTTTTTCAGTCTCCCCCTACCTCTTCTGAAACCATCCATGGTCAACCTCTCACACCTCCGCACTGGGGCATCTGTGTCTCTCCTCTTCACGTGCCCAAACCATCTCAGTCGCATTTTCCGCATCTTGTATTCCACCGAGGCCACTCCTACCTTGTCCCAAATAGCCCCATTTCTAATTCTGTCATTCCTGGTATGCCCACACATCCATCTCAACATTCTCATTTCAGCAACTTTCATCTTTTGAGCGTGAGATACCTTAACTGGCCAACACTCCACCCCATATAACATAGCCGGTCTAACCATCGATTTGTAGAACTTGCCCTTAAGTTGTGGTGACACCTTCTTATCACATATCACATCGGAAGCGAGCCTTGATTTCATCCATCCTGCCCCAATACGATGTGTGACATCATTGTCAATCTCCCTGCTGCCTTGCATAATAGACCCAAGGTACTTGAAACTACTTTTCTTTAGGATAGCTTGGTCACCAAGCCTAACTTCCATGCCAACCTCCTGAGGTGTCTCACTGAACTTGCACTCTAAGTACTATGTCTTGGTCCTACTCAGCTTAAACCCTTTAGACTCCAAGGTTTGTCTTCAATCCTCCAGCTTAGCGTTAACTCCTCTACGAGTCTCATCGATCAAGACTATGTCGTCTGCGAAAAGCATACACCATGGCACCTCACCTTAAATTTATCGCGTCAATCCATCCATCACCAAGACAAATAAAAATGGACTAAGAGCTGATCCTTGATGCAACTCCATCACAACTGGGAAGTGCTTTGAGTTGCCTCCGACTGTCCTTACCCTGATTTTGGCACCCTCATACATATCCTTGATCACCCTAATGTATGTCATAGGTACACCTTTAGCCTCCAAATATCTCCATAGTATCTCTCGTGGCACTTTATCGTAGGCCTTTTCTAGGTCGATTTAATATTTAATTTTAACTAATTCTAAAAATTTATTTAACTTTTGTCTAGGTGGAATATTTTGTTTATGTGGAGTATGATGTGGCAATTTTTTTAAAATGAAAGAGAGAGTGTAGCACACACACTATAGTGAGAGTGGAATAAAAGAGAGACGTGCGTTTCTTAAAGTAAGAAGTGATAGTTTAGGCATGAAACTCAAACTCTCAATAGTTTAGGTATAAAACTAAAAAAAAATGATAGTCTATGTGTGTTTTTGACATTTATGTCTATATTTAAAGGAGATGACATATTTTATTTTCTTAACTTAACTACCTAATTGACGAATGAGAACACACACAAAAAAATATTTCAAAATTGAAACTGAAAATGTCTAATTGAAATATTTTGTTAGAAGTTGAGGTGTTCAATTAGAACTTGACTTAATTTGGAATATCCAAACAAATTTAAAAGGCTAACTATGTATAATTAAGTTAATTATAAAATAATAAGACCGACTGATACACGTGGTCCATGAATCACTATTTTTTTATGACAAAAATAAAAAATAATAGGCTGGAGAAAGTTGTCGTGTGTATAAGCACGTGTTTTAGTTGTTTATCGTTGTCAAAAGTGTTCGTTTCGTGTTCAATTTTATCAACTAGCTAGATCTCCAACTAATTAAAAAACGTTTGGCTTTTACTTTTTCTAATATATATATTCATTCAAACTCCCCTTTCTTCTTTCAATAAAATAAAATAATAATTCTCTCTACTATAATAATTTCATCCAAAAACTTCCAAGTAAATCTTGATTAGCACTTTTGTGTCCTTAGCTGAAGTTAATTGAAGAAAATGAGAAGAAATTGTAATTTGGAACTCAGTCTTATGCCTCCTTCTCCTAACAACTTTTCAATGTAAGTTTCCTTTCACATATCCCTAGTGATTAGTGATTAGTCCTAGTAAATAATATTCGTAAGGTATTTATTATATATTTGTTTTTGTTTACTGTTAGGGAGGATCAAGAATTAGAGAATAAGCAATCACAGCAGCTAACAATATTTTACAATGGAAAATTTGTGGTTTCTGATGTAACTGAACTTCAGGTATGTGTATTTCCAGTATTTTCTCTTTAATTGTTTCTGTAGATCTGAAGTCAGTGTCACATAATAATTAAATTTTGAAATTCTTTTTCTATTCTTAAATGATTTATAGCCACATAAATATATTTAAGAATTGTTTTAGATTTTAATTTTTGAATTTTTTTTCTTTTTTAATTATTGCATCAAGTCAAACAGTGTCACATAAAATAGAACACCGAAAATAGAATGTTTTTGGTACCAGAAGTACTAGTGATCATTCTGCTTCTTTGTATTTTCATTGAAGGTGATCTAATTTAATAAAAGAAAAAATATATAATGAGGTGGGCAACGAAAATATTTTTAAAATATATGCATGTTTTTATTTTCTGATGATAATTGATAAATGAGTTGTTTTGTTAGTATTCTAATTTAATTATTTTGCATTAAATTATTTTCCTTAATGCAGGCTAAAGCTATAATACATCTCGCAAGTAGAGAAATGGAAAAGAAAACACACAAGACTCCACCACCAATGTCTGAGCCATCATCACCATTATTACAACCTCAAACTGGTCTATTTATGAAGAAATCTCTACAAAGATTTTTACAAAAAAGAAAAAATAGAATTCAAACAGCTTCGCCATATCATCACTAGCTGATGGAATTTGGCTCTATTTAGTTCCATATGTACATATGTTTTGTATTTTTGGTGTTACAGATATTTATATTTTTTATGTGAGAGCTAGAAAATAAGCTTATACAATAGGTGAATTTTGGTAATTAAACACAACACTAGTGTATCACTTATTTTACAGATTTGATAATACAAAATTAATTTTTCTCATTTTATCTAACTCTCTTTGGCTTTGAAGAACATCTCTATGTGATGACCAGAGCTTGATTATTACTCTCTCCTTACGCATACACACATTTTAAAGTTGTCAATTTTAATCAATACGGACCTTTTATATTAATAATAAGGTTATGGTACTCCAACACTTCAAATTTATTCAACCTTACTTAGAGAGTTTGAATTTGGGCCTTGTGAATGCAGAGCCTCTCGATACAAAGTTGTAACGGCGATGGTGCAATTGTTAAGGTACTGTCGATTTGGTCCTAGGCCCACACAAATTTATCCCTATGAGTTTTAACCCAAAAGGCACATCAACAATTGATTTTGATCCCTAATTTTCTTCCCCCATTTCAATGTAGATTCATCTAAGATGTAATTGATTTTGATCCCTAATTTTCTTCCCCCATTTCAATGTAGATTCATCTAAGATGTAATGTACACTCTTTATTTAGCGGCTTACACTCCATATATATTTATAATACCGCCACTTGTGTTCAGATTGAGTTTTCTTCTCTTCATTGCATCAAGAAGCTTTCTTTTTCATTTTGATGCACTCAACCTTCCATTTTCGATTGAAGTTATATATGGGTGATTGAAGAGCATATTTATTAGCAGCCTTTTAATTTTCGATTTTCTAACAAGGTTCATTTTATTTTTTTTATCAAATCCATTTCTCTTTTTTCCCTTGTCATCACTTATAATTTTCTGATCTAATGCATAATTTGGATATACTCTTCTCTACTGAGTAACAGAGTCAAAACTCTTTTCTGAATGCTATGTTTTAGGGTTTTTGTAAATTTTATTTAGCTATAATTGGGGAAAAGGGCAGTCAATCAAACTCCATATGTATTGCTGGAATGTGTAATCAAGATGAAATTTGTGAAATAGTACCAACTTTATGTGAAAGATTTTAATTTTAGCCTTTTCGCAAATATATTTTGAAAAGCTTTGTTCTCTTTATGTGCTTGAAATTATAAAGTTGTTCTAGTTGATTCTTTCTAGTTGAATTTTTTTGTATTGATAAGTTAAGGATGGATAGAAATTCTTTTCACACTTGAGTTCTCTTAACTAAGGAAGCTGGAGGTTTGACTGATAGCAAATATATGTCAAGTGGTGAAAAACTAGCAATATTTTTAAATATTTTGGCTCATCATGAGAAGAATAGATCAATTAAGGTTGATTATGGTGGATCGGGTTGGAGCGTAAGTCAAGCTTTCAACGAATGTTTCAAAGCTATTATCAAACTAGCTCCATTGTTACTTGTTAACCCCAAATTGGTGCTTGAAGATGAGCTTGACGATCGATGGAGATGGTTTGAGGTATATGTATTTTCAATTGAGTATCTATTAGTTCACGTAAAAGTAAAATAAATATAATTTTATAAAGAAATTTTAATAGTTTGAGATATGTTATAATTTTTTATAGGGATATCTAGGTGCATTGGATGGTAGTTACATTCAAATTAGAGTTCCATCCAAGGAAAAACCAAGATACAGGAAAAAAAGGGAGAAATAGCAACTAATATACTGGGAGTTTTGATAGAAATCTCAATTTTACTTATGTATTACCTGGTTGCGAAGGATCAACTGTTGATAGTCGTGTACTACGAAATGCTATAGAACGAACGAATGATTTGAAAATTTCTGAGGGTAATACCATACATATGCTCACATTAAAATTGTATCACAAAAATAATGCTATATAAAAGTAACTAATTTTTTGTTTATATTATAGGTAATTATTATTTGTGCGATAGGGGATATACAAATAAAAATGGTTTTCTTTCACTATACAAAGGATATAGATATTGGTTAAGGGATTGGCAAAGTGATAATCCACCACCATAATATCGGTTATGGTCAAGATAAATTTGGCTATCATTTCTATGATTCAGTTGAGAAGAAATTTGTGATTCATGATGTTGTGTTCTTTGAAGGCCAGACAATTGAAGATCTTGACAAAGTTGAGAAGGTTGATTCTCAGAGCAGTGAAAGCTTAGTTAATGTTAATTTAGTTTCTTTAACTATTGCACCTTAAGAAAATATTTAAAATGATGAAAATCAAGTTGATAATGAAGATGGTTGTGCCACCCCACAAGCTATTACATTAAATTCCAATGTTTCCGAGGGCGAGGTAGCCTCATATCGTGCCTCGATGAGCCTCGAACATAGTGCCAATATTATTTCTGCCTTGGGAGATAACGTGGAGATGCTTGAAGGACAATTAATGCCTTGAAAAGCTTGTCAAAATAGATTCCAAAGGGCTACACCAAAGCTGAAATGGGCAATGTCCTTTTTGCCATTTTTGGTAATCTTTGACTAGCTTTTTCACCAACCTTTACATGTGTAAACATAGCCATATTTAGCATTTTCTATTGGGAAATTCATTCCCTTTGCTGTAGCTTATTTTTAGATTGTATAAGTCCTTTTGAGACAACATCATTTGTATTTTACACCTGAAATATATCATAAAAAAATTGGCACTTGCCTCCCAAAAGCTCTCTTATATTGTTCTTTCTTTGTGGCTGTTTGTGTGGACTGTTTTAGGATATTTTTGTTCTTGCACTTGTGTGATATTTTGTTGTTAGGATTAATCCTTTAGCAACCTATGCAAGTTATTTTGGTTTTTTCACGAGCCATTGAAAATAGGCTAGTAACAAGTGGTATCAGAGCGTAGGATCAAACATGATGTCAAAGTCGTAGCGCAATGAAGAGGTTGTTCATGAAAGAAATGCAGAGATTTGAAAGGAGACTGCTAAGAAACGTGATAAGAGTTAGGGTAGATACATTTCTCAACCACCAACCACTAGCAAGAGCCACGTGGTTGAGAAAGGAGATGGCTCAACAACCAGACACCTCGACGAGAAGACCATTGGTGTTAAGGCTAGTTTAGTGGCGTCGAACAGGCGTCTTGTTGTTGTTGAGAACAATTTCGATTCTCTTGAGTCTATAACACTTGAGGGACTTGATAAAGTTAAGGCAAATCTGATTGAGCAAGGTGAAGAGAGTAAGGAAGGGCTGTCCAACCTTGAACTCAAGCTCACCAAAGCACTCTCTTTGTTGTATGAAGAGTTTGAAGCTTTGAAGGCGTAGGTTGAAGAATCTGCCCTTGCGGGTGTAGTTGGACCCATAAATGTTCGTGAAACTCATATCGAAGCTCCTAATCCAAAGGAGTTTAGTAGGGAGAGAAATGCCCAAGACGTCGAGACCTTTTTGTGGAAAATGGATGCATACTTTGAGCATGTGAACATATTGAGTGAGGCTGCTAAGATAAGAACCGCAACCATGTACTTGAGTAACACCAACATATTGTGGTGGCGGAGAAAGAAGGCAGACATGGGGAGAGGAATCTGTTCCATTGATGAGTGGGGGTAGTTCAAGGAGGAACTTAAGCAGCAGTTTTACCCTCAAAATATAGTGTACGAGGCTCGATGGAAGTTAAGAGAATTGAAGCAAACTTCCTCTATTCGTGTCTATGTCAAGGAGTTTATAAAACTCACTCTCCAAATTCCAAACCTGACTAGCTAATACGCTCAAATTATACCTCCCTAAAAATGTATAAAACGATCGTTAATCAAATATAGAACCTAACAAAGGTTAGGGTCGATCCCACGAGGAATATGGTTTAGAATTTAGATCAATCGTTTATTATTTGCTTTAGTAATCAAGTTATTACCGTAAAAAGAAAAAACAAAGGGGGATTTTTATAAAACTAGTCAATAAATCAAATAGTAAATGTCAACAAACGAATGTACGGTTTAATGTGGTTTAAATCAATAAGAAGTGGAACTAAGGTTTTATGTGTTCCCCACGAATCCTTAACTAAGTAGACCTTTTTTATTGGTAATTCTTTCGTAGTGTATTACATGTAGAATCGATAAGTTAATTTCACCTAAGTCCTTGATCAAGCAACTAAGTTAATTTCACTACGCAACTTGATCCGTCTATGAGTGTATGATTTACTAACCCTTACCAATGATCCTAGATTTAGCTATTCCTTGATCCATTCAAGCTAATTAGATGAGTATGATTAGCCCCAAATCTCGTTGTTTAATCCCTTTTCCCATACGTTACCTCCTTGATCCGATAAGTAAGGATAAGGCGAGTTCTAACGTTGGCCACCGTTAAAAAAATCAAAATGAAGGGAAAAACAATGCATGCATGCACACTATTCAAAAATTACTTTTTATTAAGTTCTACATTGTTAATTCTTCATGGTTTTCACAACCCTATTTGTGAAATTAGCTACTCATAACTACGTGTTCACAATCAATAATAGTCAGGTTAAAAGAGATCATAAACTTACAATGAGAATTATGAAAACCCAAAAAATCTTCAATAAAATCTGAATGTAAAATATCGATAACAAAACCCGAATTCAAGATTAAAAGCTCAAAAGTAGTTTAATCTATATTCTCAAACCCAAAAATGTGCACAAAGTAGTTTGAAACTAAGAAGTTTAATTATAGACAAATATTTCTAAATAAATATGGAATTGGAAACCATAGGAAACGAAAAGTCGGTTTGGATCTACAACTCGCTTCTATAAATCGTAACAACTTAGACGAGTCGTAGACCTAGCTCGTAATCCTTCACTTCACACTGAAGATTCTTCTTCTTCACTACCATTCTCTACGGCTCGTAACACTGAAGATGGGTCGTTAAATGGGGTCGTAGATACTGTCCTATCTTCATCACCTGTAACTTCAAGTTACGAGTGAGTTATGCGACTCGTAAGAACTTAGATGAGCTGTAGATTTATTTGTCTTCTTTACTTTGCCCTTATTCATTCACTGTTGCTTTAACAACTACTTTTGACAACCCGTAAACCTGAGAACGAGTCGTTCACTTCACCTGTGGTCTTCAATTCAACTTTTATTTTTCTCTTGTCTTTTGGTGATTGATACCTACGACCCGTATAACTAATGACGAGTCGTAGGATGATCCTATAAACCCCAAAAATATCTTCCTTCAGTGCTGTGATTCCTCAACCAAATTTCCGACTTAATTTTTCTACAAAATAAGCACAACCAACATCAAATATGCTAAAAAATGCTTAAAAGACATACACCTGCTTAAGTTTTAAAGCATTAAAAGTATCATAAATCTATGGTACATCAACACCCTCAACTTAATATGTTTTCTTTTCCTCAAGCGACACTACTATACTACAACGACACAATGCAAAACAAGATTAAGAATGTATAGAAATCATAGGCTATTAACTCTCGACCCTTTCTAATTTCCATTCATGATACTATTGCAACCATTATTTCAAATCAAACTAACTTATGTGGATCAATTCTAGACACTTCAACACCAACAAATAAATAAATATGCCCAAAACAACCTTCACTATTTTCATGACTATTTTGACAATACCATTTGTGTCCTCACTAAAACGAAGTTCCTTTTTCACTCATAGTTTGCAAAATTTTCTTTAAAATCAGGAACTTGGAAAAACACTCACACTCACACAAGAGATTCAGACTTTCATACACAATAACATATACTTGCCTTTATTTTTAATACTCAAACTCTTGTACCGCTGAACTAGGATCACTATAGATATTTTGCGGCTTGTAACATAGGCTCAGGGGCAGGTGTGGTGATTTTAAATTTTAGTGACTTTCGTCCCTCCTCAAACACTACATCAACCTTGAGTCTACCCTTTACAACCCACACTTCGTTTCACCCTTTTTCTTCGCTTGTTGCTTTTGCCTTAGGTGTGACTTTTGTTTGTTTGTTCTACAATATTTTTCTTATGCTTTGTTCTTCTCTTTTCTAACTCTTTGTAACCCATTTATTCATCCTAGCCAACTACCTTTTTCTTCCTTTTCACACATCACTTTTTCAAACCTTTTCTTTCTTTTATTTTTCTTTTCTCATACCCCGTTTCTTCTCGCTTTCCTCTCATAGTAGCCACCCTAAACTTAGGCTTTTATCCTGAGTTGAGGTGTACAGTATCCTAGAAGGGACCAGGGCCAAAATAAGGGATTACAATTTGGATTAGGGATATTTGAAACACGTGTTTATTTGATCAAAAAGGTCTTTTAGAAGTTTATATCTTTTGGTTCAAAGGTAAAACAATGTTTGGTTAGTTCTTTTAAGGCTAAGTAGGCTAAGCACAAAATGGCCTATGATCTTTTCCTAGTCAACAGTTCAATCATCACAGTACGACCAATGGAGCAAGTTCTATATTAGCACAAACAGTCTGAACATACAAATACCACACACACACTTGGCAATAAGTTTCATTGTCAATCATCAATCTTTCGTTCATGCTTTAGTCTAAGTCATGTGTTATCATACTGGTTAACATCATGTCACACAAAGATCCTACATAGTCAATAAGTCAAAGAAACAATCACAACAACTCAAGTAAATTTTGAAGGGGTCTATTTGTTTTCATTTAAAACCTTCTAACCATCATGCCATAGATCCCTACTCTTATTTCAAATTTACATCCTAAACATGCGTGTGTAACATAAATTAAAAAGATCCTAGAGGAAAAAAGAACATAGGCAAGAAAATCCCAAGGATTTAGTCGAGTGTTTAGAGTACTCAAACTTTGCCTAGATACTCGTGCATTCATTAATAACCACCCCACCCCTACCTGAGAAGCCTTGCATTTCCCTCAATGCAATACAAAAATAAGTAAAAAAATAAGGGGGAAAAAGAAAAGAACATATGACGCCTAAGCGCCGAAGTCTATATGGTGGCATTCAGGTCCATAGGTGTGGATCTCGGTGCAGCAGCATGTGGTACCACGGCAGTCTGTGCATCATCATGAGTGTTAACATGGGAGCTCGAAGCTCCAATAACACTCTTCCTCTACTACTCTCAGCTTATCTCCTCGGTCACTATAGATGCCCAAGTGGCCTCCTCAACATCCTGGTGCTCTCTCCTTTTTGTCTTCCTTGCCTCATCCTTGTTCGAAGTGGGCCTTTTGTCTCAGACCACCTTGGACTCATTATCCATAAATAAATTAAACAATTATGGTGGTTGAATAATAGGAAAAGATAATAGTATAGGGGCTAGTGTAACTAGGGATGTGATATCCGCACGTATTGCTCCAATCTCAGTTCGAATGAAATAAATGTCAGCACTGGACGAGGAATGTAACCTCGCATTCACCCCCAGCTCAAAGACATAAATATGCACCTGAATATATTGCTCTTGATCAACCAAGGCAGCTTTAAAATTTATTGCCACGCGCTTCTCTGATTCAGTAATGGCTTTGTGGACCCATGGCTTGAGCTGCTGAATCAACTGGCCCAATTAGGCCTTATTCTATTCCTGCCATTGCATCATAGTGTGTAGATCCTTGGTAAAGATGGTGACCAAGCCTGTGTGTTGTGGTCGCGGCATGCTAGTAGAAGGGACTGCCAAACCAGTTGGGGTAGCCTTAAATGGCTCTATGGAAGGTGTCTAATGGTCCGTAGCAGCAGTTGAATCATCTTGCACAAGCGACTGAACATGCACAAACTCCAGTAGCTGCTCATATGGAATGGGAGCACGCTACTTTCCAACCGGGTTTATATCACCTTTAATGAGTTTCGGGTCTGTAGTCATGTTCACTCTAATCAGTGGATCGACCTCTGAAATCAATGAAACTATGGCATCCCAGCAGTGTGCAAATACAAAATAAAGACAGGGTATTGTGTTGTTCCGCCAAATAGCCCAGCCATGAATCTCTGAAATAATGATTTTCACCACGTCGACCTCATATCTAGCCATCAATCTTCTACAATCATAGCTCGATTTGGGGTCAAATGGTTGTCCTCATTTGTCAGGCAGAGTCGGTGTCTGACAATGGTCCATCAAAACTTAGCTGCAAAGTTCAGTGATACCTTCTTGATCGGGGTTGGGTATGACAACCAATATGGTACGATGCCATGCTCCACTATATAACCCACTACCCATCTAAGTATCTCGCTACATTGCATCGTATCCCTCATAGCATTTTTATCATGAACCACCTTTATTTTCTGATCAAACTCCGTTGTTGGGGCTGTCGGTAGAAAGTTGGGGCCATAGATAACATGTTGGACAGTCTCCTTAGATAGATTAACCGGGTTCTCCCGAACCAGCATGGTCAAGAGGACTGGCTGCTCTATCTTCTTTGCTTTGAAAGGAGACAACTATTTGACTACGGCCGCATATGAAGCATAAAACTCATAGAATATGTTATTGTTGTAACCCCAGGGTGCTCAGCCATCCATTCTAGTCTATGGCGATGAAACAATTCACGAATCTCAAGAACTGCTTCCATCACGGTTGTGATCACATGCGGCTCTTCAGTAATGAGTCTGCTTAGATTCTAATGATTATTTCTCTCTTGCCCCATTCTATATCTAGAAGCCCAAGAATACACCATCGTTTTTATTGCCCTCCTATATGGACTGGTATAGAGGGACACTCAAGCATTGACTTCCCCACGGAGGATTCAGATCCTAAAGCTGATGGAGGTACTGAGTCGACATCGCTCTTCTCTGCCTCTTTGAATCCCTTCTTTAGAATGGGAGGGTGTGGGTGCTGCAGATGAATGAGGCGGGGAAGAGCCTCTGATTTGGTCTGATACCGAGAAAATATATTTAGAGTAATAGGCCTTATACCTCCTCACCAATGGTGACTCTGAATCATGAGAGGACACATCTTCGAATGCACTGAGTTCAGCATCTTTTGGCACATTCTTGAGGCGTCATCTAAAATTTTCCATGACTTCCATTTTGGCAGCCTTTTTCTTCCCACTACCCTTCTTTAATGTTTGTTTTGGAGGCATTTTACCTTTGGAGGGAGAGTTAGGACACAAACACAACAAGAAAAACAAGTAAAGAAAGAAAAGAAAAGAACTAGACAGTCACAGGTTTTAGTCCTACGAGGGTGAATTTATGGATTGTAGAAGAGTAGATGGCCCATAGACTCAACTCATAGACTCAGACCTGCAGGTATTGAGTCTCTAAAGTTCATCAATGAGAGGATCCTATGACCCGTATAAGTTTCTACGAATCATAAACTCAGTCGTAGACTCAGATCTGCAGGTTTGTAGTCTCTGAAGTTTTTCTACGAGAGGAACTTACGATCCGTAAAAGTTTCTACGGATCATAAGTTTTAGTTGTAGACTCAGTGCTATGCTACTGGAAATTTTATCATTTTATTTAGATGAGTCCAATACACGAGCCGTAGAATATTCTACTACCCGTAATTAGACTCATGACAATTGGTGAATGTGAAGACTTAACCACTTATATTAAGGTGTCGTTTACGAGGGGTAACTGCGATCCATAGAATGATCTACGAATTGTAGAAAACCCTCATTTGAACCATGCAAGATTCAGTGATTACATTTACAAATACAGCTCAACAACAAAAATTTCTTACTTGTTACTTGTTATTGAATTATCAACACAATTTCAACAAAACCCAGTGTTCCCAATTCACATTTCAACAAATCAAAACCACACATAAAAACACCTAAAATCTAGAGCCTATTCTATTGACGAATCTAACTGATGAGATGTAGGAGAGTCTACGAGTCGTAAGTAGGCTCGTACTGGTCATTACCTGTTAAGGTTCAACTACTAAACATGCAGGCTCCATGATGAGGGGTAACGACGCCTCGTAGAATTATCAACGACTCATAGAAAACCCCCATTTGAAAAATTCTGCAACTTCAGTGGGTGAACTTACACAGGAAACACATCAATCAAATTTAATCACCCATTTTCAGTCAATTGATACATAAATTCAAAAATACAGAACCCTATTTCACACATTAGTTTAATGATCAAAATTTGAACTCTCAAAAAGCCCTAATTTTGTTTGATATAGTTCTTCATTCCTACTCAACTATTTAAGCAAGGCAAGTGTGGAATGTAATATCATTGAAAAAATAACTTACCACAAGGAAGAATTCACGCGTTTGAGTTAGATTGGTATTAGGACTGGATTACTAGATGCTTTATGAGTTAGGGTTTTTGAATTTTGGCTGTTTGATGTTCAAATAGTGTGGATTGATGATGGGTTTGAGTGGTTTGGGCAAGGGTGGGAACTGGAGAAGTTGTTTGTGTGAAAGTAAAGGTGAACACATATCTATTACAGGTTTTTGAGAAGAATGAGTCTTAAACTTTGGATCTTTTATTTGATGTATTCACGGGTCGGGTCGGGTGTTTAACTTAATAAGTCCGCGAAAGAGGCAAGTTATAACTTGTAACAATTATTACAGGTCGTAGACTTGCTTCATAGATTATCTCAAAGGAAAGAAAACATACCTGGAGTCCACGAGTGTAGGCTACGAGTCATAGAATGTTCTACGGGTCATAGAGTACACTCGTAGACTTAAAGCTACTTCATGTTTTGCATTTGGAGTTTGATGAGTCAGGTTTACGAGCCGTAGAAGTTTCTACGACCCGTAAAACTGACTCGTATGTCTTTCTAAATCTTTTTTAGTTTTCAGTATTTTTCATTCGGCATGGGCATGTACTCACCCTTTGGCCTATTTTTTTTATGCTTTGTATTTTTTAATCTAATTTGATAGGGACCCTAACAAAGTCTATGCTATCCTAAAAACTATCAAGTAAGAATAGAAAAATATAAAAATAGACTGAATGAATACATTGGGTTGTCTCCCAAGTAGCGTTTGATTTAACGTCATGGTATGACATAGATATTCTTAGTTACTCAGACTTTACTAAGCTTCTATGATTCTATGGTTTTGATTTCATCCTCAGTGCCCATAGATGCTTTGATTCATTGACCATTAACTTTGAACTTCGTGCCATACTTCTTTTCTAGCTCGACCGCACCATGTGGAAAGACTTGACTCACTCTAAGGGGTCCCAACCATTTTGACTTGAGTTTGCCAGGAAATAAATGCAACCTTGAGTTGAAAAGAAGGACCAAGTCTCCTGGCGCAAATGTTCGTTGTTCAATCTTTTGGATGTGGTATTTCTTCATTCTTTCTTTATACACGGATGCACTCTCATATGCATTTAGGCTAAACTTATGAAGCTCATTTATTTAATTCATCCTTTGCTATGATGCGGCATCCCGATCTATGTTTAATTTCTTCAACGCCCACATAACTTTGTGTTCCAACTCTACAGGCAGATGACAAGATTTTCCAAAGACAAGTTGATAAGGCGACATAACTATGGGCATCTTGAATGCAGTGCGGTAAGCCCATAGAGCGTCATCAAGCTTCCTTGACCAATACTTTCTATTTGCGCTCACCGTCTTTGCGAGTTTTGCATGATTTCAAGATTTGAGACTTCAACTTATCCACTAGTTTGTGGATGATAAGGAGTTGGTACACTATGTCGAACCCCATACTTTTCAAGTTACACTTTGAACAATTGATTGAAAAAATAAGAACCTCCGCCGCTGATTATTGCCCTTGGTGTACCAAATCTTGAGAAGATGTTACGTTTTGAGAAAGGCGGTCACACTCTTTGCTTCACTATTGGGAAGTGCAACAACTTCAACCCATTTAGATATGTAGTCAACCGCAACGAGGATATATTTCATTCCACTTGAACTCACAAAAGGTCCTATGTAGTCAATTCCCCATACGTCAAACAATTCAATGACTAGAATAAGAGTGAGAGGGAGCTCATGTTTCCTTGAAATTCCTCCTTTCCTTTGACAACGATCACAAGACTTGGAAAAATCATGAGCTTCTTGATGAATTGTTTGCCAATAGTACCCACATTGTAGGATCTTGTAGACTGTTCGGATACCACTATAATGGCCTCTAATGAGAGACGAATGGCATGCTTCTAAAATACTCATCATCTCTACTTTGGGTACACTATGACGAATAATCCCATCTACACAAACACGGAACAAGTATGGTTCTTCCCAAAAGAACTTCTTCACATCCAACATGAACTTGCAGCGTTGGTGAATATTTAAATCGGATGGTACTATATCACTAACCAAATAGTTGGCAACTTTGGCAAACCATGGAATTAAGTCATGTGATCCTGCAATACTTGCTCATCTGGAAATATATCATTTCTCTCAACTCTATCTTCCAACTTTAACATAGCTTCTTCTTCAAGCCTAGAGAAATGGTCCGCAACTTGGTTTTCCGTACCTTTTCGTTCTTTCACTTAAAAGTCAAACTCTTGTACTAGCAATACCAAATGAATAAGTCTTGGCTTAGCATCCTTGTTTTCCATGAGATATCTCAATGCAGCATGGACTGTGTGTAAAATGATTTTAGTACCCAACAAGTAAGATCTAAACTTCTCGAAAGTGAACACAATTGCAAGAAACTCTTGTTCGGTCATGGTGTAGTTGTTTTGAGCAGCATTAAGGGCTTTGCTAGCATAGTATATTATATGTAAGATCTTCTCGCGCCTTTGTCCCAATACTAGGCCAAGTGCTACTCCACTTGCATCATACGTGACTTCAAAGGGCTTCTCCTAATACGGTGCACTGATGATAGGAGCTGATACTAACCTTTTCTTCAACTCTTAGAACACTTTTAGACAGGCTTTATCAAAAACAAACTTCATCTCCTTCTCTAGTAGTTTGTATAAAGGATGAGCTATTTTGGAGAAGTCATTGATAAAGCGATGATAGAATTCGGCGTGTCCCAAAAAGCTTCAAATACCTTTGATGGAGATGAAAGGAGGTAAATTTGCGATTGCCTCAATCTTTGCTCATTCTACATGAATGCGTTTGTTTGAAATCTTGTGACCCAGCACTATGTCCTTTTTCACCATAAAGTGACACTTCTCCCAATTTAGCACAAGGTTTCACTCTTCACATCTTTTTAGTACATCTTGGAGATGAGGCAAGTTCCTCGAATGAGTCACCAACCATTGAAAACTCATCCATGAAATCCTCAATTGTATCTTTCACCATGTCCGAAAAGATAGACATCATATAATGTTAAAAGGTCACCAATGTATTACACACTCCAAATAGCATCCTTTTGAAGGAAAACGTCCCATATGGGCACGTGAAAGTGGTCTTATCTTGGTATTTTGTGCTATAAAGATCTGATTGTAGCCCAAATATCCATCAAGAAAATAGTACCAACCTTTGCTAGTGAGATGGTCGAGCATTTCATCCATGAAAGGCATTGAAAAATGATCTTTTTAGTCCATGAGTTGAGCTTGCGATAATTCATACACACTCTCCAATCGATTATAGGCCTCATTGGAATGACTTTATTTTTTGCGTTTGGAACTACACCAATACCACCTTTTTTGGAACACATTGGACAGGACTTACCCAATTACTATCTGCGATTGGATAAACAACTCCAGCATCTAACCATTTGATGATCTCCATTTTGACTACCTCTTGCATAGATGGATTGAGACGTCATTGGTGTTCAATGCTTGGTTTGAAATCCAGCATCGGTTGGATTTTATGAGTACATATGCTAGGTGTTATGCCAATGATGTCAGCTATGGACCACCCTATATCTCTTTTGAAATACCTCAAGACAGATGTAAGAGCTTCTACTTGCTTTTGGTAAAGATCGGCAGCTATTATGACCAGTTGCGTGTTGTTAGGTCCCAAGAATGCATATTACAAGTGAGATGGCAGTGCTTTGAGTTCTAAAGTTGGAGGTTCCTCGATGGATTGCTTCGCGGGTGGAGTTGCTCTATTCTTTAAGTCTAAGACGAGTCTCTTGGGTACGTGATTGAAAGTCCTAAGGCCATTTAGTGAACAAATGATCTCATCATATTCTCTAATATGATCTTTATCAAAGTTCATGATGATGAAAATTAGAGCTTCAACACACAACCTCTCTTCAATACGTATGTCTGGTTACAAATCATGGACAACATCAATTACGGAAATAACTCGTAGATCATTGTGATGCTTCATTGCTCAGCATACATCAAAGATCACCTCTTCATTATTTAGTCAAAACTTTAGTTGGCCAGTTTCCATGTCTACCAAAGTACGTTCGATTGCCAAGAATGGTCTACCCAGAATGATAGAAACATCAGTCAAGAATTATGAAGTCAGCAAGGAATATTAATGATTAAACATTTATTAGAATATCATAAATAATGCCACGGGCTTCTTCACAGTACAATCTGCCATTAAGAGTTGCATCGACGATGATTTGGAGGCTCCTAAGCCCAATTATTGGAATATTGTGAGCGGCATCAAGTTAATGCTATCACCCAAATCGCACTATGATTATACAAAGTTGAATACCCTAATGGTACATGGTATGGTGAATGCAGCTCGGTCTTCTTTCTTTTGCACAAAGGAGCGAGTGAATATTGCACTACAATAATGCAAGTTATCGATCGGTTCAAAGCTTACCGTTCTCTTCTTTGTGACAAGATCCTTCATAAACTTGGCATAACCCAACATTATTTCTAGCGCCTTTAACAAAGGAACATTCATCAAAAGTTGTTTCAACATGGAAATAAACTTAAGGAACTTTCCATCTTCAAACTTTTTCTTCAATCTTTGCGAAAAATGAGGAGGAAGTCTTGGCATTGGAATTGGAGTTGGAGTAGCGTCTTTTGCATTGCCTATTTTCTCATCATACTTTGCATCTCCTTTTTCAGGTTGTTTGGTACTTGGCTCTTCGCCTATTTCGTCTTACTCAATTTTGCTTTCTGTTTCATTTTCACTAACAACCACATCATGCACATCATCCTCAAGTTCTGGCAAAGGTAGATCAACTGTTTGAATGCCATTTCGGGTGGTCACCTCTATGCATTGCCTGTTATTCTTTTGATTTTGAATTGTATTACTTGGGAGAGTTTTTTTTGGCATGGGTTCAAAGATGATGAAATCCTCCCTAATTGTTTCTCAATAAGATTTATGGATTACGAATGTGACTCAACTTTTTGATTTATTTCGGAAAGATCATTGTGTATCTCCTTAAGATTATCCTTTGTTGCATCATACTTTTTCATCATCTTAGCCATCAAGTCTTCGATCCACTATTTTGTTATCTCTCTTTCTCCAATCACCTTCTTTGTCTTGCCCGCGGTTTCGATCATTGTATCCATTCCAGTTGAATTTTTCTCGCGATTGTAGTTTCCATCACAATTGTAGTTGTTGTCGCAATTGTAATGGCCTTCTTGATTGAAGTTGTTATAGTTTCGACCTTGATTTCTTTGACCTTAAAGCCAAAAATCCTGATTGGATGCTTGGGAGTTAGTCTTGAATCACCGATCTAGATAGAAGGGTCGTTCACTCCCTATTCTTTGAGAGGTTGATCATTCACATAATAGACATCTTTCTTATATCCATAATCGTCATAACTTGGCGCCCTACCTTGATGATCGATTGCATTAATTTTCTCTTGTCCCATGCTTTTGACTATGAACCTGATGTCAGTTTTTAATTGAGCGAGCTCTTAAAGTATCTCTTCATTTTTTAAGTTGGGATTCAAATTTGTGCGAATAAAAAAAGAGCTTTTTGAAGTTTCTGTGTACCTAGTTCTCCAAGCTCTGTTGGTCTTTGCAACATGATCAAGTCTCTCTACAGCCTCTTAGAAAGTGTTAGCCAAAAATACTCTGCCAATGATGGTGTTGGTGACAACCTTTCCATTATCATCAGGTTCATGATAGAATAGCTCAAGAAGTGACTCATCTGCTATCCTATGATTTGACACAGTTCGTAGATACTTTACAAATCTCTCCCAAACTCCACAAATTGACTCTCTAGGCAACTGTTGAAAATTAATGATTCTGTCTGTTAGTTTAAACTTCTTAGATAATGGGAAATACTTCTCCATGAATGCTATGTGTAATTCATCCCAAGTTGTGATGAAGTTGTACGAGAGTTCGAACAACCAAATTGAAGCTTTGTCAGTAAGTGATAATGGAAAAATGCGCATTCCAATAATATCCATATTTAAGCTTGGGTCGCCAACACTACTTTGGCAAACGTACGCCATATTCTAGAGATGAATGTGTGGATCTTTGGATAGCAATCCTGAAAATAGTCCTCTACTATGAAGCATTTGAATCAGCCCGCTGTGATGCTAAACTTAGTTCCTAGCGACAATGGAGGTAATACAATAGCACCTGTAGTTTCGATGGAGTCGGATGGACCCCATAGTTGTTCCATATGCAAAATTCAGGGTGTTGTCCAGGTGGAGGACATTGCCTTGCTACTTATGAATTATTAAGGACATTCTATGGTTGATGTTGCGGAGGATGTTGTGGTGCATTTCATGTTGCTCTCCAAGATGATCCGTGCCATCACATAGTTCGTGTCCCACGTTGTTATTGTTGTTGTTCACCATCCTAAGTAATGCTCTTTTGAATTTTAGGATTGAATGGAATCAAGGGAATACATCTCGTATTTGGCATGTACTAGGAATCAAAACCTATTTCAGTATATAAAAAAGAAAAATAATGTAAAATAAGAAAATAATGACTACCAATCAAATAATAAAAATTAATCTTAATCTAAAATCCAAATTCCCCAGCAACGACGCTAAGATTTGATACGCTCAAATTACACCTCCCTAAAGAAGTATAAAGTGACCGTTAATCAAATATAGAACCTAACAAAGGTTAGCGTCGATCCCACGATGAATATGGTTTAGAATTTAGATCAATCATTTATTATTTGCTTTAGTAATCAAGTTATTTCCGTAAAAAGAGAAAACAAAGGGGGATTTCTATAAAACTAATCAATAAATCAAATAGAAAACGTCAACGAACAAAAGTACGGTTTAATGTGGTTTAAATTAATAAGAAGTGAAACTAGGGTTTTATGTGTTCCCCACGAATTATTAACTAATTAGACCTTTTTTTATTAGTAATTCTTTCCTAATGTATTACATGTAGAATCAGTAAGTTAATTCCATCTAAGTCTTTGATCCGGCAAATAGGTGAATTTCACTACACAACTTAATCCGTCTACGAGTGTATGCTTTACTAACCCTTACCAATGATCCTAGATTTAGCTATTCCTTGATCCATTCAAGCTAATTAGATGAGGATGATTATCCCCAAATCTCTTTGTTTAATCTCTTTCCCCATCCATTACCTCCTTGATCTAGAAAATAAGAATAAGGTGAGTTCTAATGTTATCCACCATTAAAAGCAATCAAAATGAAGGAAAAAATAATACATGCATGCACACTATTCAAATATTACTTTTTATTAAGTTTTATGTCGTTAATTCTTCATGGTTCCACAACCCTATTTGTGGAATTAGCTACTCATAACTAGGTATTCACAATCAATAATATTCATGTTAAAAGAAATCATAAAGTTACAATGAGAATTATGAAAACACAAAAATCTTTAATAAAATTCGAACGTAAAATATCGATAACAAAAACACAAATTCAAGAATAAAAGATCAAAAGTAGTTTAAGCTATATTCTCAAACCCAAAAATGTGCATAAAGTAATCTAAACCTAAGAAGTGTATTTATAGACAAACATTCCTAAATAAATATGGATTTAAAATCCATAGGAATCTAAAAGTCTGATTGGGTCTACGATTCACTTCTACGGATTATAGCACCTTAGACGAGTCGTAGACCTTGCTCATAATGCTTCAGTTCATACTTACGATTCTTCTTCTTCACAACCATTCTCTACAGCTCATAACATTGAATAGGGTTCATCAAATGGGGTCGTAGATACTTCCCTCTCTTTATCACCAGTAACTTCAAGTTACGAGTGAGTTCTACGACTCGTAGGAACTTATAAGAGCCATAAAACTTACTCATCTTCTTCACTTTTCCCTTATTCATTCACTGCTACTTTGACAACTACTTTTGATGACCCCGAAACTTGAGAATGAGTCGTTTACTTCACTTGTGGTCTTCAATTCAACTTTTATTTTTCTCCTGTCTTTTGATGATTGATACCTATGACCCATATAGCTAATGACGAGTAATAAGATAAACCCGTAAACCCCAAAAATACCTTCCTTCAGTGCTATGATTCCTCAACCAAATGCCCGACTTAGTATTCTATAAAATAAGCACAACCAACATCAAATATGCTAACACATACTTAAAAGAGATGTACATTCTTAAGTTTTAAATCATTAAAAGTATCGTAAATTCATGGTAAATCACCAGCAATGACTTTTTGTTTTATTTCTTGGATGGCCTCCAAAATTGGGCCAAACAAGAACTTCAAAGGTGACAAGTTAATGATGTTGATGAGGCGATAGTAGTGGCTGAATCATTGACTGATTTTCAATACGACACGTCGAAGGAGAGGGACAAATGAAGCAAAAATGTTCCTCCCAAGGTGGACAACAATAGAAACAAAGAAAATTTCATTCCTAATCGAGGCAGCGATGATAGAGGTAATAATTGCAACCAGCCTTTTAATTTCCGCAAGAACTATAAGGATCGAAAGAAAGGCTTTCCATATCGTGAGGGATGTTATCTTTGTGGCGATACTACCCATGTTGCCCGCTACTGTCCTTTATTGGGTAAATTGAGTGTTATGGTTGCTTCCCACTAGCATCAAGAGCAAGTAGTGGCGCAAGCCGGTAGACAACCCAGTGAGTGTGTCGGGTAAAATATAAAGCGGAGCAAGAAAAAAATAAGGTTGTTGGATTGTTCAACCACATGGCCTTATTTAATCACATAACGTTGGCTGAACTTTCTTTTTAGCCACCAAAAATAAGGCCACATGAATTTTTGTTTGTTGATGCCAAGTTGAATGGCTAAGATATCTGCATCCTGATGGACACGGGTGCTATGCACAATTTTATAACAGAGGGATAAGCCAAGGAGTTGGGACTTGCATATGTGTCCATCGAAATACTTTTGAAGTCCATCAACGCCCTCCCTACTATTGTCCACAGATTTTCCACTAAGGTGCAGCTTGCTTTGGGGGAATGAAAGGGGTTGGCGGACTTCACCATCATGCCAATAGACATATTTGATATTGTGTTGGGACTTGACTTTTTATATGAGATCAATGTATTTATTTTGCCGCATCTTAACCAGCTTCATATTAAGGATCCCAGAGGTTCGTTCGTGGTACCCCTATTTGGATGCCACAAAATGGTATGCATTTGTCTGCAATGCAGCTTGTTAAGGGTTTCAAGAAGGGTGATCCCACCATTCTTGCTGCCCTGACCGGAGTTGTTGAGAACTCCCTTGAGAAAATAGCTTTGCCTCCATGTATTGAACAAGTCCTTAATGAAAACAAGGGTATGATGTCAGAGGAACTTCCTCAGTGGTTGCCACCATGAAGGGAAGTCAAGCATCATATTGAGTTGATTCCCAAGGCAAAGTCACCTGCCATGTCTCCTTATCGCATGACGCCCCCGGAATTGGAGGAGTTAAGGAAACAACTTAAAGAGTTGTTATATGCTGGCCATATCAAACCTTCAATAGCACCTTCTGGTGCACCCGTCTTATTCCAAAAGAAAAAAGAAGGGATGTTGCGGTTGTGTATTGACTATCATGCTCTTAACATAGTTATAGTGAAGAAAAAGTACCCTATTTTGTTGATTGTGGATCTGTTTGATCTCTTATGCCAAGTGAAAGTGTTCACCAAAATGGGCTTGAGGAAGGGTTATTACCAAGTCCGAATTGCCGAAGGAGATGAACCCAAGACGACATGTGTGACTCATTATAGGGCTTTTGAGTGACTAGTCATGCCATTTGACTTGACAAATACTCTTGCTATATTTTGCACTTTGATGAGCAAACTATTTTATCCCTTTTTGGATCAATTTGTAGTCATTTACTTTGATGATATTGTCATGACCTAACCCCGTAGGCCATGATGGGTGCCCGAACTGGACACTCGCATATACCCCTGCTAACTATAAGTAAATATGTCTCCTATTTGAGTCATAACGTACCAACAGGCAAGACAATATATAAGCCGACAAGGCTATCATAACATATAGGTACAACCTTACACGCATACATATACAACCCACATACATGTCTACAGACCTCTAAGAGTAAGAACAGTAACATAAGGCAGGACAGAGCCCCCGTCGTACCCATGAACAAATAAATGTATACATCGAGGGTTAATACCAAAACTAGGCTCCGGCATATTGGAGCGCTTCTAGACTGCTGAATAGAACTCCAACACTGATGGATTTCCCGAGTGTGTATCTGTACCTGCGTGCATGAACGTAGCCCCCCAAAGAAAAGGGGGTCAGTACGACATATGTACTGAGTAGGTAAAACATAACATAGCATAACTGGAAGCATATCCAAAACAGAGAAACAGGGGAATAAAATATCATATAAGAAACCTCTGTACCTGTACCTCGTGAAACATAAGAACATGCATGCTTATACTATACAATATAGCCGGCCCTTTCAGGGGCTCGGTGAATCATAATTGTAGGACCATCATAGGGTCCGGTGCCATCATCACCTTATCACATCACATCATCATCATATATATATACATATGTACCCGGCCTTCTAGTGAGAGACTCGGTGAGTCATTCATGTCATTGCATTATCATTTCCTCATATAGAGTACCCGGTCCTTTAGTGAGGAACTCGGTGGATAATGCAGTGAACTACGCACAATTACATACCCGGCCCGGGACTCGGTGAAGAAGGGTTACAGTATACACGAGTAGAGTAGTGAGTAACCATATGCAATTTAGAACATTGTCCAAGACTCAATGAAGTAGTAACAATGAATTGCCATTTGAAAATCAAGACGATAGTCATATCACTCATTCCTCAAACATTACTATTGATCATATCAAAAGAGCCTTAGAAACCATAGGCATGAATCAAGACGATACAAAATAACTTATAAAAGTCAAGGACATTAACAACCGGAGAATCTCTTAGAAGAGAAATCATGAATCGCCCTCAAGGCTCATATTAATCCTTACTTAATACTAAGCCATGCCGAAAGAAAGAAGGGATGGCTTTACATACTCTCTTATTTTCCCTTATGGAGTCATCATATAAATATGTGTCGTGGAACGTACGGCCAGATCCTCAGATAATAACATATATCATACTTGGCCCATCAAGGGACTCGGTACCATAAATATTTCATCATAACATCATAACTTATGTCAAAGACATATCAAGAGAGAAGAAGGGTAGCTTTACTTACTTATGCCAAAAACATGCCAAGAGAAGGAAGGAAACTTCACATACTTATGCCAAAAACATGCCAAGAGAAAGAAGATAACTTTCCATACTTGCTACTCTCCATCGTATAGAAGCCTTGAGAGGCAATAACTCAACTAGTATAGGAATTGTACCATTGAGAAGTAAATAATACTTATGAGTCATACTTGGAGTTCTATGAATGGAATTATCCCCACATTTCGCATATCAATAACTTCAGGCCAAGACATGCCAAAAGAAAAGAAGATAGCTTTACATACCTTTTTCCGGATTAATTGAAATCCGGCTTGCCTTGATACCTTCTTAACCTATTGACATGAAAGTAACACTAAGATTAATAGCCTTTCACTTTCCAATAGCCCACTCCACAAACAAATACTAATAGGAGTCATTTCCTTATCCATTACCCCCGACTAGTTTGTTACTAGTTTCGATGCTACGGAAAATCGGGCAGCATTTCCCCTATAACTTCAACATCCCCGAGATTCCAACTCGGTCACAATATCAAAAACCATACCAACAACAACAACTAGCAGCATATTTACAATTAAATCACTTCAATCTTACACAATACAAGCTCCAAACAACTAGCTCCAAACTATGATACAAAAATAGAGTTTCTAGTTTCCATTTTACAAAACCTTTAATCGTACGAAGCGGGGGTCGTTTGGATGCAACCAGAAGCTCCCCCACCTCATTTAGAACACATTTAGTCCCTGAAACACACACCACACAACCATCAGCCGCCTCCAAACACACAATGCCTCACTTCGACTATAATTTAACTACGACGACCTCAATTTAGGTTGTTTCTTTTGCTGAGCATATCCACGATTTTTTTATACTTTCAGCAGTATACAAGGTACCTAATACACTTAAAAACAACCCCATAAAGTCCAAATTTAATGGAGAAACCTTACCTTACCCAAAATTAGCCAAAACTAGTCAAAATTGCGCCTCAGAAACCTCCTTAGCGCAGCTGAAACTTTGGGGCTGTTTGGTAACGTTTTGGGATGCTCCAAACCATAAATATTCATTAATAACACCTTAATAACATCTTGGTGCACCCTAGATAATTAATTCACGGAACGAAATTGGACACTCACCTTTGTTTCTCCCAAATCCGAGCTCCCTCTCTCTAGCTTTAAGTTTCTCCCCTTTCTTTTCTCTAGAATTTTCTTGTAGCTTCTTTTTGATAAAGAGACTTAATGGATAAACATGACTTAAAAGTCATCAACATATATATGTATATAAAGGCTACTTAACTAATGGGCTAACTTTACAAGACTTGGGCCTTTTTCTTGTGTTGGGCCTCTCTTGTTTTCCTTTTTTTTTCTCCAAGCCCAATCACTTAGTTCCAATTTTTTTTTGTAATTCATGAAACATTTTGTTCTTGAAATTCCAATTTTGCCCTTAGCCTCTTCTAATATTTCCAAATTCCAAAATTTTCATAACCAACTTATGTGTAAAACAAGGTCAAGACATAACATGGTCCTTAACTCGTTACAATTATCCCAAAATGTCCAAATGCGCAAAAATACGGGTTATAACATCCTTCCCCCCTTCAGAACATTCGTCCTCGAATGTTAAATAAAACCTTTTTCAAAATCTTACACAGACTATAGGGAAAATTCCTTTTTTATCGCAATAACACATACTTTTATCAACTTAAGAGTTTCAGAAGTTGGACTTACCTATAGACATATGGAATAGATACGGATACTTGTGTTTCATTTCCCCTTTCACTTCCCAGGGGGTCACCCATCCTAGTACTACTCCCGTCGAAGCACGCTTAACCTCGGAGTTCTGATGGGATCCGGTGCGTTAGTGATGGTATGATCGCCTCCATCCCTTAAGGTCTCCACCAATGGTTCCTCACACGGTCTCAAATACCGCGACTCCTATCTGTTTATTGCTCGCCTCAAGATCCATCCATCCCTCGTGGGATCTCGTTTGAAGTTTAAGTGTTCCCATTTACATATGATAGCGTCAGTTGATTTTCTCTTACGCTTGTGTTTCTATTGTCCGCTTCCCCCCTTTTAGGGTGTACCCATGTCATCCTCTATTTATTTTTCCACTATTCATACGCATATGTAGAGACTTTACAAAATCTCCTATCTATTTATTTATTGTATTTATAATTTTTTTATAAAAATCTCTACATGTACTCTCTCCTATTCTCGAATACATCACTTTACATGATGTATTAATTGGATACATCACTTTACGCGATGTATCGATCGGATATATTACTTTACATGATGTATCGGGACGTCGGATACATCACTTTACGTGATGTATCAAGACGTATGTGATGTATATGAATTCCACCAAATTTAAGAGATTTTGTAATTTGGAAAAGAATAGAAATATGATGTAATTAGCTCTTAATATTATGGGATTTGTGTAATACCTAAATTTACAAATCTTTGTGCATTTGTTTCCAAAATAATCAATTTACGTATAATAATGTTATAATTTTCTCTAATGAATAAGATATTCTATTGTGGAAGTCGATGTGCATATACCGATAGATATTAGAAAGTTATTTCATTGTTTTATTTTAGTAAAACGTTTAGTCATTTCACACTGTAAGGAGAAAATTTCCATTTGTTCCTACAGTTTTTAATTTTACAAAAAATCCCTAAAATAATTTCATTCGGGATACATAGAATAGGCGCGTTGATACACAGAAAAATCTTTTAGTTAATTTTAAATAAAGAAAAAAAATGGAAATCACTCATTAAATCCCATAAATTAGGAAATATAATTGTCATTCAAACTCTTTCCTATCAAATGTAAATGATACTTTTCAAAACCAGATTCAAAATTCAAATTCTATTCCCAAATAACAATCTGGACAATTTTTTTCAAAAACAAAAGCAAATTCAAAATTCGCTATTGATATAAAATGAATGTTGCTATTATGTTGAGGTATTCTAAAAATTGGGAGAGTGAAGTTAATTATTCTGGATACAAGAGTGATGGAATTGTAGTTGGACCAACGATTTCATTTATCAATCTCAAAATCGTCATCGCAACAAAATTGGAGATCGACGAGAAGAACAAAAATATCGAAATACGATACATTATCGAAGGTAATTCATCTCCAATGGTTATTCGAAACGACATGGAAGTAAGGTTGTATTTGGAGGTAAAAAAAATAGAGCCTGGAATTTCTATGTAATCACTATGCATTGATACGTCTGACACAGATTATGAACAAATATAATATTTTGATGCAACTGCGGGTGAAATTATTTGTGTCGAAGGATCTAGAATTGATACACAAGCTCTTGCAGTGGTTGAATAAAAAATTGATGATTCATGCTATATTCCTGAATTAGAAACAACAAACTACATTATTGATACAAAAAACACTGAGGTAAAGGAGAAACAAGTGCACAAAAACAAAGCAACGCTTGTATCGATAATGGCGAAATACAAGATTGAGAATAATTTTAACTTAAAAGTTAAGCGATCTAATGTTTATTGTTGACATTGATACACGAAAAATTGTTGAATTATAAACTATAAATTACTATTAGATACTTGTATTTTATTGTTGCATGTATATGATACATAATAATTCATCAAAGTTTGATGAGATTAAGAATCGTTAATGTGGAATTTGGTATATGATACATTATTTAAAATAGGTAGGACATGGAAATTCTAAAAAATATATCAATTAAGAACTTAAGAACTTAACTGTATCAGATGTTGTGAGATTGTATCCGCAAGATTTATCAGACTCCTATCACATAAAAGTTATGATACATTGTATCAATAGAATATTCTTATTTTCTTTTTTTTAATTTTTTCTAATTTAAAATTTTTGTTAATTTTTTTAGGTTGTTCCATCATCTGAATTTATTTTTTCAGATTATGAAGAAGGAAGAAGATATATTGTTTGTCTTGAATGAAAAATATGTAATTGTGGAAGATTTTAGCTAGACGAGATACCTTGTCCACATGTAATTGCCATTTTAAAAAGCAAGAATGTTATTGATATGCATCCATATTGCTTAGATTACTACAAGCTGGATGCATTAGCAAAGACTTATGAAGTTTCAATGGTCCTAATACCAGATAAGGCAGATTGGTCTATTCCAGATTTTGTTCTAGATGAAATAGTGTTACCACTCAGATACAAGAGAATGCCTGGTCGATCAAGGAAAAGAAGGAAGAAGAACCTAGATGAAAAGATAAGCTCAAATACAAATTGTTGTGGCCGTTGCGGACAAGAAGGGCACAACCAAAGTACTTGTACTTTATTTCTCAATGAAAACTGACAATTATTTTTATATATTACAAAACTACTAATAAATATAATATTGGATTGTTCAAATAGATTCTACTACATTCACATATTGGAAGGACATTTTTGATATATTTTATCTTGTTTCAATTGGAATTTAAGTATGAAACATAGACATGTAAAATGCATAAGTTAAATATTCATGTGTTATAAATAGTTTTATCTTCGTAGTTACTGAAATTTTAGTTTTGTGATACAAGTAAAGTTGATTCAAAAATAAATAAAATTAATACAAAAAATCATACTTGATACAACGAAATTAGAAGTATACAAATTTTGGACTTTTTAAAATAATCAAAGTTGATAAAAGGAACTTTGAATTGTGAGATTTTTCCAACCTGTTCCAATAAACTTGTTATAAAGAATCTAATTTGATACATGGTTAACATAAGTATATAGTTTAAGTTGATGAAAGGAAAATTAATAGCTTAAAACAAAATAGAATTAAACTTGTTTCAAGGAAAAATAACTTGACATGTAAAGAATACAAATTGATATAATGAAATTTGAAGTATATAATTGTACTTGATACAAGAAAATTTGAGATTTTGAAACACGATAAAATTAAATTTGATTCAAAAAATAAAATTTGATGTATGGAATAAAGCTTGATACAAGGAGAATACAAATATATATTTGTATTTGATACAAGGAGATTAGAAGTATAAATTTGAACTTGATACAAGAAAATTCGAGCAGCTTTCCATTTGATAACATATTTCATACCCTGCATTAACAACCAAAAAAAATAGATAATTCAATCATGCTTATACTAATGAGATTGATACAAATATATTATAACATGCATTTTATTAATAATTTGATACATAAAGAATATCTTATATGCGTCGTTGAGCCTTGCGCAAGCTTTTTTGTGCTTGGGATATCATTGCATGCCTATCTCTTGCAATCCTTTGAGTTGTTGAACATTTCCTTTGCCTTTTTATGTTAGCAATATCTAGTGGATTCATAGGCTGCCTGCCTAACACAATCTCAAACGGACTCAACTCTGTCGATGATGACTTATGCAGATTGTAACAAAACCATGTTGTGTCAATTAATTCTACCTAATTTATCTAATTCGTCGTCTCATAGTTCCTCAAATATTGCTCCAACAAGTTATTTATTCTTTTCATCTGTCACTCACAATATTAGCCAGAACACCAAAGAACTTAACCATATTTCTATAAAATAAATTAGCAGCAACTTCTGACGAACATAAATTAGGTACAACAATAAAGGTAGAATACTTTGAGAATTTGTCTACTACCACCATTAATGATTCTTTACCCTCAACCTTAGGAAAATCATAAATAAAATATATGCTTACCGACAATCATGGTCATTTAGGATTAGGCAAAGGCTGCAATAATCCTGCCCCCTTCTTACGTTCAGTCTTATCCACTTGGCAGATATGACAAGTCTTCATGTATGCCTCTATGTTGTCTTTCATCTTTGGTCAAAAATAAACTTAGGATAGTAGAGCTAATATCCTCTCAACTTCTATATGACCAATCCACACAGTGTCATGCGCCTCTTTTGGCAGTCTACCACCATTCGGTACCATGATTCTCCCTCCTTTAAAGTGAAGCAGATCGTTCATGATTCAGTACCATCTCAAAGTCCCTTCTTACACTTAACTCATCCATTTGATGTATAATGAGCTGTTTAGTGCACATAATCTGATCGTATAAAGAAATTCAGTTTCAAGTTTGGAAATAGAATACACGACAACAAATACATCTTTTCAACTTAAGGCAATCACAACTTGGTTATGCTTTCCCTACTTATGCTCCCACACAAAGTCATATTCAGCTAGAAACTTCTGCCACCCTGTTACTTTGGATTCAACTTTTTCTGCATCTTGAAGAAGGTGTTTGCCATATTATCAGTCCGTACTACAAAGCGTGTACCTAACAAGTACACTCTCTAAATCTGCATGCAGTGTACAACAACAACCATTTCTTTTTCATGAGTGGAATACCGTTGCTTCATATCATTCAGTTCGAATGCCACATGATGACCCTCTTGCACCAAAACGCTTCCAACAGCCTTACCTGACACATCAGTGTGAACTTCAAATGGTAACCCAAAGTCTGGTAGCCTAAGTATTGGCTCTGACACGATAACTTTCTTCAAGTTATGAAAAGCTTCTTCACATTTCACCAATCATATCCATTTGACCTCTTTCTTTAATAAATTATTCAGCAGCGCTACCCTTTTTGAATAACCAGTAATAAACTTTCTAATATTTAGCCAGTCCCAAGAACGATCGCAAATCTTTCATGTTACTTGGTTCTTGCCAATCAACAATAGTCTGCACCTTCTTAGGATCCATCCGAACTTGATTTTGACTAACTAGATGCCTAAGGAATTTTGACTAACTAGATGCCCAAGGAATTTTATCTCTTTCTGAGCAAATTCCTACTTTTCTATTTTCACATAAAGTGTGTATTTCCTCAAATGAGACAGTACCATACTCAAGTGTTTCACATGTTGATCCAGTGTTTGACTATAAATGACAATATCATCTAAGTATACTACAACAAAGTTATCTAAATAGTCAAACAGTACATCATTCATTAGATTGCAAAAGGTAGTCGAGGCATTGGTTAGCCCAAATGGTAATACAAGGAACTCATATGATCCATACCTAGTTACACAAGTAGTCTTAGGCTTATAACCCTGTGCTATTCTAACCTGCCAATAGTCTGTCCTAAGATCTAGCTTTGCTCACCTATCCATCAGATCCTGCATCAAGAAAATAGGGTATTTTTCTTCACGTTTGCCTTATTTAGAGCCCTGTAGTCCACGCACATCCTTAGAATTCCATCCTATTTTTTCTAGAACAAAACAGGTGCAGCATAAAGAACTTTCGAGGGCTGAATCAGTCCCGCATCCAGCAACTCATTCAATTATTTACGTAACTTAGCCAACTCCTTAGGAGCAATGTGATAAGGTGCTTGGGAAGGAACAATTGAACCTGACAACAACTCTATCTTGTGATCAATATCCCTCCTCGGTGGCAGATTTTTAGGTAACTCCAATAGTATCACATCAACAAACTGCTTCAATACCTCATTCACACAATCTGGCACTTCGACTTTGACATTAGGTTTTATCTCAATTAAGGCACCAAGAAAAGCTTTATTACCCTTTCTTAAGCCCTTGTTAACAACAATAGTAGACAACATCGGATCTTTGTACTTAGAAATTTTCCCCACTCGCCATATGGATGAGCAACCTTAATAAAACTTGGATTGCACTTGTCCATTATCATCACTCTATCAAGGTAAGTAAAGGAACGAACCTATTCTTCTTCGAAAAGTCAATCCCAAGTATAATTTTAAAATCACCAAGTGGCATCACTATTAAATTATGTTTTCCCATCCAGTTTCTTATCATCATTGGTACTTCACAAGACATGCGTACAATGGTTTGTGTCATTGAACTCACTATTTGAAAGTAGGAGGGACTCTTCTTCAACTTCAGCCCCTATTTTTAAGCGACTTTGACATCCACAAATGTGTGAGTAGCCCCTGTATTTTCCATCTCTAATACACGTTTTCCATCCACCTTCATCTCAATAGGAATTAGTGTCGCATGAGGATTTGAGGTCTTTGACGACTCTTCAACCGCATTGATCAAAATTAACTGGTTGAAGAAAAAACAAACGAATTTGCCAATAGAGCAACTACTTCCTCTTCACCCCTACTTTGATTCAAATCTCCAACAAGTATTATGTTTACTCTCTATGGATTTGGACAAGCCTTTTCCAAGTGAGGACCACTACAAGTGCAACAACCCTTAGAAATTCCTTCTTTGCTCTTGTTCTTGTTGTTGTTTTCTTCTTTCATTGGCACCTTGCCTTTATTAACATATTATTTTTGATTTTCCTTCTTCCATTTCTTTTTCTTCTCAAATTTTTTCTTAGTTTTTGAAGTAGAAGGAACATCAGAAGCAAGATGACTTGAACTATAATTCACAATAGAATCGGCAGCCACAATAGCACTAGGAAGATCCTTAACATTCCGCCTTCTTAATTCATTTTATGCCCACCCTCATATTTTAGAGATGAAGTTGTGAAATTTGTCTTTATCGAACATGTTCTGGAAGTCTAACATCAAGAAAGTGAACTCCTTAATATAATTCTGAATTGAACCAATTTGTCTCAACCTTTTCAGATGGTCCTTCGCAAGCCATGATGCGCTTGGGAGGAACTGGTCCCTTATTTCCTTTTTCAATTTAGCCCAAGTATCGATCTTAGGTCGGTTAGTACTCTCATCATCTACATTCTAAATTCTCCACCAAAGTTTTGAATCACTTGATAAATACATGTAAGACTCCGAAAGTTGGAAAGATGGATCAAAAAGGAAAACTCAAGGAAATGGAACTGACCCCAAGTTTACGAATCCCTCTACACTCGCAGTCATTCCTAGGACTCGTAGGGATGAGTAGTAGAGTAGAGTCTTGAGATTTTCAAGAAAATTTCTCTGAGAAATTCCAACGACTCAACAAGATGAGTCATAATCCTGTTGACGATTCGTAAGGATGACTCATAACAAAACTTTAAAGACTAATATTTTGTAGGTTTTCAAAGTCTGTAGGATGAGTTGGGTTTACGACCCGTAATCCATATGATAAGTCATAATCACGACTCATAGAAACATCTTCAGAGACTCAAGTCTCAGAGTCTTTCATATACTACAAGACGAGTCAAGACTATAACTCGTAGACTTGAAGACGAGTCGTAGGGACCAACTCGTAGGTCCAAAATATAGAATTAATGAGGGGTAGTATTATCTTTTTCTAAAGTTTGGTTCAATTTATCTAGACATAATTATGGATAAGGTCAAGCCTATAACTACCCAACCTTTCAAATTCCCCTCATATTCTACTCATTCTTTAAAATTCCCCTAAGGCAAGATCACAAATTCTCTCAGGCTCTTCTTCAAATTTCAAGCTAGGGTTTCAAGTTCATCAAGGTTTTTCTTCAATTTTGAGTTGATTTTACCAAGGTATGTGGGGATTGATCCATGGGTTCCTTCCACCCATGGAGTCCCAAGGTTTCCTCAAAGTTTTCTTCAAATTTCAATTGTCTATTAACTCTAGTTTTGATGAATTGCATTGGAATATTTTGGTTTCATTTTTAGATGTTATCAATGATTGATATAAGCATGTTTCTACATATATTGTATGATTTCAAGTTGAATTATGAATGGTCATGCATAAATCTATTTTCAATCATGATTATGAAGTTCAAAGATGATCTTATATGAATTTTGATTATGAAGTTATATGATTTTCAAAGTTAAGCTTTTATAGATGAGTTGAGATTTATGATTCAACGATGAAATTTGTAATGATGATCCAAGAAGTTATTATGGTGTGATAAGTACAATTCTCACACAATCATATTTAGATGGTGATAAGGATAATTCTCACCAAAGTTATGAATTCCTATGAATCACTAATGTTCATAAGCTACTCTTATAATTATTTCCATGATGAAGTTAATGATGATGTTTTGATGTTTCTAATAAATTGCATTGGGATATTGACTAAGCACCGAGAGTACTTGTATGTAGAGTTCAGTCCGGGAACATAGTTAGTTACCTAAGGGAATCCTAGTAGCAACCTAAATTCTCAAAATACGTTGCCCATGTAGGTTGCCTTTATGGCATAGTTAGTGGATCCACATATAGCTCACAAAGTTAAAAGTTGTTCTCACAGATTCTACCTTGGCAAGTAACCTCTCTTTTCTCGATGTGGGAGTTACATCAGATTCTATGTTATAGCTTGCATGGTCTTAAGATGTCGGTTAAAGGTCTTATCCCATATTTAATTTATATGAAAAGATGAAGAGATTACTATGAAGTTTTATGATGCATTAACCATAAGTTTTCATGATATTTCAAATGCTTTTAAGTTGTTTTATGATGAAGAGATTACTATGAAGTTTTATGATGCATTGACCATAAGTTTTCATGATATTTCAAATGCTTTTAAGTTGTTTCATACTTATTATGATTGTTCATGTGTCCTATGTCATATTGTTCATGTCCTATTACTTGTTCATGCATACCTCGCATACTTAGTACACTATATGTACTAATGCATTTTTTACCTAGATTGTCTCATAATGTAGGGACAGACGATACTCACGCTCCCCACATTCATGGCTAGAGTTGGTTTAATTATCAAAAGTTGGTGAGTCCTCATTCATCAAGGACATGACTTTTCTTTCATGTTGTTACTTTGACTTTTCCCTTATGATTCGGGTGAGCTAGGAGCTCCCCCATCAAGTATTGACTTAGAGGCATATTTAGACATTGCAAGGGATGTAGTCAATTTTGGATATTGATTTAAGTATTTCCCCTTCCTTAGACATTCATTGATTGAGTTGACGGACCCTTTTTTTTATTTATTTCTCTCTTTACTGTTCAAAGAAGAAGTTTATGTATGTGATGCATGCTAAGATGGCTTGATTTGGATCTTTCGGATTCCCGATCGTTGTGTCACGTCTAGGCCCTAGACTCGGGTCATGACAATACATCATTGTAATATTCAACTTATCATTTTCAGCATTTCAAGCAGTTATGAAGTATTGCTCCATCTCCCAAAGAAAATTCTCTAGTTCCTTGGCACTTCTCGCACTACCAAAGGCCTTAGGATATGGGATATTCACTTTAGAGTGTTATCCAGGTGTTGTATCAGATGCAGCAACAGCCAGACACAACAGTGCTAACTCTGCACGAAGGTTTTCATTATCCTTCGTCAATTCGTCAATCTGCTATGTTATTCCTTCATAAAAATTAAGCAACTTCTTTAATTGATCTTCTATATCAGCACGATACAGATTCAACTCTGAACGAAATGCTTCAAATTTCGTTTTAATGCCATGAATCTAGGTAAGCAAATCCACCAACTTTGGATCATTCGAGCGCTCATGTGTTATACCAACGAATGCCTCAACTTGTGGCACATGTTCGCATAGTTCTATGTTTGTCACCATTTCGTACAACCTAGACTCTGATACCAATTGACACAGGGATGACTATTTTTCTCACACTCCACTGCTGGGCAATCTGCAAAACTCACAAACTTCAGTCCCACAACACACACGAATTTGTCTAAGTGCTTAGATTATCTTTAACTTTTAGGCAGCGTAGTGAATTAACAAACACACAAAACATACGAAAAGTCTTCCCAATCTTTATTACTATCAGTATACAACAAAGCAAAGGCTTCACGAAATTGATTAAGGCACAATTCACTCTCTTAATGCCTTAGTCGAATTTTTGCCCCATTTAAAAAGTCTGCACAAGGCAGTTACAATTGTTCTTGTGCTTGACATATGCTTACCAGAATCCTTATCTAAAAATAACGAAATTACAACAGTCATATTCTAACAGCTCTATACAAATATTCAAATTCAAGTATATATTATTATTATATCTAACATAACTATTATATTCATTTAGTATATATTTGTAGTATATGTTTAGCATAAATGTTATACAATGTATAAAGATTTAACACCTATATATATATATAGTATGAGATAAGTATTCTAGATAATTTAAAATTAAATTTCTAAGTAATTATACTATTGTTGTTATTATTCATGAGTTTATATTAAAAAATAAACTAGATGGTAAAATTAAAATAAATAAAATATTTTTGTAAAAGACAATGGAGTCTTGATAAAAGTGGCAGACATTGAATCATTTCCTATAAATGAGTTGATTTATATTTAATTAGCTTTCAAATTTTAAGGGTGTCCTTAAATATAGGCAATAATTTTGGAATGAAATCCGGTTGAATAGATTTGCAAGATAGTCAAAACGCGTTTTGAACGCGTAGTTAACAAAATGCGTTTTGAACGCGTAGTCAAAAAGGAACAAAATGCGTTTTGAACGCGTAGTCAAAAAGGGAGGTTCAATACGCGGATTTTACGCGTTTCTAGTTTCCTATAAATAGAAGACCTCTTGCCCTCATTTATCCCATCCTAGAAAGAGAGAGTAAGAATACAAAGAGAGTTATACACCAAGATAAATATTTTAGTATTGAGTGTCCTCTTTTGTAGTTGTTCCTTTTACAAGAGAGAAGTGTTAATTGTTATTTTCTCCTTGTATTTGAGAGTTGTGTACTCCATATTAAATAGTGAGATCCTTCTACCCCGTGGTTTTTCTCTTCTATCATTTAGAGGGGTTTCCACGTAAAATTCTCGTGTCTAATTTATTTTCATTATTTTCATCATATCAAACTTTAGTTGTAGTGCTTTCTCCCCCCAATAGTGGTATCAGAACCCTCGGTTATTCTGTCTATTTTATGCGAAGGTACTATCTGTAAATAGTAACTTTTGTGAATAGTAAAGTTCGGTAAATAGTACTATTCACGTGAATAGTAAATTTCAGTGATGGTACAGTTTGTCACGGTTGTTCGCAAAATATTCAGAAACGATCTAGAAAGGTGTGAAGCAAATAACAATGTCGAGTAGAACAAAGTTTGATGTTGAAAAATTCAATGGGACTAATTTCTCATTGTGGAAAATAAAAATAAAAGCGATATTGAGAAAAGATAATTGCTTAGCTGCAATTGAAGGCAGGCCCACAGACTTTGTTGATGACAGCAAGTGGAATGACATAGACAGCAATGCAGTTGTTGATCTACACGTGGAACTAGTTGATCAAGTGTTGTGCAGTGTAGCGGAAAAGCGGACGGCGAAGGAAATATGGGATACTCTTACAGGGTTGTATGAGGCCAAGTCTTTGCATAATCAAATCTTCTTAAAAACAAGACTGTATACTCTTCGAATGGCAGAGTCCATGTCAGTTACTGAACACATCAATACTTTAAATACTCTGTTTTCGCAACTTACGACAATGGGTTGCAAAATAGAGGGGACTGAACGTGCGGAGCTTCTACTTCAAAGTTTGCCTGACTCGTATGATCAACTCATCATCAAACTGACGAACAATACAGACAGTTTAGTTTTTGATGAAATTGCAGCCGCTGTCTTGGAAGAAGAAAATCGGCGCAAAAATAAGGAAGACAGACAAGCAAGTTCGCAACAAGCTGAAGCCTTGATGATGGTGAGAGGAAGACCAACGAAACGTGTCCCTAGTGGGAGTCACAATCACGGCAGATCTCAATCAAGAAGTAAGAAGAATATCAAGTGCTACAACTGTGGCAAGAAAGGGCACTTCAAGAAAGATTGTCGGTTCAGAAAGAAGAGTGAAAACCCTGAGCCATCAAATGCTCAAGGGAATGTTGCATGTACCTCAGATGATGGCGATATTTTATGTAGTGAGACAATATCAAATAATGAAGGCAGAAAACGTTTTGCTGATGCCTGGATCATGGACACAGGAGCAACATGGCACATGACTTCCAGGAGAGAATGGTTCCATCAATATAATTCTATCTCAGGAGGGTCTGTGTTCATGGGAAACGATCATGCTTTGGATGTTATTGGTATTGGGTCCATCAAAATAAAGATGTATGATGGCACGGTTCGCACCATCCAGGAGGTACGACATGTAAAAGACTTGAAGAAGAATCTATTGTCTTTAGGACAACTAGATGATAATGGATGTTCGTATAAGACTCACGGTGGAGTCATCAGAATATCCAAAGGAGCGCTTGTAGTGATGAAAGCAGAAAAACTTATTGCAAATCTATATGTGCTTAAAGGTGAAACACACCAAGAAGGAGAAGCATCAACCGCGTCGGCAAGTTTATTTGAAGAATCAACGATGTTGTGGCATCGTAAACTTGGCCATATGTCGGAACGAGGTTTGAAGATTCTTGCTGAGCAAAAACTTCTTCCAGGGCTCAAAAAGGTTCCACTACCCTTTTGTGAGCATTGTGTTACCAGTAAGCAAAATAGACTGAAGTTTAGCAGTTCCTCTACTAAAGGCAAGGAAATACTAGATCTGGTTCACTCTGATGTCTGGCAAGCACCGATGGAGTCTCTAGGAGGAGCAAAATATTTCGTATCATTTATCGACAATTACTCCAGGAGAAGTTGGGTGTATCCAATCAAGAGGAAGGCAGATGTTTTTTCAGTTTTCAAAAAATTCAAAGTGCGGGTAGAACTTGAATCTGAGAAAAAGATCAAGTGTTTGATGACAGATAATGGAGGAGAATACACTGGTGATGAATTTAATAACTTCTGTAAACAAGAAGGTATTAAACGGCAGTTCACGGTGGCATATACTCCACAACAAAATGGAGTAGCAGAGCGGATGAACAGAACTTTGTTGGAACGGACAAGAGCTATGTTGGCAACTGCAGGGTTGGAAAAACCATTCTGGGCAGAAGCAGTCAAAACCGCCTGTTATGTGATTAATCGGTCACCATCAACCGCAATTGATCTGAAAACGCCAATGGAGATGTGGACAGGAAAACCAGCTGATTATTCTCGCTTACATATATTCGGAAGTCCTGCTTATGTTATGTACAACACCCAAGAAAAATCAAAGTTGGATCCAAAATCCAGGGAATGCATTTTCTTAGGGTATGCTGATGGAGTCAAGGGGTATCGCTTGTGGGATCCCACAGCCCGCAAGGTGGTAATCAGCAGGGATGTTGTATTTGTTGAAAATAAGATACAAGCAAAAGAAGGTAGCACTTCAAAAGAAAAATCAGAGACTACTACAGTTGAAGTTGAAGAAATAGAAGAAGTTCCAGTTTTTTCTGAAGCAGCACCAGAGCACGAAGAACAAGAGCAAGCTGAAATCGAAACTCCAAAAGTTCGACGGTCAACTAGGGAGAGAAGAGAACCAGCTTGACACTCAGATTATTCTATGAAGAGTAATATTGCATACTGTCTACTAATAGAAGATGGAGAGCCATCAAATTTTTACGAGGCTATGAAAGGCCAAGAATCATCTCTGTGGGTGAAAGCAATGCAAGAAGAAATTGAAGCTCTCCATAAAAATAAAACATGGGATCTTGTTCAATTACCATAAGGAAGGAAGGCCATTGGAAACAAATGGGTCTACAAGATCAAACGCAATGGTAATGATCAAGTGGAGAAGTATCGTGCAAGATTGGTGGTGAAAGGATTCGCTCAGAAAGAAGGTATAGACTTTAATGAGATATTTTCTCCGGTGGTTCGACTCACAACAATTCGAGTGGTCCTAACGATGTGTGCTACATTTGACTTGTACTTGGAGCAGTTAGATGTCAAAACTGCATTTCTTCATGGAGAACTTGAAGAAGAACTTTATATGCTCCAACCAGAAGGGTTTGAAGAACAGGGAAAAGAGAACTTGGTTTGCAGGTTGAACAAATCTCTATACGGTCTCAAACAGGCGCCGAGATGTTGGTATAAGAGATTTGATTCCTTCATTATAAGCCTTGGATACAACAGACATAGTTCAGATCCTTGTGTTTATTACAAGAGATTTGGTGATGAAGATTTTGTTATTTTGCTGTTGTATGTTGACGATATGTTGGTAGCAGGCCCCAACAAAGATCGTTTCACAAATTTAAAGGCACAGTTGGCTAGGGAGTTTGAAATGAAGGACTTGGGACCAGCAAACAAGATTCTAGGGATGCAAATTCACGAGACAGAAATAATAGGAAGATTTGGCTTTCTCAAAAGAACTACTTGAAGAAAATCTTGAGACGCTTCAAGATGCAAGATTGTAAGTCAATTTCTACCCTACTTCCTATTAATTTCAAGTTATCCTCAAGTATGTGTCCTAGCAATGAAGCAGAGAGGATGGAGATATCTCGAGTACCGTATGCATCAGCAGTGGGAAGTTTAATGTTCGCTATGGTATGTACAAGACCTGACATTGCACAAGCAGTGGGAGTGGTTAGTCGATACATGGCTAATCCTGGTAGAGAGCATTGGAATACTGTTAAGAGGATCCTAAGATACATCAAGGGTACCTCAGATGTTACAATGTGTTATGGAGGATCAAACTTTACTGTTAAAGGTTATGTTGATTCAGATTATGCAGGTGATCTTGATAAAAGCAAGTCCACCACAGGTTATGTGTTTACTCTTGCTAGAGGAGCTGTAAGCTGGGTTTCAAAACTGCAATCTATCGTGGCAACATCTACGATGGAAGCAGAATATGTAGCAGCTACACAATCTAGAAAAGAAGCAATATGGATGCAGATGTTACTGGAGGAGCTCGGGCACAAACAAGAGAAGATTGCTCTATTTTGTGACAGTCAGAGCGCTTTACATCTTGCAAAGAATCCGGCATTTCATTCAAGGAAAAAGCACATACGATTTCAATATCACTTTGTTCGTGAGAAGATGGAAGAAGGCAGTGTGGATATTCAGAAAATTCACACTAATGACAACCTGTCAGATATTTTTACGAAGCCGATCAACAGTAACAAGTTCATATGGTGTCGATCTTCTATTGGCCTAGCAGAAACGTAACATTGCAGTAATTGGGTAGAAAGGATGGTGTGAAGACTTAATTGATTCTCAATTAAATCTTCAAGTGGGAGAATGCAAGATAGTCAAAACGCGTTTTGAACGCGTAGTCAAAAAGGAACAAAACGCGTTTTGAACTCGTAGTCAAAAAGGGAGGTTCAATACGCGAATTTTACGCGTTTCTAGTTTCCTATAAATAGAAGACCTCTTGCCCTCATTTATCCCATCCCAGAAAGAGAGAGTAAGAATACAAAGAGAGTTATACACCAAGATAAATATTTTAGTATTGAGTGTCTTCTTTTGTAGTTGTTCCTTTTACAAGAGAGAAGTGTTAATTGTTGTTTTCTCCTAGTATTTGAGAGTTGTGTACTCCATATTAAATAGTGAGATCCTTCTACCCCGTGGTTTTTCCCTACTATTATTTAGAGGGGTTTTCACGTAAAATTCTCGTGTCTAATTTATTTTCATTATTTTCATCATATCAAACTTTAGTTGTGGTGCTTCCTCCCCCCAATAAGATTTTATTCTGTAGAATTGTTATTACGGTAAAAATTTTAAATGCCATAATATAATCAATTAATATGGCTATGAGATGGTATGGACATGTGAAGAGGAGAGACACAGATGCCCCAGTGCGGAGGTGTGAGAGGCTGGCCATGGATGGTTACAGAAGAGGTAGGGGTAGGCCGAAGAAGTATTGGGGAGAGGTGATTAGACAGGACATGGCGCAGTTACAGCTTACAGAGGACATGACCTTAGATAGGAGGGTGTGGAGGACCCACATTAGGGTAGAAGGCTAGTTCATAGTCTCGTTATTCTTCTCTATTCATAGGTGTAGTAGTGCATTACGATCTCTTGTGCTTTGACTTCTGATTTCTGTTATTTCTGTTATTATTTATTGCTTTCTATGCTTTGATTACTCAATTTTACCTGTGACGCTTTCATTATTTATTTAATCGTTATTTGTTATTTGTATTTATTTATTATCTATTCGTTATTTGTTTGTTTTTTTTCTCATAAAGCTTTTAATTTTCTATTCTTATCTAACATTTTTTATGCATTTATGCTTTTACTGAGCCGAGGGTCTCCAGGAAACAGCCGTCCTACCTTGGTAGGAGTAAGGTCTGCGTACATTCTACCCTCCCCAGACCCCATGTTGTGGGATTTCACTGGGTTGTTGTTGTTGTTGTATGGCTATGTATATGTAATAATTCTTTAAAAAATGGCTAGTTATGTCTTTTTTCCCATTATATTTAACCTCTTTTTTTTGCGAAATGTTCAGTCAATTCTAAATATATTAAGTGTTGTCGCAATTAATTTACATTTACGCGACATAAAATCACGCACTTCACCTTGGACCCGGCCCGGCTCATGCGACGCCGGCGTCGCTTAGGAATGTCCCACTTATAAAATTTTACCGGGCATATTATTATTGTTACGGGACATAAAATCATTTAAATAGAATCACTTCGTGAGTTTCTTTGTTCCTAAGGCTAGAACCTTACACCCCTAATTAGAGGTAGAAAAATACATCCATGTTCTATAATTATTTTTTCATTACACATGTTGTCGAATATTTTTCTTGGAAATGTTTTTGATCACTCATATTTGCTCATTTCACACATTTAAGTATAAATTCCTCCATCTTAATTTTGATGGTGATATTTAATCGGATACGAAAAAATTTTAAAAAGTTATTTTTAAAAATTATAATTTAAAATAAATCAAAAATATTTGTTAATTACGAATCATTTCATTAATCTTAAAGTAGGAACTTTAAAGCTAATCTCTTTTTAATTAAAAAAAATGTCATTCTTTAAAATTAATTGCTTTAAATAGTAGGGACACATGAGTTGGGACAAACAGAATAATTTTGATCGATGATATGATTTCCATATCTTTCGGTTCTTCTTTCTATTATTTCAAACCAATTACGTAACTCAAACGCAAAGATATAATATTTAATTTGATTCACTGTCCCACGTTTTTCTCTGCATAGTTTGGCAAAAATTTGTCAAAAGTAATACCTCTTTTTATACCGTCAAAAAATATGCTGCACTGTGACTGCTCTTTTTTAATTAGTGGTCTCGAATTTGAGTCAGGAACATAGTAAAATTCTTGATAAAAAGTTTTCATTTTAAATAAAATCTTATGCTACGTGAATTTTAATTAGTCAAGCTTTAATGTGAATATCAAATATCAAATGAGAAATCAAAACGTACCCGTTTATGAGGATTCCTTAGGAAGTAGGTATAAAGATTGTTACATGATTTTATATACCTAAAACAATTCCTATTAGCTCTAATAATTTCCAATAAAATATAAAAGTGGATTTGCCCTATTTGCAACAAATTTTAAATATATGAAAACTAAATCAATCATAATTAAATAGAATATTTTATTGATAATTAGTGCCGGTACAAATTTATTTGTTCCCTTGATTCTTCTCTCTGGATTTCTCCTTGATTTGAGGGTCGTTAGTAGCGTATTTCTCAAACATAGGATGATTTGGACTTGATCTCCATCGTGATTCGAGAATCATTAGTGGCGTATTTCTCGAACTAGCTAGGAAGATTTGAATTTGATCTCCATGAAAGAATTTGTAGATTTTCATGAGTATTTGATTATCAAGAAAAGTTTGACATATTTTGATCTCTTTATGAATATTTTTTAAATTTTTAAAATTTTCGAGATGCCTTTTCAAAGGAATATAATACCAGGCATGAATTAGAGTTTAGGGAAGAGTAGCTTCCAAGAAACCATAACTGAAATAAGACTCATCCTGTAGAGTCTTACAAAATTTTGATGTCTACAAATGTCCCCTACTTCATGATTTGTAGGAGTGTAGTTTGATGAAGCTCAAATACAAGGCTTGAAGTATTCATTCTTCATCTTTGCGATTTTGTGCCTTCAGATTTGTATATTTGATTTTTGAGAGACGAGATGAAGGGCAGATTTGGTTCCACTGGGAGTACCAATTTGTTTGCAACAGATTTTAAATTGCTAAAAATAAATTATAATCCAAATAAAATATGAAGAAGCATAATTATATTAATAAAATAATATGGGTACAAAGTTGTTCGTTCCCTTGATTCTTCTCTCCAAATTTTTCCTTGATTCGAAGAAAATTAGTAGCGTATTTTTCAAACTAGCTAGGATAATTTGAACTTGATCTCTATGAAAGAATCATGGATTTGTGGATCTTCTTGAAGTCAAGAAGAGTTTGACATATTTTGATCTTTTTATGAAAATTTCATGAATTTTTGAAATTTTTGAGATATCTTTTCAAAAAAATATAATACCCTTTATATAGACATAAATTATGATTTAGAATAGGATAGCCTTAAAAAAACTCGAATTGAAGTAAAATTCATTTTGTAAAGTCCTATAAAATTTTGGTGTATAAGTGCCCATTCTAAGGGAGTTTAAAAAGATGAACAATTTTGCAAATATCGAAGTTAGGCGGGTTGATTACTTGCCAACAGTGTCCTTCCTACAAAGAACTTTAACAAATAAGTACTCTCATTGGCCAACTTAACATCAAACATCCATTTTATTTTTAAAAAAATATTTATAGTTGATTTATTTTAGATTATAATTTTTTTAAAAAATATAATAATTGTTCATAATGGTTCCCATCATATAAATTAAAATGAAAAAATTACTAACCAACAAACTAAAAAATAAAAAGTAAGAAAATCCCGTAGTACTGCAACAAAAGAGATATTTAACGATAATAATTTTTTTTAAGTTAATATTAGTGCATTTAGAGTCACTAAAGTCTTTACCATCATTTATATAGCTTGTTGATTATAAATTTTTATATTTATTACTGTCACTAAATATAATATAACAATAATTATATTATTACTGCTAAATTCTTTATTTGTTGTAGTGTTATCCTACTCATACACATGGATGATGGAGCTCTATAATAAATATGAAAAAATAGCTAGAATAAAGTTGGCAGTGTACAAATCTAGGGGCGGACCAACATGGTTTCAAGTGGGTATATATATATGTGTCTTCTGAAATATACAAGTATAAATAAAATATTGACCCAGCTTTAGTCAAAACAACCCTTTTGGACTAGTGGTAAAGTGGGTTCATTTTTGTAACGGTGTCAGTTCGAAACTAGACAACAACATAGTTATTATTTTACTCTTTTCCAACCTTTATTTTGTGCTTGGCCTCATTATTTTGATTAAATAAAAGGGGTAGCCCGGTGCACTAAGGCTCCCGCTATGCGCAGGGTCCGAGGAAGGGCCTGACCATTAAATTATATATTTAAATTATTTATTTAATAAATAAAATATATTAATTAAATAAAAATTATATATACGCCACTGTACAAATCACGGCCATGGGAAATAAAATAGGAGAAAACCTCATTTATGACATGTAATTAGCATTGGTTTATATATTTGGTAGGCCATATTTTCTCTACTTGTTGTTTTACACCTTTTTTATTCCTTTTTAAAATGAGAGTGTGAGAGTCGTGTTTAAACTTTAAAATGTCTAGTTTTATAACTTCGTACTATATTAAACTCCACAATTATCCTTTAAATTATGCTACAAACTAGTCATTTTTTGCTTAATTTTCTTTGTACATTAGTGCAAGAATTATTAAGATGAAGAGAAAGTGTAATTTGGAGCTGAGACTTGTTCCTCCTGCCCCATACTTCGACTCCATGTAAGTACTCTCTGTATTTCTATCCAAAATCCAAAATTATTAGCATTTTCTTATAATTATTAACTAGCATTATCTATATGAAAATTAAATACACCAGCCAAATATATTATGCAGTGTAGATTCAATAAAATTAATGGCTTTATGACAATTTCGGATCGACAGAGTAATCTGTAAATATTGTTATTTCTCCTTTAATTTGTACTATAGGGAAAATAAAGAAAGCATAGATGAAGAGAAGAAACATCGGGAGTTAACAATATTCTATGATGGAAAAGTTGTGGTTTCTCACGCTACTGAGCTTCAGGTAATATTTTGCAACTTTATTCGGTAGAAATCATCCTACTGTATCCCTCTGTTTTAATTTGTTCCAGTATATTTAGATTATGAGGATCAAATCAACTAATGTTTAGTGTGAATTTAGATATATAATCTTCAATTTTTAAAAATTAAAAACTTATATATTTACAAACTACAAGTACTATAAAATTACAATAATTAACGATTAAATTATTTAAGATATTATAATTAAAAAAATAATATTCTTTAACCATCTGAATAAAGTTGCTGCCATGTGACCAGGAGGTCACGGGTTCAAACCTTGGAAACAGCCTCTGGCAGAAATGCAAGGTAAGGCTGCGTACAACAGACCCTTGTGGTCGGGCCCTTACCCGGACCCTGCGCATAGCGGGAGCTTAAGTGCACCGGGCTGCCCATCTGAATAGTAACTAAGGGTGTATAGTTTTGTCCTCTTAATGATAATGATATGTAAGATGCATATTATAAGTATTTTAGTGGAAGATCGTTTGATTTGATAGTGAATATAATGCTGAAAATTCATGGAAATACTTGTAAAAAATATAGCAATTCGGACGCATTAGTTCCATATATAGCTATCTATTATTTCCATAACCAAATATAGCTATATTTTTTATCCCAACCTTAGAATAAACGGAATTTAAAAGACCCAAATTATTTTTGCCCGGCCAACACCCAAAATAACCCAGTGAAATACTTTGTTGCCCAAATTCATTTATAAGTCAAACAAAAGTAAAATGACTTGTTTGTTAAAAAAGAAAATGCCAACTTCTTTGGCTTCACTCAATACATGAAAACTCATTTTAATAATTATTGTTCCCATTTTCTTTTTGTCAATCAAAAATTCAAAACATTAAAAAAAAATTGCAAAATTTTAAAAATAGTTAACTCTGTGTGTTTAATTCTGAAAATTTTGGAAGTTCAATTGATGTGGTGCTTGAAATTCTATTGATTTGGATTGATTAGCTAAAATTAGAGTACACATTACATTGGGTGGCAAAATTGGAAACGAAATTCAAATTTGTAGCTGATAAATTTTTAAAGTTTGTGATTGAAAGTTATTGCAAATCAATTGAATATTGAAAATTATTTTGCATTCTTGGAAATTGGAATTCAAAGATGAGATTTTAATTATTTATTTTTTGAAGTTCTTCAATAATTCTTTATTGTTGACTCATAAAAATTTGAAGTTAATGAGATTTTTATAGTATTATATGTGTTCGGTCGTTAAAAATCGTTAACTTATAAGGTGAATACAATGTTATTGAAGTGAACAAAAGCTGATTTGAAGAAACAAATTTTGACATTACTCGATTATTGTTATTTGAAGCTTCATTTGGGTCGGGTTATGGGTTATTTTGGGTGTTGGCTAGGACAAAAATGATCTGGTCCTTCAAATTAATTCCAACCCTCCATATATCTATTTTAAGGTTGGGATTCAGATATTTAATGTATAAGGGATATATTTAGTTCAAGGTATCACGTGAGGAATGTATTTGAATCAAAATATATAATGAAGATATCTTTCCAAATATTTAACGTGTAAGGGATATATTTAGTTCAAAGTATCATGTGAGGAATATATTTGAATCGAAATATATAATGAAGATATATTTAAAATTTTTTCTGATAGTATAGAGATAAATATGACCCCTTCCATTTTTTCAATGTAGCTAATGAATAGTTTTGTTATAATTCTAAATTTATTTATTTTTATTTTTCAATATTACAGGCTAAAGCTATAATACATCTCGCAAGTAGAAAAATGAAGGAGAACACAAAAACACCATCACCACTTTCAGAGCCACCATCACCATTATTACAATCTCAAATGGAGGTTTCCATGAAGAAATCACTACAAAGATTTCTCCAGAGGAGAAAAAATAGAACTCAAGTAATTTCTCCATATTATCATCAACAACAATAATAATCTATCCACTGAAATCTCACAAGTGGAGTGTAAAAAAAATAAAATATACGCAAATCTTAACTCTACTTTATGAATATGGAGATGCTATTTTCGGAGGACTTCTCCATATCATCACTAGCTACTAAATATACTACTTTTGGTCATCTATTGTTTATTTTTTCTTACTTTTCCTCCGTTCTTCTAGTTTGTTACAAAGAAAAAGAATCTTTTTTCATGTCATTACTGATGACATGCTCAGAGATATGTAAATTAGTATTTTCGTAGAATTTTCTCTGCTTTAATTTATGTGATACATTTCATTTGTTGAGGATTTGTTTTTTAATTGGATGTCCCCGAAGGGACATTTGTTGAGAATTAATTTAACTTATTATGAAAGTTAAATTAGATTAGATCAACTCAATAATTTAAAATTTACAATATTTATCTTAAGAAACTATAAAAGTATTATAAGTTAAGATTCTTCTCATGTTAATGTAAGAATACGCACAGTAGAAGCATTATTCAAGATCACGAATTTACATTATAACTAAATAATATAACTTGAACAAACTTCGAAGATCAACTAACTTGTTGAATCTACCACATAATTCGTTCAAAATTGAGGAACACAGAATTGCAGAACTACAATCTTCTGTTATTTTTCTTACCATTTACTCTATCAGAATTTGTGTGGGCAAGTATTTATTTTCTTAAAGAAATACATTTCTCTATTGCCCCCTTGCCCTTTTATACACAACCTTCACTCCAAGGAGGAGAGCCAAACGATTTCAGCCATAAAGAAGTAGTTAATAGGGACAATCAAGGGGCAATTAAGGGGAATCAAGACCAAAACATTTTTGCTTTAAAAGTGCAAAACGTTAGCTACTTTAATTAAGATATTTAAAACTCAAATATCTTATTCCATTAAGAAGACAAGTAAATACAATGTTACTTCTCCTGCAATTTATTCTTTTTTCAATACCGGTTAATTAGTCAGGTATAGCAGGAACCATTAACTTATAAACTGAGGCTTTCAATCACGATATTAATTTATAAAAGAATAAGTTAATCTTATTATAATTAATTATAAATTATTCCACTAAAAATCTGTAATTGCACTCCTCGATTTAATTTTGAAATGATCAATCAATTCATCTTATTTAACTCCTCATGTTAGAATTACCGACACCAGTCAATTAAATCTTGACATTTTAAATCAACTTTTTCACACCAAGATCCATTCCGAGAGTTCTACTTGCCCGAATTCAATTTCGTAAAGTTGTACGGTCTCCTTAATGTCTTGGTTATTAGATCAAATAATCAAAACCTAGAAATCAATCCTAATCTATTACTGGATTATCCTAGCCCACACCTGACTCGGATTTTTTTCCAAATATAGCCTAGTCTCAAAATTTTTAAGTTACTACTCAATAGTTTTCTTGCCCAAATGTCTTTTCCATTGGTGTATCCATAACGACAGGAACAGATCATTACAATAGATACCAATTTACTCATCACTTGTCCCTGAGTAATCAAAAAGAAAAAAATGGGCTAATACAAGAATATAGTAGTAGCTGAATCGTAAAACCAATGAGGGTACTTGTCTCGCATGTCCTTCTCGATTTTCCAGGTAGCTTTCTTAACTAGACGATGCTTCCATTGTACCTTTACTGACTTGATCTCTTTAGTCTTCAACTTCTGCACATCACAATCAAGAATTGCAATTGGTTTTTCTTCCTACTGGTGATCTTTGTCTAGTAAGACTGAGTCCCACTTAATCATATAGTATCCATCCCCATGGTACTTCTCCAACACAAATACATGAAACATGGGGTGGACTCTAGAAAAGCTAGGTGGTAGAGCCAACCTTTAAGCCATAGGCCTCATAAAATTAAGAATTTCAAATGGGCCGATGTAGCGAGGGCTAAGCTTGCCTTTCTTACCGAACCTTATAAATCCTTTTATGGGTGACACTCTATTCAACAGCCTAAAATGTCATGTCTCACATTTTACGTTCTGCATATTCTTTTTACCGACTCGGGGTTGTTAAAAGTTTTTCTTGGATACTCCTTACCTTATCTTGTTCATTCTTTACCAAATCGACTCCCAAAGGTTTCACATCTTCCACCTCAAATCGTCCTATGGGCGATCTACATCCCCTCCGGCCATAAAGTTCTTCAAATGGTGCCATATCTATATTGGAATGATAATTGTTATTACAAGAGAACTCACACACGGGTAAGCACTTATCCCAATGGCCCCTAAAGTCGATTACACATGCCCTCAACATGTCTTCCAATACCTAATTTTCCTTTCTGACTGACCATTAGTCTGTGGATGAAAAGTTGTTTTGAAAGTGAGTTGAGTGCCCAACCTTTTGTACAGTTTCCCCAAAAACTTCGAAGGAACATGCGTTTCATGATCTGAGATGATAGAAAGGGGCACTCCATGAAACCTTACTATATCTTTAACATAAATCTTCGCCAACTACTGAGTATTATAATCTATTCTGGTTGGAATGAAGTGGGCTGATTTAGTGAGTCTATAAACCACGACCCAAATAGAGTGATACTTTCCCAAGGTCTTACGAAGACCCACTATAAAATCCATGGCTATTCTCCCCCACTTCCATTCAGGAATGGACATTCTTGGAAGTAAACTTACATGCCTTTGATGTTCCTACTTTACCTGCTAATAGTTTTGACACGTAGCCACAAACTCAACTATGTCTTTCTTCATTCTAAGACACCAATAAAGCTTCTTCAAATCTCAATACATCTTTGTCACACCTGGATTAATAGAGTATTATGAACCATGAGACTCTGTCAACAACTTTTGAATCAAGTCATCAACTTGGTGAACACAAATTATTCCCTTAAAACTAAACAAACCGCTAGCATCAAAAGTGACATCTTGAGCTTTTCCAGACATCGTCTTCTTTTATAAGCTCACTCAAACTCTCATCTTCACACTGTTTGGCTTTTATATCCTCAATAAAAGTAGGTCTAACCTCAATATTGGTCAATATCCCACCTTTTTATGAGATTCCTTATTGCATGAACCAAGTCTCCAAATTCTGAATATCTCTAGCCAAGGGCCGCTTAGATGCACCCAAACAAGCTAGATTGCCCATGCTAACTGTTTTTTGTCTCAATACGTTTGCCACCATATTAGACTTATCGGGATGGTACTGAATATTAACTTCATAATCCTTGAGTAACTCCATCTATATTTGATGCCTCAGATTTAAATCTTTTTAAGTGAACACATGTTGTAGATTGCGATGATCAGTGAACATCTCACATTTGAAACCATAGAGATAATGTCATCATATTTTGTGATCAAACACTACTGAGACCAACTCCAAGTCATGAACTTTTAGTTGCCGCGATGAATAAGCTATAGCATTCTTATCCTGAATCAACACAACACAACACCCAAGTCCAAATGTGAGGCATCATAAATAGTAAACTGCTTCCTTTAATCAATAATGTTAGAAAAAGTGTTGTGGTCAGAAGAATCTTAAGCTTCTGGAAGCTCTCTTTACATTTATCATTCCACTCAAAAGATACTTCCTTCTAACTCAGCCTTGTAAGATGCGTAACAATAGCAGTAAAAATTATTCACGAGCCATCGATACTAGCTGGCAAGCCCTACAAAACTCCTAACCTCAATCATAGAACTAGGCCGAACCTAGTTCTTAACTACCTGAATCTTTTAGAATTCTACCATCACTCATTTTATTAAAACCACATGGCTAAAAAAGAAGGACGACCAAAATTTACACTTATAGAATTTTACATACAATTTATGTTTTCTCAGGATACCCAAAATAACAAAAAGATGATCTACATGCAATTACTTACTCTTTGAGTAGACCAGGATGTCACAGATAAGTACAATTACAAAGGAGTTTAGGAATGGTTTGGACATCCTATTCGTCAAACTCATGATGGATGCAGGTGCATTAGCCAAACCTAATGACATTACCAAGATAATGCCCATACCGAATTCTAAATACCATTTTAGGTACATTCTTAGTCCTAATCTTCAGTTGATGATTGCCCCTAAGATCAATTGTTTTGAGAAAATTAAAGCACCTTACAACTAATCAAATAGATCATCTATATGAGTCATGGGGTACTTATTTTGGATGGTGACCCTATTCCACTATCAATAGTCTATACACATTCTCATACTACCATCTTTTTTCTTAACAAATAAGATTGGAGCACCTTATGGAGAAGCACTAGAATGGATAAAATCCTTATTAAGAAATTCTTGGATCTGAGTCTTAAGTTCCCTTAACTTTGTCAGAGCCATGTGATAGGGAGGGATAGAGATTGGACGAGTGTACGGCTCTAAATCTCCAAATCAATATAGAAGTCTATATTCCTATCCGAAGGCATACTAGGGAAATAGTAAAAAACCCTCCTTAAATTCATAAACCATAGGAATAGACTCAATGGAGGGAGACTCTGCATCAACATCTAGAACATGAGACAAATATACCAAGCAAACTTGCCCAAAAAGCTTCCTAGCTCAAATGAAGGATGTGATCTTGACTGGTTTAAGCTTGTACAACCATTCCCACTCTAACCTTTCCCTCCCCATGATTTGTTTAGCCATAGTCTTAGCATTATAGTTAAGCACAACATAATATAGGGATAACCAAGTCATACTTAAGATCATATCAAAATCAACCATATCCAAAATAACCAGATCCACCCAAGTTAAAAATTCCATAAATAAGATAGAACAAGCACGACACAAATAGGTGACTATCACAGACTCTCCAACAGGGGTAGAAAGATGGACGGGACATCATTTATATTACAGATTAATTCAAAATCTAAGGAAAATCGAAATGACACATAAGAGTAAGTAGAATCCGAATCTAAGAAAATAGTAGCCATCCTATCACAAACAAAAATAGTATATATGATCATTGCATCAAATGCCTCATCCTTTGTCCTACCTGGAAAAGCATAAACATCAACCTGTCATCCTGATAGTCAACCTCCCTGTCTGATTGCACTTCTCCTCTGCATGCATTACTATTTCTTCGACCTTCACAACCTTTTTGATTTCTTCCTTGCTTACTCGATGGTCGTCCTCTTCCATTATTACCTCCACCCGTTGGTATCACTGTCCTAGTCTATTAATGTATTGGATCATTCATACTAGGGTGAGGGAATTCTCTCCTCATATACCCTGGTTCTCCATAATTAAAGTAATTGCTATCAAAGGATGACCTATTGGCTGATAAGTATGAGTCTCTTTGACTATCCTCAGTAGAATTCTGTTGTGGAGTCCCTGAGTAACCACTCATAGATGTAGGCATGGCTGACTAGATCAGTCGAGTTGCAAATACATATCGACCTAAACCCCTATATTAGGAACCATTGTAGTTACCTACATTCTTGGGATTCTTCGCTAAATACTTGGCATGCCTATCCCGTCGAACTCCTTTCACTTTATTTACAAAATCTATCACTTTATTGAAACTCCTACCTACAAAGGTCATGTGAACAAACAAAACCTATAATTTAGAATTCAAACCTTTGATGACCAACTGAATCCACTCTTTCTCATTGCTCACCAACTACGTAGCATATCGATACAAAGCATGAAACTTAGCCTTATAAGCGGCTACAATCATGCTACCTTGTTCAAGAGACATGAACTTATCTTTCTTTCGATCTCTCAAAGTTTGGGTCACATACTTATCTAAAAACAAGGCATGAAATTGGGTCCAAGAGAGTGCTGGCAATATTGATGATCGATATTCCACAAAGGCTCTTCACCACTATTTTGCCTTGCCTTGAAGCTGGAAAGTCACGAATTCAACCCTATGATGATGCAAAATACCCAACTTGTGAAGTCTATCATAAGAATTCAAGATAAATTCATAAGTATCCTTATCCTCAAAACCATGGAGCACGGGAGGCTTTAGATTCAAGAACTTAGTCAACATCTCATGCTTAGTTTCAGTCATCACTAGGCCCAAAAATGAATAGAAAAAGGCATCAATACCTAATGCTCTATCTATCTTTTGATCCATAGAAGAACATGATGAGTGAATGGAGATTGGGAAACCTTCACTCTGGGAATAACTCAAGAACCGTCCAACCCACTCAAAAATGAGTACCTATTGAACCATCCCTGGATCCAAAGGGGAAGTCCTGTAGTCCCAACCTGTGCTCCTTTCTGTAGTTCTGCATCCTCCTCGATCTCAATCTCCACATTCCCTTCCACCCCATTCTAGGGTGTGGGAGGGACCTCTTCCTTTGGTACGTTCTCATCTTGAGCTTCACCCTAGTGGGTGTTGCTCTTCCTCTGCCTCTTCCCTTACCCCTTTCTCTGCCTATGCCTCTGCCTCTGCTGCGTCCTCTCACTGTTATCTCTGCTGCTGGCTTATCTGTCGGAGATACTACCCTTATACTATTGTGTCGTATGTTAATCATCTGTGGATGAAAGAGTGAAAGAAATTAGATACCAATTTCGACTACTTGATACCAATTAAAATCAAGTCATAACACCAGGGGAGAAAGAAGATTGAGAGATTTTCTAAAGTCCTGTAGCCTTTAGAAGAAAAGTGCAAATATCTCCATACCATTTTGCAAAACTCTAAGACTCATTTTGGTATGAGATCAAAAAACCTAGGGCTTTGATATCTACTTTGTCACAACCTCGATCCACTGTTAGTGACACCCGCACTAACCCTCCAGTGGGTGAACCAAAACTGGCCAAATTAGAATACAACTATTAACCCAAACATCCATTTAATGAGTGGAAATAGATTAAATATAGTTTAAAAACTGAGTTCCCATAAATTTAGGAAATTTACCAAAATGTTGAGGAAGTTAACTGCCTGAAACTTGAAAATTATTGTACCAAAACTTTACTAAAGATCTAGAGTAAGGGGATGTAACCCAAAAATAATAAATGAAAAAATAAAAGCTTTGAAAGGTCTAAGTCCGAAGAGGAGGGACTAAGAACCAAGATGAATCAATGGCAGCTTGAAAGAACTGACTCACCCTTGCATTCGTCGGTCAGCAATCTCCTAACTAAGGTCTCTCAACAGCTTCCTGAAAAGGCCCTATACTCAATAAAAAAAGAGAAAGTATTAGTAGACAACTATAATGTACTGGTAGGATCATGCAGCCATTTTTAGTAAATTAAATATGCACAAGAAATCAAAACATAGTAAGGCAACAACTATATAATCATAACACAGTTATGCCAACTCTTAAATTATTATACAGATAAAAAATGCTCAATCACAGTTCAACAGTCAACAATGATCCTTTCATGGAACCCATACCCAAACTATTAGTGTACCGGTGTGGTACCCATCCCAATAGTTAGTGTACCAGCGTGGTAATCAATCTAATTATGTATCAACATCGCACCCGAATCATTTGTACCAATATGGTAACCCATCCAAATGTACCGATGTGGTATCTGATCGATATATACCAGCATCGTACTGATCCAACATGAATTCACACATCACAATCGCAATCACAATAAATAGGTACACATACTTGCATAGTCAAGTAATACATTTATTGTATGCAATTTAATCACAAGATATCATTTCAACTCATGTTCTTCCTTTTCCCATAATCATATATTATGCATGCAATTCTAGTAAAGTTGTTAACAAGCAAATATAACACAAACGGGTAAACACAACCATCACCTACCTCAAAACAAGCCTCAGAAACCCTAAAGATCTAGAGTTTTTCCTTTTTCCAATGCCTTGACTTGTTCTTGATCTAACACAAACAAAGAATACATAAAATCAATGAACAACGATCTAATTTACCCGAATTATATCAAAATCCTTAGCCTTGGCCAATTCATGATCATCTCCCCCAATTAGGTCTTTTCTCATAATTAGTTTCAGGCTAAAACCATCTCCCAAGTGAATTTCTATAGATTCTAAGGTGTAAGAATTAAATTACATGTTAGAGGAATGAATAACTTACCTTTATATAAAAGATTGGTGGAAAACTAAAAATAAACAACCCTTATTAGCCCTTAGCTCACCCAAAACAAAACTGCAAAAATAATAACGTTTTGGGACTTTTTCTGGATAAAACCCGCGACTGACCCGTTATAGCGGCCCATCCCGCCATAGCAGCCTCCGACATAGAGGGATTATTCCCGCTATAGTGGATTGCACAAAAATAATACTCGGATTTTATGTCCCAAATCCCCCATTTCACAATACAACCTCAAACCTTGACATTCTAAAATAACCCTTTAATGCCAAGATCAATTTTGGGACTTCTATTTGCCCCAATTTGATTCGATAAAGTCGTACAAGCCTTTTATTATCTTGAATATTAGATCAAATAATCAAAACCCAAAAATCAATTATAATTTATTATAGAATTACCCTAGACTTCACCTGACTCAGATTTTGTCCGATTCTAGCCTAGTCTCAAAATTTCTAAGTTACTATTCAAATATTTTCTGGCCTAAATTTTTTCTTCATTGGCTTATCCATAATGACAAAATTAGGTCGTTAAATATTTAATCCACAGTCAAATGTATCTACAACTTTCTCTAATCTTCCTTCATCTATTTCTCCTCCATCTGCTCACTGTTCTACCTTATTACCTATGGCATCATCTATAGATCCATCAAGTGGATTATGCTCTAATGATATTTCTGCATCTTTATCTAGCTTGTTGCCTCCTACTAGCTCTTCCGCTTATGCATCTACCAGTACATCTCATCAAATGCAAACTCATTCCAAATTTGATATTTCTAAGCCTAAGAATATATTGTCGTTGAGTGACTCTCTTCATGATTGTGAGCCCTTTTATTTCTCTCAGGCCACAAAAAATCCTAAATAGCAACAAGCTATGGCAGATGAATTTAATACTCTTTTGAATAATAAAACTTGGGTACTTGGTCTTTTTCAGTCACACATGAATTTAGTTGATTACAAGTAGGTTTATCATATTAAATATAATTTGGATGGATTAATTGAGCATTACAAAGCCCGTCTTGTAACACAAGATTTTTGCCAATATCCTGGAATTGATTACCATGATACTTTTAGTCCTGTTGCTCAGGCTACTACTATTCATATTGTATTCTCTCTACCGGTTTCTAATTCTTGGCCTATTCATCAGTTAGATGTCAAAAATGCATTTTACATGATATTCTTAATGAGGAATTCTCTATGAAACAACCTCCATGTTTCATTCATCCTAACTTTTATCATCATGTTTGCAAATTGACCAAAGCGATTTATTGTTTAAAACAAGCCCTATGTACATGATTTTATCGTTTTAGTACATTGCCTATGCTTTGAATGTTGTTTCTCAGTTTATGTATGCACCTCGTACTACTCATTTGTATATGTGAAGGGTATTTTTAGGTACTCAGGTTACTACTAAACATGAACTATTCTTGCGTGCTTCGTCATCCAATTCATTGGTAGTTGCTTATTCTTATGCTAATTGGGCTGGATGTTCTGATAGTAGGCGTTCTACTACTGCTTTTGTTGTGCTCTTATATTTTAATTTTATTTCTTGGCATGCAAAGAAACAACCCACAATTTCAAGATCGTTGGTTGAGTATAGGAATATTGCCTATATGGTACCTGAAACTTCTTAAATTTGTCATGTTCTTTGTGAGCTTGGTCTTTATCTTAGTGAGCCGATTCGAGTGTTGTGTGACAACGTCAGCTCAACATACATATCTTTCAACCTATTATTCCATGATCGTTATAACCCTGTTGATATTAGTTAGATTTCGAGGGTCAAATTTCACGGAGTATGAATCGTCCATGTGCATCGGTCCATTTTATTTTCTCTAAAAATAAGAGGATAAGAAAAGGATGTTACCTATTCTTCAAAAATTGAGGGGGAATAGTTACGTATTAATTGTTGATTAAAGCACACCCTTTAAGAAGGAGTATTGTTTCCCTCAGAACAAAAAAAAGTGAGACAACAACTAAAAGAACCAGAAAAGAAAAAAAAGAAGAAGAAATTTATTTCTTCACTTAACAACATCAACACCAAAAATATTTAGTTTGTGATAAATGTAGTCTTTGTTTTCTTGTGATTCAAAGAAGGAATTTGGAGCGATACTTTCGATTCATGATTTGATCCCTTGCAACAATAAGGTACAAGAATTAATTATTGTATCTTGTTTAATTATTACATTGGTATCAGAGGAGTGGTTAATTAATTTATCATTGATTATATATGATTTTAATTCACATTATATCAAGAAGTAAATTGCTATGAAATCTGCATTAAAGTTCTGAAATAAACCATAGAATGTTTGAACTTACTTGTAAGAAAGAAATACAATTTTTATTGTGGATCTGATATATTCTTCATTTTTATCTCCTTTTTTGGGTATAAATATTTGTTCTCTTTTTATTTGATAGTTATTTTTTGGATTGGAAAAGAGAAGACCTTAAAATAAATCTCTACAATTCTTTTTTGGAGTATAGGAAAGGGAGAGATTTAGTCGTTTTTTCAAAGTTTTTTTTCCTTTGCAATAGAAGTAGAGTATAAGTTTAATAAATTTTTAGAGAAATTGTTTTTCTGACATATTACTTGTTTATGGGAAAGAGTATATGAAAGAAAGAGTCCCTATAATAATCTAATTATAAGAAAATGTGCAGGTCCTTTGCTTTGTTTGACTTCTTCAATGTACTTTTTTTATGAATTTTTTTCAAGTGACAGTTATCACTGTTAATTCATAACGTCTTCTACTTTTATTTTATATAATGGTTATTCTGTAGGACATGTACTATAAAAAAGAGCATTGTCTAAAAGTATTTTTAGAAATCTACAGTCCCCTTTCTCCTATTATAAAGAAATAGTATACCATTTACAAAGTGACTTTTGGTATTTTGTTTTGAAAAACGTGAGTATCAATGTGACTTCTAGTATGTCTATAGCTATCTTTTTGAAATAAATGACAGCATGCCAAGGATATTTTATATATCAAGTGAAGTATGGCTATGTATATTTTATTATTATTTTGAATGTGGACAAAATTGAATTGTGGTAACAGTACTTCAATTTTATCGGTACTCAATTAAATATATTTTAATAATTATATGTGGTTATTTGTGTATATACATATATTGTTTTTAAGTGTGATACATGTGGTATTACTGAAAGTATGATCGATTTAATTATTTCTTTTTGTCATATGTTAATTATGTGCACAGATGCACATATATATACCATTATGTTTTTGTGAATAAAAATAAAAATGATTTTGATAAAAGGTTGTAACCATATTTTGGTCTTTGAATTATATTTTATTCCCTAAGCCTTAAGTTTGTTTCGATTTTCCCTTCTATCAGAAATTTGTGACATTTGTTGTCACATTATATGGTTCTAACTATATTTCTAATTTCTTGTTATCATTTCAGATATTGCTGCATGGAGACATGCTCATATTGCTCAAAGTGGGAGTGTAACTGATAGAGGAACAAAAAGAAATTGTAGAAGATTGAGATGCAAACTGATCAAAAATAAAATGATTCAGATTCAGAGCCTAAAGTCATAGGAAATGACTCAAAGATACTGCAAAATCTGAACAGAGATAAAAGGGCATGTAGAAGAGAAGGACGAAGGCTTTATGAAGAGTTCAAAAACATTAACATGGACTCATTTGACCAATTATCAAATTTTTTATTTTGGATTAGAACTAATGAAATTTATGACTGTTATATCTATGTTGAAGATTGGTTGGGTTAGGTATTTTGTATAGTTCATTACCAGATTATTGAAAGAATGAACTAGCAGACATCTATCACGATTTTGGTCCTAATGAACTACTTTGGACATTCTCATAGGCTCTTGAAGCTAGATGGCCAGCGTGATCCCATAGAAACAAAGTCTAGTATTCAATTTCTTGTTATGTTTTATATATTCTGTAATGAACACCTTTGTTTATATTTAATATAAATATATGTGTTTTTATCTATTTGCATTATCAAATATGATGTAAGCCTTAGAATTAAAAATCCTTGTGATTATAGTCCTTATAGTATAAAAATACACATTAAGAAATTTATTTCTTATTTTGATTAAATTTTAGTTAGTAGATGATGATTGGATGCTTACGTGTCTTTTCAATTTTACACTAAATATAAAATCTTTATGAGAATTGATTTACTTGAATGTGTATGTCACGTGCATAATTGATCAAAAATACTTGTGTGATTGTCTCTCTTAATTACATACATGGCATCAAAAAGTATTATGTTGACTTGAACAAAGGTGAAAAATTGAACGCTGAAAGTTACGATATTTGGAGTCATAAAATATGGTATGTACTAGAAGAGAAAAATGATCTTGAATGTATAAATCATGTTTTGAATTAACCATAAGAGGGTAACACTACACAACACAAAAGAGACCTTCAAGCTTATAAAGCTTGAAAAAAGGCTAATTCCAATGCACGTGGAACAATAGTTAGTTTTGTAGTTGATGACCTCATGCATGAATGTTAGAAATTCCCAGCTGCTCATACTATGTGGGCACATATGCGAGGAACATATGGGGGTACATCTATGACCCGCCTCTGACAATTGACTATCGAATTTGAGACTTATAAGAAGCGTCATGATCAAAATGTCAAACAAAATCTTAGGGTAATGTCAAACATGATAGCCCAACTCAAAAGTGTTGGTCATGCTCTCTCAAATGATCAACAAGTTCAGGCAGTGATCCAGTCTCTTTCCAATTATTGAGAACATTTAAAGGTCAATTTGATGCATAATGATAATATCAAAACTTTCTCTGATGTTTCCCGTCATGTTAAACTTAAAAATGAGAGGCTTGGTGCTGCTAAAGTTGTTTCTAATGCCTTTGTGGTAGAGTCAAGTGGTACAAAGTTTTCAGGATTCAAGCGTAAGAAAAATTGGAAAAGAAATGGGAAGAATAAGAAGACTGAAGAAGGACCCTCTAAAAAATAGAAGAAACCAATTTCCAAGAAGGGTAAACGTTTTTTCAAGAAGAGAGACAAGAGAAAAATGAAGTGCTACAATTACAAAGTTCTAGGGAATTTTGCTCGTAAATGTACCAAATCAAAAAAAAGCAGCATTTTTAAACACATCTCTAAGTGCTTCATATGTTTCTAACACTTCTTTACTAATTGATCTTATCCTATGTGGACTGTAGACTTAGGATCCACCGACCACGTGAGTCGAGATCGAGAAGTATTTATGAAGTTTCATCAAGTTTCACCTGGATCAAGGTGGATTTATATAGGAAATAATACTAGACTTGAAGTTAAAAGAATAGGCACATGCAAAGTGGACTTGTGTGGTAGCCGATCTTTGATGTTGCATGATGTCTTATATGCTCCAGAGATTCGACAAAATTTAGTATTTGTATCTATTCTTTTAGATGTTGGTTTTGATATGTTTTTTAGTTGCAATAGTGTTAGAATAACTCTAGATAATGTTTTATATAGTTTTGGACTTCATTATGATCGTTTTATCATTTTATATTATAATCCTTCAAGTTATGACTAGTATGTTGATCATTAAGTAATGGCATGTTATTCAAGTAATAATGATATTGATGTTATTACATGGCATGCAAGATTAGGTCATAAAGGGAAAGATGGAATGAACAGGTTGGAAAAGGAAGGACATTTTAGGTTCTTTCTCCAAAAATTTATATGCCAACTTGCGAAAATTATCTTACTGAAAAGTTACATGTAAACCATTTGGAAAAGCCAAACGAGCTGAGTTTCCACTTTAATTAATCCATTTTGATATTTGTGGTCCAATGAATGTGAGGGATAGGTCTAGTCACACATATTTCATTACATTTATTGATGATTTCATGTGCTTTGATTATGTATATTTGATTTCCCATAAATATGAAGCACTTGAGTGCTTTAAAATATATATGAATGAAGTTGAAAATCAACTAGATAAAATCATAAAGGATCTAAGAACCAATAGAGGACATGAATATTTTTCAAAACAATTTAAAGAATTATGTACTGAAAAGCGCATTATCAGACAATTAACTTGTAAGTCCCCAAAAATTGAAAAGTCGGAAACAGAGTTCAAGGAAGTCTTTTAGAAAAATCTCAATTTTTTAACACCAAGTGAACTTCACGGAGCCCTTCACAGGTCATGAAGAGGACCTCGTGTCGTGGAGAGATCACGTGGTCTAAATTTAGAAGTGGGCACTTAGGGGTGGAAGACCAAGAGAGGGTTCACGAATCGTGGGATACACCATGAGCCGTGGTGATGTCCCATGGTCCGACCCCCTCAAGTGTCCTGAGAAGTCCCCATCATGGGTAGTGTCCACAATCAGTGCAGACCCCCACAGATTATGGTGAACTCCGTGGAGGAACCCCCTGCTAACCTATCTTACCGAAAGATCAAGTCCCTCACCACAACGACCACGATGGGCCGTAGTGGGTCCTTCGTCCAGGTGACTGAATTCAGTTAAGTTCAGTGGTGTTTTGGTCTTTTTCCTAAGATCTCATCAATGAAAGTGGACAGTTTTAGGGTGTACTAACCTATTAACTATCCGAGGCACTCCTAACCCTCTCATTCTCACCCTAAATTACAAACCACAAAATCCTCTTTCGAAAGTGTTCTCTCAAGAGTCTTCTTCCTTCTTAAGCAATTCAAAGGGGAATTAAGTCAAATTTCCAATCAAGAGCAAAATTAAGGCTTTTATATTCAAGGTATGTGGGAATTCATCCACGGACCCTTTCACCCATGAAGTCCCAAGGTTCTTCTCAAATTTCTTGACAAGGAGGCGATGATCAACCATCCACTCTCGAGATTCATATTAATCAATAGATCTCTGCGGTTTTTCTGCTTCTCACAGCTGCTCTTTCCACACCTCCGAATATCTGGTGCCAAATTGTCACCCCTTTTCTTATTTCTTTGATAATAGAGTTGTCTATCTTTGTATACAGGTGCTTACACTTTCTTGAGGATTCTAAGACCCGATGACCACTATCTTTAGGAGCTAAGCCTAGCCTCTTACAAGTCTCAATTAAGGCAGAAAAAAGATGGATTCTTCACTATTTTGAAATAAAAAAAAGGTTTATGGATGAAGTAATCGGAATGACACTAGGCCTCCCCTTCCACCCAAATGAACTATTCTCTCCTTATGGAGTCTAAGAAAAGAGATATATGGGTCTGTGTCAACTCACAACCAAGTATTCGATTTCAACATCGATTTTATAAATTTTTAGGGGGTCGGATTCAGAGTTTGTTCTCGTTTGATGTCTACTCAATCGAAAGGTTGGGAAAGACTGAAAGTGGCTGCAAGAAAACCACATAGGTCACATCTATTACCTCTCGAATATTGGATTGGGAGATTTAAACCTCTCAATACTTTTTTGAAGGGAAAGGTAATAGATTATCTCCGAAAGGAATTAACACCTAAGGAGATACGTCTCTTTCCAAATGAGTTGGTGTTTGATGGTGAGAGAGAGATCCTTGAACGTACTGTTTTACTCAGATGGGTGAAACAGTGGCTGAAATAGGTCTCTTGGTACCATATTGTTGCAGCATCATCAAAAGTAACCATTGATCAGTTGATGGAAGTTCCTATGTGTAGTAAATCCTGAAAAAGAACAAAGGAAGATATGAATTCTTCCATTAAAGCTATGAATTTGCATTGGGTCCTCTTAATAATGATATATTTCATCGTTATTAGTCTAATTATGCATAATTCACATCATATTACATGATTTCAAGATGAATATCAAAGACCCATGGTATATATTATTTTCAAGGATCTATGATCATGAATTTCAAGTGATTTCAATGAAAGCTTTATGAAGGATTACCAAGGTTTATGAATGATTCATAAAATATTATGAACGATGTTTCAATGATGCTTCAAGAAAGAAGTTATTGTGTGATAAGGTAGTTCTCGCACAATCATGTTAAAGAAGTATAAAGGTTGTGATGGGTTTTCCTCACAAACTCATGATGACGGTGATGAATGAACTATTCTTATGTTTATTTTATAATGTTGGATTGGTATCTATTATAGCCTTTCCTAATGATGTTAATTACTATATTTTCATGAAGTTTCATTGGGATAATGACTAAGCACCGAGAGGACTTTAAGGTGGGGTTTGTGTCACGCCCCGGGAGGGTACCCTAGACGTAACCGGCACCCGAAGGCCATCTCTGACCTCCGAGCGAACCACTTGGGACAATCACTCGTTCATTCAAGCACATTCTATTAGCAGAAAACTCAATTTAAGAAATACTTCTCATATCATAAGGGCCGAAGGCCAAACATTTACAATCAAAAGAAGACAATAAAAATAGGACTCCTCAAGATGACCGCTCGACCTCCCACACTCCAGTCTATAAAGCCTCTACTCATGTCAAAAAGCTGCCAATGACAAGCCCATGGCTACCAACAATCTAAATAAAAGGAAGAACAACGAAACTGTACGAGAAGGCCCAATATCCTCCGGGAACTAGGAGGACTCACCGACTAGCTGGAAGTGTATGTGGATCTTCAACGGAGCACCGGTTGATGATCTCTAGTACCTGTCTCTGCATCATGAAACGATGCAGGCCAAATGGCGTCAGTACATGGAATGTATGAGTATGTAAAATGGCCGAATACAACGAACATCAAGGAAGAATAAATCAACTCGGGAGCTCAACTCAAAAGGGATGACAACTCAATCAAATGTCCTAAGTCTAAACAAGGATATGATTTAGACTGGACCAATCATATACAATTCAACTCAATCTGACTTAGAGTACTATCAACACTTATTTGGGAGTTTCTCTTAACCGACAACCAACACTTATGAGCCAGTGAAGGTACAACGAAATGACGTCGTTGCCACGCCCGTTCATACCTTGCCAGGGCATGAACGACGAGCCTCATGGATCCAATCCAACCAAGTCCTATAATGTCAGGACAAATCTCTCGGGGAAGCATCCGACTTAACGGTTCAATCCCCCCTACGTTTGGCAACACAGGTATTGGGTTCGAGTATGGACTATACTCTTGCCCAATTCGGTGCTCGATACTCCTCCCAAGACTCAATGCTCATAAAACTCCATCAACTCAACTCAATCAACTCATATCAACAAGTCTCATTACAACCTTGTCGACTCATCAACTCTGTCACAACCAAATATCAATCTCAATGCTCAATCTCATTCATATCTTCAAGGAAGCTTTAAATGCACATGTATAACATCATCTAGATATAATCAATCATTACCTCATCCATTTGAGAAAATCCTCATGACTCACCACATCTTCAAGACTTCAAATCGACATTTTTATAATAGGCAACATTTTTAAGAAAGTAATATACTTTATCAAATCTACATAATTAAGAAGATCAATAAAACATATTTAGCAACTCATTCCTTCATCATCTCATACTCACATAAGGACTCATTTTAGGAACCTCTTAGCTCAACAACATTAGCACATAAATAATTAAGTAAAATGGAGACCAAGTTCATTCAAACATGTACCATACCAAGAAACTCAATTTTCATGGATATCTAACCTCAAGACAAGAATAGGGCACATGGGTGGACTCAACCCATGTTTTGGTTAGCCTTACATACCTTAGTGAAGACTTGAAGAAAACCTTGAGGTTGGGTCTTTTAATGGAGGACTCTAATCTTGAAGCTTCTTGGACTCCTTTGTTGGAAATGGAGAAGAAGAGTAGAGAGAAGGGAGAGGAGCTAGGGCTTTTCTTTAGAGAGAGAGTGGGGGCTGCCAAAATGAGTTCCCAAAAGGCCAAGGGTTACATATATATAATTGGGTAAGTTCCCAAATTGCCCCTCCTCAAAATGTTCTGAAAATAGGCTAAAATGCCCTTGGCGCGATAGTGGCGCGTCGCGCCCTTACAGCGCCAAGGCCAATTACGCCTAAAACCTGCACAACTTTTAGTGGCACGTCGCGCCCTTACAGCGCCAAGCCCATTGTTCTGAATTCTGGGATTTTGGCCTGAAAAACCCTGCACACTTTTAGTGGCGCGTCGCGCCAGGGACCAAACTACTGAGGCATGTTCCTGGCGCGATAGTGGCGCGTCGCGCCCTTACGGCGCCAGGGCCATTTCCCCAGCAGTGGTAACCCAGGCCAAAAAATGAAACCCTTGTCGTGCTAGTTCGTCTTCGGATCGTCATATCTTTTGGCCCCGAACTCCAAAATCTACGTTCTTGGTGGCGTTGGAAAGAAGACTCGACGTCCTTTAATTTGATAGGTCGTGGGCCACCCAGATTGACGTCTTTCAAACGATAGGGTCATTGAAAATCGACCCTTATGTGAACTTGTCCTAGACTTAGCCACGATGGATCTTTTGGACTTAGCTCGGTCCTAGGGGTCCTCAATGACCCCACATCACCTCCAACGCTCTTAAACTCCTCAGGGACTCATCTTAACTCAAGCACATACTTCGAAATAAATGTGATGGGCCCCACACGTGTACAAAGAAGGCCCGAATCTTAGGAAAAATTTTGAGGGGTGTTACATTATCTCCCCCTTGGGATCATTCGTCCTCGAATGACGAGCAACCAAGAATAGACTCGGGGTACGAATCACAATCAAAATTCAGTCATTCAATCAATCAAATTCTCAATCAAATATCAATCAAACTCAAAAAGGTACGAATGAACTCAAGTTAAGGAAGTAGTCATTACCTTCAATGCTCTCCTCTGTAGGCACGAATAGATGTGGGTATTTAGACTTCATGGCTTCCTCCGCTTCCCACGTGGCTTCCTCAACAAATTGATTCCTCCACAGGACTTTGACTGAGGCGACCTCCTTGTTCCTCAATTTGCGGATTTGGCGATCAAGGATTTAGATTGGGACCTCCTCATAGGATAAGCCATCCTTAATTCCAACGCTTTCAATAGGGACTACCAACGAGGGATCGCCCAAGCACTTTTTCAACATTGAAACATAGAACACCGGATGAATAGAAGCTAGTTCTGAGGGTAGGTCCAGCTCATAAGCGACACTCCCGATCCACCTCAAAATTCGGTACGGGCCAATGTATCGAGGACTAAGTTTCCCCTTCTTTCCGAACCTCATGACCCCCTTCATGGGTGACACCTTCAAATACACCCAATCATCCACCTCAAACTCTAAGTCTCTCCTCCTCACATCGGTGTACGATTTTTGGCGACTTTGGGCTGTCTTTAGCCTCTCTCTGATAACTCGTACCTTCTCCATGGCTTGATGGACGAGGTCAGGTCCAATCAACTCGGCTTCACCAACTTCAAACCACCCAATGGGCGATCTACACCTCCTCCCATACAAGGCTTCATAAGGAGCCATTTGAATGCTTGCATGGTAGCTATTGTTATATGCAAACTCTATAAGAGGCAAGTGATCGTCCCAATTTCCCTTGAAGTCAAGCACACACGCTCTCAGCATATCTTCCAATGTCTGAATTATGCGCTCTGCTTGTCCATTTGTCTGGGGATGGAATGCTGTACTCAAGTTCACCCTCGAACCTAATCCCTTCTGAAAGGATTTCCAAAATTGGGAAGTGAATTGGGCTCCTTTGTCTGAGATAATAGACAAAGGGACCCCATGCAATCTGACAATCTCCTGTATATACAACTTTGCATATTCTTCTGCGGTGTCAGTAGTCTTAACCGCCAAGAAGTGAGCTGATTTCGTCATTCTATCCACAATTACCCAAATGGAATCATGGTGCTTTCGGGACTTCGGCAAGCCTGTAATAAAGTCCATGTTGATCATCTCCCACTTCCATTCTGGAATTTCTATGTTTTGGGCTAGACCACAGGGCCTTTGATGCTCAACCTTCACTTGTTGACAATTCAGGCATTTGGAAACGAATTCCGCAATATCCTTCTTCATCCCGCTCCACCAGTAGATCTCTCTTAAGTCATGGTACATTTTTATGGAACCCGGATGAATAGAGTATCTAGAACTATGCGCTTCGGCCATAATCCTCTCTCGAACATCATCAACATCCGGCATGCACAATCTATTTTGGTACCGCAACACACCATCTCCCCCTTGGGTAAAAACCATTACCTCTTGTTTGTGAACGCCTCCCTTCAATTGGAGAAGGACGGGATCTTGGTCTTGCTTCTCCTTCACCTCTGCCACAAGTGAGGACGTAGACCCATCCTGAATGGTAACTCTGCCTTCATTGTTCTCTTCCAGATGAACTCCCAATCGGGCTAATCTGTGTACCTCCTTCGCCAATTCCCTCTTTCCTTCCTCCACGTGGCTAGTGCTACCCATGGACAACCTGCTAAGAGCATCAGCAACAACATTAGCTTTACCTGGATGGTAGAGGATGCTCATATCATAGTCCTTGAGTAGCTCAAGCCATCTCCTTTGCCTAAGGTTGAGTTCCTTCTGGCTAAAGACGTATTGCAAGCTCTTGTGATCGGTGAATACATCGATATGCACTCCATACAGGTAGTGGCGCCAGATTTTAAGTGCAAACACCACAGCTGCCAGCTCAAGGTCATGAGTTGGGTAATTCCTCTCATGAAGCTTAAGCTGTCTTGAAGCATAGGCTATCACCTTTCCCCTTTGCATCAACACACAACCCAAACCAACTCTGGAGGCATCACAATAAATCACAAAACCTTCTGTTCCATCGGGCAAGGTTAGAATAGGAGCAGTGGTTAGCTTGGTCTTCAATTTCTGGAAACTCTCCTCACAAGCATCAGACCATTGGAACTTAGCCTTCTTTTGGGTCAGCTTAGTCAATGGTGATGATATGGATGAGAATCCCTCTACAAACCTTCGATAGTACCCGGCCAAGCCCAGAAAGCTCCTTATCTCTATTGGGGATGTGGGTCTAGGCCAATTTTTCACAGCTTCTATTTTCTGAGCATCCACCTGAATACCATCTCCAGATACAATGTGGCCTAAGAAGGCCACTGACGCAAGCCAAAATTCACATTTAGAGAACTTAGCATACAATACCTGGTCCCTCAAAGTTTGTAGAACGACTCTAAGATGATAGGCATGCTCCTCTTCATTCTTGGAGTAAACCAGAATATCATCTATGAATACAATCACAAACATATCAAGGTACGGTTTGAATACTCGGTTCATGAGATCCATAAAAGCAGCGGGAGCATTAGTCAACCCAAAAGACATGACCAAAAATTCAAAGTGGCCATAACGAGTCCGGAAAGCAGTCTTCGGAACATCGCATTCTCTCACCTTCAACTGGTGGTAGCCGGATCTCAAGTCTATCTTTGAGAAACAAGTGGCACCTTGAAGTTGGTCGAATAAGTCATCTATTCTGGGAAGAGGGTATTTGTTCTTTACGGTGACCTTATTTAACTGCCTGTAGTCGATATACATTCTCAGGGACCCATCCTTCTTCCGCACAAATAGGACCGGAGCACCCCATGGCGAGACACTCGGCCTAATGAATCCCTTATTTAACAAGTCCTTTAGCTGCTCCTTCAACTTCTTCAACTCGGCCGGAGCCATTCTATATGGGGGAATTGAGATAGGCTGAGTATCAGGAAGAACATCAATCCCGAAGTCGATCTCCCTATCAGGAGGGACTCCAGGCAGATCTTCAGGAAAGACATCCGGAAATTCGTTGACAATAGAAACCGACTCAAGGGATGGAGACTCAATGCTGTCATCTTTCACTCGGACAAGGTGATAGATACACCCTTTTGAGATTAGCTTTCTGGCCCTAAGGTATGAAATAAACTTACCCTTAGGCGCAATAGGACTACCCCTCCATTCTATGACAGCCTCATTCGGGAATCGGAAAGTGATAATTTGAGTTCTACAATCAATAGAGGCATAGCAGACATAAAGCCAGTCCATACCGAGGATCACGTCGAAATCAACCATGTCTAACTCAACCAAGTCAGCCAAGGTGTCCCTGTGATGAATTGACACAGTGCAATCTCTATAGACTCTCTCAGCTAAGACAGAATCACCGACAGGAGTGGCCACACAAAAGGGCTCTAGAAGACGTTCAGGGATTTTATTGAACTTACTAGCCACATAGGGAGTTACAAAAGATAAGGTGGCACCTGGATCCATCAACACATAACAATCAAAGGAAGAGACTCGAATCATACCCGTCACGACGTTTGGAGAGTTCTCCTGATCTTGGCGACTACTCATGGCATATAGGCGGTTTGTACCTCCACTCGTACCTAGAGTAGCGCCCCTCTGATTTCCTCTAGCTGGTGGTACGATGGCAGAGGACTGGGCCCTGTTCCCCCATGTTGGACACTCCCTCAGAAGATGGCCCATTTGGCCGCATTTATAGCAACCAACCCTTCCTGCTCTGCATTCTCCCAAGTGGAGCCTACCACACTTGCCGCATGGTGGCTTTCCTTTCGAACCCTGACTTACACCGGCCGGGGATTGAGAAACCTGGGATCTGAAATTCTGGCGACTTTATCCCTGCCGATCATACCTGTCCTGCGGCATCGGTGCGCTGGCGGTAGATGAGGCATAGGTGGAAGGCCTCTTCTGGAAGAAGGACCTGTTGCCCTTGCTTTGCCTCTGCTCATTCTCATGCCCAGATGACCTTGCCTTTTTGCTCAGGTGCTCTTCTCTGTCTTTTCTCTTTTCCTCCTCTACCTGTTGAGCATACACCATTAATCTGGAAAGGTCCATATCCGAGATCAACAATGCTGCCTTGCATTCCTTCTTCACATGCCTCCCTAATCCGGAGATGAACTTCCTCATCTTCGACCTCACATCAGGAATCATTTCTGGAGCATACCGGGATAGTTGGATGAACCTTAGGCCATACTCCTTAACCGACATTCCTTCCTGCTTCAGATTAACGAATTCCTCCACCTTCGCTTCCCTTAATTCTCGGGGAAAGAAGTGGTCAAGAAAAGCCCCCTCAAATTCATCCCATCTAGCAGGTTCAGCATCTTCACCTCTACTCTACTCCCATTGATTATACCAAATATTTGCCACATCTTTGAGTTGATAAGACGCCAACTCGACCCCCTCGATTTCTGTAGCGTGCGTAGCTTTTAGAATCTTCCACATTTCATCAATGAAATTCTGGGGATCTTCATCAACCTTAGAACCCGTAAATGCCGGTGGGTTCATCCTCAGAAAGTCTCTAATTCTAGTGGCAGCAGATGGTTCCTGGGAACTAGAGCTGAGAGTCGGCGAACTCTGATTGCCATTTCGGGCGGCCATTAGTTGGGTGAGCATGGCAATTGCCCCTCGAAATTCAGCTTCTGGTGTGGGTGCAGGTGGAGTAGATGGCACTTGAGGTGCCTCCGCATATCTCGCGGGTCGGCCTCTAGCTCTTGCTGGGCGTGCCTCTGACTGTGGCATCCCTGCATTATCAATATTCCTCTAGCTAGCGATACGTTTAGGAGGCATTATCTGTAATATATGAACGCACGAATTAGAAAGGAAGTTTCATAGAGTTCAACTCCATCGCACGAATTTAGAGTATGAAAGAAGCGAAACAATTCCTAATGTCCTATAGCCTCCTGCTCATAAGTGTGGTGCACAACACACCCATAAGCAAGACTCTACTAGACACGGCTTCATAGACTCCCTAGGACACTTGAACTCTGTGCTCTGATACCATGTTTGTCACGCCCCGGGAGGGTACCCTAGACGTAACCGACACCCGAAGGCCATCTCTGACCTCCAAGCGAACCACTTGGGACAATCACTCGTTCATTCAAGCACATTCTATTAGCAGAAAACTCAATTTAAGAAATACTTATCATATCATAAGGGCCGAAGGCCAAACATTTACAATCAAAAGAAGACAATAAAAATAGGACTCCTCAAGATGACCGCTCGACCTCCCACACTCAAGTCTATGAAGCCTCTACTCATGTCAAAAAGGTGCCAATGACAAGCCCATGGCTACCAACAATCTAAATAAAAGGAAGAACAACGAAACTGTACGAGAAGGCCCAATATCCTCTGGGAACTAGGAGGACTCACCGACTAGCTGGAAGTGTATGTGGATCTTCAACGGAGCGCCGATTGATGATCTCTAGTACCTGTCTCTGCATCATGAAACGATGCAGGCCAAATGGCGTCAGTACATGGAATGTACGAGTATGTAAAATGGCCGAATACAACAAACATCAAGGAAGAATAAATCAACTCGGGAGCTCAACTCAAAAGGGATGACAACTCAATCAAATGTCCTAAGTCTAAACAAGGATATGATTTAGACTGGACCAATCATATACAATTCAACTCAATCTGACTCAGAGTACTATCAACACTTATTTGGGAGTTTCTCTTAACCGACAACCAACACTTATGAGCCAGTGAAGGTACAACGAAACGACGTTGTTGCCACGCCCGTTCATACCTTGCCAGGGCATGAACGACGAGCCTCATGGATCCAATCCAACCAAGTCCTATAATGTCAGGACAAATCTCTCGGGGAAGCATCCGACTTAACGGTTCAATCCCCCCTACGTTTGGCAACACAGGTATTGGGTTCGAGTATGGACTATACTCTTGCCCAATTTGGTGCTCGATACTCCTCCCAAGACTCAATGCTCATAAAACTCCATCAACTCAACTCAATCAACTCATATCAACAAGTCTCATTACAACCTTGTCGACTCATCAACTCTGTCACAACCAAATATCAATCTCAATGCTCAATCTCATTCATATCTTCAAGGAAGCTTTAAATGCACATGTATAACATCATCTAGATATAATCAATCATTACCTCATCCATTTGAGAAAATCCTCATGACTCACCACATCTTTAAGACTTCAAATCGACATTTTTATAATAGGCAACATTTTTAAGAAAGTAATATACTTTATCAAATCTACATAATTAAGAAGATCAATAAAACATATTTAGCAACTCATTCCTTCATCATCTCATACTCACATAAGGACTCATTTTAGGAACCTCTTATCTCAACAACATTAGCACATAAATAATTAAGTAAAATGGAGACCAAGTTCATTCAAACATGTACCATACCAAGAAACTCAATTTTCATGGATATCTAACCTCAAGACAAGAATAGGGCACATGGGTGGAATCAACCCATGTTTTGGTTAGCCTTATATACCTTAGTGAAGACTTGAAGAAAACCTTGAGGTTGGGTCTTTTAATGGAGGACTCTAATCTTGAAGCTTCTTGGACTCCTTTGTTGGAAATGGAGAAGAAGAGTAGAGAGAAGGGAGAGGAGCTAGGGCTTTTCTTTAGAGAGAGAGTGGGGGCTGCCAAAATGAGTTCCCAAAAGGCCAAGGGTTACATATATATAATTGGGTAAGTTCCCAAATTGCCCCTCCTCAAAATGTTCTGAAAATAGGCTAAAATGCCCTTGACGCGATAGTGGCGCGTCGCGCCCTTACAGCGCCAAGGCCAATTACGCCTAAAACCTGCACAACTTTTAGTGGCGCGTCGCGCCAGGGACCAAACTACTGAGGCATGTTCCTGGCGCGATAGTGGCGCTTCGCGCCCTTACAGCGCCAAGCCCATTGTTCTGAATTCTGGGATTTTGGCCTGAAAAACCCTACACACTTTTAGTGGCGCGTCGCGCCAGGGACCAAACTACTGAGGCATGTTCCTGGCGCGATAGTGGCGCATCGCGCCCTTACGGCGCCAGGGCCATTTCCCCAGCAGTGGTAACCCAGGCCAAAAAATGAAACCCCTGTCGTGCTAGTTCGTCTTCGGATCGTCATATCTTTCGGCCCCGAACTCCAAAATCTATGTTCTTGGTGGCGTTGGAAAGAAGACTCGACGTACTTTAATTTGATAGGTCGTGGGACACCCAGATTGACGTCTTTCAAACGATAGGGTCATTGAAAATTGACCCTTACGTGAACTTGTCCTAGACTTAGCCACGATGGATCTTTTGGACTTAGCTCGGTCCTAGGGGTCCTCAATGACCCCACATCACCTCCAACGCTCTTAAACTCCTCAGGGACTCATCTTAACTCAAGCACGTACTTCGAAATAAATGCGATGGGCCCCACACGTGTACAAAGAAGGCCCGAATTTTTATTTTATTTTTAAAAAAAAGCTCTTCACGCGCTCAAAATGGGTGCAGCACACGCAATATGCCAAGTCAGCACAAAGTGTCAAAATGACACATCGGGACCTTACTTGAGGTGTCTAAAATAAACATCTTCTGATTTAGGTGTCTAAGTGAAAGTTGGTGCCAACTTTAGGGGGCCACCGATGAGTTTTGCCTAAAATAAATATGAATGATCTACGACCTTGGGGTTGTGTTGTATATATTAAAGATTGTTTTGGTGACTTTGATAAACTACGTCCAAACAAAAAAAAAATCTCTTTATAAGATACTCATAATGCTCCAAAGGGTATGAGTTCATTGATGAATTGCAGGACGAAAATATTTTTGAAATTATATCACGAGATATCAGATTTTTGGAAAATGATTTTCCCAAAATGGGTGAAATAAATGAAAGTGAGCCTCTCTATGAAATGTTGAATTTAGAAGATCAGATAATATCGCTAGACATATTTGTTAGATCAATGGACAAAGAAATGGTTCCTGATCCAAGTGGAAGTTTCGAATCCCAAAATCCTATAGAGTAATATGAACTTCATATACATAAGAGTACAAGAAAAAGTGTACCTAAGTAATCTTATGAGATTGAGGATTATGTTTTCTTGGTATCTCCGACAGAATTAAATGAACTTAATTATATAACTGAAGCTTTATTGAACCCTAAAAGGGATGAATGGTTAAAAGAGATGGAGGAAGAATTAGAGTTCATGAAAACCAATAAAATTTGGGATCTAGTTGACCTTTCTAAGGGACATAGAGCTATTAGGAATAAATGAATTCTCAAAACTAAATGAAAATCAAATGGGTCAATAGAAAGACACAAGACACGATTGGTGGCAAAATTTGTTACTCAAGAAGCTGGAATAGATTATGAGAAAACTTTTTTCACTTGTTGTGAATTTGACCACGATACAAGTACTTTTGGCTATTGTTACATGTTTAGATCTAGAATTAAATCAAATGGATGTAAAGACTATTTTTCTCAATGGAGAACTAAATGAGGAAATTTACATGGAACAACACGTGGGATTCATTATTAAAAGCCAAGAAATGAAAGTTTGTAAATTGAAAAGATCGATTTATGGCCTAAAGCAATCTTCAAGGAAGTGGTACTTAAATTTTCATAAGGAGGAGATTTCATTTAATTTCACCATTATCGATGAAAACCATTGCATCTATGTAAAAAAATCCAATGAAAAGTTTGTAATTCTTTCTCTTTACGTGAATAATATTTTATTAGTCAAAAATAATTTAGAGTATGTAAAAACTATCAATTCATGGCTTTCAAAGTCATTTGAGATAAAATATATGAGTGAAGTAGGCTATATATTGGGTGTTAAGATCCAAAGAGATTATTTCACGAAATTTTTGAGTTTATCTCAAGAAACATAAATAAAGAAAATATTGGAACACTTTTGAATGAATAGTTGCAAGCTTAGGGATACTCCAATAGAAAGAGGTGAAACTTTAAGCCTTGAAATGTGTCCAAAGACTGAAAAAAAGGAAGACATGTCTTGACTTCCATATTCTAGTGCAATGGGAGTCTAATGTACGCTATGATGTATACTCGTCCAGACATTTATTATGTCGTAGGTCTGATTAACAGGTATTAATCTAATCCCTGAAGAGATCATTAGAAGGCAGTAAAGAGAATATTTTGATAACTAAAGGAAACAATACATTATTCACTATGCTATAGTGGATCTGATTTACTCTTAAGAGGTTACATAGATGTCGATTGGGCTAGCTACTAGAATGATAGAAAATCAACCTCCGGTTATGCTTTCTTCCTTAATGGTGGTGCTGTTTCATGGAAGATTAAGAAAAAACTTGCACAGCTCTATCAACAATGGAATATAAATTCGTAGCTTATGCGTCTAGAGTACAAAACATTGTTTGATTAGGAGATTTTTTGAGCATTTAAATATTTCAAAGAATTCTAAGGATTTGTATTACAATAGTCAGGCGGCTATCACGTAAGCGAAGGATCCTAAGTATCACAACAAAATCAAATACATTGACATCAAGTATAACTTTTTGGATTCATAGTAGAAAATGGAGAAGTAAATTTACAATACATTTCTACTCGTGAAATGATAGTTGATCCTTTTACAAAGGTGATATCTAGACATTTGTTTGAGAAACATGTTAAGGCTCTAGGTTTGTATAGGATATGATGATATTTATATATTACAAAACTATAATAACCTGTCCCTTTCGCTAGGAATATGCCAATGGGGAAGGATTTCGGGCCATAAAACTTCGGGTAGTAACTATAGAAAAAATTAACCTACTCCAGACTTGGACGAATTTTGAGTCAGGTGAAGTCTAGGGTGATCATGTGAATGATGGGAGGTCAAATATCTAATTTTATTGGATAGGCTGATAGCCAGGACGATAAAAAAAAATTATGGCTACGCAGAATCATATTCGGGTGAGTAAAACTCCCAAAATCAAAATTGGCATGAAGAGTATATTTTCATTCATCTTTGGAAGGGCATGTGTTGCAAAATGGTGGCTTGGATCATAAAATTTGATATCACTATTTTCGCATTTCCCGCCAAAGTAGGATTATTCCATCCAAAGCGAGCTAGGTCCCACCAGAGTGGGACAGTCATGGCTTAAGTCTTGATAAAGTCTAGAAATGGTCTTTCTCTTCAAAATCAATTTCTTGGACTTTGAGAGGCGACCTAGGGTGAATTCTATCAAGTTTCCATGAATTTCCACGCTTAAGGTAAAGATTTTACTCACTAAATTCATACTTTGATTCCTAGAATCTAGAAAGTATAGAGGGTAATCATTGGGGGAAGGTTTGAACTGAAAACCTCTGAAGGAAAATAGCCCTAGAATGAGGAGGATCATGGGTTTGGCCTAGGGTATGAATTGTGTTATATTTCATGATAGTTAGGCCATTATGTTGATCCTTTATATGTATTTATTGTTTTCTAGACCAAGAACGTGAAAAATAAACCCGAAGAGGGAAGACTCTTGCATTATAAGGTTGTTGAAGCATGAATTTGAGGTTGGTGATGGTCTAGTTTCCCATATGTATTTTATATACTTGTGAAATTACTTCATGATATGCATGCGTGTATATGAATAGGGAAACGTGCTACATTATGTATGAAATGATCACTTGCTGGCCTATTTTTATGATGAACCTGTTCTTGATGATATAAATGACGTAAATACTGAATGTATTTATTATTATGGTATCTTTGGATCGGGTGTCATGTTTCGATACATAATTGGATTGGGTGTCACGTTCTGACACAAAATTAAGGGGTGCCACATTTAAACACATATTTGGATTGGGTGACACATTCTGAAACAAAGTTGATTATTTGTAGGTCCCTTGAGAGGACCCTTGAATGAAGTTATAGCATATGGAAGAAATTGTGTTGTGATATTAATGAATATGGTTAAACTTGAGATTAGTTGACTTATTTTGTATATGTATATGTCTATTGTGTTAAATTTACTTCTCTATGAACCGCTTACTGGCTAACCGTGTGATCCTACCAATACACTATTGTTTTTGTGTATTGGTACTACTCTTTCTCTGTCTTTTATTGAGTACAGCCCATATTCAGTAGGCTGCAGAGAGACCTCGTCTAGAGGAGTGATTATGTTTTCAAGTTCAAGGGTGAACTATTTCTTCAAGCTACCGTGGACTGTATCGTTATTTTTAGTGCTTTTCTTTTCCAAGAATTAGATGTTCAGACAATGGTTTATTTGTACTAGCTTTTATTTAGAGTTGTACTCCTATTCAAGACTTGTTAGTCTTAGAGTTTTGGTACGATGAATTTTTGTTTCTAGGATGTGTTTACTTCCGCACATTTTTAGTTTATAACTAGTTGGTTTCTGAGTTTATAGGGACTCAACCTTTATCTTTGATTTAAACCTACTTTCACATCTTTAAGTTGTGTATACCTGCGATTCTTATTGTTGGTCTATTTAGAATGATTATCCCACTAGAGAGTTAGAGTGGGTGCTAGTCACAGCGAATCGAAATCATGAAAAAGTTGGTATCAAAGCCTAGGTTCATTGATCTCTACGTACCAAAATAAGTCTAGTAGAGTCTTGCGGAATGGTACGGAGACATCTGTACTTTTCTTTGAGAGGCTACAGGATTTTTGGAAAATATTCATTATTTTCTTTCCTTCGTGATATAACTTTATTCCAATTGGTATTTAGCTATCCAAATTGGTATCTAACCTCATTCACTCTCTTGTCCGCAGATGATCTATCACGACCCAACCCCGTAGGCCGTGACGGGTGCCCGAATTGGACACTCACATGTACCCTGGCCAATTATGCATAACCTAACTCCTGTTTACACTCAACATATATTAAAAGGGAAAGTAGCATACAGGCTGACAAGGCTGTAGTAAGACATAAGGACGTTCGTAGTACAAATACATGCGAGCCGACAAGGCCGCCACGACACCGAGAACGCCCTAAATTATAAGTCATACCGGTACAGCCATACATACCCATATATACCGCTCATATGCCACTCATGCACAACTCGTATATAGCCCACACACACCTCATGTACAACTCATATAAAGCTTAGATACAGTCCATACACAACTTATATACAGTTTATATATACATACGTTCTACACACACATAACCTACATTTGTATCCACAGAACTCTAAGAGTAAGAAGAACAGTAACATAAGGCGGGATAGGGCCCCCGCCGTACCCGTGAATGAACTACTATATACACATCAGAACTTAGTACCCAAAATTTAGCTCCAGCACAACGGAGCGCTCTTAGACCGCTGAGTGGGACTCCTACGCTGGCGGATCCTCAACTTGTGTACCTATACCTGCGGGCATGAAACGCAGCCCCCCTCCCAAAAAAAGGGGGTGAGTACAATATATGTACTGAGTATGTAAAGTATAACATAGTATAACTGGAGGTATATCCGAAACAGAGGCATAAGAGAACAATTTGTCAAGTCAAAAACATGTACCGATATTCTGTAAGTTATAAAGACATGCATGCTCAGATTTTCAGTATAGCCGGCCCCGTCAGGGGTCCAGTGAATAATATCTGTAGTATCAGTATCAGGCCCCATGCCATCACTACCTTATTACAATACATCATCATCATATATATACATATGTACCCGGCCTTCTAGTGAAGGGCTCAGTGAACAATGTAGTGAATTGCACGAATCTGATAACCGGCTTGGGACTCGGAGAAGAAGTGCTACAGTATACACGAGTAGAGTAGTGAGAAACCAAACACAGTTTAAATCATTATCCGAGACTCAACTATAAAAGAGGACTAAGTTATTGTCTAAAAATTTGAGTAACAGTATAGTCAATCTTTTTTTTTTCCTGGGAACAGACCTTACACGAGGCTCCCACCTCTCGTGCGCGTCCAGGGGTTGAGCCGCTCACCCCCAAGCTGTATTATACATAAAAACAGAAAAATACACGGAGGGGGACATAAACCTAACCTCCAATCCTATGGTGGTTCATAAGCCGACCATCCTACTAAGGGCAGCCAACTCATCCCCGATACAAACACATGAAAAGAAAACCTAGAAACTATGCACTTAAAGGAAATGAATCCTCTCGATACAAAGAAACTAGGAAAGCATAAATAAGAGAGACTCTCCCTTTACATAAAATAAAGGAAAAATCTAAATAAAACTGGGGATGAATCCTCATAAATGCTATATATACAACAAAATTAGCGTAGACGATGAACATCAAATAACATGGCTAAGATATAACATGGAAAATCACAAACACTGCAATTGGGTGCTCAATCCAAGGATGCAACACAAAATAGTAGATCATGGAGGCTTTTTAATTCGTTTGGTCTTCCTCCGTCTGAAGCTGGGCATGCCGACTCTATCTAGCATGTAGTAAGCTCGAGTACCATGAGGTAGCTGCTGGAGGGTAGTGTAGTGGCCTGGAGTGGTAAGAGTGTGACTGTGCTTGGAGAGAGCATCCGGAGTGAAGTTTGCCTCCCTGTATACATGCCTGCAAGAAAAGCGAACAAATAATTTGGAAATACCAACAAGGTCCTGAGTTACCTGGTGAAGGCTCCACGGAGGTTTAGTCTGATGATTGATCCATTTAGTGAGCAACTCCGAGTCAACTTCTAGGATAACGTGCTGAAAACCCTGTTGAATGCACCATTTAAGCCCATAAACTGCCGCCTCTAGTTCAGCTTGATTGTTGGTTCCCTCCCCTAACGGTATGGCGTAGGCGAAGATGAATTTACCCATATGATCTCTTAAGATGCCACCCCCCCCCCAATTACCCCTGGATTACCTAACGCACTGCCGTCAGCGTTCAGCTTGACAAAACTGAGTTGTGGCTTAATCCACGAGACTTGGGTGATCTTCATCTCATGAGTACACTTATCTATGTAGGAGTTGGTGTGGATCCAGTTCGAGGGCCAATGGATATAGGGGTACGCGACTCTAAAAAGATTTGAGATGTCCTTGAAAACTGTAAATTTCACTCTCGCCAAGCTAGAACTCTTCCCCCCGTATTTGCTCGCGCACCTATTCTTCCACAAATTCTAACATATAAATATTGGGGTGGAATGGAGGATAAGTTTGTGAGCTTCTGTGCGGTACTTGCGAAGCCACCAGCTCATAACAAGAGGTTTGAGGGGTGTGTCTTCATGCCTTATGCCTAGGGAATTTGAGAAGTAGTGCCAAATATTCCTAGCGAAATGGCCAGTGCTGAAAATGTGCTCTATGGTGTCCGGACCTGGACTGTGGCAGCAATAGCATGGTGTGGAAACATAACCAAATGCAGTGATCTTTTCCTCTGTTGGCAGCTTGCCTCTAAAAGCCCTCCACAACAAAAAGGAGCATTTAAAGGGGATATTTTTGTGCCAAGTGTAATGGTCGGAAAGTGTCTTGGTCTGGTGTTCCCTCACAAGCTGCCATGCCGAGGAACATGTGAAGTTCCCATTTGTATTCAGCTTCCAAATGGCCTGATCTGGTGTGTTTCCTTGCAGCTGAAGTGTGGAAGAAGTAATGAGAGGAACGAGCTGCGCTGGTGCCAACTGATTTAGCATATCGATGTTCCATTGGCCATCTATACAAAAATCAGCCACCCTTGCATTGTTTGCTCTTCCCAACTCCTGCCTATAGTTGGCTAAGGGTTCGATACCTAGCCAATCATCCCACCAAAAACAGCACGAACCCGAGTAAAGCCTCCATTGAATGTGAGGTTCGGCAATGTGTTTGTTGTGCATCATGTGTTTCCACACAAGCGACTGGCCAGTATGGAATTTTTTGATGATGGGATTCGCTCTTTGACAGTATTTGGCTCTAAGGAAATCACCCCACAATGTTGGTTTAGCTCTAAAGATCCACCATTGCTTTAACTGGAGAGATTTGCACACATCTGTAGTTCTCCTCAACCCAATACCTCCTTCGTCATAAGGGTAACAAAGTTTCTTCCATGAAGCCCAATGGTATTTTTTCTTGTTATCCTTCCACCCCCAGAAAAAATCAGCGGTGACTCTCTCAATCTGTTTGAGAGTAGTACGGGGGGGGGGGGAGTAATGGCCGAAAGAAGGTGAATGGGGAGCGACTGAAGTACGTATTTCACGAGTGTAGCTCTACCGCCGTAGCTGAGGATTTTGGAGTGCCACCCTCTAATTCTGTTGACAACCTTAGAGACCATGTCCGTGTAGTACATGACTCTCTGCCTGCCAATGTACAGAGGGCATCCTAAGTAGGTGATGGGACTATGCTTCTGAGTGAAACCCGTAACCTGTTTCACCGTTTCCACATTGTCTTGGAGTGCATTGGGATGCATCATGAAGTGGCTCTTATTCTTGTTTATAAGCTGCCCTGATGTCTTTTCATACAGAGTCAAGGTCTTCATAATAATCTGGAGAATTTCCTTCCTTCCGGAGGAAAAGATGATAACATCATCCGCAAAACTCAAATGATTAATCTGTGGGCATCTTTTCTCCATATGAAAACCACGGTAGAAGTGGTAATTATGAAGACTCAGTATAGTCAATCTAGCTGCCCTCTAAGTGCCATTAGGGGCTACATTAATTATATCACGAGGTTCTTAGACATATACCGAAATAAGACTAGTCACCTAAGAACTCGACAGTACTCGTCTTCAAATAATTTTATGACTAGGACTCTGTATATTCATTAAGTCCTCAGCATATAAAAGGTTCAAGGAGATTAGCTTAACTATCATAAACGTTCAACATTCATAATTAAATAAAAGACACTTAGGAATGGAATCACTTTAAAGATTATATCATTTTTCCCTTACCTCTACGACATGCCAAAAGAAGAGAAAGAATAGGCTTCACATACCTCTTATGGACTTCCCTTAGTCGTGTTTACGTCGTCGTCCTCGAAACCTATTTAACAAGGAAATAAGGCGAGTATTAACAACCTTAGATGTTTCAGCAACTTAGGCTACCCACTCGTATTTGCAGCATTCATCCCCTTGCTTGCCTCCTTGACTAATTCCTTAACTAGCTAAGGCGTTAATGAAAATCGGACATCACCTCCCCTATAATTTTCCCTATCCGAATTCCCAATTAGGTCCCTAAGACCTACAGTCAACCAACAACAATAACCTACAGCAATTCATACCAACAATATACAACATAAACTCCGAACGACTTATTCAAAAATCTGATATCACAATAGGGTGTCTAGTCTTTATTCTATAACATATTTAATTATACGCAATGGGGGGTCATGTGATATTTAGTCCATGCAACAACAAGCCAATACCCCTGCAGCAGTACTTCACAAGGCAACACTTTATTTTGACGACAATTCAACCATAGCGACTACGTTTTAGCTTATTTCGAATGCCGAACTTTTCAAGTCTTTTCCCCAACTTCCAGAAGCTCATAAAGTGTGAAATACACATTAATGTAACCTCACAAACTTTAAATTAGAGGGGAAGAACTTACCTTTCCCGAAATTGGCTAAAACTAGCCGAAATTGTGCCTCGAAACTTCTTCAACGTGTTGAACTGGAATGGCTGTTGGTTTCACTTCCTTGCTGCCCCAAATTGAAATTTTAGGTTATTAAACATCAGTATACAACTTAGGTATACTTTAAATAATTAATTCACGGAATAAAACCCGGAAGCTTACCCAAAAAGGGTCAAATCCGTAGCCCTTCTCCCTTGCCCTTTTCATATTTTTTTCCTTCTTTCTCTTCCAAATTCCAATTGCAAAGATGGAGTTTTAGTTCCGTGAACATCTTAAAATACATATATAAGTATCCATGTACTTAAGGTACACCGTATATAATTAATTCACGGAAGAAAATTGAGAAACTTACCTTTAAACTTCAAACACCATGGCTGCCTTTCTATCTCTCTTTCTCACATTTTCTCTCTATTCTTTTGGACTGATTTTTGGATAATGAACAAAGGAGTAGTCACATAATACATATATATGAGGTGACAAGTGTCAGCCCCATGGGTGACACGTATCAGGCCCTTATTGGGCCACCTCAATCATGCGGCCAATGGGGTGCTGCCATGTGGCAGTGGGGTACACCACCCCCCAAGAAGGTGGGTCACCTACTTGAACCCAAGCATGTGGGTCACCTGCTTGCTTAGGGGCTACCACGTGTCACCCTCTCATTGGTTGCCCCATGAATTTTTTTTTCTTCCTTGTGGGTTCGTAATCTCGTTCATAATCTCATCTCACTTTAAGAGCCTATGAAACCCTTGCTACGCAATCTTGATACGTAATCAAGTAACTCACATATGTAAAACTTCTAACTTAGTAGTTTACGTAGATAAGTCGAGTCCTACGACTCGTTACTTGGCCTCCAACTCCTTCCGACTTCTCTTGACCCTATTTCCAACCTTCCCTACCATGAAGTGTCCCATTCTCCCTTTTTAGAGTTATTCAATAGGGTCGTAACTTAAGTAGCTCACATACTAGCTTCTAAGTAACATAAGGATTATTCTGAGTTCAAAGATGTGGGGTGTAACATTCAATACTCTTATAACAGTGTCATACCCATAGCTTCAATGAAGCTAGAAGAATAGCTAGCCGTTTAAGGGCATGGTAGAGGAAGAGGTAGGAGAGGGAGATAGGCAGGGGTAGAGGTAGAGAAGCACTTGCCAGAGTAGATATCTCTATTGAATAGGAGGAGAATGCTCAAATAGGGACTGCAGGTATTTCCCTTCTAGATCCAATATTAGCTCAGCAGACCATGGCCTTCCTGAGAGGGTTGGCTGGCACTGGTGTCATCCCCACCATGCCAGCAGCACTTGCTCATATTACTCATTCGTTTGCTGCTGCAGCTCAGCCTACAGATGAGGTGGTAGGCACAATGCATTTTTCAGGCCACTAATGGGTCTTGTCATGACTGGTACTGAGCATGAAATGATCACCAAGCTCCTCAAACTCAAACCTTCAGTCTTCCATGGTACTGAAAATAAAGATGCCTATGAATTTATTCTTGATTGATATGAGAGGTCGCACAAGATAGGTAGAGTGCATCAGCATGGAATGGATTTTGTGACTTTTCAGTTGTAGGGTAAGGTTAAACAGTAGTGGAGGGATTATGGAGTGTCATTCATCTTTGTCGCCCCACTCACTTGGCTTTAGTTCCATGCTCTGTTCCTAGAAAAGTATGTGCCTTGTACTCTGAGGGATAGAAAGAAGGATGGGTTATGGCCCTAGAACAGAGAGGGTTATCAGTGGCTGCTTATGAGGCCAAGTTTCATAAATTATCTAGGTACGCTACTCAGCTGGTCACTATAGAGGAGTAGAGGATCAGGTTATTCGTGAAGGGGTTGAATCTTGAGTTCCTGGTACTTTCTGTCCATATGACTTCATCTGGAAGGAGTTTCAATGAAGTCACAGACTTTGTTAAGAAGGTGGAAGGTGTGAGGAAATATAAGCAAGCCAAAGCTTTGGCTAAGAAGCCCAAGAGTACAGGTAATTTCTAAGGATCATATTCTAGAGGGTCAGGCAGGCCGATGATTATAGCCAGGATAATTCAATCAGCACTGCCCGCTTCTACTGGCAGTATTTTAGGTACTCCATAGCAGCATCAGGCTCATGATGGTCAGGGAATATCATTCCCAAGTAGCCGCCCATCCTTTAATTATGGTAGTTTTAATTGTGGAGAGACGGGACATGTACGGAGGGAGTGCCTTTACCCTCGGGGGACAGTTTCAGCTCTCAGCAGGCAAAGACATCGGTCCCAATAGCTGGAGGGAGTAATGGTAGAGGATGTCCATAGGTTGGGCGAAGAGGTATTCGAGAGGCTGTGGGGGCCGAGGTATTAGTAGTGCAGGTCGAGAAGCATCCCAGTTAAGTAGGGAGGTAGCCTATCAGGATGATTGGGCTCAATTTTATGTATTTTTGGGTAAGATCGAAGCAGAGGCGTATGATGCAGTTATCACAAGTACTATTCTTGTATGTGACCAGATAGTTACTGTTTTATTTGATCTGGATTCTACTTATTCTTTTGTGTCTTTGAATTATTCTTTGGGTTTTGATGCACTATTTATATATTGGATACCCTTGTTCATGTTTCTACCCCTATTGGAGAGTAAGTCATAGTCACCCATGTGTATCGTGCTTGTTCTGTTGTGTTTATGGGATAGCAAACTTGGGTTGACCTAGTGATTTTAGACATGACAGATTTGATGTGATCTTAGGAATGACTTGGTTGTCCTCTTACTTTGTTGTACTTAATTACAATGCAAAAACTGTGGCTCTAAAAATCTCGAAGAGGGAAAGGTTAGAGTGGGATGGGATGTACAAGTCTAAGTCAGCTAAGGTCATATCCTTTCCCCAGGCTAGAAAAATGGTGGGGCGGAGTTGTTTGGCTTATTTGGCCCATATCCGAGATGTGGATGTAGAGTCTCCTACTATAAAATCTATTCTAGTAGTATGTGAATTTTCAAACGTTTTTCCATCAGACTTTCCTGGTATGCCTCATGACCAAGATATAGATTTCAGCATTGACTAAGAGCGGGATACTCATCCAATTTCCCTCCCTCCCTATCGTATGACTCCGACAGAGTTGTGAGAGCTTAAGGCTCATATTCATGAGCTTCTTGATAAGAGATTCATTGGTCTTAGTACTTCCCCTTGGGGTGCTCCAGTGTTGTTTGTTAAGAAAAAAGATGGTAGTGTGCAAATGTGCATTGACTACCGATAACTGAATAAGGTCACCATCCAAAATAAATACCCTTTGCCTCGTATTGATGACTTTTTTGATAAGTTGCAAGGTGATTCAGTCTTCTCAAAGATTGATCTCAGTTTTGGTTATATCAGTTGAAAATTAGGCTGGAGGATATGCCCAAAACAATTTTTAGGACCAGGTATCACTACTATGAATTTTTAGTAATGTCCTTCGGGTTGACCAATGCACCTGCAGCCTTTATGAGTTTGATAAATGGGGCGTTCAAACTATTTCTGGATTTGTTCATGATAGTATTTATAAAGATATATTGGTATACTCAAAGAGTGAATAGGAACATGCAGATCATCTTCGAATTATGTTGGGTGTTTTGGAAAGACAAAGGTTGTATGCAAAATTGTCTAAGTGTGAATTTTGGCTCTCTTTAGTTGCCTTTTTAGGCCATGTTGTTTCAAAATAAGGGGTAATGGTGGACCCACAAAAGTTTGAGGTAGTTAAGAATTGGGCTAGGCACAGCTTGGTGACCGATGTTAGAAGTTTTGTGGGGCTAGCCAGTTACTATCACCGGTTTGTGAAAAACTTTGTTTCTATTGCTACTTACTTAACAAGGTTAACTCAAAAGGAAGTGTCTTTCGAGTGGGCTGACAAATGTGAAGAGAGCTTCCAAAATCTCAACACTCTTCTAACCACAACACCAATTCTAACCCGGCCGATCAAGGGTAAAAACTTCATTATTTATTATAATGCTTCACATTCTAGTTTAGGTGTTGTGTTGATGAAGGATAAGAATTTTATAGCATATGCTTCACGACAATTGAAGGTGCATGAGAGGAACTATCCGACTCGTGACTTGGAATTGGTAGCAATAGTGTTTGCACTGAAACTATGGAGACATTATTTGTATGACTAATGTGGTAGCAGACACGTTGAGAGGGAAACCGGTGAGTATGGAGAGTTAAGCTTGTTTGGGGGATATTAAGCGGCCCCTGGCTAGAGAGATTCAGACCTTGACGGCCAGGTTCATAAGACTAGGCTTCTCAAAGAAAGGTGGGATAATGGCCGGAGTTGATCTAAGACCCATTTTTATAGAAGAGATTAAGACCAAGCAGTTTAAGGATGTGAACTTAAATGAAATTAGAGGACAAGTGTTGATAGGAAATTTCCAAGACTCAACACTTGATGCAGGTGGGGTTCTTCACTTCAGGGGAAGGATTTGTTCCCGGTAAATGGACTAATTTAAAAGATTCTATCTAAATTTCACGGTTCATGATACTCTATTCACCCGGGAGTAACTAAGATTATCAAGACTTAAAACGGTTGTATTGGTGACATGGTATAAAGAAATACATAGCCGACTATGTAGCCAAGTGTCAGAACTGTCAACAGGTAAAATATGAGCACCAAATACCTGTAGGTTTTCTTTAAAGAATGTCCATTCCTAAATGAAAGTGGGAGAGAATAGCTAGATTTCGTGGTGGGACTTTCCAAGACCTTGAAAAAGTATGACTCCATTTGGGTGGTAGTTGACAGGTTAACAAAGTCAAAACACTTTATCCCGATTAGAGTTGACTACAATGCACAATAGCTGGCCAGGATGTATGTAAAGGAGATAGTAAGGCTGCACGAGGTACCCCTTTCTATCATTTTAGATAGTGGTACACATCTTACTTCCAAATTTTAGGGTAAGTTGCATGAAGAGTTGGGCACTCAACTCACTTTCAGCAAGGCTTTCTATCACAGACAGACGGGCAATCGAAAAAGACTATCTAGGTGTTGGAAGATATGTTGAGGGCATGTATTATAGACTTTAGGGGATATTGGGATAAGCTTTTGCCCTTATGTGAGTTCTCCTACAACAATAGCTACTACTTCGGTATTGATGTGGCACCATTCGAAGCCTTATATGGAGGGGATGCAGGTCTCCCATAGGGTGGTGTGTTGGGTAAGTAGAGCCATTGGAAGTTTGACTTAGTGAGGGATGCTTAGGATAAGGTAAGAAGCATCCAAACTAAGCTTCTAGCGGCTCAAAATCGTCAGAAAGAGTATGATGACCAAAAAGTAAGGGATATGACATTCGAGGCTGGTGAACTAGTACTTCTAAAAGTGTTACCCATTATGAGGAGATTTGGCAAAAAGAAAAACTCAGCCCTTACTATATTGGCATTTTAGAAATTCTTGACTATATAAGGCCAGTGGCATATAGATTGACTTTACCACTTAGCTTGTCTGGTACACCCGGTGTTCCATGTGTCTATGCTGAAAAAGTAACATGGAAATGGGGACTACATCATTAAATGGAACTCGGTGTTATTAGACAAAGAGCTTCAGTATGAGTAGGAGCTAGTTGCAATTCTTGATCGTGATGTCCAAACGTTGAGGACTAAAGGATCAATACGGTTAAAGTGCAATAGAAACATCGTTGGGTAGAAGAAGATACTTGGGAGACTGAGAAAGACATGTGAAATAAGTATCCTCAACTGTTCGACGAAATAGGTACTACTCTAACTTTACCTTAGCCTTGTTTTCCCTAGTTAGTCATTAGGAATAGGCATATGGGAAATGATTTCAGGCAAAAAAACTTTGGGTAATAACTTTGAAAAAATTTAGCCTAGGCCAGACTTAGACGAATTTTGAGTCAGGTGAAGTCAAGGGTGATTATGTGAATGATTGGAGTTAAAACCCCAAATTTTATTAGATAGAGTGATAGTCAGGATGATATGGAGCATTTACAGCTTTGTAGAATTGCATTCGGGAGAGTAAAACTCCCAGAATCGAAATTGACGTGAAAAGTATATTTTAATATATCTTTGGAAGAGGGTGTGTTGGGAAATGGGGTCTTAGAGCACAAATTCCGATCTCACTATTTTTACATATACCTTAGGAGAGGGATTATTCTTTCTAGAGCAGGATGGGTCCGGCTAGAGCGGGACAGTCGTGATAAAGTCCAGAAATAGTATTTTTATGCAAAATCAGTTTCTTGGAATTTGAGAGGCGACCTAGGGTCTATCAAGTTTTCACGGATTTTCATGCTTAAGAAAAGGATTTTACTCCCTAAATTCATACTTTGATTCCTAGAATCTAGAAAGTATGGTGGGTAATCATTGGGGGAGGGTTTGAACTGAAAACCTATGATGGAAAATAGCCCTAGGGTGAGGTTAGGATCATGAGTTTAGCCTAGGGTGTGAATTATGTTATATTTCATGATAGTTAGGCTATTGTGTTGATCCTTTATATGTATTTATTATTTTCTAGACTAAGAATGAGAAGAACAAACCCGAAAAAAAAGGCTCTTATATTATAAGGTTGTTGAAGCGTGAATTTGAGGTAGGTAATGGTCTAGTTTTCCGTATATGTCTCATATACTTGTTAAATTGCTTCATGATATGTATGCATGTATATTAATAGGGAAACATGCTAGATTATGAGTGAAATGATCACTTGCTGGCTTTTTTTATGAAGAACCTGTTCTTGGTGATATAAATATTGTAAATACTGAATGTATTTGTGATTGTGGTATCTTTGGATCGGGTGTCACATTCCGACATATATTTAGATTGGGTATCACATTTTGATACATAATTAGATTGGGTGTCACATTCTGATACATATTTTGATCGGGTGTCACATTTCAACACAAAGTTGTTTGTTTGTAGGTCCCTTAAGAGGACTCTTGTGTGAAATTATTGCACATGGAAGACATTGAGTTATGATATTGATGAATATGGTTGAACTTGAAATTAGTTAACTTATATTGTATATATATATATATATATATGTCTATTGTGTTGAATTTACTTATCTATGAACCGCCTATTGGCTAACTGCGTGATCTTACCAGTACACTGTTATTTTTGTGTACTGCTACTATTCTTGCTCTACCTTTTGTTGAGTACAGGACATATTCAGTCGGCTGTGGAGAGACCTCGTCTAGAGGAGTGATTGTGTTTTTCAGTTCAAGGGCGAGTTGTTCCTTCAAGCTGCCGTGGAATATATCATTATTTTTAGTGCTTTTGTTTTCCAGGACTTAGATGTTTAGACAATAGTTTATGTTTTACTGGTTTCTATTTGGAGTTGTACTCCTGTTCTAGACTTGTTAGTTTTAGAATTTTGGTACGATGACTTTCAGTTCCTAGGATGAGTTTACTTCCGCACATTTTGAGTTTATAACTACTTGGTTTCAGAGTTTATGGGGACTCAGTATTTATCTTTGATTTAAACCTGCTTCCGCGTCTTTAAGTTAGTAGACCTGCGATTATTGTTGTTGGGCTGTTTAGAATGGTTCTCCCACTAGAGAGTTGGAGTGGGTGTTAGTCATAGTGGGTCGGGATCGTGACAAAAATAACTTGATTGTTATAATATTCTCATCAATATAATACTATTGAATTTATATTCATATCTCATATGCATGTGATAATATTTTAGAAATAAAGTGTGTCGGATAAGTCGCGAAATTGTCTCTCTCACGAGCAATCACCTCTTACATCGAAGAACATGAAGAGATGATTTTCACTATCATGTTATGACTTGTTCTAATAAGCCAGACAAGAGTATCTCCAAGAAAATGAATTTGAGGATCATTGAAGAGAGAAACTCGAGTTAGACATCTAGATGTGTGTAGACCAAAGTCTATACAATGTTGGATAATTAAAAGAAAGAGACACATGCACCAATATAAGATGAAAACATCGTAGCACGCGTTTCATATCACATGTGTTAAGTGATCAATTGGTTAATGAAATAATGGCTCCTTTCTTCTTCATTGTGTGAGACCTTGAAAAGTTAAATTAAATTTTCATTGGAATACACTTTGACCTTTTACTGTTTCTTAAAGTTTCAAACAATGTTGCTACTTTAGCATGTCACTAATAGCCATGAATAATTTGGCAATGCAGTGCGTGCTTAGAAAAGCAGTTGAATTAGATCATATAGATTCGAGTAGAAAGAAAAGATGATTAAATTAAATTAATGTAACTTGTAACCTGGTATTACACTAACTATATAGGTATCGAGAGTAATAGTGTATATAAAGTGAAACATGAACTCGTGTTCATCTCCTTAAGAGGATGAGGGATCAAATAAGTAACTATTGAAGTAGTGAATGAAGTATAGGGTATTGTGAGTAAAAATATCCTCATTTTGGTAATGAATTCTTTTCACATGTGATTGAATTTCTACGTGGAGCTTGAATTTTATGGAAAAGCTCTTGATGCTCACAAGTCGCACAAACTATTTGCCGTATGAATTGGGTGTTTTGTTAATGTTGTACTGGTTAGGATCTTGTCCATCATGTGCGAAGTGAGAGATGTTAGATTTCATGGGTCAAATTTCATGGGTTATGAATCGACTATGTGAACTGATCCGGATCTGATCCGTTTTATTTTCTCTGTAAATAAGAGGATAAGAAAAGAAAGTTATCTGTTTTTCAAAAATGAGGGAGAATAGTTACGTAGTAACTATTGATTAAAGCACACCCTTTAAGAAGGGGTGTTGTTTCCCTCAGAATAAAAAAAACGTGAGATAGTAACTAAAAGAACCAGAAAAAAAAATAATAAGAAGAAAATTTATTACTTCACTTAACAACATCAACACCAAAAATATTTAATTTGTGATAAACATAGTCTTTATTTCCTAGTGATTCAAAGATGGAATTTAAAGCAATAACAAAGTACACGAATATTGTATTGTATCCTGTTTAATTATCACAATATTGACTATCATTACGTCCATGATAAAGTTGCTCAAGGGGATCTTGTTGTCTAATATGTGCCTTCTCGTTACAGCTTGGTGATATTTTTACAAAAGGTTTATCCTCATACCCTTTTTGCTTTTTGTATGACACTCATAGTCCGTGTACTTGTAGGACTGAGTCTGTGACTTGTAGGACTCCTAGTGTGTAATTTGTGTTGTACTATATTATCTATTCCCCTTACCAATATCCCTTTTATATATATAGATTATCTATTCCCCTTAGAGAGAGAGGGGGATCAACGGCTTATTGAGCCTTTTATCACTTCTCTGAACAATGGTCACACACTTCAATAATTTAAATATGATAAATTTAATTTTTTGTATTATTCGTTATATATGTCAGTTATTTAAGTTGACCACTAGATAATTTAAAATAATTCCCTACCTTATCATCATAGCTTGGGATGTTAACGTATCAGTTTGAATTGAGTATTGATTAAAATTAAATTAATTAATTATTAAATTATTTAAATCAAATCAAACCGATTTAATCGAATTGATTATTATCAATTTTAGCTCAATTTGATTGTTATCTATTTACTTCTCTTTCTGTTACTCTTACTGTATTGAATTGAAAAACAGTATATTTAATTGAAATTTAGGCGAATCCTTATTAGTGTTATTTTTCATAGATGCATGAATGTGGAGTGCGGTGCATGAATTTTCGATTTCTTTTTCTTAGGAAAGGTAGGCGGGCGGTGGAGATTGTACTACCTTACTCCTTCGGATACTACAAGAAAATATGAAATTAGATATGAGATTTATCGATAATCTTTAATTATTTCATTGCTAAATTTTTTTTAGCTAATTCATTTTTCTTATAATTTATCGTTAACTCATAAGTAAATAGAATTAATATTGAATTTTTATTATTTAGCTATGAAATTTTATCTATCATTAATTTTTTATTTTCTAATAGCGGAGATACACAAAGAAAAATCTGTTGTACCACGTTATACACTTGAAAATTGTGAACTTTCTTCATTGATCTCGAAGATTATTACTTCCATTATCTTATTTTGTATGTCCTTGGAAGTAATGATGAAATGGATTTTAATAAAACTGAAAAAAAGATATAAATTCCTATAATTAAAATTGGTTTCAAGTTTCGACCATTAATTAATGGAAAAAGACACATGCATGCACATTGATGTCTTTGAAGTCATCAAGAAAGTTAAGTCGTCTTTCTCTAGAATCATGTTCTAAACATTTTTAGCTTTTTTGTTTGGTCGACTAGACAACTATATTTCTTGTGAAATGATCTTTCTAACCTGTATCAATACATGTTATAAGTACTCTCTCGTGTCCCATTTTTTTGGAAATTTTTAGAAGAATGGAAAAGTTGTTTCTATTAAGTTAAACGTAATTTGACTGAACACAAAATTTATAAAAAAAAAGACTAAAATTTTTGAAATTTATGATCTTAAATATGCTATGAGATTTATTTGACTATAAAAGTGTTGTCATTAATGTAACAGAAAGTTTGATATTAAATTATTTTTAAATTCTAAAATGTAATATTTATTTTGAAATGGACTAACAAAAAAAATTAAACCATGCTACATAAAATAGAACCGAGTAATTATATATGAGCTATAACAATTTCCCATTATCAAGTTTCAAGTTGCAATATACATGCTTTATCTAGAGTATAATTTCAAATTTTCCAACGGACCCGTCGACCACCATGAACACTTCTTTTTAAGTAAATCTACTAGACAGGGTATTTAGTAGCTATTTTTATAGTTTTTCTCAAATCAAAGTATTTACAAAATAAAATAAATAAATCGAAGAGCAAAAATAAAAGTTATGTACAAACTAGGATTAATTAGTAGGAATGAGAGGGGGGGGGGGGGGGGGGAGCGGGAGGCGCGCAAAGCTTAAACAGGGCAGGGCGGGGCAAGTGTTAAACAGAATGGGTCAAAACATTTTAGATAGTTTCATACGCAAACAATACAAATTTCACTAGTTTAAAAGTTAATTACATTCATTTTCGTGAGTTCTCAATATCACCAATCCTATCATAATTCGCACCTCGGATTCATGTATATGGTGCATCCCATGTTAATCAAATATATTTAATTAAGTGTATCTAAATAATGAATGTAATTAAAAGGCATAAATTGAGGAGGAAATCACACGTTTAACAATATTGAATTATTTATCATATCATAACTCCTAAAAGAATTTAAAAAAATGAAATTCTTCCAAAAACTATATGAGCATCAGAAAATTTTTCACTTCTTCTTCCGGAATGTAGATTTTTATGTATCTAAATTATTCTTTATGTACATGATATAGTTTTTTTCTATGTATCTGATATATACTTAATAATCTGGTGTATCTGATCTGTTCATTTTGTGTGTTGAATTGTTTTTCTCTGTGTTTGATATAGTTTCTTTTATATATGTATATGATATATGCTTGATGATTAGATGTAACTGCGTTGTTCATTCTGTCTATTTGAATTATTCTTCTATGTATCTGATATATACTTAATGATTAGGTGTATATGATGTGTTCATTATAATATAGTGTCTTTTAGGTATCTGATATGTACTTAATGATTGGATGTATCTATCTGTTCATTCTGTGTATTTGAACTCTTTTCTATGTATCTGATATAGTTTATTCAATGTATCTAATAAAACTCACCTCAAAGTCGACAAACATGAAGAAGAAACAATGCTTGAAGGAGAAAATAAATAGATTTGAATTTCTTAAAGTATTAATAAATTGATTTAGATTTCTCCGTCGATGAAATCAAGGCTATGGCCATTAGAGAGCTTTGAAAGTATAGCAATGGAGGTGAATTTTAACAAAAGAAGATCGTATGAGGGAGAAGGAGGATAGAGAATGATGAAGAATTGTCACGACCCGAATCCGGGTGTGATGACACTCATCTCAACCCTCCGAGATAAGTCAGCCTAAAACTCAACGGAAAGTAAATGCGGAAGTAATTAAAATAAAACAAGGTTTAACTTAGTAAAAACAGATAAGAAAAAAAATCTGTTAATCCCGCAAGACTGGTTGTTACGTGTACAAGCCACTAATATATTACCGAAGTACAAAATAAAATACAGTCTCAATGTCTTTGTCTCTAGAATAGGACTAAAACATATTAAATAGTAAGAGGTGTCCGCTAGATGGATGTAACAGCTACCTCAACACTCGAAATGATAGCCTCGAATGTAGTAGAAAACAGTAGGAGATCAAGCAGGTCCGGGCTCACCACCTACACAAGTGTAGAATCAAGGGGTGAGTACCAAATAACACGGTACTCAGCAAGTGGATAACTAAAACTAAGCCAAACTTAATAGATACAAGTACTCCTGTCCTCCCAACCGAACCTCCTTAACTACAACCTGCATAAAATCAGCCCAACTCTATACTTGTACAATAACAATAGCAATATAGTCCACGAATACTCATCAATAACCTCATCAATAAATTATATCAAGTCAAGTCATCATATACATGGAAATATAGTGGTAAACACAAATTCACAAATATCAAAAAGGTGCAATGAAATGATGCATGGCTGTCCTATCGGTACACATCCGCTGAATCACAGTTCGGAACTCATGGGGGACATTTCTGTCCATGTAACCTGCCACAGAATGTGTGGTCCGTCCCTTCAATATATATATCTTGCCACGGAGCGTGTGACTCGACCACTTTATTACATAATACCTACCACGGAGCGCGTGGCCTGGCCCCTTTTATTTCATATCATTTTCAGTCTCAACACAATATGTCAGAACCAATGCAATCAATTCATGTTCATATAATTCACGATAATAAAATGACAACAATAATTTTTTCTATCTCACACCAACATAGTCATTTCATATGTCCAAAATAAACTCATAATCACAACATATCAATTCCATCAATACATGTCATTAGATCACTATTTTATACCCCTCATCTCCATTTTTAAGGTCAATTATACAGTGAATAACCCAGTCCAATTCTCATTACTCTCCAGTACACATAACACGGAAATACAAACATCTACAAGCTTAAACTAAGGTTTAGAAATTCACTTGCCTCAACTAATCAAGCAATTACTCCGGGACTTGAGCCTTCCCTTTTCGTTAGGCCTCCAAATAAACGTAATCTAGTCAAATAAATAATCTCAATAAGAATTCAAAATTGCATTACCCATATACTAAATGTCTGGCATAGGCACAAAAATTTACCCACATCTATAATCAAGTCCTAAATATCAAATCTAGGGTTAGGTCTCAATTCCTCTAATTAACATAACCCAAGTGGTTTTCATGTAATGTAATACTCCTAATATTTAATTACCTAACTTAATGTATCAAAACTTAATTTGTAACATGATGATCAAAAGAAAAAAAAAATTTAAATCGGAGACGAACTGCACTAACCAAAATGTTGTTCGAGCAACTGCACACTACATCACTATAATAATACATTATTTTTTTTGCTTTTACATTAATCCTAATAATAGAAGTAATCATTGGCCATCACTAACATAACTCAATGATGCCACTATCATCCAATTTTTTCCACAGTCCAAGACATATTCGAATCCGTACACATTTCTCATTATTTATTTTTCTTTTGCAACTATTTTTTATTCTGTTTCTTCCAAAATCAAATATTATTATACTAATAGTATGACATTCTGAAGCCATGTACCAAACAGAGAAATTTAAGCATGAGTGATGAAGTACCTGAAATTTAATTTATTTTTTTTGCTCTGTGTTCTAGGTCGCGTCGTACAGGAGTTACTCGTTGTTCTCTTTTTTTCTTCTTTTTCTTTATTCTATATTTTCCTTTCTGAACTAATTATGTACTAAAAATGACAACTCTACTTACCTATTTTGTTAAATATTAGAAAAGTGGTATAGGATTTTAATTAAATTAATTATTTAGCCCATCAATTAAATTAATTATTTAAAAACACTCCTTAACTAATTAACCGTAGTTACCGAAAAGTCCAAATTTATAATTTAAATTTATTTATTTTTTTCGAAGAGAGTATTTTACGAAAAAGAGATGACTTATTCTCAAAATGATCAAACGGGTCATTACAAGAATTATCGGAGGGGAACTTTAGGAAAGAGAATGAGCTAATTTGGAGTGAAGACATAAATTATGGAGAGAATTATGTAGGTAGATAAATAAGGGCTCTATGTAGGTAGAATTATCTCAAATCTCAATGTATCTCACTATAAATCTGGTAATAATTATTAAATAGTAAAATAATAGATAATTATTTGTAGGTATAATTTAGATTAATAAATATGATATGTATGTATGTATGTCTAATTTGCAAGAGAAAGAAAGTCAACAAAAGTATAAAGCAAAAGGAAAAGTAAAAAAAACAACTGTCTTTGCCTTTTTTTTAAAGTCAAAAAAGGGGGCACAACTGTGTTTGTTAGAAAAACAGCAAAATCGTGTAAGGAAAATGTTGACAAAAATAACGCGTAAAATTTTTACGTGTTTTCTTCTCCTATAAATAGAGGGCCTCTTGCCCTCATTTATAATCATTCCAGAAAGAGAGAGTAAGAATACAAAGAGAGTTATACACCAAGAAAAATATTGTAGTCTTGAGTGTCCTCTTTAGTAGTTGTTCCTTTTACAAGAGAGAAGTGTTAATTGTTGTTTTCTCCTTGTATTTGAGAGTTGTGTACTCCATATTAAAATAGTGAGATCCTTCTACCCCGTAATTTTTTCCTTCTATCAGTTAGAGGGGTTTCCACATAAAATTCTCGTGTCCAATTTATTTTCATTATTTTTATCATATCAAACTTTAGTTGTGGTGCTTCCTCTCCCCAACAGTGGTACCAGAGCCCTCGGTTATTCTATCTGTTTTATGTGAAGGTACTATTCATGAATAGTAAATTTTTATGAACAGTAAAATTTGATGAATAGTACTATTCACATGAATAGTAAATTTTAGTGACGGTACAATTTGTCACGATTATTCGCAAAAATATTCAGAAATGATCTAGAAGGGTGTGAAGCAAATAACAATGTCGAGCACAACTAAGTTTGACGTTGAAAAGTTCAATGAGACTAATTTCTCATTATGAAAAATGAAAATAAAAGCAATAGTGAGAAAAGACAATTGCTTAGCTGCAATTGAAGGCAGACCCACAGACTTTGTTGATGACAGAAAGTGGAACGACATAGACAGCAATGCAGTTGCCAATCTACATTTGACACTAGCTGATTAAGTATTGTCTAGTGTGGTGGAAAAGCGGACGGCGAAGGAAATATGAAATACTCTTACAGGGTTGTATGAGGCCAAGTTTTTGCATAATAAAATCTTCGAATGGCAGAGTCCATGTCAGTTACTGAACATATCAATACTTTGAATACTTTATTTTCGCAACTTAAAATAATGGGTTGCAAAATAGAGGGGAGTAAACGTGCGGAGCTTCTACTTCAAAGTCTGCCTGACTCGTATGATCAACTCATCATCAACCTGACGAACAATACAGATAGTCTAATTTTCGATGAAATTGCAGCCGCTGTCTTGGAAGAAGAAAATCGGCGCAAAATAAGGAAGACAGACAAACAAGTTTGCAGCAAGCTGAAGCTTTGATGATGGTGAGAGGAAGACCAACAGAACGTGGCCCTAGTGGGAGTCACAATCATGGTAGATCTCAATCAAGAAGTAAGAAAAATATCAAGTACTACAAATGTGGCAAGAAAGGGCACTTCAAAAAAGATTGTCGGTTCAAGAAGAAGAGTGAACACCCTGAGCCATCAAATGCTCAAGGGAATGTTGCATGTACCTCGAATGATGGCAATATTTTATGTAGTGAGGCAATATCAAATAATGAAGGCAGAAAATATTTTTCTGATGTCTGGATCATGGACACAAGAGCAACATGGCACATGACTTCTCGGAGAGAATGGTTCCATCAATATAATCCTATCTCAGCAGGGTCTGTGTTCATGGGAAACGATCATGATTTGGATGTTATTGGTATTGGGTCCATCAAAATAAAGATGTATGATGACATGGTTCGCACCATCCAAGAGGTACGACATGTAAAAGACTTGAAGAAGAATCTATTGTCTTTAGGACAACTAGATGATAATGGATGTTCATATAAGACTCATGGTGGAGTCATGAGAATATCCAAAGGAGCACTTGTAGTGATGAAAGCGAAAAAACTTGCTCCAAACCTATATGTGCTTAAAGGTGAAACACACCAAGAAGGAGAAGCATCAACCGCGTCAGCAAGTTCATTTGAAGAATCAACGATGATATGGCATCGTAAACTTGGCCATATATCGGAATGAGGTTTGAAGATTCTTGCTGAGCAAAAGCTTCTTCCAGGACTCAAAAAGGTTTCACTACCCTTTTGTGAGCATTGTGTTACCAACAAGCAAAATAGACTGAAGTTTAGCAGTTCTTCTACTAAAAGTAAGGAAATTTTAGATCTGGTCCACTCTGATATTTGGCAAGCATCGGTGGAGTCCTTAGGAGGAGCGAAATATTTCGTGTCATTCATCGACAATTACTCCAGGAGAAGTTGGGTGTATCCAATCAAGAGAAAGGCAGATGTTTTTCCAGTTTTCAAAGAATTCAAAGCGCGGGTGGAACTTGAATTTGAGAAAAAGATCAAGTGTTTGAGGACAGATAATGAAGGAGAATACACTGGTGATGAATTTAATAACTTCTGTAAACAAGAAGGTATTAAATGACAGTTCACTGTGACATATATTCCACAACAAAATGGAGTAGCATAGCAGATGAACAGAACTTTATTGGAACGGACAAGAGCTATATTGGCAACTGCAGGGTTGGAAAAACCATTCTGGCCAAAAGCAGTCAAAACCGCCTGTTATGTGATCAATCGGTCACCATCAACCGCAATTGATCTGAAAACGCCAATGAAGATGTGGACAGAAAAACCAGCTGATTATTCTCACTTACATATATTCGGAAGTCCTGTTTATGTTATGTACAACACCCAAGAAAAATCGAAGTTGGATCCGAAATCCAGAGAATGCATTTTCTTAAGGTATGCTGATGGAGTCAAGGGGTATCGCTTGTGGAATCCCACAGCCCGCAAGGTGGTAATCAGCAGGGATGTTGTATTTGTTGAAAATAAGATACAAGCAAAAGAAGGTAGCACTTCAAAAGAAAAATCAGAGACTACTACAGTTGAAGTTGAAGAAATAAAAGAAGTTTCAGTTTCTTCTGAAGCAGCACCAGAGTATGAAGAACAAAAACAAGCTGAGATCGAAACTCCACAAGTTCGACGGTCAACTAGGGAGAGAAGAGAACCAGCTTGGCACTCAGATTATTCTATGGAGAGTAACATTGCATACTGTCTACTAACAGATGATGGAGAGCCTTCAACTTTTCACGAGGCTATGAAAGGCTAAGAATCATCTCTGTGGGTGGCAGCAATGCAAGAAGAAATTGAAGCTCTTCATAAAAATTAAATATGGAATCTTGTTCAATTACCACAAGGAAGAAAGTCCATTGGAAACAAATGGGTCTACAAGATCAAACGCAATGGTAATGATCAAGTGGAGAAGTATCGTGCAAGATTGGTGGTGAAAGGATTCGCTCAGAAAGAAGGTATAGACTTTAATGAGATATTTTCTCCGGTGGTTCGACTCACAATAATTCGAGTGGTACTGGTGATGTGTGCTACATTTGACTTGTAGTTGGAGCAGTTAGATGTCAAAATTGCATTTCTTCATGGAGAGCTTGAAGAAGAAATTTACATGCTCCAACCAGAAGGTTTTGAAGAACAGGAAAAAGAGAACTTGGTTTGCAGGTTGAACAAATCTGTATATGGTCTCAAACAGGCGTCGAGATATTGGTATAAGAGATTTGATTCCTTCATTATAAGCCTTGGATACAACAAACACAGTTCAGATCCTTGTATTTATTACAAGAGATTTGATGATGAAGATTTTGTTATTTTGCTATTGTATGTTGATGACATGTTGGTAGCAGGCCCCAACAAAAATTGTCTCACAAATTTAAATGCACAGTTGGCTAGGGAGTTTGAAATGAAGGACTTGGGACCAGCAAACAAGATTTTAGAGATGCAAATTCACCGAGACAGAAATAATAGAAAGATTTGGCTTTCTCAAAAGAACTACTTGAAGAAAATCTTGAGACGCTTCAAGATGCAAGACTGTAAGTCAATTTCTACCCCACTTCCTATTAATTTCAAGTTATCCTCAAGTATGAGTCCTAACAATGAAGCAGAGAGGATGGAGATGTCTTGAGTTCCGTATGCATCAGCGGTGGGAAGTTTAATGTTCGTCATGGTATGTACAAGACCTGACATTGCACAAGCAATGTGAGTGGTTAGTCGATACATGGATAATCTTGGTAGAGAGCATTGGAATACTGTTAAGAGGATCCTGAGATACATCAAAGGTACCTCAGATGTTGCAATGTGTTATGGAGGATCAGACTTTAATTTTAAAGGTTATGTTGATTCAGATTATGCAAGTGATCTTGATAAGAGCAAGTCCACCACATGTTATGTGTTTACTCTTGCTGGAGGAGCTTTAAGCTGGGTTTTAAAACTGCAATCTATCGTGGCTACATCTACGAGGAAGCAGAATATGTAGCAGCTACACAAGCCAGCAAAGAGGCAATATGGATGCAGATATTACTGAAGGAGCTCGGGCACAAATAAGAGAAGGTTGCTCTATTTTGTGACAGTCAGAGCGCTTTGCATCTTGCAAAGAATCCAACATTTCATTCAAGGACAAAGCACATACGAGTTCAGTATCACTTTGTTCGTTAGAAGGTGGAAGAAGGCAGTGTGGATATTCAGAAAATTCACACTAATGACAACCTAGCAGATATATTTACAAAGCCGATCAACAATAACAAGTTCATATGGTGTCGATCTTCTATTGGCCTAGTAGAAACGTAACATTGCAGCAATTGGGTAGAAAGGATGGTGTGAAGACTTAATTGGTTCTCAATTAAATATTCAAGTGGGAGAATGCAAGAGAAAGAAAGTCAAAAAAAGTATAAAGCAAAAGGAAAAGTCAAAAAAACAACTGCCTTTGCCTTTTTTTTAAAGTCAAAAAAGGGGCACAACTGTGTTTATTTGAAAAACAGCAAAAACGTGTAAGGAAAATGTTGACAAAAATAATGCGTGAAGTTTTTACGCATTTTCTTCTCCTATAAATAGAGGGCCTCTTGCCCTCATTTATAATCATTCTAGAAAGAGAGAGTAAGAATACAAAGAGAGTTATACACCAAGAAAAATATTGTAGTCTTGAGTGTCCTCTTTAGTAGTTGTTCCTTTTACAAGAGAGAACTGTTAATTGTTGTTTTCTCCTTGTATTTGAGAGTTGTGTACTCCATATTAAAATAGTGAGATCCTTCTACCCCGTGGTTTTTTCCTTCTATTAGTTAGAGGGGTTTCCACGTAAAATTCTCGTGTCCAATTTATTTTCATTATTTTCATCATATCAAACTTTAGTTGTGGTGCTTCCTCACCCCAACATAATTAAGTAATTTTCATTGTTTTATCATTTTTTTTGGCAATTCTACATATAAAGTTAGTTAAAAATTAAGATTTACAACAACATACCCAATATAATTTTACCAAGTGGAGATTTGAGTTCAACTTTGTTTTTCACAATACTAAAGGTGCAGAATGACTACATTTAATTTGTAATAAAGGAACGATTAAGACAAAGTAATTAAAGCTTATATCCATGTGAGTCCTGATGCAAAACTATAAGTAGTATCAAATCATAAAATTGTGGAAGATGAACACAACATTTGCTTGAACCAAATTATTTGTCTTCTCAAGAAAATAAAATTATAAGAAAAATGACAAATAAATTGCTTTTGGTGTTTTTTGGCATTCATGAATCATCAATTACTCCGAATAATAAGACCACCAAATCTTAAGAATCTCTTTACAAATCATTTGTATGATTGTGAAAGGGATTTTTAAAAAAAAAAAAATGCTAACACGTGTCATAATTAACATTAAAAGTAAAACTAATAAATTAGAAAATTGAAAAAATTAAGAAAGGAGTTGAAGAAATTGTTGAAATGATTAAACCGGAAAAAGTATTTAATTGGAATACTTGACTAACTGTTTATTAGTTTATTATCGAGTTATCGATTAACTTGTTAAAGAAAAAAATCTCAAATCATTAAGAATCGATAAGTCGATAATAAAAAATAATTAAAATCATTACCGAAATAGCTAAATCAAAAACTCATTACTGATAAACCAATAACTTTTTTTGATTTGAATTATCAGTTTCGATTCGATTTTGAACAGCTTTATACTTCTTCCACCGGAGGGGAACCGAGTCCATATGATATATGTCTAATTAGATAATTTTCCTAGTATAAAATCAACAACATGCTAAAATGTCATTTCTTCCTCAATTTGAACTATCACGATAAGTTCTAAAACACAATGTGGACCTAGGGAAAGTATCGAATCCTAGGCATTTGTGATTGATTACTCATGCTTTTGGTAATACTTCACAGTAGTGCATCTACAGATAATAGAGAATAACGTAATTGTGTCACTAAAGTCTTGATATGATCCAATTCATCAATAAAGGCTTTAATCAATTGCGTTCAAAATCTTCTTGGTGCTTGAATTTGATTGTAAAATGCATAGATGAAAGCGGCAACTATAAGGAGTTGGTGATTTGGCTGAATGCGGCGCCTAATTTCTTGGTACTTTCGGTGGACTTATCATAGTAATCATACAAGCGTTAGTTTTTGACTTGAGATAATTTCAAAGACCTCTTCCCGGATTTGGCTGCATAACACTAATCTCTTTTGTGGTATGAGATATTATATTCACCTTCCTTATTCTGATATTTTTATAATGAAACTAGTTGAAATAATAAAGTCTCCATAATATACCGAAACTATCCTTTTTTGCAACTCCCCATAATCACCTCCCTCTCTCTTATCTTCCTCTTACCGACAACATCATAAGATAATTCAGAATGCTTCTCGAGTACACTTCTGTTAGGGTCGAGAACTCGTGTAGTGTGGAATTTAGTCAAATAATGTTATAATACCAATAGTAAAGACAATACTAAGTTGATAATAACGAAAGTAAAGCAAATAAAGAAGACACACATTTAATGTGGTTCGATCGATGTGACCTAATCTACAGGTGGAGAGGATGATTTCACTATATCAACAAGAGTACAACAAAGAGTACAAAATTAGAGTAAATACTCTAATAAATTCCAAATAATCCCAAAGAAAATAGCCTCACAAGACCACTCCAAAAAAGTGTTCACACAAGTGTTTTCCAACTCTGTTCTCTTACAAAATTACTCTAATGGAAAGACAAGGAAAGAAAGAAATGAAATGTTTTCATTTGCTTCAAGGTGTGTTTCAACTAATGGACAACTTCTCTATTTATAAGGATAAAATGGTTTGCTTGATGTCATGGGTGATATCATTGAAAGATACAAAAATTTAGCATTTCAATGTGAATATATCACTTAGTATGGCTACCAAATCTTTGACATTTATGGCTGCCAAATCTCAACCTTATGGCTGTCAAATCTTTCCCAAATATAGCTACCAAATTTTGACAAATATGATTGTCAAATCTTTGACAAAAGAAGGAAAACTTAAGCCAAAAAATGAAGGTCACATTACAAATCTCTTCCTTGGCTTGAGTTAAATGAAAATATAGTAAATTTGCTCCATCCTATTCGCAAAAAGTCCATATGGGAGAAATTATTCTTCATAAATATAAAGTCAATTATGTTCAAGAAGAGTTTGAACTTGCCGACTGGAACAGACTTCGTGAACATGTCAGCTAGTGTCAATCTTTTTAACAGAAACCCTTCCTTCAACAATGGTTTTCCTGATGAAGTGATACCTGATATCAATATGTTTCGTCCACTCATGATATATTTGATCTTTAGTCAAGTGAATGAAATTTTGACTATCATAGAAAATGATAATACCACTTTGGTGTAAGTTGAGTTCAGTCAAGAGACCCTTCAACCATAAGGCTTTTTTTATCGCCTCGATCACTACCATATAATCTGCTTCGATAGTAGATAAAGCTACTACATATTGTAATGTAGCTTTTCATATGATGGCACAACTACCAATTCAAAAACTAATAGTATGTCAGTGATATTGTTTTATCAAAATCATCTGCATAATCAGAGTCTACAAAACCAATCAAAGTGTTAGCATTTCTCACATACTCCAAACATGCATTTGAAGTGCCTCGCAAGTATTTGGGTACCCATTTCACAGCCTGGCAATGTGCTTTACTAGGGAAAGTCATATATTGACTTATCACACTAATTTCTTGTGAAACATTTGGACTGTACACACCATTGAATATATAATACTGCCAACTGCACTAGAATATGATACTTGTTTTATATACCTCTCTTCTTTCTTTGTCTGTGATGATTGAGCATCTGATAACTTAAAAATGAGCAGCAAGAGGAGTGCTCACTGATTTAGCATCTTTCATATAAAACCTCTCCAATATCTTCTCCAAGTACTTATTCTAGGTCAGGAATAGCCTGGTGGCTACTCGATCTCTTTTGATCTCTATGCCAAGGATTTTTTTAGTAGCTCCCAAATCTTTCATTTCAAATTTACTTTTCAATTGACATTTCAAAATGTGAATTTTTTTCAAATCCTTAGCAACAATGAGCATGTCATCAACATATAACAATAAGTAAAAAAATGAACCAACATTTAACTTTCAAAAGTAAACACAACTACCATACATGCTCCTCAAATAACCATGACCGAACATAAAAGAATCAAACCTCTTGTACCATTGTCTTGAAGACTACTTTAATCTCTATAAACATTTCTTCAATAGGCAAGCATGGTCTTCTTTTACTTCAATTTCAAATCCTTCAAATTGATGCATGTATATTTGTTCCTGAAGTTCACTATGTAAAACAGTTGTCCTAACATCAAGTTGTTCTAATTCTAAATCATACATGACAACTAAGGCAAGCAAGACACGAATAAAGCTATGTTTACCAATAGGTGGGAAAATATCATTAAAATCAACTCTTTATACTTGACTATAGCCCTTTGTAACAAATCGTGCCTTATACCTTGCATCTTCAATCCCTGAAATTCCATTATTTTTCTAATAGCCCTTTGCAATCAGCCATTTGGCTGAATCAACATTAGAAAATTTTTTTGAATAATTTGATGGCTCTCCAATTTCTTCAGTTTCTACTGTAACTAAAAACGAAAATGCAACATAACCTCCATATCTTTCTAATTTTTGAATTTATTTTCTTAATCTGTGTGTGACTATAGAATACTCATTTGGTTCAACTTTAGAAGTCATAACTTCTGGCTCAACTTCTGGAGCTTCAACTTTAGGAATTTCAACTGTGTTTTGCTCCAAAGTTGATGAATTTTGCTTAGAAAAAATGCCAAATTCAATCTCTACTTGCTCATGTATACCCTGGTCGTTATTCATGTTACCGAAACTAAAAGACTCTTTTTGGAGTATAACATAGAGGATTCAAAGGTTAAATCTTTGTTAATTATGAATTTTGGTGATTTGGAATTAGGAAATCAAAGTTTGTATCCTTTCACCTCATATGCATATTCAAGAAAAATACACTTTTTAGCCCTTAGTTCTAATTTTCTATCATTTACATGAATGTACGCAGGATAACCAAAGATTTTTAAATTAGACTAGTTAGCAAGACTACCTGACCATATTTTCTCTGGAGTCTTAAAGTTCAAAAGTGCAGAAAGAGCACGATTGACAATATGACAAGCTAAAGAGACAACCACTACCCAAAAAGCGTTTGTCAATTCAGCATTTGATATCATGCAATGAGCTCTTTTTAAAATAGTTTTATTCATCCTTTCTGCAAAATCATTTTGTTGAGGGGTCATCCTCACAGTGCGATGTCGAGCAATTCTTTAATCTTTACAAAATTCATTGAACTAGTCATTACAAATTTTCAAGCCATTATCTGTTCTAAACCACTTGACATATTTTCCTGTTTGCTTCTCAATAAAAACTTTTCATTGTTTGAATGTTAAGAAAATATTATTTTTATTTTTCAGAAAATAAATCCAAACTTTTCTTGAATAATCATCAGTGAAAGTTAACATATATATAGAACTATCTTTTGACGGGGTACGAGAAGGACCTCAAAGATCTGAATGAATAGAGTCTAAAGTACCTTTTGTTCAATGAATTGCTGGAGATTTGAAGCTGACTCTTTCCTGCTTTCCGAACACACAGTACTCATAGAACTCCATGTTTTTGTTACTTTGGCTACATAGAAGACCTCTTTTTTGAGGATGGAAAGACCTTTCTCACTCATCTGCCCCAATCGAATGTGGTATAATTTGGGAATGTCAGAATTAGATTGAGTAAACACTACAGCAACATCTATAATAGTGGATCACAATAAAGTTTACAACATACCAGATTTACATACTTACATGATCAACAAAGTACCTAGAAAGATTTTCATAACTCCACATTTACTTGTGTATTTGTACCCAAGATATTCTAGAGTACCAATGAGATGAGATTTGCCAATGAGATGAGATTTTTCTTTAAGTTAGGAACATATCAAACATCGGTGAGAGTTCTCACCTGTCACAAATCGAAATCGGGTGTGATGTCACTCGTCTAACCTACCAAGACAAGTCAACCTAAGAGTCTGAATAATTCTAATTAAGCAAAAATAAAAGCGAAAATATAAAGTCAAAAATAATATAAATAAAGATAAGCGAAAAATAGATTCTAAACTACCCAAGACTTGGTGTCACATGTACAAGACACTATTTCAACATAAATGAAAAAGATACTAGTATATATGTCTCAATTCTCAAGTAAAACAAAACATAAAGTAATGAACGTCAAGAGTCTGCCGAAGAGGACAAGCTGCTACCTCTCAAGCGTCCAGAAGCTCGGACTGGTCAAAGAGTACTATAAGCAGGAGGTGCTGGGCTCAAATCCTACACAAATGTAGAAGTAAGGGATGAGCACCAATAACACGGTAGTCAACAAAATGGAAACTAAAACCTAAGTAAATCAATGCGGAATACGGGTACTATTGACATCCCAACCACAATTTTTCATAACTACACACCTACACTCAAACAGCCCAATCTATACAATTTATATCACAATGGTACTAAAAATACTAGACAGTCCACAATAGAAGGGACCAATACATTCTCACCACAATACTCAGGCAAACACATATAATCATTAGGTCATAATGAATCACAAGAATAGATGAATGCAAATGTAAAGTCAAATATTGTGATGCATGTCTGTCATATGATACACATCCACTGATCATCTCAGGCTGGAACCCATGTGGGCCTCACATAGATCATGTATCTATCTAAAATGACCTGTCAATATCTGTCAGAAGAGACCTTGGCTAGAATATCCGCCCGAAGAGACCTCGGCCGCCGGAAGAAACCTCAGAAAATTACCTCGTCTAGTAGAAACCTCAATCCCACTACCCAGTATCTTACTCATATCATTTCAAAGCCATCACGAATACAAAATATGCACAATTAAAGAGTAAAGCAAGATAAATAATCACAACGATGTCATATAAACCACAATCACACAATAAATCACTGTCCCAAAATCCACAACAATTAGACCATTAATCCCTATTCAAATCTACTATAACCCTTAAACTCATATAATTCAATTCAATTTAATGGTCCAACACACCTTAATCCCCTCACATAGGAAATACAAGGTTCAACATACTTAATAAAGGTTAGAATTCCACTAACCTTTGCTAAAACGTCACGAACAATTCGAAAGTACCACTTTTTATCTTCGATGATACTCCAAATTACCACAATCTAATAAACTATAGACTCACAATCACATTTCGAATCTATTGATACTAAAATCAAAAAATTCGAGTGAAAAGGGTAAAATGGTCAAAAATCTCATATCGAAAACCGAATTTGAAATCTAATTATTTTTAGATGAAAATATTCCCCAAGTAACCAGGAATCGAATAGTGAAATCCATTTCAAAAACGAAGTCAAAATGAGTTCAAAATCTTCATTTCTTTTTCAAAAGTTTATGTTCAACAAAACCCAAAACCTCCAATTTGAAATCCACAATTTGAAGTTAAAATATAAAATTATTCATTAGAAATTAAGAAAAAGTGTTAGAAATACATTACCCAATAGTTTTATCATTAAATATCTCGAAGAAATTGCCTAAACCGAGCTTGAAAATGTTAAAAAGAATTATGAAAATAGCTTAAACCTCGTTTAAACTCCTTTTTATGTCGCTTAAGCGAAGGTTCGCTTTTCACTCTTGAGAACCCCTCCTAAGTGAGTCCCTTCGCTTAAGCGATAGATCTCACTTAAGCGGACCCCGCATCAACACCAACAAAAATGGGCTAAGTCAAAATTCAATCCTTAGACCGAACCCTCGGAATTAATTCGGAATCCCGTATACACAAACCATATATGCAATCCTACTAAATTTAATGTTTCAGACACAATGGAACCATTGTAATTCGAATTCAATGCCTCCTGGACCCTGGACCCGATAAGTCACAACTAAACTAGTTTCGGCACTTGAAATATCCAAAATACCGTGGGGACCTCTAAAAATTATAATGAAGCCATTTCTAGCGTTACTTTCACTTCACGAAAATATTGGAACCATCAAAAATCTAATCCGAGCACCCGAACTTCAAATGTTGACCAAAGTCAAACTTGAATCAGTTTTAACTCAATTTCCAACTTCGGACCTAAAGTCAACATTTTAACACCAAATCTGATTTCGATAACTCTCCTACACCAATTTCTGCATTACGTAGCTAATGGAATCGACATAATTCCATTTTGAGATTTAAAACTCCAAATGACTCCAAAACTCAAATTTTTGACAACTTAAGACTTTAGAACCCATTTCCCAAGCAAAACCTCAACATTTCACAAGATTTCTAAACACTAGCTTTCAAACCCAAATAAAAGTGACTCGGAGAAACTAACAGGAGGGGTAAAATGCTAAATTTATAAAAAAATGTCAAAAATGACCTTTAGGATCATTATATCATCCACTACTAAAAACTATGGTCGTCCTCGAACATAAAGCAAGAGACATACTTGGAGTCTAAAAAGGATGGGGGTAACGGGCCCACATGTCTTACTCTAACTCCCAAGTAGCCTCCCCTATGGATTGATGCCGCTACTGGACTTTCACCGAAGCTATCTCCTTAGTCCTCAGTTTCCTGACCTACCTGTCCAAAATAGCCATAGGCTCCTCCTCATATGTTAAATCTGGGTTCAACTCCACTAAATCATGGGAAATCACATGATACTCATCTGTATTTAGCATCGTAGTATCAAGACATGAAATACTGAATGTATCGAAGACAGACTAGGTGGCAAGGCAAGTCTGTATACCACCTATCCCACTCGATGTAAGATCTCAAAAGGGCCAATAAACCTAGGGCTGAGCTTGCTCTTCTTTCTGAACCTCATGACACCTTCAAGGGAGAGACCCTCAACCATACATGATCACCAACCATGAATACCATTGTTATAACCCGTATTTTGCACATTTGGATATTTTGGGATAATTGTAATAAGTTAAGGATAATGCTATGTTTTGATCTTGTTTGATACATAAGTTGGTTATGAAAATTTTGGATGTAGAAATACTAAAAAAGGTTAAGGGCAAAATTGAAATTTCACATAAGTTGGTTATGAAATTTTGGATGTGGAAATATTGGAAAAGGCCAAGGGCAAATTGGAATTTCAAAAAAGAAAAAAGAGGAGTTAGAGGCCAAGTAATGAGTCGTAGGATTCGACTTACTTACGTAAGCTACCAACTTGGAAATCTTACATACTTAAGCTACCTGAGTACATACCAAGCTTACGTAGCAAAGATTGCATGGATTCATAAAAGAAGACGAGATTACAAACCCACGAGGGGAAAAAGAAAGTGTCATGTGGTAGCATGGGAGAGTGTCATGTGGAAGTAGTTGGGAGTGCCACGTGGCAGAAGCTGGAGAAAAGAGAGTGGGGCCCACATGCCATGTGACAGCCCGTGATTAGAGGAAGGGATGTGTTAGCCCAATGAGGGCTTGACACGTGTCACCACTTAGGGCTTGACATGTGGCACCCTTAAGGTGGCCTATATATATATATATATATGTGTGTGTGTGTGTGTGTTTTATGATCATTCTTATCCAAACAACTATTCTTTCTACAAATTTCTAAAGAAAGAAAGAAGAGAAGAAACTAGAGAGGTAGAGAGAGAAGGCCACGGTTTTGGAGAGAAAAAAGGGTAATTCTCTTATTTTGTTCCATGAATCAATTATCTAGAGTATACCATGATGTTATGAAGGTGTTATTAATATAAATTTATGGTTTGGAGCAGTACAAAATATTAGCAAGCAGCCACAAAGTTGTAGGCGTGCTAAAGGAACTTCCAAGTTAAGTTTCAACGAGTTTGACGAGTTTCGGGCAAGGTAAGGGCTTCTCTTTCAAATTTGAGTTCATGATGTTTATATTAGGTATATTAAATGTCTTGAATAAGGTTGAAAGTACAAAAATTGCATAAGAATGATTGACATTAGAAATAAACTAAATTGAAGTGGCTATAGCTAAATCGAAGTCGAGTAGTGGGTTGTCGTTGTGGTGCTGCAGATATAGCTGGTTGGGTTGAGTGTTGAAGGTCTTAAAAGTGTTTTAAAAAGGGTTTGGGTTCTTTTGGTTTCATCCACACGACCCTCCGTTTGGTATGGTTAAAGAGTTTTCAAAATAAAGATTAAAAACTCTATTTTGGTATCGTAAATTTTAAGCTAGTTGTTTGGAGTTGTATTGTGTAATGTTGAGGTGGTTCAATTTTATATATGATGATGTTTGTTGTTGTTGATGTGGTTTTTTACATGGTGGCCGAGTTAAAATGTCGGGGATGTTGAAGTTATAGGGGAGATGCTGCCCGATTTTCGGTAACTTAGGAACTAGTAATGAACTAGTCGAGGGAAATGGATAAGGAAATGACCTCTATGGAGACTTGGTTGTAGAGTTGGAATTGGAAAGTTAAAGGTCATTAACAATAGTATTACTTTTATGTTAAATAGGTTCAAGAGACGACAAGGCGAACGTATTAGGAGTAATCTGTAAGAGGTATGTAAAGCTAACCGTTCCTTCTTTTCGCATGTCTTTGGCATAGGTATGTAAAGCTTATTCTTTCTCTTGGCATGTTTTGACATAAGTATGAAAAGCCCATCTTTATTTTGGCATGGAAACAAATATATGAATTTTATATGATTCCCAGGAAGTTCCTATTCCTAGAGCCACTAGGATGGACAATTTCTTGATTTCCAAAAGATATTTTATTACGCTTTGAGTATATGATTCCAGAAGTTATATTTTGATATAATCCATAGTGACTTTCTAAAGGTACTTGATATGACTCTTTTCTTTATTTTGAATGATAGCACATTTTGATTATTCCATCGAGTCTCAAATATGATTTAAATTGCATATAGTTTCTCACTACTCCACTCATGGATGCCTCAATGCTTCCTTCACTGAGCTCGAGCTAGATTTGTTATCGTGCATACCTATCTACATTATTCACTGTGTCCCGATGTGAGGGGGAAGGTATGCCCTATATATGGGTTTGTGGAGTTATGTTGTGCCATGTACACATATGATATAATATGATGTAATATGGCCATCTGATATGATATGATTTGTTACGGAGATATTCCCTACTCTGGATGTATGCTGTGTTGTGGAGCCAGTGATGGGGTGGCGACCACATTTTGTTCACCGAGTCCCGTAATAGGGCCGGATATGGAATGTGTTTTTCCGCTTGCATTATCAGGGGTTATAAAAAGCATTTTGATATTTCTGGATATTTTACCTTTGTTTTGCATGTTTTATTCTGGTGATGACTTTATTTATTACAGTCCTTGGTTTACATATTCGGTATATTTTCTGTACTGACCCCCTTTCTTCTGGGGCTGCGTTACATGCCCACAGGTACAGACGCTCGATTTGCTGATCCGCTCGCTTAGGACATCCACCTTGTTGGTTGGCAGTGCTCCTTTGTCCGGAGCCCTATTTTGGTACTAACTTTTCTGTTGTATATTTATACGTGATGGTTAAGGGCACGACGGGGCTCTGTCCCGTCATATGATTATGCTATCGTTCTGTAGAGGCCTGTAGACTTGTGTTGTGGGTTCTGTATATGTGTTTTGGGCTTGTGTTCAGTGACGGCCTTAACGGCCTTCGTGTGCTACATCTATTTTCGTATGCTCTTTAGTGATCTCTTTTGATTTCTGCATTTGTTCATTCTGCTAACACGCTAAGTGGGGCTAAGGGTACGTATGGGTGCCCAACTCGGGCATTAGTCACGGCCTATGGAGTTGGGTCGTGACAACCATGGGTCAAACCCACCTGTCAGCATAGCTCTTTTGGCGACTCTGAGCTTTCAACAACCTACCCTGAATCAGCCAAACCCGTTTTATGGAATCTCAAAGAAAATTGGTGTCTAGGCTACCCACCGCCAAAGAATAAAACCAGCTAATAGGCGATCTACATCTCTATCCATACAAGGCCTCAAAATGAGCCATCTAGATGTTGGAATGGTAATTGTTGTTGTAAGCGAACTCCGCCAGGGGGAAGTGTTGATCCCACCGAGCACCAAAATCAATCACATATGCCCGTAGCATATCCTCAAGTACCTGAATAGTCCTCTCAGACTGTCCACCAATCTCAAGGTAGAATGAAGTACTCAGGTCCAATCGGGTACCCAATTCACGCCACACGGCCTCTAAGAAGTGAGATATGAATAATGAGCCCCGATCCGATATGACGGAAATAGGAACTACATAGAGTCTAACAATCTTGACTAATATAGAGCTGGGCTAACCTATCCGCCGTGAAACTAACCTTAACCGGAATAAAATGAGCCGATTTGGTCAATCGATCGACCACAACCCAAATGAAATCAAAACCTCCCACGTTAGTAGGAAAACCCACCACAAAATCTATCGTAATCCTCTCCCACTTCCAAGTGGAAATTGGCATCCTTTGAAACTCATCCCTGGGTCTCTAGTGCTCACACTTAACCTGCTGGCATGTCAAATACTTAGACACAAACTCGGCGATGTCCTTCTTTATACCACACCACCAGTAGTGCTGACTCAAGTTAAAGTACATATTTGTTTCTCCCGAATGAATAAAATGTTGAGTGCAATGGGCCTTCTCAAGTATTAATATGACCAACTCACCCACATTGGGCACACAAATGCGACTCCCAATCCTAAAAACACCCTCCGTATCAAGCATTGCTTCCTTATCTTCCTCTCTCATTACCTTATCTCGAAAGAGGGACAACTTCTCATCCTCAAACTACTTCTCTCGAATATGATCCATCAAAGAAGAGCGGGCCTCTAAAAAAGCAAGCACCCGCATCTCATTAGAAAGCTGCAATCTCACCAATCCATTGGCTAATCTTTGAACATCTCTAACCAACGGTCATTCCTCAGCTCGAATAGCTGCAAGACTTCCCATGCTAGAAATATTCCTACTTAATGCATCGGCCACCACATTGGCCTTCCCGGGGTGATATAGGATAGTCAAATCATAATCCTTCAGAAGCTCCACCCACCTCATTTGCCTCAAATTCAAGTCTCGCTGGCTGAAGATGTATTGTAGACTCTGGTGATCAGTTAATATTTCACAATGAACTCCATACAAATAATGCCGTCATAACTTCAAAACAAAGATAACTGCAGCCAACTCTAAATTATGGGTGGGATAGTTAGTTTCATGAGTCTTTAATTACCTCGAAGCATAGGCAATCACCTTCCCTTTTGCATCAGCACTCCACCTAAGCCTACTCCTGATGCATTACAATACACGGTGAAGACAACACCCTACTTAGGCAATACCTTGAGCTTTTGGAAGGTCTCCTCACACTCATCTGACTAATGAAATACCATATTCCTCTGAGTGAGCCTTTTCAATAGAGCTGTTATCGTGGAGAAACCCTGGATAAAATGGCGATAATACCCTACCAAACCCACAAAACTACAAATATCTGTAGCTGAGGTGGATCTAGTCCATCCTCGGACCACCTTAATTAGAAAAGCCACCTAACTCAACCAAAACTCACACTTGGAGAAGATGCCATAAATTTTCTCCTCCCTAAGCCTCTGGAGCACAATCCTCAAGTGTTGCACATGATCTACCTCAGTCTTGGTGTAAACCAAGATATCATCAATGAATACAATTACAAAGGAATCCATATATGGATGAAAGACCCCATTCATCAACTCCATGAATGTTGTAGAGGTGTTAGTCAGCCCAAAAGACATAACAAGGAACTCATAGTGGCCATATCTGGTCTGAAAGGCTGTCTTTGGAATATCTAAAGGCCGAATCCACAACTTATGATAACCAGATCTCAAATCAATCTCAGAGAATAAGGCCGCTCCTTGAAGCTGATCAAATAAATCATCGATAAGGGGAAGAGGGTATTTTTTCTTGACAGTCATCTTGTTCAACTGCCTATAGTTGATACACATCCTCATAGACTTGTTTTTCTTCTTCACAAATAGCACCGGGGCACCCCAAGGCAAAACACTAGGGCGAATAAACCCTTTACTCAATAAATCCTGAAGCTATCCTTTAGCTCCTTCAACTCAGCTGGAGTCATACAATAAGGAAAAACAGAAATAGGCTTGGTGCCCAGCTCAAGGTCAATAGCAAAGTCAATATCTCTATTAGGTGAAACCCTGGAAGATCAGTAGAAAATACATCCATAAACTCTTGAACTACAGGAATAGACTCCATAGAAGGAGGATCAACATTAGTATCACGAATAAATGCTAAATACTCTAAACAACCCTTATCGATCAACCGTTGGGACCGAATACAAGAAATAACCCTACTAGGATAGGAACCACTTGATCCCTTCCACTCTATCCGCGGTCCACCAGGCATAGCTAATATCACCGTCTTGGCGTATCAATCAAGAATAGAACGATACAGATATAGCTTATCTATACCCAAAATGATATCGAAGTCTACCATATCAAGGATAATTATGTCCACCCACATCTTATAACCCGCCAAAGACACAAGACATGATCGGTACATCCGATCCACTACTAAGGGCTCTTCTACTGGGTAGAAACATGTACGGGAATATGCATATGATCACATAGAAAGTCAAACCCAGAAGAGAAATATGGTGACACATATGAATAAGTGGAGCAGGGATCAAATAACACAAATGTAGGGCAATGAAAAACCGGAATAATATTTGTGATGACTGCATCAGATTCCTCAACCTCAGGTCTACCTAGAAAAGCATAACAATGAGCTTCCCGTCCGCCACCTTTTTGGGCAACTCCTCTACCAACCTTTTGTGCTAAGGCATCACGCACTCCACTACCTCTAATACAACCACTTTTATTGGACTGACCCCTAACACGACCCCAAGTTGGTGGGGCTGAACGTTTGACCGGTGGCATTGGACCTCTAACTAGCGTTGCTATGTAAGTACAGTGTGGACCTGAATAAGTCTTTATGGGGCACTATCGAACCACACACCCAAAACACAAACTCAGAACAGACGGCTAATGTGGAGAAATAGGAGGGATATTGTAAGCACCTCGATGGCAGGTCTATACTGTGAACCGAATAAACCCTGACCTAAACTGTATGAACCACGATAACCCTATCCTCCCTTAGATACTGGCATAGAGGCATGAACATTCCCTCTACACTAAAAGGAAACACCTCCTTTGTAAGAACCTCTACCTCCAGATAAGGTACTGAAAATTATCTCAAAGCACGCACCCTCTTAGTATCCCCTAACTCTTCCTTCTCCATTAACTCTGCCTCCTTGGCGGCACTAATCACAGACTTAAAGGAGGCTCTATCTCTAGATACCTAGAATATTGATTGCCTGATAGAATAAGTCAAACCCCTCACAAAATAGGGAACCCTCTCAGTCTCATCAGGGATGATAATGATGGCATGTCTGGCTAGCAGACAAAAGCGAACCTTATACTCAGAAACGGGCATCCCATCCTGCCTCATGCTCTAAAATCTGAGGTGACTCTCCTCTCTCACACTCCAAGGGATGAAATGATCATAAAAAGAACTGTTGAACGACACCCAAGTCATTGGAGGAGATCCAACTGGTAACAATCCAGAATATGTCCTCCACCACTCTTTAGTTGGACCACGAAGCTGAAGAGTAACATAATGAACACCGTAGGACTCAGCCAATGCAACTGTCTCAAGCAACTCCCTGCAGATGGTCAAGAACTCATATGCATCCTCGGACTTGCCACCCTAGAACTGAGGTAGGTCCATCTTCTTGAACTTCTCATAATGACGTTGCTCATCCTCAGACAATGCAGCTACTGGTGCGTCCTGAACCTCAACTACTGGGATGGAAGAACCTTATCTATGGGGACTACTAGCGGCTGTCCCGCCTGTCTCTGAACCTCAAGAGCCTGCTGTTGGTCTGGAACTTAGACCCTCATTCGAGTCTGTGAGGTATCGAGTGTGTCTACTGCACTGCTAGTCTGTGCTATAGTCTCGAGCATGCCCAACACCCTCAATAAAGTGCTATGTAGTAATGGTACTGCCGCATACTTAAGAGGAACCTACTCCCCTCTGGCCTCTGTCACTGGCTCAGGGTAAATACCCCTCTCATGATCCCTAGCTAGTTCCACTCCTCGGCCCCGGCCTCTACCTTGGCTTCTAGCCTTTCCTCTACCTCTACCCTGAGTTGGGGTCTCAATAGCAATCTCGGGAGCTGGCTTTCCTCATCCAGTAGAAGTTGATGCTCGAGTCCTAGCCATCTACCGAAAGAACACAAAATAACTCATCCCTTATACAAGAACCCACACATGACATAATTGAAAAAAATAAAAGAGAATTTCATAACAGTCTTTATATCCCCTCGAAGATAAATAACAGAAGATTCTGCACCATTTTTCAAGGCTCTACTAGACTGGGCTTGTACACATGTGAGACCTATGAACCTTGGTTCTGATACCAATTTTTTACAACCCGAAATCGGGTCTGATGGCACTCACCTAACCCACCAAGATGAGTCAGCCTAAGCAAAAATAAAAGTAGAAATATAAAATCTAAAACGATATAAATAAGGATAGGCAGAAAACAGATTCTAAACTACCCAAAACTTGGTGTCACATGTACAAGCCACTATTTCAACAGAAATGAAAAAGATACATGTATATATGTCTTAGTACTCAAGTAAAACAAAACATAAAGTAATGAATTTCGAAAGTATGCTGAAGAGGGCAAGTTTCTACCTCTCAAGCATCAAGAAGCTCGGACCGGTCAAAGAGTACTATGAGTAAGAGGTGTTGAACTTAGATCCTACACAAATTTAGAAGAAAGGGGTGAGCACCAATAACACGGTACTCAGCAAAATAGAAATTAAATCCTAAGTAAAGTATGCGTAACACGGGTACTCTTGACATCCCAACCACAATCTTCCATAACTACACACCTGCAGTCAGACAGTCCAATCTATATAGTTTATATCACAATGGCACTAAAAATACTAGATAGTCCATAATAGAAGGCACCAAGACATTCTCACCACAATACTTAGGCAAACACATATAATATAAGGTCATAATGAATCACAGGAATTAATGAATGCAAATGCAATGTCAAATATCGTGATGCATGTCTGTCCTATGATACACGTCCGCTGATTACCTCAGATCAGAACCCATGGGAGCCTCACATAGACCATGTATTCATTGGAAATGACCTCGGCTAATATCTTCTAGAAGAGACCTTATCTAGAATATCCGCCGAAAAAGATCTCGGTCACCAAAATAAACCTCAGAAAATTACCTCGACCGATAGAAACCTCGATCCTAATATCCAATACCTTACTCATATTATTTTTGAACCATCACAGATACAATATATGTATAATTAAAGAGTTAAGCAAGATAAATAATCATAGTGATGTCATATAAACCACAATCACACAATAGATCACTGTTTTAAAATCCACAACACTTAGAATTCCTATCCAAATCCACTATCACCCTTCTACTCAAATAATTCAATTCAATTTAATGTCCTAACACACCCTAATCCCCTCACATAGGAAATACAAGCTTCAACATACTTAACAAATGTTAAAATTCCACTTGCCTTAGCCAAAATGTCACAAACAATTCGAAATCGCCACTTTTCCTCTCTGAAGATACTCCAAATCACCATAATCTAATAAAATATAGACTCACAATTACATTTTTAATCTATTGACACTAAAATCAAGAAAAGGGTAAAATGGTGAAAAATCTCATATCGAAAACCAAACTCAAAATTTGATTATTTTTAGATGAAAATATTCCCAAAGTAACCTCGAATCTAATGGTGAAATCCTTTTAAACAACGAGATCAAAAGGAGTACAAAATCCCCATTTCTCTTTCAAAAGTTCATGTTCAAGAAAACCTAAAATCTCCAATTTGAAATCCACAATTTGAAGTTAAAATATGAAATTATTCAATGGAAATTAAGGAAAAGTGTTAGAAATACATTACCCAATAGTTTTGTCATGAAAAATCTCGAAGAAATCGCCTAAACCAAGTTTGGGATTATTTAAAAAATGATGAAAATACCTTAAACCTCGTCTAAACCCCTTTCTGATGTCGCTTAAGCAGTAGAATCTTCGCTTAAGCGAAGGTTCGCTTTAGCGAACCTGGTTTGCTTTTGCGAACCTCACCTAAGTGAGTCCCTTCACTTATGTGATGGGTCTCGCTTAAGCGAAGGTTCACTAAAGCGAACTTGGTCCGCTTAAGCGGACCCTGCATTAGCACCAACAAAAATAGGCTAAGTCACAATTCAATCCTCCTATCAGACCCTCGAGATTTGTTCGGAATCCCGTATACACAAACCATATATGCAACCCTACTAAATTCAACGTTACGGATTCAATGGAACCATCAAAATTTGAATTCGAGGCCTCCTTGATCCGAGACCCGATAAGTTGCAATTAAACTAGTTTCGACACTTGAAATACCCATAATACCCTCAAAACCTCTAAAAATTATAACGAATACGAGCACCTGAACTTCAAATGTTGACCAAGGTCAAACTTGAACCAAGTTAACTCAATTTTCAACTTCGGACCTAAATTTCATGTTTTAACTCTAAATCTGATTCCGACAACTCTCCTAGACCAATTTCGTATTTTAGAGCTGATGGAATCAAAAGAATTTCATTCCGAGACTCGAAACTCCAAAACTCAAAATTTTGACAACTTAAGACTTTAGAATCCATTTCCAAAGCAAAACCTCAACTTTTCACAATATTTTTAAAAACTAATTTTCAAAACCAAACAAAAGTGACTTGGAGAAACTAATGGGAGGGATAAAATGGTAAATTTATCAAAAATGTCAAAAATGACCTTTAGGGTCATTACATCACTAGAACATCATGCATTGTGATTTGGATTATCCCTTTACCAACAACTGTGCACGGAGAATTGTTTTCCATCAAGACAACTCCATCTCCAATAGATTGAAGACGAGAGTGAGGTACAATAAGACCATTTCTGTCCACCGCCCTTCTCACGGAGCCATACATAGACTTTACCACTCATATAGCTCCCAGCCAACAAGCAGTTAGCCTTCCTCTATAAGGAATGGAAGTGTGGATGAATCGACCTCAAATATAGCATTGTTTTTGTACACAAGTTGCAAATATTTAGTTACTAAGATCTGATTATGAGTTATTAAATGGTAAGATGAATAAAAATTCTCAATTGGAAGGCATGTTCCTAAAGGGCCCAATGAATTCCCAATTGAAATTAGGGAATCTTTTTTAATTGATTCTTTTATCACAATGTGATATTTTACATCCTTGAATGACCCCATTCAAGAACAATTTTGTATGTGGTAAACAAAATCTTTTTGGAACACATATGATAGGAACAATCCGAATTCAAAATCCACTCATTGTTAGATTTAAAATTATTACCAGTAGCTAAAAATATTGTTTCCTCAGACTCATCTTTAACTACACTTGCTTCAACGGAGTTTGTATTTTGGTGCTCATTTTTGTTTTCCTTATGCTTTTTCTTATTTTCCAACTTATGGCATTCAAAATTAATATGACATTTCTTATGACAATTTTTGCACACCACATTTCTGTAGATGGACTTTGACCCTAATTTAGACCTCGCACTACTTGATTATTTAATATTAGATCTACCTCATACAAATAAATTTTTCCCATGGGTTTCATTAATTTTCCTAGTAATATTTTTATTTATCTGTTCTTTTGATTTTAAAATAGATTTAATTTTTCTGTAAGAAATATTATTCTTTGCATAAAGTATAGTATCTCTAATATGCTTAAATGATTGGGGTAAAGAAATAATAAGAAGAAGGCTTAATTCTCATCATTAACTTCAGCATTAATATTACTCAAATCCATAAGGATAGAATCGAATACATCAAACTAAACTCAGATGGTAGTGCCTTGACCAATCCAGGTAGAATTGGAGCAGGTGGTATTCTAAGAGATCACATTGGGGATCTTATCTTTGCTTATTCAACTCCATTGGAAAGGGAACTAATAATCAGTCTGAGATTGAAGTAGCTATTTTTTGATCTTGCCTGCTGCATACAATTGGGATACTTGCAGGTAATTTTGAAAGTGGATTTGGAACTCTTGGTTAGATGGATCACTCAGCAAATTAATCCACTATGGAGTAATATTCAACCACCGGATAAGTTAATCAACCTTATCAGTAAACTAAGTAAATTCAAGTGCATTCATACTCTTAGGGAAGCTAACTACACTGTCAAAATATTATCCAAACATAGACACTCCTTCAATAGTCCACGACTCTATTTCAAAAGACAACAACTTCCTGATGATACTAAATCCTATCTCCACTTGGACAAAATTGGAATGGCTAACTGCAGAAGAAAGAAGATGAAAAGGATCAAGGAACCCCCTCAGATATTTAAAATACTACTGGAGCACTTGTCTAATGTTGTTAACATTAGCTATTTTTGGTGTTACTCAGACTTCTTCATTTAAGTTTTTTTCTATTTTGTAGTTATAGCTTCTTTGAAGGTGTTTTATTATATTTTATTTATTGTAAGGGGAGTCTCCTTTATTTATGTTTTCCTAGATTCTTTGTATTGAGAGGAGTCCTCTCTTTTAGGTACCTAGACTCTAGGTTTATCTTTATAGTATTGGAGATGAGTTGACCAACTTTAGTAAGATAGCCGACTTATGAACCATCATAGGATCAGAGGTAAGGTTTTATGTCCCCCTCCTTGTACTTTTGTGTTTTTGTTATTAACGTTAAGGCCTGGAGGTGTTGCTAAGCCCCTGACCCCTCCAAGGGTCGTTAAAATAAAAAAAGATACATCAAGATGTGAGAGTATAGAAGTACTTTCTATCATACCAAATTTGTAAAACTTTTGCTTTAGGTAAAGTCTGTTTTCCACTGTTCTCTTCATATACAAGGTTTTAGTTTTTTCCATATGCATTTGGTTGTGATTTATGCAAATACTTCACGTAAAACTTCATTTGAAAGATTTAAAATGATACATGATTTTGTCTTTTTATCTATTACGGCAAACTCTGTGTCCATCATATTTTCTATCTTATTCTCCTTTTCTTTCAGTGTTATATCTACGTCATCTTGAATTAGGATAGCATCCATCTTTAATTTCCACATCCCAAAGTTTGAACTCCAATCAAATTTCTCAACGCAAGTCTTTGTTATTGTCATTTTTGGATACTAAAATTAACTCGATTAGATCCAGCTTTGATACCAAATTGTTAGCATCGAGAACTTCGATAGTGCGTAATTTAGCCAAATAATATTATAATGACAATAGCAATAGTAAGTTGATAATAACGAAAGTAAAATAAATAAAGAAGACACAAATTTAACGTAGTTCGACCAGTGTGACCTAGTCCACAGACGGAGAGAAGAATTTCACTATATCAACAAGAGTAAAAAAGAAAGTACAAAATTAGACTACATACTCTAATAAATCCCAGATAAACCCAAGAGAATGGCCTCATAAGATCACTCCAAATAAATAGTTCACATAAGTAGTATTTTTCAATACTCACTGTAACACCCCTCAAAATTTTTCCCTAAGATTCGGACCTTTCTTGTGTTTGGGTAGGGTTGCACTCGAGTATTGTGGAGCATTCGCATGAGTAAGATGCGTCTTTGAGAAGTTTAACAGCGTTAGAGGTGACGTGGGGTCATAAAGGACCCCTAGGACTAAATCGAATCCAAAATATTCATCGTGGCTAAGTTTGAGGAGGAGTTCGCATGAGGGGTTGACTTCTAATAACCCTATCTTTTGAAAGACGACAATCTAGGTGGCCCACGATCCATTAAATCAAAAGTCGTCGAGTTTTCTTTCCAATGCCACCAAGATTGTAAATTTTGGAGTTCGGAGTCGAAAAATATGGCGATCCCAAGACGAACTAGCATGGCAGGAATTTCATTTTTGGCCTGGGTTGCAACTGCTGGGGAAATGGCCTTGGCGCTGTAAGGGCGCGATGCGCCACTATCGCGCCAGAAATATGCCTTACTAGTTTGGTCCTTGACGCGATGCGCCAATAAAAGTTGTGCAGGGTTTTTAAGGCTAAATTTCCAGAACCCAAGAAATATGGCCTTGGCGCTATAAGGGCGCGACGCGCCACTATCGCGCCAGAAACATACCTCAGTAGTTTGGTCTCTGGCGCAGCGCGCCACTACGAGGTGTGCAGGTTTTTAGGCGTACTCGACCTGGCGCTGCAATGGCGCGATGCGCAACTATCGTGCCAGGTGTATTTTTGCTTATTTTTCAGAACTTTTGAGAAGGGGCAATTTGGGAACTTACCCAAATTAAATATGTATTACCCTTGGTCTTTGGGGAACACATTTGCAGTCTCACTCTCTCTCTTAAAGCCCTAGGAGCTTCTCTCTCTCTCTCTCTCTCTCTTCCTCTTCTTCTCCATTTCCAACAAGAAAAGTTCCAAGAGCTTCAAGATTTGAGTCCTTCATTGAGGACCCAACAATAAGGTTTCTTCAAGCATCTATTCTAAGGTATGTAAGGCTATCCAAAATATGGGTTGAGTCCACCCATGTGCCCTATTCTTGCTTTGAGGTTAGATATCCATGAAAATAGAGTTCCTTAGTATGGTTTATGTTTGAATGAGTTTTATCCCCTATTCATTTGATCCTATATGTGTTGATGTTGATGAAATAAGAAGTTCCTAAAAATGAGCCTTTATGTGAGTATGAGCTGATGAAGATGAGTTGTTAAGTATGTTTATTGATCTTTTTGAGTATGTAGATTATGATAAAGGATGTTATTTTCTTTAAAATGTTGTCTATTATAAAGTATGAACGGACGCGGCAACAACGTCGGTTTGTTGTACTTTCACTGGCTCATAAGTGATGGTTGTCGGGTAAGAGAAACTCCCAAATAGGCCTTGATAGTACTCTGAGTCAGATTGAGTTGAATTATATGTGATTGGTCCCGTCTAAATCATATTCTTGTTTAGACTTAGGACATTTGATTGAGTTGTTATCCCTCTTGAGTTGAGATTCTGAGTTGATTGATTTTCCTTGATGTTCGTGGTATTCGGCCATTTTACATACTCATACATTCCATGTACTGACGTTATTTGGCTTGCATCGTTTCATGATGCATAGACAGGTACTAGAGATCATCAACCGGCGCTCCATTGAAGATCCGCATACACTCCTAGCTAGTTGGTGAGTCCTCTTAGTTTCCGAAGGATGTTGAGCTTTCTTGTATAGTTTTGTTGTCGTTTCCTTGTTGATTCTTGGTAGGTATGGGCTTGTCATGGGCACCTCTTAGACTTTGATAGAGGCTTCATAGACTGGAGTGTGGGGAGGTTGAACTGTTATTTTGAGGAGTCTTATTATATTGTTTTGTTGGATTGTAAATGCTTGGCCTTCGGCCCCATATATGAATAGTATTTCATTAATTGAGTTTTCCACTAAAAGAAGGTGATTGAAGGAATGTGTAACTGGACCAGGTGGTTCGCTCGGAGGTCAGAAATGGCCTTCGAGTGTCGTCCATGCCTAGGGTACCCTCCCGGGGTGTGAAAAACATGGTATCAGAGTCCAGAGTTCAAGTTTCCTAGGGAGTCTATGAAGTCGTGTCTAGTAGAGTCTTGCTTATGGGTGTGTTGTGCACCACACTTATAATCAGGAGGCTATAAGACATTAGGAATTGTTTCACTTCTTTCATACTCTGAATTCGTGCGATAGAGTTAAACTCTATAAAACTCCTTTCTAATTCGTGCATTTATACGTTACAGATAATGCCTCCTAAACGTACCACTACCAGAGGAATATTGATAACGCCGAGATGCCACAGTTAGAGGTACGCCCGGCAAGGGTTAGAGGCCGACCTATGAGATATGCGGAGGCACCTTAAGTGCCTGCTACTCCACCTGCGCCCACATTAAAGGTAGAATTTCATAGGGCGATTGCAGTGCTCACGCAATTAATGGCTGCCCGAAGTGGTAATCAGAGTTCGCCAACTCTTAGCTCTAGTTCCCAAGAGCCATCTGTTGCCACCAGAATTAGAGACTTTCTGAGGATGAATCCACCTGCATTCACAGGTTCTAAGGTTGATGAAGACCCCCAAAACTTTATTAATGAGATGTGGAAAATCCTGAAAGCTATGCATACTACGGAGGTTGAGGGGATTGAGTTGGTGTCTTACCAGCTCAAGGATGTGGCAAACATTTGGTATAACCAATGAGAATAAGGTAGAGGTGAGGATGCTGAACCTGCTAGGTGGGATGAATTTGAGGGAACCTTTCTTGACCACTTCTTTCCCCAAGAATTGAGGGAAGCGAAAGTGGAGGAATTTGTAAATCTGAAACAAGAAGGCATGACTGTTAAGGAGTATAGCCTGAAGTTCATCCAGTTATCCAGGTATGCTCCAGAAATGATCCCAGATGTGAGGTCAAAGATGAGAAAGTTCGTTTCCGGATTAGGGAGGCATATGAAGAAGGAGTGCAAAGCAGCATTGTTGATCTCGGACATGGATATTTCCATATTGATGGTGTATGCTCAACAGCTAGAGGATGAGAAGAGGAAAGACAGAGAGGAGCATCTGAGCAAGAAGGCAAGATCCGTGGGCCATGAGAATGAACAGAGGCAAACCAAGGGCAATGGTCCTTCTTCCAGAAGAGGCCTTCCAACTATGCCTCATCTACCGCTAGTGCACCGATGCCGCAGAACAAGTATGATCGGTAGGGGCAGAGTCACCAGAATTTCAGACCCCATGGTTCTCAATCCCAAACTAGCATGGGTCAAGGTTCGCAAGGAAAGCCACCATGCGTCAAATGTGGTAAGCTTCACTTGGGGGAGTGCAGAGCAGGAAGGATGGGTTGTTATAAATATGGCCAGATAGACCATTTTTAGAAGGAGTGTCCAACATGGGGGAACAGAGCCCAGTTCTCTACCATCGCACCACCAGCTAGGGGAAATCAAAGGGGCACTACTTCAGGTACGAGTAGAGGTACAAACCGCCTATATGCCATGGGTAGTCGCCAAGATCAGGAGAACTCTCCAAACGTCGTGACGTGTATGGTTCGAGTCTCTTCTCTTGACTGTTATGTTTTGATGGATCTGGGTGCCATACTATCTTTTGTAACTCCTTATGTGGCTAGTAAATTCAATAAAATTCTAGAACATCTTCTTGAGCCTTTCAGTGTAGCCACTCATGTCGGTGATTCTGTCTTAGCTGAGAGAGTCTATAGAGATTGCACTGTGTCAATTCATCACAGAGAGACCTTGGCTGACTTGGTTGAGTTAGACATGGTCGATTTTGATGTGATTCTTGGCATGGATTGGCTCTATATCTGTTATGCCTCTATTGATTGTAGAACTCAGATTGTCACGTTCAAATTCCCGAATGAGGCTGTCATAGAGTGGAAGGGTAGTCCTTTTGCGCCTAAGGGTAAGTTTATTTCATACATTAGGGCCAGGAAGCTAATCTCAAAAGGGTATATTTATCACCTTGTCCGAGTGAAAGATGACAATATTAAGTCTCTATCCCTTGAGTCAGTTCCGATTGTCAACGAGTTTCCGGACTTCTTTCCTGAAGATCTATCTGGAGTCCCTCCTGATAGGGAGATCGACTTCGGAATTGATGTTCTTCTTGATACCCAGCCTATCTCAATTCCTCCTTATAGAATGGCCCCAGCTGAGTTGAAAGAGTTGAAGGAGCAGTTGAAGGACTTGTTAGATAAGGGATTTATTAGGCCAAGTGTCTCACCATGGGGAGCTCTAGTCCTATTTGTTTGAAAGAAAAATGGGTCCCTTAGAATGTGCATTGACTACAGGCAGCTGAACAAGGTCACCATAAAGAATAAGTACCCTCTCCCCAGAATAAATGACTTATTCGACCAACTTTAGGGTGTCACTTGCTTCTCAAAGATAGACTTGAGATCCGGCTACCATCAGTTGAAGGTGAGGGAATGTGATATTCCGAAAACCGCTTTTCGAACTCGTTATGGCCACTTTGAATTTTTGGTCATGTCCTTTGGGTTGACAAATGCCCCCGCAGCCTTCATGGATCTCATGAACCGAGTGTTTAAACCATATCTTGATATGTTTGTGATTGTATTCATAAATGATATTCTGGTCTACTCCAAGAATAAAGAGGAGCACGCCTATCATCTTAGAATCGTCTTACAAACTTTGAGAGAGCAGGTATTGTATGCAAAGTTCTCCAAATGTGAATTTTGGCTTGCATCAGTGGCCTTCTTAGGCCACATTGTGTTGGGAGCTGGTATTCAGGTTGACGCTCAGAAGATTGAGGCAGTGAAGAATTGGCCCAGACCCACATCCCCGACGGAGATAAGAAGCTTCTTGGGTTTGGCCGGCTATTACCGAAGGTTTGTAGAGGGGTTCTCAACCATATCATCACCATTGACTAAGTTGACCCAAAAGAAGGCTAAGTTCCAATAGTTCGATGCTTATGAGGAGAGTTTCCAGAAATTGAAGACCAAGCTAACCACTGCTCCTATTCTAACTTTGCCCGATGGAACAGAGGGATTTGTGGTCTATTGTGATGCATCCAGAATTGGTTTGGGCTGTGTGTTGATGCAAAGTGGGAAGGTGATAGCCTATGTTTCAAGACATCTTAAGGTTCATGAGAGGAATTACCCAACTCATGACCTTGAGCTAGCAGTTGTGGTGTTTGCGCTTAAAATCTAGCACTACTACTTGTACGGAGTGTATATTGATGTATTCACCGATCACAAGAGCTTGCAATATATCTTCAGCCGGAAGGAACTTAACCTGAGGCAAAGGAGATGGCTTGAGCTACTCAAGTACTACGATATGAGCATCATCTACCATCCAGGTAAAGCTAATGTTGTTGCTGATGCTCTTAGCAGGTTGTCTATGGGTAGCACTGCCCACGTGGAGGAAAGAAAGAGAGAATTGGCAAAGAAGGTACATAGATTAGCCCGATTGGGAGTTCATCTGGAAGAGAACAATGAAAGAGGAGTTACTGTTCAGGATGGGTCAACATCCTCACTTGTGGTAGAGGTAAAGGAGAAGCAAGACCAAGATCCCGTCCTTCTCCAATTGAAGGGAGTCGTTCACAAACAAGAGGTAATAGTTTTTACCCAAGGGGGAGATGGTGTGTTGAGGTACCAAAATAGATTGTGTGTGTCAGATGTCGATGATGTCCGAGAGAGGATTATGGCCGAAGCGCATAGTTTTAGATACTCTATTCATCCGAGCTTTACAAAAATGTACCATGACTTGAGGAAAATCTATTGGTGGAGTGGGATGAAGAGAGACATTGCAAAATTCATTTCCAAATGCCCGAACTGTCAACAGGTGAAGGTTGAGCATCAAAGGCCATGTGGTTTAGCTCAAAATATAGAAATTCTAGAATGGAAGCGGGAAATGATCAACATGGACTTTATTACAGGTCTACCGAGGTCTCAAAAGCAATACGATTCGATTTGGGTAATTGTGGATAGGATGACAAAATCAGCTCACTTCCTAGCGGTTAAGACTACTGACACCGCAGAAGATTATGCAAAGTTGTACATTCGAGAGATCGTCAGACTGCATGGGGTTCCCTTGTCTATCATCTCAGACAGAGGAGCTCAATTCACTTCCTAATTTTGGAAATCCTTTCAGAAGGGACTGGGTTCGAAGGTGAACTTGAGTACAACCTTCCATCCCCAAACAGATGGCCAGGCAGAGTGCACCATCCAGACATTGGAAGATATGTTGAGGGCATGTGTGCTTGACTTCAAGGGAAATTGAGATGACCACTTACCTCTCATAGAGTTTGCATATAACAATAGCTATCATGCAAGCATTCAAATGGCTCCTTATGAAACTCTGTATGGGAGGAGGTGTAGATCACCAATTAGATGGTTTGAAGTTGGTGAAGCTGAGTTGATTAGGCCCGATTTTGTTCATCAATCCATGGATAAGGTGCGAGTTATTCAAGAGAGGCTAAAGACAGCCCAAAGCCGCCAAAAATCTTACACCGATGTGAGGAGGAGAGACTTAGAGTTTGAGGTGGGTGATTGGGTATACTTGAAAGTATCACCCATGAAGGGCGTCATGAGGTTTGGAAAGAAGGGGAAGCTTAGTCCCCGGTACATTGGTCCTTACCAAATTTCGAGGCGGATTGGGAGTGTTGCCTATGAGTTGGAGTTACCCTTAGAGCTAGCCTCTATTCATCCAGTATTCCATGTTTCGATGTTGAAGAAGTGCTTAGGCGATCCTTCGTTGGTAGTCCCCATTGATAGCGTTGGAATTAAGGATAGCTTGTCTTATGAAGAGGTTCCGGTCCAAATTCTTGATGCCAAATTTGCAAATTGATAAACAAAGAGGTCGCCTCAGTCAAGGTCCTATGGAGGAATCAATTTGTTGAGGAAGCCACATGGGAAGCGGAGGAAGCCATGAAATCTAAATATCTACATCTATTTGTGCCTACCGAGGAGAATCTTGAAGGTAATGTCCATTTCCTTGACTTGACTTCGTTGGTGCATTTTGAGTTTTGATTGATAATTGTTTGAGAATTTGTTTGGTTGAATGACTGAAATTTTGATTGTGATTTGCACCCCGAGTCTATTCTTGATTTCTCGTCATTCGAGGATGAATGATCCCAAGGGGGATATAATGTAACACCCCTCAAAAATTTTCCCTAAGATTCGGACCCTTCTTGTGTTTGGGTACGGTCGCACTCGAGTATTGTGGAGCATTCCCGTGAGTAAGATGAGTCGTTGAGAATTTTAGCAGCGTTAGAGGTGACGTGGGGTCATGAAGGACCCCTAAGACCAAATCGAATCCAAAAGATTCGTCGTGGCTAAGTTTGAGGAGGAGTTGGCATGAGGGGTTGACTTCTAACAACCCTATCTTTTGAAAGACAACAATCTGGGTGGCCCACGACACATTAAATCAAAGGTCGTCGAGTCTTCTTTCCAACGCCACCAAGAATGTAAATTTTAGAGTTCGGAGTCGAAAGATATGGCGATCCCAAAATGAACTAGCACGGCAGGAATTTCATTTTTAGCCTGGGTTGCAACTGCTGGGGAAATGGCCTTGGTGCTGTAAGGGCGCGACGCGCCACTATCGCGCAAGAAACATGCCTCAGTAGTTTGGTCCTTGGCGCGATGTGCCACTAAAAGTTGTGCAGGGTTTTTCAGGCTAAATTTCCAGAACCCAGGAAATATGGCCTTGGCGCTATAAGGGCGCAACGCGCCACTATCGCACCAGAAACATGCCTCAGTAGTTTGGTCTCTGGCGCGGCACGCCACTACGAGGTGTGCAGGTTTTTAGGCGTACTCGGCCTGGCGCTGCAATAGCGCGATGCGCCACTATCGCGCCAGGTGCATTTTTGCCTATTTTTCATAACTTTTGAGGAGGTGCAATTTGGGAACTTACCCAAATTATATATGTATTACCCTTGGTCTTTTGGGAACATATTTTGCAGCCTCACTCTCTCTCTAAAAGCCCTAGGAGCTTCTCTCTCTCTCTCTTTCTTTTCTTCTCCATTTCCAACAAGAAGAGTTCCAAGAGCTTCAAGATTTGAGTCCTCCATTGAAGACCCAACAACAAGGTTTCTTCAAGCATCTATTCTAAGGTATGTAAGGCTATCCAAAACATGGGTTGAGTCCACCCATGTGCCCTATTCTTGCTTTGAGGTTAGATGTCTATGAAAATAGAGTTCCTTGGTATGGTTTATGTTTGAATGAGTTTTGTCCCCTATTCATTTGATCCTATATGTGTTGATGTTGATGAGCTAAAAAGTTCCTAAAAATGAGCCTTTATGTGAGTATGAGTTGATGAAGATGAGTTGTTAAGTATGTTTTATTGATCTTCTTGAGTATGTAGATTATGATAAAAGATGTTATTTTCTTAAAAATGTTGCCTATTATAAAGTATCGATTTAAAGTCTTGAAGTTATGATGAGTCTCAAAGATTTCTCAAATGGATGGAGGAAATGATTGATTATGTTTATATGTTGCCATAAATGTGCATTTAAATTTCTTTTGAAAGATATGATTGAGATTGATCGGATAGTACGATTTGGAAGAGATTTGATTGTGATGGAGTTTATGAGTTGACAAGGTTGTAATGAGACTTGTCGATATGATTTGATTGAGTTGATTGGATGGAGTTTTATGAGCATTGAGTCTTGGGAGGAGTATCGAGCACCGAATTGGGCAAGAGTATAGTCCATACTCGAACCCAATAACTGTCCATACTCGAACCCAATAACTGCGTCGCCAAACATAGGGGGATGGAACCGTTAAAGTCGGATGCTTCCTCGAGAGATTTGTCCTGATATTATAATACCTGGTTGGATTGGATCCATGATTGGTTGATTCGTTCATACCCTGGCAAAGTATGAACGGACGCGGCAACAACATCGGTTTATTGTACTTTCACTGGCTCATAAGTGATGGTTATCGGATAAGAGAAACTCCCAAATAGGCCTTGATAGTACTCTGAGTCAGATTGAGTTAAATTATATGTGATTGGTCCCGCCTAAATCATATTCTTGTTTAGACTTAGGATATTTGATTGAGTTGTTATCCCTCTTGAGTTGAGATTCTGAGTTGATTGATTTTCCTTGATGTTCGTGGTATTCGGCCATTTTACATATTTGTACATTCCATGTACTGACGCCATTTGGCCTGCATTGTTTCATGATGCATAGACAGGTACTAGAGATCATCAACCGGCGCTCCGTTGAAGATCCGCGTACACTCCCAGCTAGTTAGTGAGTCCTTCTAGTTTTCGAAGGATGTTGAGCTTTCTTGTATAGTTTTGTTGTCGTTTCCTTGTTGATTCTTGGTAGCTATGGGCTTGTCATGGGCACCTCTTAGACTTTGATAGAGGCTTCATAGACTGGAGTGTGGGGAGGTTGAACTGTTATTTTGAGGAGTCTTATTATATTATTTTGTTGGATTGTAAATGCTTGGCCTTCGGCCCCCATATATGAACAGTATTTCATTAATTGAGTTTTCCGCTAAGATAAGGTGATTGAAGGAATGTGTGACTGGACCAGATGGTTCGCTCGGAGGTCAGAAATGGCCTTCGAGTGTCGGCCACGCCTAGGGTACCATCCTGGGGCGTGACACTCACTCTCTTACGAAATTACTCTAATGGAAAGACAAGGAAAGAAAGCAATGGAATATTTTCATTTGCTTCAAGGTGTGTTTCAACTAATGACCAACTTTTTAATATATAGAGATAAAATAGGTTGGTTGATGTCATGGGATGATACAAAAATTCAACATTTCAATATGAATTATGAATATATCACTTATTATGGATATCGAAACTGTGACATTTATGGCAGTCAAATCTCAACTTTATGGCTGTCAAATCTTTGACAAATATAACTGTCAAATGTTCGACAAAAGAAAAAAAACTTAAGAAAAAAAATGTAGGTCACATTACAACTTCCAATAGGAACTAATATGTTTGTATTCACTTTGCATTTTCTTGGCTTGGACTTGTCACATAACAAAAAGGAGCTACTAAAGCAAATGACTTTTTTAGCTTTAGCTATTTCTTTTGTAGTATAATTTTGACGAAATAGTCTGATTGTCCATTATACTTGTATTAATTTGTATTTTGAATTCTCTTACTCAATTGTTTGCCAACTGAACCCTTAAATTCATCAAAATAAAGTATTTTAAACCCTTTTCTCATTTGATGTGTGTGTGTAATCCAATCGATTACAGTGTAACTCCATGTCAATTTTCAATGACAAGTGTAATTCCACAATATTTTTCAGTGACCCATAAGAAATTAAATGTTAAAAATATTTTTAAAAAATCAAATATGCTCTATGTTCTTCAATCTTCATATTTGTTCACAACTTTAGCACCAAATTCTTGCCAAATAAATGAATTTCTTCTCTATTTGACTTGAAATTTCAACTAAAAATTCACCAACACAAATCCAACGAACCTCAATCACAAATTTGAATTAATTTCACAAATTCATAAAACCTATTTGTTGTTCTTCAAGCTATCTCAATGGAGGTTTTAAATTCTTCAATATCCACCATAACCCTTACGATAAACCATATCTACAGCTCCTTTTTGAATCTAACTAACACAAATAATGATCTCAATTTTTTGAATCTAAACTCAAAATTTTAAAAAAGTGGGGGCAGGAAGAAATAGGAGTGGGGTTTTGATTTGTGGTAAAAGAAGAGAGTGGGATGATGAAGAAGAAAAGAAAAAGAGAGAGACAGAGAGAGAGAGTGGTAGGTGATTTTGAAGGGGAAAAAATGGGTGTGGTCAGTGGTGGGTGAATTTGTTGAAGAAGAAGGGAAGAAATTCGAGGGTTAGGAATGGAAAAATCGCTAGAGAAGAAGAAAAATTGGGGTGGGTAGGCGTGGGGGGAGAGGGTAGATGGTTGAAGAAGAAATAATTTATTTTTTAAAAAAATAATTTTTTTAACAAAAGAATTTAATGTTTTTTAATGTAAAATATCGTATTTACGCGCTTAGAGCAAGTACAATAACATATTTTTTCCAACTCAGCAACGTTCATGCCACATAGGTTCAGTCAATGATAAGAGGGGTTTTAAATATTGTATTTTAATGAATTTAAGGATTCAGTTGACAAAATGATGAATAGGGGGGTCCAGAATACAAATTCATACAAGCACAAAGTCCATCAAACCATTTCGCCTATAGTTTTTCATCTTTTATGCTGTCATAGGTTCCAGTGATTTGTTAAAGGACTAAATGATGGAGAAAAAGTCCAAATGAACCGAATTAAAATATAAATTTACATGTTCCGTCACTCTTTTATTTTTTGGAGAGACGTAGTTTGAGCAGAAAAGTGTAAATAGTTTGGAGAGATTACTTGATGAAATGCAACATGATTTGGCAATAATAACAGGGAGAATTTTGAATAGTGCAGATCATATGAAGTGTATATGAAATGTGTACCTTATAAAATATAAATAAGGTGTAATATGTATTATATATGAAAAGTGAATATGAATTCTGTACTGATGAAAATATATATAATATGTATATATATTATATGAAAAGTGAATATGAAAAATCTACAGATAAATATTGTATATAATGTGTATATATATCGTACGAAAAGCGACAATGAAGTGTATATGAAAAGTCTACTGATAAATAAATAAATATATATTATACAACTTATTTCTAATTTAACGATAAAGTTTTTATTTTCTCCCAACCATTATCAGATTTAGATGTAATAGTAAACCAGAAAGGTTTTCATGCATTGTTTTTTTTTTCTGTTCTAACTATTTCTATTATATTGAGAGAAAATGTTTTTTTAAAAAAGAGGCTATAATATTATATTTTGTTGTTAAAAAAAAAGAAGGAAGAAATTGAAGACTACAAAAAGGTTTTAAAACAACGAGCAACCCAAAAGAAAAAGTCAAAAAATGACTACAATATGGGAAATGTTATGTATTGGATGTAACTTTCAAGTGAGTAAATTGGATGTAATTTTTCAAGTGGACTCCACTTTTAAGTGGGCAACTTGTCCACTTGGTATTTGCTCTTCATCTTGTGTCTATATATAGGCAAGGTTGATGTAAATGAAAAAAAAGACACAGAGATATACATACGGCAATTTACTCTTCTGCTTCTCTTGTTTTCTTATTCTCTCCGAATTAATTTGCCAAATTAATTTATTTTATAGCCCGAAATAATTTTTTGGGTCTTTAGGTTGACATTATTTTCCATGGAATGACCAGTTATGTAATGTAATTAGCCCCTAAATAAAATAGACAAAAAGGAATTAAAGCAGGTGAGCCAACTGACTCATACACTAAAATAAAGATGCAAAAATTAAAGGTGACGATAATTTAATAGGAATGAAGAAAAATTAAAAAAGGGAACCTCATGTATCACGTTTAATTAGTAGCTGTTTTTGTGTACATGTTCTTTTACACCTTTTTTAATTTTAATTTATGCAAGTGTGAGATTCGTGTTTGAAGTGTCTACCTTTAATTTATGACTTAAATAAATATAATAAATCCAGTCCCACTATCCAAAATACCATTTAAATTAGTACTATATATTAATTCAACATCTCCTTCATATAATAATTCATTCACATTAATAATTTGCTCTTCAGATATCTGTTTGTTTCTCAAATTCTGAACTTAAATTATTAGAAGATGAGAAGAAAGTGTAATTTGGAGCTAAGGCTTGTCCCTCCTGCTTGTGTTTCATCTTTTTCTCTTAAAAGAATGTTGCAATATCACCCCTTACTTCTCCATGTAACATGTAAGTTTTCTCTCTACATGTTTTGAATTTTGAAGTTCAATTTCTCCCTTTTATCATTTTTTTTCTTTATATTTTAGAATCTCAACTAATTCAGATTCGTACTATATAAAACTTATTAAAGGAGATATAAAGCACTCCTTAATTACCTAAAGATGGAGTCAGTAATTTTAGTTTATGAATTTTAAACCACAATTTATATTTTTTAGTGAACCAAGAAGCGAGAAGCGTGCTTTTGATAAAAGCGAGAAAAGGCTCGCTTAAGCGAGATAAGTGCAAACTAGAGTGTGTTTTTTTTATGTAAAAATACTTACTTCAATTTTTTCAAATATTTTCCCTCCTTTGTTGACTGTTGTGACTGCACGACTACTGTTAAGTTTAGTTCTTCTTCTCTTCTCTTCTCTTCTCTTCTCTTCTTGTTTCTCTGCTGCATATGTTTCTCTTCTCTCTTCTTCTTCTCTTCTCTTCTTTTCAATTTTATGTTTGTAATGCTACTTAACTGGCGTTACTCTATTTTTTTTTTCTTTTTTCTAATTTTAGGTTTTCAGTTACTGCATATGCTTGTTTGTAATGCTACTGCCAAGCTCTCTTTTTTTTTTCTTTTTTTTTTGTTTTGCTACTCTGTTCTGTCTCTATTTATTTTTTTTTCTTTTGTTTTGTTGCTGCTCTGTGACTGAGTTACTGTTCTGTTTTTTATTGCAGTAAGTTATATATTCTTATTCGATGGCGCAAAAAAATGATCCTGCTTGGAGATATGGCAGGGCCGTCTCGATCAAAAGGCCACTAAAGCAATCACTTGGGGCCCAGATTTTATGGGCCCCAATTTTTTTTAAACATGTATTTTGTATATATAGTTAAAAAAAATAATCATGTACTATTTAATTTGTAAAGAACTTTTTGGGTAGTAAATATAATAATTTTTTATCTTATTTAATGTGGAGATCATTGTAATAATTGAGAAATGAAATATTTTTTTAGGTAATATTTTTTCATTGAAAATTGCATTGTTTACCTTCTTACTTCATAAATTTTCTACATCCTACCTTCCGCAGAACTTACTTGTAGGATTACACCGGGTATGTTATTGTCATTCAATTTATGTATGTCACCTAAAAAAAATTAGGACCTCTTAATGAAGTTTGGCTTTAGGCTCCCAATCTTGTTAAGACAACCCTGGCATATGGAACTCCAATGGTTGCTCTTTTGGGATTAGTTTATGCATTTGCTTTATACATAATGACTTATGAGGATTATTGACTATCTAGTTACTTTTTAATCTAAGAATTGAAAATTTTGTTTAATATATTATCTCTATTATTGAGTTCTTGATTATTTAATTGTGCATATTTAATATTTTTTATTTTTATACTAAATAGCGCTTTATTTGAAAAGAGTGTACTACATGCATTCGATGATATAAGTTATAAGTCTTATATTCGGTCTATTTCCTTATTAAGTGGAAGAGCCACCTTTTCCAAAGGAATATCAATTCACTAAGAAACTACGAAAAAGAAATTATAAGATTCACTTTTTATCTTGTTTAGGGGGAGTAACAAAAGCATAGAAGAGCAACAACAGCTAACCATATTTTAAGATGACAAAGTTGTAGTTTCTGATGCGACTGATCTTCAGGTTCGTACGACTTTCATCATTTACGACCTAAGTTGTTTAGACTCATTAAAAATATTATTGTATTTGTGTTAGATTTTTTAAAGATATATTATTAAAGGGTTCGACAAACATACGATGATATTTTTGAAAATTCTAAGCAACATATAGTCAGTGGCGGACCCACATAGTGTTCAGGGGTTCATTCGAACCTCCTTCGGTGAAAAATTATACTATTTATACATGGTTAAAAAAATTATGTATAAATAGTAGATGTTGAACCCCTTCGGCTAGTTCGTGTGTCTACTTTTTCAAATTTTGAACCCCCTAATTAAAAATTCTGATTCCGCCACTGCATACAGCTTATGAGGTAACTATCAGGGGTCGTTTGAGGTGAAGGATAACACCAAATATTCTGAGGATTAAATTATAGTGGCACTTAAGTTAGTGTTTGATTGACAAATCCGAGATAACTTTTCTTGGGATTAATAAATAGTATCGGGATAAGTTATCGCTCATCTTGGGTGGTATACTAATCCCGGAATAACTTATTCCGAAATAAAATAGGTAAATGACAAATATATCCCTTTAAATATTTTTTATACCTCACTTTTCATATTCATATATATTTACATTAGTTTTAATACCATATATAACAACATTCACTCCTTATTTTTATGATAATTTTTCATATTTTTTCTATTAAAAAATTATACTATATAATATAATTTTTGTTTATAAATTTATTTGACTAATTCTTATGTTTATTTATATTTTGATTTCTCATAAATTCTTTTTTACTTTAACAAACTTAAAATAAAAAATCTATTTTTAAATTAAATAAGAAAAAAGTTTAATTTTTAAACACATACGGATATAATGGAAATGCACACATAAAAATATTTAATGAAAGAAGATGAAAGATTTTAAGAATGAATATTGAATAACTAAAGCTTGCAAAGAAAATATAAAAAAACTAAATAAAGTTAAGGGTATTTTTATAAACAAACAACTTATTCTTAAAATTTATGTAATATATATTATTTTGAATACAACAAACCAAACACTCAATAAATTTCTCTTTAGTACTTTAGATAATTATTACAAAAAAATTATCTTTTGAATGTGTGGTTTTAAGATATATTTATATATATGTGCATCTTTCTTTTTAAGATCTACACTAATTATAGTATATTTTACTTTTCATCACAAATTAAAAAGAAAATAAAGTATTTTATAATTAATTTTGAATAAAATATCTAAACATGTGGTTTGGGGGAAATGATCATATCATACATACCGTGTCGGCTAAATTGCAATATGAGCATTTCTTCTATTATTAGTAGTAAAGTAAAGTGGGATTTTTTATTAAAGGTGATAAAAAAGTTTTAAAATTAAGAAAAAGTGATATAAGTCTTAATTATTGAATAAAAGTGATAATTTTAAGATTAGTGTTAATGACACTAATTTTAAAACCCTCAAATTTCATTATTTATACAAAGGTTCTCCCACCCCACCCCTCCTCCTCCTCTCTAACCGTCAACATCATTTCTACCCCTCTTATCGCAGTCGTCGAGCTCTCACCACCATCAACTCCTCTGCTATTACCGCTAACTCCTCCTCCTCCTCCTCCTCCATCACCAGCACCATCACCATGTTATTCTCCCTCCTCTTCCATCACCATCACCTTCCCCTCTACCACCACCTCTTCCTCCTCCTCCTCTTTCATCATAGCCACAACAACCATCATCTCTTCTCTTCCACCAACACCACCAACCTTCTCCTCTGCAACAACCACTATCATATTCACTAGCTCCTCCTATGTATATCTTATTTTCTATAAATAAAAAAAATTAAATAATTGTCAAAGTTGTTGTAGTAATTATGCAGAAGTTGCTATAATAATTCAATAATTATTGCAATAATTCAAACAATTGTTAAAGTTGCTGCAGAAAATCAAGCAACTGTTGTAGTTGTTGTAGTAACTGTGATAGTTGCTACAACAACTATTTGAAGCAACTCTCGTAATTGTTGCAGCAATTATCATAGTTGTTGCAATAACTATCGCAATTACTGCAACAACTATTATAGTTACTTGATATTCTGCAGAATTTTTTTCAACAACTAATTTTATTTTTATTTTTTTGAAATTTTCAAAATCAAAACAAAACAGTCCATAAAAATAAAAATAAAAAAGATAAATAGAAAAAAATGTGATAACAAGAATGAATGACGGCAGCGACGAAGAAGAAGAAGAAGAATGAGAGAGAGAATCTGGAAAAAAGGGGAGAGAAAGAAAGAAAAAGAGAGTAAGATTGATATATAATAAAAAAGAGAGAAAATTTTAAAATTTAAAGATTGATATATAATAAAAAAGAAGGAAAATTTGAAAATTTGAAAATGAAATAAGAGAAAAAATATTTTAAATTTCTAAATTCTAATATGCACCTCCAAAGTCTTTAATTAGTCTAATCAAGTCCATATTTTATTTAATGACATTTAATTAAATTAATATCAACTTTCTTTAATTCAAGACTTTTTTGTCACTTACGACTAAATTTTCTCAAGTATTCTCAAGTAAAGTAATGATGCAACTTCTTGTCACAACGTAGGAGGTGCTCCAGCAAAATCTGATAATGAATATTGAACTGAAATTACATGGAAAATTGAGGAGAAAAAAATAGATCGACCCCCCCCCCCCCCAAAAAAAAAAAAAAACGGTTCCTTCTCACTTTTTTCTTCGAAATAGTTAATAGCTAAAAATATTTATTTTTATATTAATTTACAATATACGTATATGTAATGACCCTCAAGGTCATTTTTTTGGAATTTTTGTAAAATGACCATTTTACCCCTCCCTTTAGAAGCCCCGAGTCGTTTCTAATTGTTATCGGGTGTTGATTTTTAGAAAATTCTATGAAAAGTTAAGTCCTTGGAAATTTTGAGTTTCATAAGTTTTAAGTATTAAAAAGTGGTATTTGGGATCAATTAGAGCTACGGGTTTTGGAATGGAATTCCGTCGATTCCAGCAGCTCCGAAATGTCGAAATAGGCTTAGGAGACTTTACGGAATCAGTTTTGGAGCTGTAACGAAGATTTGAGGCCTTGAGTTGAGAATTTGAGGAACTTTAAGCCAAGGTTTGACTTTAGTCAACTTTTGAGGTTCCGATGCTCGGAATGGAATTCCGACTACTCCGTTGGATTCAGGAGATGGTTTTTGGTCTAGAAGAAGTGTTGGTTGAATTTTTAGAGGTCCCGAGTCCATTTTGGTATTTTGAAGGCCTAAGTTAGTTTAGTTGCGACTTTTCGAGTTTTGGGTCAGCGAAATCTCGAATTCAAATTCTGATGATTCCATCAGCTCCGGAATGACCAAATTAGTCTAGTAGCACTGTTCAAATGACTATCGAGGCAATTGATACAAGTTTGGGGCCATTTGACGCTTTTGACTTTTAAACTTTGCCTATAGTTGACTTTGGTGAACATTCTTGAAAAACGCACTCGAATAAAAATTCTGACAGCGCGGTTAGTTCCGGAATGTTGATTTTGGTCTAGAACGACCCTTCGTTCGCTTTTTGAGGCTTCCGAACTAATATTGAGGCCCATTGTGGAATGAGGCTTAAAATAGCTCTTGGATGTGGGATCCACTTTTTATTAAAATGATCTTGTATGAGAATTTTGAATGCTCCATTGAGTCCGGAACTTTGAATTTAGTGGGGCAGCATATTTGGTTTATTTTAATCGGATTCCGAACGAATTCCGAGCACACATCGGAGACTTTGGATTTTCCAAAAATCAGAAAAATTGCAGAAAATTGCAGCAATTGGTGAAATTAGTTTGGGGTTTTTTCTCCAACTTTAAAACCCCATAACTTGAGCATTAGGACTCCAAATTGGATGATTCAAAAGGCAAAATTGTGAGGTTTTTCGTGGAGAACGCATTGGAGAGATTGAAAACTGATTTGGAGTATTTGATTCAGGTAAAAATCGCGATTTTAATTGCAGCTGTGTTCATTTTCGAATTTAGTTTTTGAAGAACTTTGAGTAATTGTTTCTTGACCTATATAAACTCGATTTTGGTGATTCAAGGGTCTAAATTCAAGAGAATTTCGTGAGGAATCTCGTGGTAATCTCAAAAACGCGAGGAGAAGCTTCCTTCGAGGTAAAAATGCGTTTTAAGTTACTGATTTAGTCATTTTCGGAATGAAATTTGTGGAATTTTGGAAGAGTGTATCTTGGTCAATATAACTTCGTTTTGAGTGATTCTTGAGGCTAAATTGTGGGGGTTTTCGCAAGGAACGTCATGGTATAATTTTTTTTGATTGACAGATTTTTTTTTTTGAGAAATCAACGTGTAAAGAGGCTGCCTTATATTGTTTTCTTAGTTTGAAAATGTGGGAGTTGATTGTTTGATCGTCTTACGTAATTTCCCACCCCGAATTGTGTTATAAATCTGATTTGTGAGCTTGGGGTGACGTTTAGAACCTGTTTTGGGGGTCAATTCCGGAATTCCGTATGTGGGCCCCGCAATTCCCGTTTTCGACCCCAAAATTGGTCCATCTCCAAAAATTATGAAATTAGTGTCTAAACGACCGTATCGATGTTGTGGTTCTATTTTTAATAGCTTGGCGGCATTCCGAGGCCGTTCGAAAGGGAAAAGCTCCAGCACAGTAATTTGGAGCCTGCGTGTTTAGCCTACAGGTAGGCTACGATTTTACCTATCTTTAGATTGAGCTGGAATGTGTGAAAGCATGTTGAAATAGTTGGAATTTGGGTTAGGTAGTTTGATTGTAAATCTTAGGTGGTAGAAATCATGCTTTAGGCTTATTATCGGGTTTTCGGATATTTAGAAGCATGTGTATCTTGTTGCTATTTGTTAGTATTATAAGGAGAGTTGAATGAGCATGTTGTTGATACTGTGGGGTATGTTGGCCTTAGTATAGGATGTAAACTTGCTTTAGACGTCCCGGCGTCGTTCCGATGGACTTAGATCCTTGTAGAATGGTGTAGCGGGCTAGTGCCTAGTAGTTTGGCCTTAGTTAGGCGTTACCCTTGCTCTAAGGAATATCTTCATCCATAAATCGATACAATCGTGACTTTCGTGATGCATCGGCAATATTAGACTTCATGATCATTGCACTTGGCTCCGGTTCCAATTTTGGCGGCATAGCAGTTGACTCATTTGGAAAAAGATTTTTGATACTGTTGTATTCTAGTTGGGAAGTAGAATGTTTGGCATCATGGGATAAATTATCTGTGAGCATCCGGATACCCAGTCCCGGCCTCCATTCTGAATTATCGGGGAGCATCCGGGTACTCAACCCCGGCCTTCGCCGACTTGCTAGTATGATGAGCATTCGGATATCGAGTCCTGGCCTCGATCATATCGATGTGTTACGGTGAGCATCCTGGTACCAGTCCAGGCCTCGACCGCACTGATGTAATACGGCGAGCATCCGGGTACCCAGTCCCGACCTCGACCGCACTTATGTATTATGGCAAGCATCCGGATACCCAGTCCCGGGCTTTGTCACTTTGAACATTCGGGCGAGCATCTGGGTCCCAGTCCCAGCCTCGACCCCTAAGTCACCACTAGATTGATTGACTCTTAGAGATTCTGGGTTTGGAAATGATATAGTACTTCGGCTCCTAATATCTTAGATTCTTGGTTCCTAGCCTTGGTAGTTGTAGCTATTCTGTGTTCCGGCTGGGCTTATGGGGGCCCAGTTGGGTATAATTAGCTGTAGTTCTCATAGGTAGTACTCTTTCCCCCTTTTTTGCTTATGTTAACTCCTATTTAGGCTATTCCTCTTTTTCATATTGTTTTTACCTTTTCTGCTCAGTCGACCTATGATGCCTATTGGGTACCTGTTGTCTTGGTACTCATACTACACTCTGCATCTACTTTCGTGATGCAGGACCGAGCACCAACTATCGACGTGGATAAATCGAGCCTGTTGTAGTCAACTTCGGAGACTAGGGTGAGTACTTGGCGTTTTTGGATTATTCTTGTCTCCTTCAGCATGGATGGCCCGTCTTTTGCCTTCTGAGACTAGCCAGTTGTTATATATATTTTTGGTTCACTTTCGGGACTTGTACTCGTATTTTATTTTGTAGCAGCTCTGTACTTGTGACTTCCAGGTTCTGGGAGGGATCTTTAGTTGTTTAAAACATGTTTTGGTTTACTTCCGCCTATTCATTCTGTTTACTTTTATAATTCGATACTCTTATTTAGTTTCTGCCCTCAAACCCATTACTTGAAGTTTTGGGTTGACGAGTTGGCTTACCTACTACAGGGTGATAGTAGGTGTCATCATGACCTGAGGAATCGAGTCGTGACAGTATAATACTTTTAATATCAAATAACATTTATTTATTTATATATATATATATATATATATATATATATATATATATATATATATATATATTTGACTAGCAAATGTAATTATTTTAGATCGGTCAATCAAATATGTAACTTGCGCTTTTTTTTATTTGACTGAACAGGGGGAAAGGTGTGGGGGCGGGGGGGGGGGGGGTTTCAAAATAACATTAAATAAAATAAAAGGATGGAATTTCGTTAAGCTTATGTTATAATCTTTTTCCTTAAATACAATTTTGATCAGATAAAAATGGAAAATTCAATTTATTTTCTATAATTAGTAACCTACAAGCAAGTGAGATCATTTAATTTTTGCAATAAATGAATAGTTATGTTATAAATTGTAAATTTGTTTTGGTAATACAGGCTAGAGCTATAATAGAGAAATGGAGGAGAAAACAAAGACATCATCATCATTTTCAGAGCCACAGTCACCATTATTACAATCACAAACAGGAGTTTCTATGAAGAAATCTTTGCAAAGATTTCTGCAAAAGAGAAAAAAATAGAATTCAAGCAATTTCTCCATATCATCCCTAGATATTACTAATATGTGATATTTTTTTTATTTCTTTTTCTTTTTTATTCCCCTACTTATTGTGTGGTATTGTGGTAAAGAAGGAAAATCTTGTCTCTCTTTTTCACGTCATTACTGATGACATGCTCTAAATATGTAAATTAATACTTTCATATAAACATTATGAGATGTTTGGCATGAAATTATTTTAAATTGAAAATATGATCAGTGATTTATACAGCCGGCGTCAATTTACGTAGGACCGTGTCGTAATGTATTTCTTGAATAGAAATATTATATATGAATTAGGTAATATTTTGAAGGAAGTGAATTTCTTGCTTAATTTCATTGAACTTGGTCAATATATACAAATTACAAGATATGCTAAATACAAAGATTGATACTAATAGTTAAAACTAAGAAACCTAAATATATGTTTGCTATAAATACAAAAGTACAATATTAATTAGAATATATTCAAAATATATTATTAAAGGCATAATATATTTTAACATATTTTAACATATGCTTGCTATAAATACAAAAGTACAATATTAATTAGAATATATTCAAAATATATTATTAAAAGCATAATATATTTAAACATATTCTAACACACCCCTCAGTCGAAGCGGGAGGTTCTCGTATGCTTAGACTGTCCCGGAAATCATTAAATAAAATGCACATAAGTCCTTTTGTGAAAATATCAGCAATTTGATAACGGGACGGCACATGAAGCACATGTACTTCGCCACGAGCCACTTTCTCACGAATGAAGTGAATATCCATCTCAATGTGTTTAGTGCGTTGATGTTGAACTGGGTTTCCGGATAAGTATATCGCACTCACATTGTCACAATAAACTAGGGTAGCCTTTTGAATGGGACAATGCAACTCTAATAGTAGGTTTTGAATCCAGCATGAATCAGAAACAACATTAGCAACACCCCTGTACTCCGCCTTTGCACTACTACGGGAGAGAGTAGGTTGCCGTTTGGAAGACCAAGAGACCAGATTATCCTAAAAAAACACAATACTCAGAAGTGGAACGACGGGTGTCAGGACACCCACCCCAATCAGCATTTGTATAAGAAATAAGTCGATTAACTGAGGATTTTTACAAATGCAAACCGTGGGTTAAAGTACCATGAAGATAGTGTATAATACGCTTGAGGGCACGCATGTGCTCATTAGTCGGAGTGTGCATATGAAGACAGACCTGCTGCACGGCATATGAAATGTCTGGCCGAGTGAATGTGAGATACTGAAGAGCACCTGCAAGACTACGATACATAGTCGGATCATCATATGGAGTATCTGCGGTTGCACTAAGTTTGGACTTAGTGTCAACAGGAGTAGGACAGGGACTGCAGTTAGACATTTCGGTACGTTCAATAATTTTTGTAGCATAATGTGTCTGAGATAAGAAGTCACTGTGGGTGTTATGGGTGACAGCAATACCCAAGAAGAAACTCAGATGACCAAGATCTTTCATAGCAAATTCAGAAGACAAGAGAGCCATAATATGCTTACGAAGATGGTCAGAAGAAGCTGTAAGATTAATGTCATCCACCTATAACAGAATATAAGCAATAGCAGAACCATTCTTGTAAATGAATAAAGAGTGATCTGACTTACTATGAGAGAAACCAATGGTAGCCACAAAATCAGAAAATCTTTGGTACCAAGCCCGAGGAGCTTGTTTTAACCCGTACAAAGACTTTCAGAAGGCAAACATAGTCTGGAAATTATTTGCTACGGAAACCCATGGGTTGATGTATATAAACTGTTTCATTGAGACGACCATGTAAGAAAGCATTCTTGACATTCATTTGATGAATGGGCCAAGATTTAGAGAGAGCAATGTTGAGAACTGCTCTAATGGTAGCCGGTTTAACCATGGGGCTAAACGTTTCATCACAATCAATGCCATGTTGTTGTGTATTTCCGTTACTAACAAGACGAGCTTTGTAATGCTCAAAAGAACCGTCAGAATTATGTTTATGATGAAAAATCCACATAGACCGAATAACATTCACATTAGGTGACCTAGGCACTAATTCCCAAGTCTTATTTTTAATTAAAGCATTAAATTCATCTAACATTGCATTTTTTCAATTATGATCACGAAGCGCACTAACAAAATTTTTTGGGATAGGAGAAATATCAGTAATGATCATAGTGTGGTAGTTGAAAGAGTATTTGGGATTGAGTTTTAAAATATCGTTAGATGCATGAGTGGTCATGTGGTGTGAAATGGAGTTAGTAGGCCTAGAAGTGGTGTGCGGAGGGGTCAAGATAGATGGGTTGGGTGTAGGAGAAGCAGCATGAGGTGAGGTGTGATATGGGCCCGTGCGAGACTGCGACCCAGATTGAGGAAGAGAGGCCGAATTTGTTTTGGGCTGCACAGATTGGTCCGATTGATTAGGTGGGTTAGTTTGCAATGTAGGCTGAGTGGAATTTTGTGATAAATGATATATTAAATGAGAATTAATAGTGTCACTAAAAATATCATAATCTGAATGTTTTATTTTGTGAAGTTTGGAGAATGGAAATTCAGTTTTACCAAAACGAATATGACGACAGATTATGATTTTACCACTCAATATGTCATAGCATTTTGAACCACGATGATTAGGAGCCGGACCTAAATAAGCACAAGGAGTGGATCTTTCTTGTAATTTATGAATAGTAGATGAGGGGACTAATGGGAAACATAAGCAACCAAAAACACGCAAATCTGAATAATATGGATCACTTTGATATAAGATTTGAGCGGGTGATTGGTTATTCAATACCTTGGAATGAAGGATGTTGAGAAGATATGTGGCCATGGAGAGTGCATGATGCCAAAAGGATAGTGGCATGGATGCATGAGCAAGAAGGGTTCGGATGATATTATTGATGGATTTTATGTGTCTTTCGGCCTTGCCGTTTTGAGGAGATGTATGAAAGCATGAAAGACGAAAAAGCATGTCATGTTTCTCAAAAAATTTCACAAAAGTTCCATTTATGTATTCTGTACCATTGTCACACTGAAACGTCTTAATATTACGGTCAAATTGAGTTTTGACTAAATCATGAAAAACTAAAAAAAGGTGTTTGACTTAAGATTTCTTTGCAATAGGAAATGTCCACAGAAACTTACTATAGTCATCAAGAAAAAGAACATAATAACAATGGCCAAAAGTACTAACAATGGAAGAAGTCCAAAGATCACTATGAATAATATCGAACGGAAGAAAAGTATATGAAACCGAATCATAAAAAGGTAGCTTAGAATGTTTTCCAAGTGGACAAGAAGAACAAAAAGTTTTACAAGTCTTATTACAATCAATAAACTTTTTACTACAAAGAGACTTAATTATATTATCTCCAGGGAGACCTAGATGATTGTGCCAAATATCTGAAGGCAAAGAAGTAAAAGCAGATTGATTGATGGAAGAAACGGCTTGAGAGTTGGAGAAAGTGGATATATGTCTCCGGTGCTATCACATCTCATTAGTCTGTACCCCGTATGTAAGTCATTAATAGAGAAACCAAAAGGGCCAAATGATATAGAAACCATATTATCTGTGGTAAACTTACGAACTGAGACTAGATTTTTGATGAGTTTTGGAGCATGTAACACATTATTTAAGGTAAATGGTAGATAGGATGGGGGCAAAATAGTGCGACCGTGATCAATAATTGGAATTAAATGACCACTACCAACAAAAATGTTATGATGCTTATTGCTTGAATTAAAATAAGAAAAGAGAATACCTGCATCCGCCGTCATGTGAGATGTAGTACCGGTATCCATGTAGTAGTTTCCATCGGGTTGAGAAAAGGAAAGAGCATGCATAGCGGTCTCAATATCGATGGGTGTGTAGCTAGGAGCAGTAGGTGCAAGAGCATTAAAAGATTGAGGTCTGGGCCCAAGTATGCTTGGCCCAGAGGTTGAAGGGCGTTGGGCCCTTAGATTGGGCCTTGGCTGCCACTGGAATGCAGAAAATGGGCAAGGAGGCATTGTCCAACCTCCCCAACTAGACTGCCACCTCGGCTGTCACTGTAGTGATGGGCCTTGATGATGTGGTTGCCACTGGTGCTGCTGATGTGGCGGCTGACTTAGACTGGGCCCACTTGGGCTCTGTTGAGCTGCCTTTTTTTTGCCATTTGATTTTGAATTGTTCCTTTTTATATTATTGTTGTTTGTTTTGTTGCTAGCATATGAGTCATTCGAAGAGAAGAAGGTGCGGCAACCATGGCAGCACTATCGGCCCGACTTTCGGACATACCATTTTCACGAGTTTGGCGAGCCTTTATGGTACGCTCAGCCATTTTCAACCTAGAACGACAACTTTCAAAGGGGGCAATGGCTCTTGATTTTGTATAAAATCCACCGTACCACTATACGCCTCCAGTAAGGAGCCGATAAGACGTAAAACCAGGTGACTATTAGTCATCGGAGCATCAACATCAGCCAACCTGTCCGCCAGAGATTGTAAATAATTACAATAACTGTCAATTAAGGTGAAACCTTCAAAAACAGCATTCTAAAGTTCTCCTCGAGATGGGTGGCTCGGGAGGCTTTGTTGTCTTGAAAAAGAGATTTAAGACGGTTCCACGCGCCCTCTGCCGTGTCATTACATTTGAGGATAGCTAGAAGAAGATCAGGAGCAATAGCAGTGTAAATCTATTGCAATATAACAGCGTCCAAATGCTTCCAAAGAGCCGGATCAGCCGACTTAGTCGTAGTGTTGGCAGTCAGAGCCGACGCTTCCGTGGGTAAAACTAAGTGATCGTAAAGATCATAAACCCTAGCAAGATTGATGAACAGAGTAGCCCAAGAATGATACAAGCCTTGCTCATTGTCTAATATTACGGGTACGAGAAACTTAATATTAGTGACGGTGAGAGCGGAATGAAATTTAAGTGAATCTATCATGAGAAGAGATGAAAGGAGATAGGAAGAAGAAGAGATGAGGCTAGGATTAGGAGATCGTATTAGTCTGATACCATGAAGAAAGTGAATTTCTTGCTTAATTTCATTGAACTTGATCAATATATACAAATTACAAGATATGCTAAATACAAAGATTGATATTAATAGTTAAAACTAAGAAAACTAAATATATGTTTGCTATAAATACAAAAGTACAATATTAATTAGAATATATTCAAAATATATTATTAAAGGCATAATATATTTTAACATATTCTAACATATGCTTGCTATAAATACAAAAGTACAATATTAATTAGAATATATTCAAAATATATTTTAACATATTCTAACATATTTTGCTAATGCATTTTGTTTTATTCTTTGTTGAATATATTTCTCTTGGCTTGCCAAACGTCAAATTGCTTCTTTATACCTCTTACACGGTCATCTTAAGATTGGGGGAATGACAATAACATACCCTGTGTAATTCTACAAGTGAGTTCTGTGGAAGGTAGGATGTACACAGATTTATGAAGTAAAAAGGCAAACAATGCAAATTTTTAATAAAAAATATAATATAAAGTTGGAACAATAAAATCTAGCTTAAGAATTTAATAAATTGATATAGCCATACCGAAATAGAATCGCGCTAAATCTGATAAATTGATATAATGGTATCAAAATAGTATTGTGTTGCCTTAATATAATAATAACTTGTTGCAATGCTTGAAATTTGAAGAAGACATTAAAAAGCAAATTTGGTCTTTTTGAAAACAGGTAATAGTATATATATTTTGCATAATTCAAAAGGTTAAACCTTTGAGAGACTTCAGAATTTTAAATAATAAGTAAATTGCTCAAGATGGTAAGCACCCCTCAATTCCAACTCTAAAATTATAATTTCGAGTCATCAAAAAGGAGCAAAAAGTGCGGGAGCTAAGAAAAAAGAAAGGGAAGGATAAGAAAGGCAAATATAGAAATAATGATGTGGATCATGTTAATAATCAGAATATAATTAATGAGACAATAAAATAGGTAGCCACGTAAAATCGGATACTATAATTACCTAAAAATTATTTCATTTCTCAATTATTACAATGATCTCCACATTAAATAAGTTAAGAAATTATTATATTTTCTACCCAAAAAGTTCTTTACAAATTTAATATTACATGATTTTTTTTAACTATATATATAAAATACTTCTTTAGAAAAAATTGCCCCCCCCCCCCATAAAATTCGGCGCCCCAAGTGATTGTTTTAGTGGTCTTATGGTCGAGACGGCCCTGACCTACTATTTCATAAGAAAATATATTATAGTTAGGAGTGTTCATGGTTTGGGTAAAAATCAACCCAAATCGAAAAACTAAATCAAACTGAATTTTTATTTAGTTTGATTTAGTTTAGCTTTATATTTTTAAAAATCAATAATAGTTGATTTGATTTTGATTTGTTAAAAAAAAATCGAAGAAATAACCGAAGCGAACCAATAAATTATATACATATTTTTTATAATTATATACACATAATTATTTTTTTATTTTTTATGAACACTTTTTTATATGCAAAAAGTGCAGCACACCAATTTAAAATAATAAGATATGATGCGTCATTTATTTGTACAAGCATATCATTAGCTTGTACATTATTCAGTAATAGTGGAGCAATTCGGATCTCGAAGATCCCGTGGTTGTGAGCTTTGATTTGAAGGATTTTTTCACGTTAAATTTGGTGTTATTTATTTTCTTTTTTTTCGGATTTGCATCTTTTCGTCTTAACAAGTGGTATTAGAGCCTTGGTTGTCTATCAAGAATTTTTTGATGGAGGAAAATATGATCAAGATGGTGTGTTTAAATGTGAGTAACTACAACATATGGAAGAGCAAGATGAAAGATTTACTGTTTGTGAAAAAGATGCATCTTCCCGTTTTCGCTGCTCATAAACCCGAGAATGTGACAGATGAAAATTGGGATTTTGAGCACTAACAAGTATGTGGTGTGATAGATGAAAATTGGGATTTTGAGCACCAACAAGTATGTGGATATATAAGGCAATGGGTTGAAGATAATGTTCGCAACCATATTGTGAATAAGACACATGCTAGAACATTGTGAAAAAAATTGAAGACGCTTTACACTTCAAAAACTGGCAATAACAAGTTGTTTTTGCTAAAGCAATTGATGATTTTTAAATACAAGGAGGGCAATCATATTCTTGATCACATAAATGATTTTCAAAGTATTCTTAATCAGCTTTCAGGAATGAGTGCCAATTTTGATGATGAAATACAAGGACTTTGGCTTCTTAATACTCTACCAGATTCTTGGAAAATATTTCGAGTTTCTTTAATAAATTGTGCTTCTGGTGGTAAGGTTACTGTGGAATATGCAAAAAGTGGTGTGTTGAATGAAGAAGTCAGAAAAATATCTCAAGGCACATACTCACATTCAGACGTTCTCTTTACAGAAGATCGAGGGAGAGGTAAAACAAGAGGTTCGAGAAGTAGAGGTAAAAGTAGAAGCAAGTCAAGATCCAAGTATCAAAATGTTTCATGTAATCATTGTGAAAGAAAGGACATATTAAAAAAAATCAATAAGTTGAAGCAAGACCTTAGAGAAGGAAAGAAAGAAGAAAATAATGGAGACAATGTTGTTGTTGTTGTCCGAGATGACCTTCTCTTTGCTTGTGATAAAAACGTCATCAATTTTGTATCTCAAGATACAAGTTGGATAGTAGATTCTGGAGTTACATCGCATGTCACATCGAGAAAAGACTTATTTTCATCGTATACTCCTGTTAATTCCGGCGTGTTAAAGATGGGTAATGTTGGTGAGGTTAAGGTGCTTGGTTGTTGGAACGGTTTGTTTGAAGGCCAATCTTGGTACAATGTTAGTCCTTCAGAATGTCAAGCACGCTCCAGACATTCCTTTGAATTTGATCTCTGTAGGACAACTAGATGATGATGGCTACCATAATGACTTGTTCAATGGTCAATGGAAGCTCACCAAAGGCTCATTGATTGTAGCTTGAGGAAGAAAGCATTCAAATTTATACGTGACACAAGTATCAATTCTTGGGGACTCTATAAATTTGGTAGAAAGTGAGACTTTATCAGAATTGTGGCACAAGAGACTCAGTCATATGAGCGAGAGGGGGATCACATGTTTGGCTAAGAAGAATTTGCTTGCTGGTGTGAAACAAGCAAAGATGAAAAGATGTGTTCATTGCTTAGCTGGGAAACAGAATAGAGTTTCTTTTCACAGTCATCCTCCTTCAAGAAAGTCTGAACTACTGAAGCTAGTACACTCTGACTTGTGTGGTCCTTTTAAAGTGAAGTCAAAACGTGGTGCACTTTACTTTGCAACTTTCATTGATGATCATTCTCGCAAGTTGTGGTATATCTTTTAAAATCCAAAGATCAAGTACTTGATGTGTTTAAGGAGTTTCAAGCTTTATCTGAGAGACAAACTGGAAAGAAATTAAAATGTATTTGCACTGACAATGGTGGTGAGTATATTGGTCCCTTTGATAACTACTGCAAAGCTCAAGGAATTCGTCATCAAAAGACTCCTCCTAAGACGCCTCAATTGAATGGCTTGGCAGAAATGATGAATAAAACTCTTGTTGAGAGAGTTAGATGCGTGCTTTCAGAGGCTAAACTTCCAAATTCCTTTTGGACAGAAGCACTTAACACTGTTGCTTATGTTATCAATTTGTCTTCTACTGTTTCTTTGGATGGTGATGTTCCAAACAGAGTTTGGTTTGTAAAGGATGTCTCCTATGATCACTTGAAAATCTTATAAGCAGTGCATCTTCATTGGTTATGGTCAAGATGAATTCAGATATAGTTTTTATGATCCAATTGATAAGAAGCTTATTATAAGTCGTGATGCTATGTTCTTTGAAGACCAAACAATTGAAGATATTAACAAGACTAAGAAAACATATTCTTAGATTGATGAGAGCTTAGTTGATGTTGATCTAGTTCCGAGTACTGACACATCTTTTGCACATGAAGGAAACCAAGATACTAATGTCGATGGGGATCAAGATCAGAATGATCATTAGAGTGTAGAACTTGAAGATGCTCCTAGTAATGATGTTATGGTTGATCATCCACCAACTCATGTTCAAATGACTACTTCAGATGCTCCAAAAACCTCTTGTAGAAGATCTACTAGGGAGAAGCTAAAGTCAACACGTTATTCTCCTAATGAGCATATAATTTTGACTGACATGGGAGAACCTAAGGATTATGATGAAGTCATGCTAGATACTCATAGAGATAAGTGGAAGGAAGCCATGGAAGATGAGATGAAGTCACTTCATGAGAATGACACATATGAGTTAGTGGAGTTACTGGAAGGTAAGAAAGCTTTGACAAATAAATGGATCTTCAGAGTAAAGCAAGAGCAACATACATATGCACCTAGATATAAAGCGAGGTTAGTTGTCAAAGGTTTTGTCTAGAGAAAGAGAGTTGACATTGATGAAATTTTCTATCCTGTTGTGAAAATGTCTTCTATTCGCATGGTTCTAGGCTTAGCCCCAAGTCTAGATTTAGAGGTTGAACAGATGGATGTCAAGACTATTTTTCTTCATGGTGATTTAGAAAAAGAAATTTAAATGAAGCAGCCTGAAGGTTGCGTGGTTAAAGAAAAAGAAAACTATGTCTGCAAATTGAGAAAGAGCTTATACGGCTTGAAACAAACTTCAAGGCAGTGGTACTTAAAGTTTGAATCTATCATCTAAAATCAAGGATACAAGAAAACTTCTTCAGATCATTGTGTATTCTTTCAGAAGTTCTCTGATGATGATTTTATTATCTTACTACTTTATGTGGATGATATGTTGATTGTTGGCAGAAATAAATCTAAAATTGTAATCCTTAAGAAGGAGTTGAGCAAATCATTTGCAATGAAGGACTTAGGGCCAACAAAGAAAATTTTAGGCATACAAATTCATCGAGACAAAAAGAAGAAGGAGTTATCATTATCCCAAAAGCAGTACATTGAGAAGGTACTCAAGAGATTCAATATGATAGAAGCAAAAGTGGTTAGTACTCCTCTTGCTAAACACTTTAAGTTGAGTATGATCCAAAGTCCATTTACTAATAAAGAGAACAAGGAGATGTCATGTATTCCATACTCTTCTGAAGTTGGTAGTTTGATGTATGCTATGGTTTGCACTAGACCAGATATTGCACATACTATTGGTACTATTAGCAGATTTCTTTCTAATCCTGGAAAGGAACACTGGAATGCAGTGAAATGGCTACTAAGATATTTGAAGGGCACTTCAGAAATGGAGTTGTGCTTTGGAAGTGGCTAGCCTAAAATTGTATGCTACACAAACTCTGATTTGGGAGGCAATCTTGACAATTCAAAATTCACTTTCGATTATTTGATCACTTTTGCAGGGGGAGCTATTTCCTAGCAATCTAGACAGAAGTGCATAACTCTATCCACCACAAAAGCCGAATATATTGTTATCACAAAAGGTGCCAAAGAATTACTTTGGATGAAGAAATTTATGAAAGATCTTGACTTTGAGCAGTCAAGGTTCGTCTTATTCTATGATATTCAGAATGTTATTTATCTCACCAAGCACTCCACCTTTCATTTTAAATCCAAGCATATTATTAGAAAGTATCATTGGATTAGAATGGTCATGGAAGAGAAATTATTTGAGGTTGAGAAGATACACACAGATGACAATCCTTCAGATATGCTTACAAAAGTGGTGATCGCAGAAAAATAAGAGTTTTGTAGAACAGCAATAGGCATGAAGCCTGTCAAAAGTTCCTCCACTTGAAGTCCATTTGGCCCCTTGACTGGAGGGGGAGTTTGTTGGGCTATGACTCATATTCCAGCCAAAGGCTCATTGCCTAATCCTATTTGTAAAAGGATTGGAATAATTCTCCTAATTTGGTTCCCATTTCTATTTAGAAAAGGATTGGAATTATAATTCTATTTAGAGTTGGTTTTGGCTTTAGAAAAAAGTATCACTCTATAAATAGGATGATTTGAGAGAATTATGCAATTGCTCATTAGTAGTGTCTTTGAGAGACATTAGGCGCATAAGAAAGGTTTTTAAGAGATTTTTCAACAAGAGACAAGAGAGAAGAAAAGAGTGTTTTCTGCAACAGTTTTGCCTCTCCGACCAGCAACTTTCAAATTGTGTTTGCCGATTCATTAACCGTTGGATTGGGCTAGAAGTTTTACTGAGTGTTCCTAACATTGTAATGTTAGATTTGAACGGTAGAGATCGGATTTAGAGGTCAGAAACATCCTGTTTTAGGTCCCGAACAGTAGCTCTATTTTGACTGTTTTTTCTTCCTATTACCTTTGTTTATGTAGCTATTGCTTCTCCTTGCTTGGCAATTGTTGTGTAGCCATTCAGGAGAATATTTAAAACCCTCTTATTGTTATAATGGAGCAATTCGGATCTCGAAGATCCCGTGGTTGTTACCTTTAATTTGAAGGATATTTCCATGTTAAATTTGGTGTTATTTATTTTCTCTGTTTTCGGGTTTGCGTCCTTCTGTCTTAACATGCTCTTGGTTCAACCAGTGTTATATCACAGCTTGAACCAAATACCTGGAGGTGCCAAAGGACCTTATATGTTAGATAAGAGGCGACTCCCTAGTGTCAAGGTTAAATATGACAAAGCCATCTTTTTTGTTAGCTAGATGTACATTCACAAGTATAGCTAGTGTAACATTTATGTTAAGCTTTCCTTTTTGCCTAGATAGCTTGCTATTTGTGTATGTATGCCAGAGGTGGGTCAGGACCTTTTGAGAATTGCTAGTCAAGAGAGAAATTGAAGATTGTGTATGATTGGTATACAACACTTCCGGGATTTTTCCTGAAATTGTTTTCTTTTTAAAAAAAGTGTATTAGGCTATAACATCTTACTAACTACACTCATGTTCAAAACAATCAAGATGATTGTGATCATAACTTCAATGACCTGTGGATAACCGCAACATACCCTTTTTTGAGATAGAAAGTCTTGAGGAAAATATTTTTCATAACAGACTGAGTATATATCACCTTCCACAAGCACACATATCGAGTAATTCTATTCACTAATATTTTAAGAAAATGATACTAATAGGAAGCAGTTTCTCAAATTTTAGAACAAAAAAATCTCAAATCTCCAACTAGTTTACCCCATAGAAACTCAAGTTGTCGATATTCCCTACCTCTGTGAACGGGAATACACATTGTTTGTTTTGTCTAAACATCATTAAGTAAAATCACACACATTTATTTATTTCATCTAAACATCATTAAGCAATCAATGTTTTGTTTTCCAGATTTAAAAACCATTACACTACTGAAAACAAAGATTTTTTTCATCGCGAATCAGTGGAAAATTTGTGTTATAGAACATGATTTTTTCACTCATTTCCCATCAAACCAGCTCTATGAAAAAATGCATGGCATGAAACATATTCTCATTGAAATAGTGGCAAACTTTGTAATTTTTCCATATGAAAACATTACCATTATTTCTTTTCTCACCCATTCAATCAAAATATCCGTGGGAATAGCCATTAAATATATTACAAAAGCTATTTTTAATAGTTACAACTTTTTTTCCAAGAAGGATGATCAAATGACACTTGGAAAAACAGAAAGCTAAAAATGAATTCTTGAACTAGAGAAATCTACTAATAAATTCAGACTTATGGTCACACCACCAAAAGGTTAAAATCTAAACTTCAATCCAAGAAACAGAAACAAAATAAAAAATTATCAAATTCCTATCTTTTTCAGACCCAAGAAAGAATTAATGAAACAGCAGTCATCAATCACATCAAACTCAACAGAATCTTAGATAAGAATAAGGAAAAAAGAAGAACAGACCTGCGTGGTGGCTGTTTTTCTTCTGTCTTGCTGTATGGAATTCCTAAACGGTGGCCTAAAAGGGATTTTTAGAACAAATAAAAATAAAATATTCAGAAACAAAAAATTATTTGGGAAACTGAACAATTGGGATTATTTGATTGCGTGGATGTATTGTCCAGAAATTGGTAGTATCCACATAAAGTTGCGGATTCAAAATACGAAGAAGTAAATACAAAAAATTATAAGATGAAAAGCAAAGTGGAGCATCCGCTAAATTTACCTGCCTTATCATGGCCTTTTAATATTTCTATCCATTTTTGTTGTGCACCATCGAATTCTTCTTAAAAAAATATCATATCTTTTTTTACTTTCACTTTGTAGTGTCTTACTTTATTTTAAAAAGTGTCAGGATTGAATTATTAATATTAGAATATGTATTTAGTGTTTAATAACAATAAAAAATAAAAATCAAAAGTATTGAACAACATCAGTATTCATATGTTAAATGATAAAAAATATTAGCTTAAAAGAAGATCTATATAATTTGCTAAAATAAATTGTAAAAGTTGACAAAAGACAAGAATTTTGTATATTTGTAAAACTAGTCAAATATAAAAATATTTTGAACAAGCATGACATAGAACGTATAAAAAAAAGATATGTATTGTGTTATTTTTTTTATTTTGACCGAGAAGTGTATTAATATTGCAAAGCAATTAGAAATTTAGCTAAAGTTGACAAAAGACAAGAATCTTGTATATGTAAAAGTAGTCAAATATGAAAATATTTTGAACAAGCATGACATAGAACGTATAAAAAAAGATATGTATTGTGTTATTTATTTTTTTTGATTGAGAAGAGTATTAATATTGCAAAGCAATTAGAAATTATAGAAATTTAGCTAAGGCTTTAAATTGGTACTGAAAGCATTGAAAGAGGGAGACTCGGAGTATATTAATGGCAATTATGTAAAACAATATGTACATAATATTTTAAGATTCAATATTTATTTTTTTTGGGAAAAATAAAAAAAGACTAACTATTAAATTTATATGTATATAATAAATACATACAAATGGTTAAACTAAAACAACGAATACTCTTAACTAGTTTATGTCTGCAGGCCCAAATGTTCATTAAAAAAAGACTGAAAATGGAGAAAGCCCAATTATTTATTAAAAAAAAAAGAGTGAGAAAGGACAAAATTTAAAAAGAATAAGTGTGAGCGAGATTAAAACCCACGACCTTAGCTAGAGAAGGAACCCCCTGAACCATTAAGCTATGACTTTCAACTATATTTAGGGGGTTCATTAAAGATTATATACACATAATATTTAAATTTGATCTTATATACACAGTGTAATTTTTTTTGCCGAACCCCCTGCTTCCCACCTAGATCCGCCCCTGTCCAAATGGTATCTGATTTCTGTTATTGAATATTATGCACATGCCTAACACCTTGCTTGTTGGTATTGTATTGTTAGTTTAGATATAATGTATATTTTGATTGTTATTTAAATTTTATTATATCGTATAATTGACGAAAAATCTCATTTTATTTAATGATCGATCTACAAACTCGTCACTTTGAATGTAACTAATTTTTATATGCATAATACTTTTGTTTTGTAAAGCAAAGTCAAATAAGAGGAGAACATTCTTACAAGTAAGAAGGGACAAGGCAATGAACTTTAGTTGACACAAGACAACAAATTTTAATTGAAACACCTCAATCAAACCAAAAAAAAGTGAATTCTATGCGACTTTTGCACAATTGGATTTCATATTTCATTCTTATTTTATTTTTATTTATTATTTAATAATTTTATTTTATTCTTTATCCTATCTTTTTATAGCAGGTCTACCTCGTATCTTATTTTTCTTGTAGATTTATAATTCTAATTGTTGGAGAACAATAATACAACAACAACCCAGTGAAATCCCACAACATGGGGTCTGGAGAGGGTAGAATGTACGCAGACCTTACTCCTACCAAGGTAGGACGGCTGTTTCCTGGAGACCCTCGGCTCAGTAAAAGCATAAATGCATAAAAAATGTTAGATAAGAATAGAAAAATTAAAAGCTTTATGAGAAAAACAACAAACAAATAACGAATAGATAACAAATAACACCCTGCAACCTCTAAGCTTCAGCAGGGCAGCAGGTGCAGGGTGAGGAGTAACATGTGGACCTGTCCAATGGCCCCCAATCTTTGCAAGATGGTAGAATATAATATTTTGACAAGTCCCAAAAAGTTTCAGCCCAAACGAATAATCGGAGGCGTTGGGCGAGCGACATGGAAACATTCAGCTGCCTTAAGCATAAAGAGAGGGTCTTTAGTAATTTGGATCCTCCAACTTGGGAAACAAGCCTTCACATTTTGCAGGACTAAAGGAGAGGATATATATACTACCTTCATAAAGTTTCAGCTCAAACGGAGAATTGGAAACGTTAGTCGAGCGACTTGGAAAATGATAACAGTCTCTAAGGCTCTTAATGAGGTCCTTTCTCTATTGCTAGTCTGTGTATATTATGTCTTGTTTGGGTTTGTTTGCTGTATTACTGCAGGTGTTTGGAGTGATATAGCAGCACTCTTCAACAACAAATACATAGAGAAGAGCACAAATACATCCTCCAAACCCCCTGCAGCCTCTAAGCCTCAGCAGGGCAGCAGGTGCAGGGTGAGGGGTATCATGTGGGCCTGTCCAAAGGCTCCCAAAATTTGCAGGATTGTAGCTTATGTTTTTTTGACAAGGCCCAAGAAATTTCAGCCGAAACGGACAATTAGAAACGTTAGGCGAGCGAGCTTGAAACAATCAGCTGTCTTAAAATTAAAAAGGAAGAATTTTGCTAAATTGAAGCTGCATCTTGGGAAACAAGCCTTCAAACTTTGCATGGATAAAGGAGAGAATATATGTGCAAACTTCAGAAAGTTCCAGCTCAAACGGATAAGAGGAGACGTTAGTCGAGCGACATGGAAAATGCTAACAGGCTCCAAAACTCTCTTTGAGATCCTTTCTCTTCTATTAACCTGTACAGGTCCTTGCTTGTCTTTGGTTATTTGCTGTGTAATTGCAGGTTGTTGGAGATATACACCAGCATGCTCTAACAACAAATACATGGAGGACAACACTGCTACAGGACTCTCCATGACTGAAACAAAAGGAGTGTGTAGAAATGGAGCCCCCTATTGTTTTTGGTACTTGTTTGGTTGTATGTATTCCTTTGTTTGTTTTTGTTTAGGTGCAATAACTAATGGGGAGCCACACACAAGCAACTTGAACCAGATCACAAGAGAGGATCCTCTGTTCTGTGAAGCATGCTCCAACACAAAATTGGAGCTGCACACAAACCTTCAGCAGTTTCTCCACTCCATCCATGAACTCTCTAAAAGCTCAACACTTGCAGCAGCCCATTGTGCAACCCCTGTCATGCTGGCTCCTGGTTGTTGTGTAGCTGCAGGTACATCAACAACTGGAGAGCTATTCCATCAGAAATTGGAGAGCTATTCCAAGAAGTCTAACCACCTCAAAACAAAGACCAACAAGCAGCCTAGGGAACCTGCAGCCATCACTAAGAGTCCTACACAAGGACTGTGCAGAGCAGCAACTTCCTTCTGGATTTTGTGGTTGTTTGGTTGTTTGTATTTGGCTGTTAGTTTTTGCTTAGGGACATCAAAAACTGGGGAGCTATTCCATCAAAAATTGGAGTTGATCACCAGGAATTCACAGACACAATCCCATAACATCCAATCCAGTATTTGGCCTTGTTCTTCTCCATCTTTTTGGACATGGCCTTTGTCCACTTATGCAGGCCCTCTTTGGAACTGCTATGAGGGATGCAATGTCCTGAGGCTTCTATGGAGCAATACACTCAGCTGGTCAACCACACTATCTATTATCAACACACCCCAGCAACAACTCCACCAACCTGCAGCAGACAAGGAACAAATACAACCTAATAGTACTACTATTGGTTACAGCAGCATGCAGATTTCTTGGGTTGTGTGGTTTGTTGGTTTTGATTGTCTGTGCAGGTACTCCAAGAATTTGAACCTGATCACAACAAAGGACATCCATTCTTGTGTAACTGACACCAACAAGCAACCTAATCACAAAGGAAGCAACAAGAAGATGCACACTTGTTTGAGATCTTTTCTATTAACCTCAGCTCCTTTCTTGCTGGTTCTTGTTTGTTGTGTAGATGTAGATGTCAGGATGGACTTATCAACATGTCTTCCCAACACCTACATAGAACACATCACAGCTACAACCACCAAAACAAATACCAAAACAATTACTAAGAGGCCTCCACAAGGACAATGCAGAAATGCAACTTTCTTCTGGTTTTTGTGTTTGTTTGGCTGTTTGTCTTTGGCTGATTGTTTTTTCTTAGGGACATCCACACTCTCTAACATCAACACACCACAGCAAACACTCTACCAACTGGCAGCACACAAGGAACATGGGTACAGCAGCCTGCAGATCCCCTTGGTTGTGAGGTGCAGTCGTTTTGATTTATGCAGGTACCCCAGCTGCAGCTTCCTCCTTGAAGCTGCATTGAGCCCCAAGAGCAGTCACCCCAGCAACAACTCCATCCACCTGCAGCAGACAAGAAACATATACAAGTTTGTTTGTTTTGTTTTTCTGTACAGGTACTCCAAGAAGTCTAACCACCTCATAACAAAGACCAACAAGCAGCCTAGGGAGACTGCAGCCATCAGAACCTGCAGATTGGCAGCCTTGGGTTTGTTGTTTGTTGTTGTTTGTCTGTGCAGGTGCAGATCCTCATAATTGTAAACAACTGGATACTAAAGCATGGATCACCTCTCCATACATATCAGATGCATTCCATCAACAGCTGCAATAGCTACACCAACTTGAAGCAGACAAGGAACAAATACAAGCTAATGGTTGTTGGAGATACAGGCAACAGTGGAACCCAGAAGGAACTCCAACACCCTCAGAGACAACATCCAAGAACCAACAACAATATCATGAGTAGCTGTAGAATGATACACCTCCATCAACTCCATATACATACTGTGGAAACACAACACCAAACAACTACTCAGCCACACACCAAACAACAACTCAACCACAGAGCTGAAGCTGAAAGTGCAGAATTGAAAGATGAAGTTCAACAGCATCAGCAACAACAGAGGCCAAAACCAACACACCCACGTACAGCAACCTCCAGACTTGGTTGCTTGTGCATGGTTCTGGTTTTGTCTGTCTGTGCAGGTGCACAGCTACACTTTCTTCCACAACAAATCAAAGGCTGTTGACTACTATAGTTCCATATATTTCCTATCCTTTCAGCCTCCTTAGCTGGTAATCATGATACTGATACAAAGGCATATTTCACCTGGATTTTTTGGTACGACAAGACTAAAAAGAGCAAAGATGAAAAGAATTTCCCATCTCATGCGAGATAGAAGTTTCGTATACTTGTTCTTCTTCAATGTAGCTATGTCTGGTACGTAGCATAGTTGGAATAGGACTAGTGTAGGTTACTTTTCTTTTTTCTCATGGAAGGGGAGAGTCTCCCTCATTTATGCTTTCATAGTTGAATTGTACCGGGAGGAGTCCTCTCACAGGTTTACTGCTTTCTAGTTATAGTTAGTCTCTTTTTGTATCGGGGATGAGTTAGCCGACCTTAATAGGTTAGCCGACTTATGAACCACCATAAGATCGGAGGTAAGGTTTATGTCCCCCTCCTTGTATTTTTATTTTGATTATTTATGTTAAGGCTTGGGGGTGTTGCTTAACCCCTGACTGTGCACGAGAGGTGGGAGCCTCGTGTAGGGTCTGTTCCCATAAAAAAAAAAAAAAAAAATAGATAACAAATAAATAAATACCAATAACAAATAACGATTAAATAAATAATGAAAGCGTCACAGGTAAAATTGAGTAATCAAAGCATAGAAAGTAATAAATAATAACAGAAATAACAGAAATCAGAAGTCAAAGCGCAAGAGATCGTAATGCACTACTACACCTATGAATAGAGAAGAATAACGAGACTATGAACTAGCCTTCTACCCTAATGTGGGTCCTCCACACCCTCCTATCTAAGGTCATGTCCTCCGTAAGCTGTAACTGCGCCATGTCCTGTCTAATCACCTCTCCCCAATACTTCTTCGGCCTACCCCTACCTCTTCTGTAACCATCCATGGCCAGCCTCTCACACCTCCGCACTGGGGCATCTGTGTCTCTCCTCTTCACATGTCCATACCATCTCAGTCGTATTTCCCGCATCTTGTCTTCCACCGAGGTCACTCCTACCTTGTCCCGAATAGCCTCATTTCTAATCCTGTCGCTCCTGGTGTGCCCACACATCCATCTCAGCATTCTCATCTCAGCAACTTTCATCTTTTGAATGTGAGAAGTCTTAACTGGCCAACACTCCGCCCCATACAGCATAGCCGGTCTAACCACCACTTTGTAGAACTTGCCCTTAAGTTTTGGTGGCACATTCTTGTCACATAGCACTCCGGAAGCGAGCCTCCATTTCATCCACCCTACCCCAATATGATGTGTGACATCATCGTCAATCTCCCCGCTGCCTTGCATGATAGACCCAAGATACTTGCAACTACTTCTCTTTTGGATGGCCTGAGCACCAAGCCTAACTTCAACGTCAACCTCCTGAGGTGTCTCACTGAACTTGCACTCTAAGTACTCTGTCTTTTTCCTACTCAACTTAAACCCTTTAGACTCCAAGGTATGTCTCCAATCCTCCAGCTTAGCGTTAACTCCGCGGCGAGTCTCATCGATCAGGACTATGTCATCCGCGAAAAGCATACACCATGGCACCGCACCTTGAATTTGTCGCGTCAATCCATCTATCACCAAGGCAAATAAAAAAGGACTAAGAGCTGATCCTTGATGCAACCCCATCACCACCGGGAAGTGCTCTGAGTCCCCTCCTACTGTCCTTACCCTGGTTTTGGCTCCCTCGTACATGTCCTTGATCACCCTAATGTATGCCATAGGTACACCTTTAGCCTTCAAACATGTCCATAGTATTTCTCTTGGGACTTTATCATAAGCCTTTTCTAGGTCGATGAATATCATATGCAAGTCCCTCTTCCTCTCCCTATGCTGCTCCACCAGTCTCCTCATAAGATGGATGGCTTCTGTAGTTGAGCGTCCCGGCATAAATCCAAACTGGTTCTCTGAAATAGACACGTCTCTCCTCACCCTCATCTCTACCACTCTTTCCCACAGTTTCATAGTATGGCTTAGTAGCTTAATACCTCTATAGTTGTTGCAACTCTGGATATCCCCTTTGTTTTTGTATAGAGGGATCATTATGCTCGACCTCCATTCTTCGGGCATCGTTGCCATTTTAAAGATGACATTAAATAACCTAGTCAACCACTCCAAACCTATCGAACTCGTGCTCTTCCAAAATCCCCAGGAATCTCGTCAGGTCCGGTTGCTCTTCTCCAGCGCATCCTACGAACGACACTCTTAACCTCCTCGACCTTAATACTCCTGCAATACCCAAAATCGCAACGCCTCTCTGTATGTTCTAAATCTCCCAACACAAAGTCTCTGTCCCCTTCCTCATTCAAGAGTTTATGGAAATAGGACTGCCATCTCTGTTTAATGAGGGTCTCGTCTACCAATACTTTTCCATGCTCGTCCTTAATGCACTTCACTTGGTCCACATCGCGTGCCCTTCTCTCCCGCGCCCTGGCTAGCCTGAATAATTTTCTATCCCCACCTTTCTCTTCTAGTTCAGCATAAAGGCGTTCAAAAGCTGTTGTTTTTGCCATCGAAACCGCCGACTTCGCCTCCTTTCTCGCTATTTTATAAAGTTCCCTATTCGTCCACTTCTCCACCTCATTTGTGCTTTCTATCAACTTTGCGTACGTCATCTTCTTTGCTTCCACCTTTTCTTGCACTTCTCCATTCCACCACCAGTCTCCTCGATGCCGACTACGACTACCAGTCGAGACTCCCAACACTTCCCTTGCCACAGTCCTAATACAACTAGCCGTCCTATCCCACATACTGGTCGCATCCCCATTACTATCCCAGGCCCCCATGGCCTTCAACTTCTCTCCCATCTCCAGGGCATTTGCAGTGGTCAAACTCCTCCATCTGATCCTAGATCGATCATCCCCGACCCTCTTATTCCTCATCATCTTGATCCCTAAATCCATCACCAAAAGCTTATGTCGGGTTGTAAGGTTGTCTATCGGAATGACCTTACAGTCTTTGCACAGACCTCTATCGACCTTCCTCAGGAGTAAAAAGTCTATCTGAGTCTTAGCCACCGAACTATGAAATGTTACCAAGTGGTCTTCCTTCTTTGGGAAACTCGAATTGGCTATGACCAACCCAAAAGCTCTTGCGAATTCCAAAAGTGAAAGGCCTCCTACATTTTTGACCCCGTAGCCAAAGCCTCCATGCACATCATCATACCCTCCTGAAATAGACCCGATGTGCCCATTGAAATCCAATCCCACAAAAAGCTTCTCAGTAGGTGGTATACCTCCCACTAACTCGTCCAAATCCTCCCAAAAGCGCCTCTTATCCTCCTCTCTTAAGCCCGCTTGTGGCGCATAAGCACTAATAATGTTGAATGTGCTCCCTTCAACGACCACCTTAATCGACATCATCCTATCGTTGACTCTCCTAACCTCCACTACCTGATCCCTTAGATCATTGTCTACTAAAATGCCTACCCCATTCCTATATTTTGATCTACCTGAAAACCAAAGCTTATACCCGTCTACCTCCCTAGCTTTAGAACCTACCCATTTGGTCTCTTGGACACAAGCTATAGTAATCTTTCTCTTCTTTAGAATTTTAACTAGCTCTATGGATTTGCCCGTTAACGTTCCAATATTCCAAGAACCAACTCTCAGTCTAGACGCTCCTTTAACCCACTTACCCCTCCTTACCCTCATTCCCGACCCCGTCCCTGAATGAGAACATGACCTTAATCTACCATCACTATCTAAAGCCACGAAAATATGTAGGAATTAATAAATTATTCAAAAAACTAAAGTTAGCAAAATGCAACGATACTGTGTGACGACGGAAAATGGAAAACCGCGAGACGACGCCGGAAATCAATAGATCTAGGCCAAATCTGAACAGATCTGGAGGTATTCGTTGGAAAACAAGCAAAAGGAAAGAAAAGAAAAAGAAAGAAGAAGAAGAAGAAGAAGAAGTGAGCAGAGAGTACCACGAATCCCTTGGTGGATAAGTCCGACGACTCAGCAGCAGTGCGGAATTGAAGTTGAAAAAAAGAGCAAACTCAAATTTTATTGGCTGCATACAACACACAGCACACGAAGAACAGTGTGATACAATACATTATAAAATAGTACCTAACCACCATCCAAACAAAGTGTAAGTTACAGTCATGGCTGCTGGCAGACATACACTGATTTGTATTTCATTAATTTAATATAATATTGTCTCGACATATTTGTTGGAGTTTGAAATCTAAATAACGTGTAAAAAAATAAAATTGATCAAAGTAATACATTAAATTAGTATGTTATATATCTTGTATATGCCATATAGCGCACTATTTAATGTGTCATATGAGTTATTAAGTCTAGGACAAACTTCATTTCTACCCTAGTTGATCTTCTTCCATCTTTAAATTTTTCTTTTCTAATTTTCTATACAGTTAGATATTTATTTTGTGCAAAGATTAAAAAAAGATCACGACAAAGGGAGTACACGCCTCGACAATTGTACCCTGACTTGAATGATCCGCAGGTCAAGTACCCATGAGCATATTGAACTATGCATGTGACCGAAAGCCCTCACAGCCCACACAAACAATGAAAATTATTAGGGGTGTGCAATAGCCCGTTACGCGATCCTCCTACTGGAGGGCACCAGGGGCGGAGCCACATGGTGGCTAGGCTAGGGGGTTCATCCGAACTTCTTTCGGCGAAAAATTATACTATTTATACATGGTAAAAATGATTTTTTATATATAAATACTAAATGTTGAACCCCCTTCGGTACAGTACATGTGTCTAGAAGAAGATTTTAAACTCCATTATTGAAAATCCTAGCTCCGCCACTGGAGGCCACTATGCAAAAGCAGAGAAACCACATCCCTCTCTTTGCATTTTGGCAGATACATTTTAAATTGAATTGCCTAATAGAGACTCTTGATGCTGTAATCTGAACCAAATATTTGGCTCCAAGGCAATTTCAAGTTGCATCGAAGAAGTGATGCCATCATTCTTATAAGGGGCAACATTTACTGTTGAATAAGTATGGATATGATAGAAGTTGAGAAATCAGGTTATAACCGGGGTGTGACGCGAGGGGAATCCCAAGGAGTCGTGATATGACTACGACTAATTTCCTTGATTGAGCGACAACCACTTAAGGCCATTGTCAGTTCAAACTCATCATGAAGCATCTCAAGTACTTTCCTAACGCCTGCCTCCCCATCAACAGCCAACGAAAACACAACTGGTCTTCCAATCTGTATATGTATCAAGCAAAATAGTCAGTTGGTCCCTTTTTGATGTAAGTACACTCTAGAATTGGTGACACAGAATGTGATAACTCTACTTACAAATACACCAGATGCTCCCAGAGCAAGTGCTTTAAAGACATCTGTCCCACGGCGAATTCCACCGTCAAGAAAAACAGGTATTCTTCCGTGGACTGCTTTCACGACCTGCAAGTTTTTAAGGAGCGAAAATTTTATCAGCAAAAACAAGAAATAATCTCATGTGAAACACTTCTGGAGATTATGATCTCAGACACTTCTTTAAAAGAGGTTGTGGGGGAAAAGCCCCAGCCATCCTACATGTGGCATTACGCGATAACAGCTCAAACGAAGCAAAATATTTGTCATAAAGAATAGGAAATTACAACAAAGATTTGATCAAATACGACTAGAAAAGAGGCAGTCTAAGGGTTCAACAAGTTGATTAGCAATAGATACTTGCAAAAGAACAAACAGCCAGTAATAAAATCACACACCTGGTACACAATTTACCTTCTCCTCCCTTTATCCCCCACCCCAACCCCCCATTTTTAACGAGAGGAGTGAAGCAAGCACAGAGAGAAGCAAGAGAAAAGCATCATTAGTTTAACTTTTACGTTTTTTTCTACGCACAGCTTGGTGGAGATGAGAAGTATCTACGGGCTTATATAGATGAGAGGTAAATTAAAGAAGAAAGGGGAGAAAATATATAAAAGGTCTGTCATATGAATCAATTTAGTTACAGTTGAGCAGTGTAATTCGACTAATGTTGGAACGGAGAAAGGCATCAAAGTTTGAATAAATTCGTAAGCTAACCTCTTCCAAGGCCATAACTGTTGCAGGAGCATAATCAAGTTGTCGAGCACCATGGTTAGACACAATAATTCCAGCTGCTCCAGATTCTACAGCTAGCCTTGCTAAACTTGTCAACAAAGGGAAATTACTAAATGCAATCAACCAGAAGAAACTGGAGGTAAAGAAAGAGGCAGGTGAATAGAAGAAAAAGAAAAATCAGACTGTTCACGTAATTATTTTGGCATACCATCTTCTGCAGTTAATACACCCTTAAGTAGGATTGGCAAGTGTGTTATTGTCTGAAGCCATTTCACATCCTATCCATATTTAACAAGAGAGTTTTCAGATGACAAAAAGTATACATCCATTATTCCTGCAGGGATGAAGTAAAACAGCAGTATACCTTCCAGCTTAGAGACTGATCAACTTGCCCGGCAACATATGAAGCAAGTCCAGAGTCATCAGTCTGCAGGGTCACCAAACAAAGTGAACAGTCAGCAAAAATTGTACAACTTAAAAACTTAAGTCGTATGCCAGATTTTAATATCATTTACCTTATCTATCTTTCCAAGATCCAGTCCTTCAAAGTTCTTCAGTGACAGGTGAGATGGCAAAACAAACCTGTCAGAAGCCAAATGGAAACCACCATAACAATCAACTCTGCCTATGGAAAATACTAGCTGACGACCAAATTAAACAATCAGAATTTTCAGATCATGAACTGTCAAAATAAATACTTGAGCCGAATACCTGTTCTTAATATCAGCTTCCCTACGGCCAAGTCTTGGCGTATCCACAGTAAGAGCAATTGCCTTAAAACCAGCCCTTTCCGCTCTTTTCACAAGTTGCAGAACAACATTCCTGTCTTTATACACCTGAAATGCATAATAAAAACAGGTTGTGTTCTAGATAATAACCTCATCTAACAATGGAAAGCATGGCAAACCAGTTGTCACATAAATTTCTGGTAGTTATGGATAGGTGTGCTCTCTAACTTCACAAAGTGGGGTAAAGCTGCGTCTACAACACTCTCCCCAGACCCCATGATGAATTACACTTGGTATTATGTTGCTGTTGTTGTTTATGGCTAGGGATGGCCAATATCATAGGAAAAAGAAGAATTAAGGAAATTAACCAGAGAAAGCATGACTAAAGATTTGTCGAAGACACAAATGAAGACTTCCAAACCAATTCATAAGAAACTCTCTTATTTCTTATCTTCTCATATTGTATCAGAGCCTCAATGATTTTGGGAGAGATCTAGATAGGTTCTGTACCCGGGAGGTGGCCTTAGCCTGCCCACCTGATCAATATCTCTTTCCTATTACGTTCTACCATTCTGGTATATTTCCCATTACCACTCCTCTAGCACACCTTTTTCCCATCTCTACTATTATGTTATATGTTCACATCAGCTGACCTGTCAAGCCATCAGTTAACTTTTGTCCGGTAAGCGACAAGTTATTGCAAAATCAACACTATGTCATTGTCTGGTCATGTCAATACCCATGATTGGCTTCTGTAATATGAATTGTGATGGACATGCAGAAAAGCAAGAATATAAAACCATTGAAGGTAAAAAAAAAAAAAAAACTTCCTCCTTTTGATCCATGCTTCAGAAAATAGATAATATGAACAATGAACAGAAAAACTCACATAGAGCTGGAAAAAGCGAATGCCTGGCCCGGTTGAAGCAACCTCTTCTATACTGGAAGTACCCACTGTGGATAATGTCTAAAATTACCACCAAAATTTCAGTTGATAGCAGGGATATGCATGTAAATAATGAGTTTGGGTTGGGGGTTGGGGAGGAAGTATAGAAATCCAAACCATGATGGTGCCAGCAGCTGATGTTGCTCGTGCTGTTGCATATTCTCCTGCATCAAAGTATTGGATTCTAAGACAAGCGTTGGTGGTCACCACAAGATTATGGTCACTTAAGCAATTTGAAAAACTTCCGACATCTGAATGAACCAAATCACACACACTCCAAGAAGAAATGCACAAAAATTTCCTGCCATCTAACAAAAATAAATGAAAATATGTTGCTATTCCAGCCAAGTATCACTTACAATCTCAAAATTCGCAGCATTAACCATGTCCCAAGTTTATCTAAAGTTGATATTTATTTAGCTTTGAATTTGCTACTAACTGAAGCTACCACATTCAAATAGTTATCTACCTATATTGTAAAGCTATTAAACAAAACAAACAAGTTTCTGATGTGAACCCCTTGAGTTTTTGTAACAAACAAAATTCTAAAAGAAGGAGCTCACTTGCTATATTTTCCGTGAGATGTTCTAAGTCAGAGCTCACAACTTTAACATATAAGATAGGATGTGAAGCACTTGCAGCAATTTGGAATCATTTCTCTTTGTAATTCTGAAAAACTGGATTCCATACTCTAAACAACAAAGTACAACTATTCCAAATTTTGTTGTACACTGTGATAGATGGAACTCAACCAGCTCGCTTTGCCATAATTCAAACAAATAATAGAAGATACCTTCGGGATGAGCCATTTTCTGCATTCCAGTCGGCGCAACCATGATGGGCATTGAAATCTTAAATCCCAAGACACTTGTGGTTGTATCAATTTTGCTTACATCTACAAGAATACGGGGCCTAAACCTATTTGGAAGAAGAGGAAATCTCAGTGGCTTATAGAAGAAAATTCTTTTCAAACTTGCTATCTTTTTACATTTGAAATGCTTCAGGTTAACAAGTCAACAAAATATTAACAGTATCAGTATGTTTATAGAAATACTTACAAAATCCTAGAGAAAGCATTTCGATTCTCTTGGAGTGTCCACTGGTCCTCTGCACCAGAGGCATAATAATCGTATATCATTTTGGGTAGTCTCTCCTTTGCTAGGATCTCATACTCCATGACATTGGTAACGCTCTCCATTTTATGGAACATTAGCGCTGTCTGCTGAAGCAAATACCATAATCAATTTCACATCAATAAGACTGGTATTTAAATCATTTGACAGGAAAGTCAAGAAAGAATCAGGTAAAACAATGATATAGGAGATCACGAGAAGGAACAGAAGAGTATTACATGTGTAATGTGACCTTTTGTTTGTCAAAGATTTGGTATACTTGATATGGTTCACATTTGGCAACCATAAATGTTAAAAATTTGATAGCCACAATACTTAATATATTCACATTAAAATGTTAAATTTTTTTATCTTCCAATGATATCATCCAAGACATCAAGCAACTCATTGTTTTCCTATAAATAGGGAAGTTGGGCATTAGTTGAACACACCTTGAAGCATATGAAAACATTTCATTGCTTTTTTTCCTTGTCTTTTCATTAAGAGTTATTTTGTAAGAGAGTGTTGGGAAACACTTGTGTGAACCCTTTCTTTGGAGTGATCTTGTGAGGTTATTCTCTTGGGGTATTTGGGATTAATTAGAGTATTTACTCTAATTTTGTACTCTTATTGATATAGTAAAATCCTCCTCTCCGCCTGTGGACTAGGTCATACCGACCGAACCACATAAAATTTGTATCTATTCTTTATTTGTTTTTACTTTCGTTATTATCAACTTACTATTGTCTTTGATATTGTCATTATAACATTATTTGGCTAAATTTTGCATTACATGAGTTCTCGATCCTAACAAATTGGTATTAGAGTCGAATCTAATAGGGTTAATTTCAATAGCCAAAAATGACAGTAACAAAGACTTATGTTGAGAAATCTAACCAAAGCGCAAACTTCGGGATGTGGCAATTAAAGATAGAGGCTATCCTAATTCAAGATGGCCTAGATATGGCACTGGAAGAAAAGGAGAAGAAGACAAAAAATATGACGGACATAGAGTTTGTCGTCATAGACAAAAAGGTAAAATTAGGTATTAATTTAAATCTCTCAAATGAGGTTTTACGTGAAGTATCTACAGCAACCACAACCAAAGGCATGTAGAAAAAGCTAATAACCTTGTATATGAAGAGGACAGTGGAAAACAAATTTTACCTAAAACAAAAGCTTTACACATTTCAAATCTCAAATCTTCTTAGAGTCGCGTACCCCTATATCCATTGGCCCTCGAACTGAATCCACACCATCTCCTGCATAGATAAGTGTACTCATGAGATGAAGATCACCCAAGTCTCGTGGATTAAGCCACAACTTGGTTTCGTCAAGCTGAACACTGACGGCAGCGCGTTGGGTAATCCGGGGGCAATTAGGGGGGTGGCATCTTAAGAGATTACATGGGTAAATTCATCTTCGCCTACACCATACCGTTAGGGGAGGGAACCAACAATCAAGCTGAACTAGAGGCGGCAGTTTATGGGCTTAAATGGTGCATTCAACAGGGTTTTCAGCACGTTATCCTAGAAGTTGACTCGGAGTTGCTCACTAAATGGATCAATCATCAGACTAAACCTCCGTGGAGCCTTCACCAGGTAACTCAGGACCTTGTTGGTATTTCCAAATTATTTGTTCGCTTTTCTTGCAGGCATGTATACAGGGAGGCAAACTTCACTGCGGATGCTCTCTCCAAGCACAGTCACACTCTTACCACTCCAGGCCACTACACCACCCTCAAGCAGCTACCTCGTCGTACTCGAGGTTACTACATGATAGATAGAGTCGGCCTGCCCAGCTTCAGACGGAGGAAGACCAAATGGATTAAAAAGCCTCCATGATCTACTATTTTGTGTTGCATCCTTGGATTGAGCACCCAATTGCAGTGTTTGTGATTTTCCATGTTATATCTTAGCCATGTTATTTGATGTTCATCGTCTACGCTACTTTTGTTGTATATATAGCATTTATGAGGATTCATCCCCAGTTTTATTTAGATTTTTCCTTTATTTTATGTAAAGGGAGAGTCTCCCTTATTTATGCTTTCCTAGTTTCTTTGTATCGAGAGGAGTCATTTCCTTTAGGTGCATAGTTTCTAGGTTTTCTTTTCATGTGCTTGTATCGGGAATGAGTTGGCTGCCCTTGGTAGGATGGTCGGCTTATGAACCACCATAGGATTGGAGGTTAGGTTTATGTCCCACTTCGTGTATTGTTTTGTTTTTATGTATAATACAGCTTGGGGGTGAGCGGCTCAACCCCTGGCCGCGCACGAGAGGTGGGAGCCTCGTGTAAGGTTTGTTCCCTTAAAAAAAAAAAAACATCTATCAGCATTTGATTCTATTCTTATGGATTTGAGTAATATCGATGCTGAAGTTAAACGATGAGGATCAAGCCGTATTATTACTTATTTCCTTACCCCAATCATTTAAGCATATTAGAGATACTATGCTTTATGTAAAGGATAATATTCTTACAGGGAAATCAAATCTATCTTAAAATCAAAAGAACAGAAAGATAGAGATATTACTGGGGAAGGTTTATTTGTAAAAGGTAGATCTAATAAGAAAGAATCAAGTAGTGAGAGGTCTAAATCAAAGTCAAAGTTCAAATACAGAAATGTGGTGTGCAAATATTGTCATAAGAAAGGTCATATTATTTCTGAATGTTATAAGTTGAAAAACAAAGAAAAGCATAAGGAAAATAAAAACACACCAAAATATTGACTCCGCTGAAGCAAGTGTAGTTGCTGATGAATCTGACGAAACAATATTTTTAGCTACTAGAAATAGCTTTAAATCTAACGATGAGTGAATTTTGGATTCGGGTTGTTCTTATCATATGTGTTCCAATAAGGATTTGTTTACCACATACGAACCTGTTGGAGGTGGAGTTGTTTTGATGGGTAACAATGCTCTCTGCAAGGAATTTGGTAAAGGTACAATTCGAATCAGAATGTATGATGGTGTGGTAAGAACTCTCACCAATGTTAGATATGTTCCTGATTTAAAGAAAAATCTCATCTCATTGGGCACTCTAGAATCTCTTGGGTGCAAATATACAGGTGAAGGTGGAGTTATGAAAATCTTACTAGGTGCTCTAGTGATCATGAAAGCATGCAGATCTGGTACATTGTACACTTTATTGGTATCCACTGTTACAAGTGCTGCTGCAGTTTCTACTCAATCTGATTCCGACATCACCAAATTGTGACATATGCGATTAGGGCATATGAGTGAGAAAGATCTTATATGGACAAAGTACCGGGAACATGGAGTTCTGTGAACACTGTGTGTTTGAAAAGCTGAAAAGGGTCAGCTTCAAATCTCTAGCAATTCATCTAACAAATGGTACTTTGGACTATATTCATTCAGATCTTAGGGGTCCTGCTCGTATCCCGTCAAAAGATGGTGCCAGGTATATGTTAGCTTTCATTGATGATTATTCAAGGAAAGTTTGGGTTTATAAATTTTAGGTTTCATTAGGGTAGACTGAAGACCAAGCCAATCTCAAAACAAAAAAGAAAACTATTTCCTCAAAAATAAAAGTGATGTTTTCCTAACTTTCAAACAATGAAAAGTTTTGATTGAGAAGCAAACAGGAAAACAGGTCAAGCGGTTTAGAACAGATAATGGCTTAGAATTTTGTAATGACGAGTTCAATGAATTTTGCAAATATGAAGGAATTGCTCGACATCGCACTGCGAGGATGACCCCTCAAAAAATGGTATTCTAGAAAGGATGAATAGAACTCTTTTGGAAAAAGCTCGTTGCATGATTTCAAATGCTGAGTTGACAAACGCTTTTTGGGCAGAGGCTGTCTCCATAGCTTGTTATATTATCAACCGTGCTCCTTTTGCACCTCTAGACTTTAAGACCCCAAAGTAAATTTGGTCAGGTACTCCTGCTAATTATTCTGATTTAAAAATTTTTGGTTGTCCTACGTACATGCATGTGAATAATGGAAAACTAGAGCCAAGGGCTAAAAAGTGTATTTTCCTTGGATATGCATCTGGGGTGAAATGATACAGACTCTGGTATCCTGATCCCAAGACACCAAAATTTATAATTAATAGAGATGTAACATTTGATGAATCATCTATGTTACACCCAAGTTCTTGTAACACGAATAAGGAGCAGTACATACATGAGCAGATGGAGGTTGAACTTGGCATTCCTTCTAAGCCAAACTCATCAACTTTGGAGCAAAATACAATTGAAACTCTTGAAGTTAAAGCTCCTGAAGTTGAGCCAGAAGTTGTGACTTCTAAAGTTGAACCAAATGAGTATTCTATAGCCACACACAGACTAAGGAGACAAATTCAAAAACAGAAAGGTATGGAGATTATGTTGCATTTTCTTTTTTAGTTGCACAGGAAACTGAAGAAATTAGAGAACCATCAAATTATTCAGAAGCGTTTTCTAGTGTTGATTCGGCCAAGTGGTTGATTGCAATGAATGAAGAAATTGAATCTCTCCACAAGAATAGTACTTGGTCTTTTGTGAAGCCGCCGTCAGGAAAGAGAATTATTGGTTGCAAATGGGTCTTCAAGAAAAATGATGGAATTTCAGGGGTTGAAGATGCAAGGTATAAGGCACGATTAGTTGCAAAGGGCTATAGTCAGGTACAAGGGGTTGATTTTAATGATATTTTCTCACCCGTTGTTAAACATAGCTCTATTCGTGTCTTACTTGCCCTAATTGCCATGTATGATTTGGAATTAGAACAACTAGATGTTAAGACAACTTTCTTATATGGCGAACTTGAGGAACAATACATGCATCAACCTGAAGGATTTGAAATTGAAGGAAAAGAAGATCATGTTTGCTTGTTGAAGAAATCCTTGTATGGATTAAAGTAGTCTCCAAGACAATAGTATAAAAGGTTTGGTTCCTTTATGTTGGGTCATGGTTATTCGAGGATCATGTACGATAGTTATGTTTACTTTCGGAAGTTAATTGATGGTTCATTTGTTTACGTATTGTTATATGTTGATGACATGCTCATTGCTGCTAAGGATTTGCTAGAAATTCACATTTTGAAAAGTCAGTTGAAAAGTGAATTTGAAATGAAAGATTTGGGAGCAGCTAAGAAAACCCTTGGCATGGAGATCAAAAGAGATTGAGGAGACAACAGGCTATTCCTAAGCCAGAAGAAGGTCTTGGAGAGGTTTGACATGAAAGATGCTAAACCAGTTAGTACTCCTCTTGCAACTAATTTTAAGTTATCAGTTGCTCAATCACCTCAAACAGAGGAAGAAGAGAGGTATATGGCCCTTGTATCATATTCTAATGTAGTTGGCAGTATTATGTATGCAATGGTGTGTACATGTCCAGACATTTCACAAGCAGTAAGTGTGGTAAGCCGGTATATGGCTTTCCTTGGTAAAGCACATCGCAGGTTGTGAAATGGATCCTTAGATACATGTAAGGCACTTTAAACGCATGTTTGGAGTTTGGGAGAAATGCAAACACCTTGGTTGGTTTTGTAGACTCTGATTATACAGGTGATCTTGACAAAAAAAGATCACTAACAGGCTATGTTTTTTGTATTGATGGTTGTGCTATCAGCTGGAAAGCTACATTACAACATGTAGTAGCTTTATCTACTACCGAAGTAGAATACATGGCATTGACCGAGGCAATCAAATAAGCCTTATGGTTGAAGGGTCTATTTGCTGAACTCAGCTTACACCAAAGTGGTATTATTATTTTTTGTGATAGTCAAAGTGCCATTCACTTGACTAAAGATCAAATGTATCATGAGAGGATGAAGCATATTGATATCAAGTATCACTTCATTCGAAAAACCATTGCTGAAGGAAAGGCCTCTGTTCAAAAGATTAATACTAGAAACAACCCTGCTGACATTTTCACGAAGTCTCTTCCTCAAGCTTTGCTTGAACTTGATTGGCGTTTATCAAGAATAATTTAGCCCATATGGGCTTTTTCGAAGAGGATGGAGAAAATTTACTACATTCGCCAAACTCAGGCCAAGGTGGAGATTTGTAATGTGGTCTTTTGTTTGTCAAAGATTTGGAAGCCATAAATGTTGAAATTTGGCAACCATATTTGTTAGAGATTTGTTATACTTGATAAGGTTCACATTTGCCAACCATAAATGTTAAAGATTTGGTAGCCACAATATTTGATATATTCACATTAAAATGTTGAATTTTTGTATCTTTCAATGATATCATCCATGACATCAAGCAACCTATTTTTCCCTATAAATTGGGAAGTTGGTCATTAGTTGAAACACACCTTGAAGCATATGAAAACATTTCATTGCTTTCTTTCCTTGTCTTTTCATTAAGAGTTATTTTATAAGAGAGTTAGTGTTGGGAAACACTTGTGTGAACCCTTTCTTTGGAGTAATCTTGTGAGGTTATTCACTTGGGCTATTTGGGATTAATTAGAGTATTTACTCTAATTTTGTACTCTCTTTTGTACTCTTGTTAATATAGTAAAATTCTCTTCTCCGTCTGTGGACTAGGTCATACCGACCGAACCACGTAAAATTTGTGTCTATTCTTTATTTGTTTTTACTTTCGTTGTTATCAACTTACTATTGTCTTTGTTGTTGTCATTATAACATTATTTGGCTAAATTTCGCATTACCGGAGTTCTCGATCCTTAGAAACATGTTTAATTTAGAACGGAAAAGAAGAGAAAATAAACAGAAGTAAAGCTGAAGAAAATAAAAACATTCAACAATTAGGAAAATGTGTGTGCAGAAACATAAAAGGACTAACACTGAAATGGCTCCCAAGGCCAGTGCAAACAGTTACAATTAGGCTGACTTCCATAAAGCAGCAAAACGATAACTTGGCTGATACTGCTAGCAAGGAAAAAATACAACGGGCCTACATTTCTCTGTGTAATGTCATAAGTGATGGAATGCTCATTGAGTTTCATCTCCAATCAGTGACATTTAAAAATGGAAGAGATTAAAAGTACAAGATGATATGATCATCTTAAAGAAAAATGGCACTATTTTCTCTATTTAACTATTATACTATCTTCTATCTGCAACATACACTCAGCATGTAATATAGGAAAAACATAATATAGCAAATAGCTTTTATATATGCCCTCAATTCAGTTTAAACAGATCAGTATCTAGCCATCCATAAGTGGGATACAGGGTAAAAAGAGAACAAGATAAATGCACACCCCTTCAAGTGAGTTACCTATTTTCTCTTTTACACCAATCAAACTGATCGCCTTCTTCAGGATACAGAGTGATTGTTTTAAAATTAAAACACACGATGTCCCACATTTAACTATCTCTTTTACAGGACTCTCACTTGCTTATGCTGCAATATATCACAGACAGAGACTATAAAACATTTATTCATTGATAGTGAGCCAGCTCAAACACTTTGGAAGTTTTTTGGTCACCCTCTTGGAATCAGATATGAAAGCAAGCTGGTTCGAAGATTCTTGAATGATTGGTGCTTACACAGGCCAAAAATGTCATTAACAAAATGATGATACAAGTGTTGCTGGTGATTATATGTTGGAACTCTGGAACACGAGATGTGCCTGCAAATATGGTAATCAAACAAGATTCCTACACAAGAAGAATGGAGGAACAGGTTTTGTGGCATATTAGAGCAGCAATGGGCAAAGCTTATCCTAATCTTAAGCTAGACTATCCATGGGTCCAAATTTGTGACCATTGTGGTGAGACTTAGGTCAAAGACCATTAGCAAGGTGGTCCTTTGGACAATTCCAAACCAAGGAAGTATCAAGATTAAGATCGATGGGAGCTACATAGATCATAATGATAAGGCAGGGATTGGGGGGATAGCCAGAGACTGCAATGGGGATTTTGTTTTCGCTTTTGCTATTCCTGTACAGAGCCAAAATCATAACATAGCAGAGGCTTTATCTGCTCAATATGCAAGCCAATGGATCAAAGACAACAATCACAGGTTCTGCACAATTGAGATGGGACTCCTTGATTATTCTGAATATGCTGAACAACACGAAGACCAACAACCTAAATTTGAAAACTTTTGTGGATGACACTGTGGGCTTGATTTAAGGAGAGAAGCTAATAAAGTGGCTGACTTTCTTGCAAAGTTAGCCACTGCTCTGTTGGCCTTTGGCCCGTGACCTAATCCTATTTGTAAAAGGATTGGAATAATTCTCATAATTTGGTTCCCAATTTTATTTAGAAAAGAATTGAAATTATAATACTATTTGGAGTTGGTTTTGGCTTTAGGAAAAAGTACCACTCTATAAATAGGATGATTTGAGAGAATTATGTAATTGCTCATTGGTAGTGTCTTTGAGAGACATTAGGCACATAAGAAAGGTTTTTGAGAGAGCTTTCAACAAGAGACAAGAGAGAAGAAAAGGGTGTTTTCCGAAGCAGTTTTGCCTCTCAGACCAGCAACTTTCAAATTGCATTTGCCAATTCATTAACCGTTGGATCGAGCTAGAAGTTTTACTGAGTGTTCCTAACATCGTAATGTTAGATTTGAACGGTGGAGATCGGATTTGGAGGTCATAAACATCCCTTTTTAGGTACCGAATAGTAGTTCTGTTTTGGGTGGTTTTTCTTCCTATTACTTTTGTTGATGTAGCTATTGTTTCTCCTTGCTTGGCAATTGTTGTGTATCCATTCAAGAGAATATTTGTAACCCTCTTATTGTTATAGTGGAGCAATTCGGATCTCGAAGATCCCGTGGTTGTGAGCTTTGATTTGAAGGATTTTTTCACGTTAAATTTGGTGTTATTTATTTTCTTTTTTTTTGGATTTGCATCTTTTCGTCTTAACAAGTGGTATTAGAGCCTTGGTTGTCTATCAAGAATTTTTTGATGGAGGAAAATATGATCAAGATGGTGTGTTTAAATGTGAGTAACTACAACATATGGAAGAGCAAGATGAAAGATTTACTGTTTGTGAAAAAGATGCATCTTCCCGTTTTCGCTGCTCATAAACCCGAGAATGTGACAGATGAAAATTGGGATTTTGAGCACTAACAAGTATGTGGTGTGATAGATGAAAATTGGAATTTTGAGCACCAACAAGTATGTGGATATATAAGGCAATGGGTTGAAGATAATGTTCGCAACCATATTGTGAATAAGACACATGCTAGAACATTGTGAAAAAAATTGAAGACGCTTTACACTTCAAAAACTGGCAATAACAAGTTGTTTTTGCTAAAGCAATTGATGATTTTTAAATACAAGGAGGGCAATCATATTCTTGATCACATAAATGATTTTCAAAGTATTCTTAATCAGCTTTCAGGAATGAGTGCCAATTTTGATGATGAAATACAAGGACTTTGGCTTCTTAATACTCTACCAGATTCTTGGAAAATATTTCGAGTTTCTTTAATAAATTGTGCTTCTGGTGGTAAGGTTACTGTGGAATATGCAAAAAGTGGTGTGTTGAATGAAGAAGTCAGAAAAATATCTCAAGGCACATACTCACATTCAGACGTTCTCTTTACAGAAGATCGAGGGAGAGGTAAAACAAGAGGTTCGAGAAGTAGAGGTAAAAGTAGAAGCAAGTCAAGATCCAAGTATCAAAATGTTTCATGTAATCATTGTGAAAGAAAGGACATATTAAAAAAAATCAATAAGTTGAAGCAAGACCTTAGAGAAGGAAAGAAAGAAGAAAATAATGGAGACAATGTTGTTGTTGTTGTCCGAGATGACCTTCTCTTTGCTTGTGATAAAAACGTCATCAATTTTGTATCTCAAGATACAAGTTGGATAGTAGATTCTGGAGTTACATCGCATGTCACATCGAGAAAAGACTTATTTTTCATCGTATACTCCTGTTAATTCCGGCGTGTTAAAGATGGGTAATGTTGGTGAGGTTAAGGTGCTTGGTTGTTGGAACGGTTTGTTTGAAGGCCAATCTTGGTACAATGTTAGTCCTTCAGAATGTCAAGCACGCTCCAGACATTCCTTTGAATTTGATCTCTGTAGGACAACTAGATGATGATGGCTACCATAATGACTTGTTCAATGGTCAATGGAAGCTCACCAAAGGCTCATTGATTGTAGCTTGAGGAAGAAAGCATTCAAATTTATACGTGACACAAGTATCAATTCTTGGGGACTCTATAAATTTGGTAGAAAGTGAGACTTTATCAGAATTGTGGCACAAGAGACTCAGTCATATGAGCGAGAGGGGGATCACATGTTTGGCTAAGAAGAATTTGCTTGCTGGTGTGAAACAAGCAAAGATGAAAAGATGTGTTCATTGCTTAGCTGGGAAACAGAATAGAGTTTCTTTTCACAGTCATCCTCCTTCAAGAAAGTCTGAACTACTGAAGCTAGTACACTCTGACTTGTGTGGTCCTTTTAAAGTGAAGTCAAAACGTGGTGCACTTTACTTTGCAACTTTCATTGATGATCATTCTCGCAAGTTGTGGTATATCTTTTAAAATCCAAAGATCAAGTACTTGATGTGTTTAAGGAGTTTCAAGCTTTATCTGAGAGACAAACTGGAAAGAAATTAAAATGTATTTGCACTGACAATGGTGGTGAGTATATTGGTCCCTTTGATAACTACTGCAAAGCTCAAGGAATTCGTCATCAAAAGACTCCTCCTAAGACGCCTCAATTGAATGGCTTGGCAGAAATGATGAATAAAACTCTTGTTGAGAGAGTTAGATGCGTGCTTTCAGAGGCTAAACTTCCAAATTCCTTTTGGACAGAAGCACTTAACACTGTTGCTTATGTTATCAATTTGTCTTCTACTGTTTCTTTGGATGGTGATGTTCCAAACAGAGTTTGGTTTGTAAAGGATGTCTCCTATGATCACTTGAAAATCTTATAAGCAGTGCATCTTCATTGGTTATGGTCAAGATGAATTCAGATATCGTTTTTATGATCCAATTGATAAGAAGCTTATTATAAGTCGTGATGCTATGTTCTTTGAAGACCAAACAATTGAAGATATTAACAAGACTAAGAAAACATATTCTTAGATTGATGAGAGCTTAGTTGATGTTGATCTAGTTCCGAGTACTGACACATCTTTTGCACATGAAGGAAACCAAGATACTAATGTCGATGGGGATCAAGATCAGAATGATCATTAGAGTGTAGAACTTGAAGATGCTCCTAGTAATGATGTTATGGTTGATCATCCACCAACTCATGTTCAAATGACTACTTCAGATGCTCCAAAAACCTCTTGTAGAAGATCTACTAGGGAGAAGCTAAAGTCAACACGTTATTCTCCTAATGAGCATATAATTTTGACTGACATGGGAGAACCTAAGGATTATGATGAAGTCATGCTAGATACTCATAGAGATAAGTGGAAAGAAGCCATGGAAGATGAGATGAAGTCACTTCATGAGAATGACACATATGAGTTAGTGGAGTTACTGGAAGGTAAGAAAGCTTTGACAAATAAATGGATCTTCAGAGTAAAGCAAGAGCAACATACATATGCACCTAGATATAAAGCGAGGTTAGTTGTCAAAGGTTTTGTCTAGAGAAAGAGAGTTGACATTGATGAAATTTTCTATCCTGTTGTGAAAATGTCTTCTATTCGCATGGTTCTAGGCTTAGCCCCAAGTCTAGATTTAGAGGTTGAACAGATGGATGTCAAGACTATTTTTCTTCATGGTGATTTAGAAAAAGAAATTTAAATGAAGCAGCCTGAAGGTTGCGTGGTTAAAGAAAAAGAAAACTATGTCTGCAAATTGAGAAAGAGCTTATACGGCTTGAAACAAACTTCAAGGCAGTGGTACTTAAAGTTTGAATCTATCATCTAAAATCAAGGATACAAGAAAACTTCTTCAGATCATTGTGTATTCTTTCAGAAGTTCTCTGATGATGATTTTATTATCTTACTACTTTATGTGGATGATATGTTGATTGTTGGCAGAAATAAATCTAAAATTGTAATCCTTAAGAAGGAGTTGAGCAAATCATTTGCAATGAAGGACTTAGGGCCAACAAAGAAAATTTTAGGCATACAAATTCATCGAGACAAAAAGAAGAAGGAGTTATCATTATCCCAAAAGCAGTACATTGAGAAGGTACTCAAGAGATTCAATATGATAGAAGCAAAAGTGGTTAGTACTCCTCTTGCTAAACACTTTAAGTTGAGTATGATCCAGAGTCCATTTACTAATAAAGAGAACAAGGAGATGTCATGTATTCCATACTCTTCTGAAGTTGGTAGTTTGATGTATGCTATGGTTTGCACTAGACCAGATATTGCACATACTATTGGTACTATTAGCAGATTTCTTTCTAATCCTGGAAAGGAACACTGGAATGCAGTGAAATGGCTACTAAGATATTTGAAGGGCACTTCAGAAATGGAGTTGTGCTTTGGAAGTGGCTAGCCTAAAATTGTATGCTACACAAACTCTGATTTGGGAGGCAATCTTGACAATTCAAAATTCACTTTCGATTATTTGATCACTTTTGCAGGGGGAGCTATTTCCTAGCAATCTAGACAGAAGTGCATAACTCTATCCACCACAAAAGCCGAATATATTGTTATCACAAAAGGTGCCAAAGAATTACTTTGGATGAAGAAATTTATGAAAGATCTTGACTTTGAGCAGTCAAGGTTCGTCTTATTCTATGATATTCAGAATGTTATTTATCTCACCAAGCACTCCACCTTTCATTTTAAATCCAAGCATATTATTAGAAAGTATCATTGGATTAGAATGGTCATGGAAGAGAAATTATTTGAGGTTGAGAAGATACACACAGATGACAATCCTTCAGATATGCTTACAAAAGTGGTGATCGCAGAAAAATAAGAGTTTTGTAGAACAGCAATAGGCATGAAGCCTGTCAAAAGTTCCTCCACTTGAAGTCCATTTGGCCCCTTGACTGGAGGGGGAGTTTGTTGGGCTATGACTCATATTCCAGCCAAAGGCTCATTGCCTAATCCTATTTGTAAAAGGATTGGAATAATTCTCCTAATTTGGTTCCCATTTCTATTTAGAAAAGGATTGGAATTATAATTCTATTTAGAGTTGGTTTTGGCTTTAGAAAAAAGTATCACTCTATAAATAGGATGATTTGAGAGAATTATGCAATTGCTCATTAGTAGTGTCTTTGAGAGACATTAGGCGCATAAGAAAGGTTTTTAAGAGATTTTTCAACAAGAGACAAGAGAGAAGAAAAGAGTGTTTTCTGCAACAGTTTTGCCTCTCCGACCAGCAACTTTCAAATTGTGTTTGCCGATTCATTAACCGTTGGATTGGGCTAGAAGTTTTACTGAGTGTTCCTAACATTGTAATGTTAGATTTGAACGGTAGAGATCGGATTTAGAGGTCAGAAACATCCTGTTTTAGGTCCCGAACAGTAGCTCTATTTTGACTGTTTTTTCTTCCTATTACCTTTGTTTATGTAGCTATTGCTTCTCCTTGCTTGGCAATTGTTGTGTAGCCATTCAGGAGAATATTTAAAACCCTCTTATTGTTATAATGGAGCAATTCGGATCTCGAAGATCCCGTGGTTGTTACCTTTAATTTGAAGGATATTTCCATGTTAAATTTGGTGTTATTTATTTTCTCTGTTTTCGGGTTTGCGTCCTTCTGTCTTAACATGCTCTTGGTTCAACCAGTGTTATATCACAGCTTGAACCAAATACCTGGAGGTGCCAAAGGACCTTATATGTTAGATAAGAGGCGACTCCCTAGTGTCAAGGTTAAATATGACAAAGCCATCTTTTTTGTTAGCTAGATGTACATTCACAAGTATAGCTAGTGTAACATTTATGTTAAGCTTTCCTTTTTGCCTAGATAGCTTGCTATTTGTGTATGTATGCCAGAGGTGGGTCAGGACCTTTTGAGAATTGCTAGTCAAGAGAGAAATTGAAGATTGTGTATGATTGGTATACAACACTTCCGGGATTTTTCCTGAAATTGTTTTCTTTTTAAAAAAAGTGTATTAGGCTATAACATCTTACTAACTACACTCATGTTCAAAACAATCAAGATGATTGTGATCATAACTTCAATGACCTGTGGATAACCGCAACATACCCTTTTTTGAGATAGAAAGTCTTGAGGAAAATATTTTTCATAACAGACTGAGTATATATCACCTTCCACAAGCACACATATCGAGTAATTCTATTCACTAATATTTTAAGAAAATGATACTAATAGGAAGCAGTTTCTCAAATTTTAGAACAAAAAAATCTCAAATCTCCAACTAGTTTACCCCATAGAAACTCAAGTTGTCGATATTCCCTACCTCTGTGAACGGGAATACACATTGTTTGTTTTGTCTAAACATCATTAAGTAAAATCACACACATTTATTTATTTCATCTAAACATCATTAAGCAATCAATGTTTTGTTTTCCAGATTTAAAAACCATTACACTACTGAAAACAAAGATTTTTTTCATCGCGAATCAGTGGAAAATTTGTGTTATAGAACATGATTTTTTCACTCATTTCCCATCAAACCAGCTCTATGAAAAAATGCATGGCATGAAACATATTCTCATTGAAATAGTGGCAAACTTTGTAATTTTTCCATATGAAAACATTACCATTATTTCTTTTCTCACCCATTCAATCAAAATATCCGTGGGAATAGCCATTAAATATATTACAAAAGCTATTTTTAATAGTTACAACTTTTTTTCCAAGAAGGATGATCAAATGACACTTGGAAAAACAGAAAGCTAAAAATGAATTCTTGAACTAGAGAAATCTACTAATAAATTCAGACTTATGGTCACACCACCAAAAGGTTAAAATCTAAACTTCAATCCAAGAAACAGAAACAAAATAAAAAATTATCAAATTCCTATCTTTTTCAGACCCAAGAAAGAATTAATGAAACAGCAGTCATCAATCACATCAAACTCAACAGAATCTTAGATAAGAATAAGGAAAAAAGAAGAACAGACCTGCGTGGTGGCTGTTTTTCTTCTGTCTTGCTGTATGGAATTCCTAAACGGTGGCCTAAAAGGGATTTTTAGAACAAATAAAAATAAAATATTCAGAAACAAAAAATTATTTGGGAAACTGAACAATTGGGATTATTTGATTGCGTGGATGTATTGTCCAGAAATTGGTAGTATCCACATAAAGTTGCGGATTCAAAATACGAAGAAGTAAATACAAAAAATTATAAGATGAAAAGCAAAGTGGAGCATCCGCTAAATTTACCTGCCTTATCATGGCCTTTTAATATTTCTATCCATTTTTGTTGTGCACCATCGAATTCTTCTTAAAAAAATATCATATCTTTTTTTACTTTCACTTTGTAGTGTCTTACTTTATTTTAAAAAGTGTCAGGATTGAATTATTAATATTAGAATATGTATTTAGTGTTTAATAACAATAAAAAATAAAAATCAAAAGTATTGAACAACATCAGTATTCATATGTTAAATGATAAAAAATATTAGCTTAAAAGAAGATCTATATAATTTGCTAAAATAAATTGTAAAAGTTGACAAAAGACAAGAATTTTGTATATTTGTAAAACTAGTCAAATATAAAAATATTTTGAACAAGCATGACATAGAACGTATAAAAAAAAGATATGTATTGTGTTATTTTTTTTATTTTGACCGAGAAGTGTATTAATATTGCAAAGCAATTAGAAATTTAGCTAAAGTTGACAAAAGACAAGAATCTTGTATATGTAAAAGTAGTCAAATATGAAAATATTTTGAACAAGCATGACATAGAACGTATAAAAAAAGATATGTATTGTGTTATTTATTTTTTTTGATTGAGAAGAGTATTAATATTGCAAAGCAATTAGAAATTATAGAAATTTAGCTAAGACTTTAAATTGGTACTGAAAGCATTGAAAGAGGGAGACTCGGAGTATATTAATGGCAATTATGTAAAACAATATGTACATAATATTTTAAGATTCAATATTTATTTTTTGGGAAAAATAAAAAAAGACTAACTATTAAATTTATATGTATATAATAAATACATACAAATGGTTAAACTAAAACAACGAATACTCTTAACTAGTTTATGTCTGCAGGCCCAAATGTTCATTAAAAAAAGACTGAAAATGGAGAAAGCCCAATTATTTATTAAAAAAAAAAGAGTGAGAAAGGACAAAATTTAAAAAGAATAAGTGTGAGCGAGATTAAAACCCACGACCTTAGCTAGAGAAGGAACCCCCTGAACCATTAAGCTATGACTTTCAACTATATTTAGGGGGTTCATTAAAGATTATATACACATAATATTTAAATTTGATCTTATATACACAGTGTAATTTTTTTGCCGAACCCCCTGCTTCCCACCTAGATCCGCCCCTGTCCAAATGGTATCTGATTTCTGTTATTGAATATTATGCACATGCCTAACACCTTGCTTGTTGGTATTGTATTGTTAGTTTAGATATAATGTATATTTTGATTGTTATTTAAATTTTATTATATCGTATAATTGACGAAAAATCTCATTTTATTTAATGATCGATCTACAAACTCGTCACTTTGAATGTAACTAATTTTTATATGCATAATACTTTTGTTTTGTAAAGCAAAGTCAAATAAGAGGAGAACATTCTTACAAGTAAGAAGGGACAAGGCAATGAACTTTAGTTGACACAAGACAACAAATTTTAATTGAAACACCTCAATCAAACCAAAAAAAAGTGAATTCTATGCGACTTTTGCACAATTGGATTTCATATTTCATTCTTATTTTATTTTTATTTATTATTTAATAATTTTATTTTATTCTTTATCCTGTCTTTTTATAGCAGGTCTACCTCGTATCTTATTTTTCTTGTAGATTTATAATTCTAATTGTTGGAGAACAATAATCTATTCAAAAATTATATTCATAAAAAATTATAGTTCGATACAATACAACACAATACAATGTGATACAATACATTATAAAATAGTACCTAACCACCATCCAAACAAAGTGTAAGTTACAGTCATGGCTGCTGGCAGACATACACTGATTTGTATTTCATTAATTTAATATAATATTGTCTCGGCATATTTGTTGGAGTTTGAAATCTAAATAACGTGTAAAAAAATAAAATTGATCAAAGTAATACATTAAATTAGTATGTTATATATCTTGTATATGCCATATAGCGCACTATTTAATGTGTCATATGAGTTATTAAGTCTAGGACAAACTTCATTTCTACCCTAGTTGATCTTCTTCCATCTTTAAATTTTTCTTTTCTAATTTTCTATACAGTTAGATATTTATTTTGTGCAAAGATTAAAAAAAGATCACGACAAAGGGAGTACACGCCTCGACAATTGTACCCTGACTTGAATGATCCGCAGGTCAAGTACCCATGAGCATATTGAACTATGCATGTGACCGAAAGCCCTCACAGCCCACACAAACAATGAAAATTATTAGGGGTGTGCAATAGCCCGTTACGCGATCCTCCTACTGGAGGGCACCAGGGGCGGAGCCACATGGTGGCTAGGCTAGGGGGTTCATCCGAACTTCCTTCGGCGAAAAATTATACTATTTATACATGGTAAAAATGATTTTTTATATATAAATACTAAATGTTGAACCCCCTTCGGTACAGTACATGTGTCTAGAAGAAGATTTTAAACTCCATTATTGAAAATCCTAGCTCCGCCACTGGAGGCCACTATGCAAAAGCAGAGAAACCACATCCCTCTCTTTGCATTTTGGCAGATACATTTTAAATTGAATTGCCTAATAGAGACTCTTGATGCTGTAATCTGAACCAAATATTTGGCTCCAAGGCAATTTCAAGTTGCATCGAAGAAGTGATGCCATCATTCTTATAAGGGGCAACATTTACTGTTGAATAAGTATGGATATGATAGAAGTTGAGAAATCAGGTTATAACCGGGGTGTGACGCGAGGGGAATCCCAAGGAGTCGTGATATGACTACGACTAATTTCCTTGATTGAGCGACAACCACTTAAGGCCATTGTCAGTTCAAACTCATCATGAAGCATCTCAAGTACTTTCCTAACGCCTGCCTCCCCATCAACAGCCAACGAAAACACAACTGGTCTTCCAATCTGTATATGTATCAAGCAAAATAGTCAGTTGGTCCCTTTTTGATGTAAGTACACTCTAGAATTGGTGACACAGAATGTGATAACTCTACTTACAAATACACCAGATGCTCCCAGAGCAAGTGCTTTAAAGACATCTGTCCCACGGCGAATTCCACCGTCAAGAAAAACAGGTATTCTTCCGTGGACTGCTTTCACGACCTGCAAGTTTTTAAGGAGCGAAAATTTTATCAGCAAAAACAAGAAATAATCTCATGTGAAACACTTCTGGAGATTATGATCTCAGACACTTCTTTAAAAGAGGTTGTGGGGGAAAAGCCCCAGCCATCCTACATGTGGCATTACGCGATAACAGCTCAAACGAAGCAAAATATTTGTCATAAAGAATAGGAAATTACAACAAAGATTTGATCAAATACGACTAGAAAAGAGGCAGTCTAAGGGTTCAACAAGTTGATTAGCAATAGATACTTGCAAAAGAACAAACAGCCAGTAATAAAATCACACACCTGGTACACAATTTACCTTCTCCTCCCTTTATCCCCCACCCCAACCCCCCATTTTTAACGAGAGGAGTGAAGCAAGCACAGAGAGAAGCAAGAGAAAAGCATCATTAGTTTAACTTTTACGTTTTTTTCTACGCACAGCTTGGTGGAGATGAGAAGTATCTACGGGCTTATATAGATGAGAGGTAAATTAAAGAAGAAAGGGGAGAAAATATATAAAAGGTCTGTCATATGAATCAATTTAGTTACAGTTGAGCAGTGTAATTCGACTAATGTTGGAACGGAGAAAGGCATCAAAGTTTGAATAAATTCGTAAGCTAACCTCTTCCAAGGCCATAACTGTTGCAGGAGCATAATCAAGTTGTCGAGCACCATGGTTAGACACAATAATTCCAGCTGCTCCAGATTCTACAGCTAGCCTTGCTAAACTTGTCAACAAAGGGAAATTACTAAATGCAATCAACCAGAAGAAACTGGAGGTAAAGAAAGAGGCAGGTGAATAGAAGAAAAAGAAAAATCAGACTGTTCACGTAATTATTTTGGCATACCATCTTCTGCAGTTAATACACCCTTAAGTAGGATTGGCAAGTGTGTTATTGTCTGAAGCCATTTCACATCCTATCCATATTTAACAAGAGAGTTTTCAGATGACAAAAAGTATACATCCATTATTCCTGCAGGGATGAAGTAAAACAGCAGTATACCTTCCAGCTTAGAGACTGATCAACTTGCCCGGCAACATATGAAGCAAGTCCAGAGTCATCAGTCTGCAGGGTCACCAAACAAAGTGAACAGTCAGCAAAAATTGTACAACTTAAAAACTTAAGTCGTATGCCAGATTTTAATATCATTTACCTTATCTATCTTTCCAAGATCCAGTCCTTCAAAGTTCTTCAGTGACAGGTGAGATGGCAAAACAAACCTGTCAGAAGCCAAATGGAAACCACCATAACAATCAACTCTGCCTATGGAAAATACTAGCTGACGACCAAATTAAACAATCAGAATTTTCAGATCATGAACTGTCAAAATAAATACTTGAGCCGAATACCTGTTCTTAATATCAGCTTCCCTACGGCCAAGTCTTGGCGTATCCACAGTAAGAGCAATTGCCTTAAAACCAGCCCTTTCCGCTCTTTTCACAAGTTGCAGAACAACATTCCTGTCTTTATACACCTGAAATGCATAATAAAACCTAAATGTTTCCAGGTTCAGTTGTCACATAAATTTCTGGTAGTTATAATTAGACATAGACTCAGAGGAAAAAGAAGAATGAGGAAATTAACCAGAAAAAGCAAGACAAAGGATTTGGCAAAGACACAGAGAATGACTTAAAAACCAATTCATAAGAAACTCTCTTATTTCTTCTCTTTTCATATAGTATCAGAGCCTCTACGATTTTGGTAGAGATCTAGATAGATTCTGCATACGGGAGGGTGGACTTACGCTGCCCATCTGACCAATATCTTTTCCATTCTCGTTTTACTATTCTGGTATATTTCCAATTACCCACTCCAATGACAAATTCGAAGATTATCTTTTATGTTTTCTGTTCGTACCAACTGACCCACCAAGTCATCAATTAACTTTTATCCAGACAGCGACACCTTATTGCAAAATGAACACTGCGCCATTGTTCAGTCATGTCATTGTCAAATCATCGCCTAGTCAGTGCCGAATCTGGTTTGTCAGGATTTGGTCAAGTTGGCAGCCTATATGTCGTCATCTAGTCAAACTAGTGGCACGCAAGTCCTCAAGTTCCGCCACTTCTCATGGATTCAACACAACCAAGTTAGTGTCACAGAACCACAAGTAAATTTTGTCATGGCAGCATCAAGTGAATTTATAACCAAAAGTATTTTTAGACAAATATTAGCCAAATGAATGCTTCTTCAACAGCTACTTTTTGTGATATACTCAACTAGACTTTCCAGTTTTGATTTGTGACTTACATTGCTTTACTACCTAACATTTGAAGCAGCATGTTGAAAGTGGAGAGAATCACTAAAAGTATTGCATAGAAAAATTCTTAATGAACTTGCTGAAAGTCAAGAGAATCACCAAGAATATTTTGATTGAATATTCTTAACAATTAGTCGAGTATGTCATTATAATTTGGGAACTTCCTTATTTCACGTAGCACAAACTACTGCATGCTATTAATGAACCAATTCTTAAGACACTTCCTATCTTACTTATTCTCTTCTCACAGTGTTTAATTGCATGATGGAGCAATATTAGTTCATATCCATGATTGGCTTCGGTAATATGAATATAAATCCATTGGAAGTAAAAAAAAAAGAAGCACTTCCTCCTTTTAATCCATGCTTCACAAAATAGAAAAGAGCTAATATGAACAATGAACAGAAAAACTCACATAGAGCTGGAAAAAGCGAATGCCTGGTCCGGTTGAAGCAACCTCTTCTACGCTGGAAGTACCCCATGAGGATAATGTCTAAAATTACCAACTAAATTTCAGTTGATAGCAGGGATATGCATGTAAATAATGAAATTTAGGGCTACAAGCACAGAAGGGGGTTATAGAAATCCAAACCATGATGGTACCAGCAGCTGATGTTGCTCTCGCTGTTGCATATTCTCCTGCATCAAAGTATTGGATTCTAAGACAAGCGTTGGTGGTTACCACAAGATTATTGTCACTTAAGCAATTTGAAAAACTTCTGATATCTGAATGAACCAAATCACACACACTCCAAGAAGATATGCACAAAAAGTTCCTGCCATCTAATGAAAATAAGAGAAAACATGCTGCTATTCCAGCCAAGTATCACTTACAATCTCAAAATTCGCAGTATTAACCATGTCCCAAGTTTATCTGAAGTTTAGAGTTATTTAGCTTTGCATTTGCTACTAACTGAAGCTACCTCATTCAAACAGTTCTCTACCTATAGCGTAAAGCTATTAAACAAAACAAACAAGTTAAAGCTTAAGATGTGAACCTCTTGAGTTTCTGTAACAAACAAAACTCTAAAAGAAGGAGCTCACTTGCTATATTTTCCGAGAGATGTGCTAAGTCAGAGATCACAACTGTACGATACAAGATAGGATGTGAAACACTTGCTATAATTTGGAATCATTTCTCTTTGTAATTCTGAAAAACGGCATTCCATACTCTAAACAACAAAGCAAAACTATTTCAAATTCCGACTTTTCAGGAGTGTTTCCCATCGCAAACAAACAATGTATTCCGTCCAAACTTTCTTGACGCACACCATTTTAGTATCAATGAGTAATCATCCCTTCAAGAAGAAGAAGGGAAGAACATGAAGAACAGTAGACTCTAGTCTCATACGTGCATGTCCAAATCACAAACACAGAATCACTAACGATGGATGGAACTCAACAGCTCGCTTTGCCATAATTCAAACAAGCAATAGAAGATACCTTCGGGATGAGCCATTTTCTGCATTGCAGTCGGTGCAACCATGATTGGCATTGAAATCTTAAATCCCAAGACACTTGTGGTTGTATCAATTTTGCTTACATCTACAAGAATACGGGGCCTAAACCTATTTGGAAGAAGAGGAAATCTCAGTGGCTTATAGAAGAAAATTCTTTTCAAACTTGCTATCTTTTTACATTCGAAATGCTTCAGGTTAACAAGTCAACAAAATATTAACAGTATCAGTATGTTTATAGAAATACTTACAAAATCCTAGAGAAAGCATTTCGATTCTCTTGGAGTGTCCACTGGTCCTCAGCACCAGAGGCATAATAATCGTATATCATTTTGGGTAGTCTCTCCTTTGCTAGGATCTCATACTCCATGACATTGGTAACGCTCTCCATTTTATGGAACATTAGTGCTGTCTGCTGAAGCAAATACCATAATCAATTTCACATCAATAAGACTGGTATTTAAATCATTTGACAGGAAAGTCAAGAAAGAATCATGTGTATTGGTACCTAAACCACAATGTTAGCGAACCACTCAAAGACAGTAAAGTACACTAGAATTTGTTTGTGCAAAACAAAAAGTTCAGAAAATTCGCTCTTGAAAAATAAGAGAAACTCCTCCGTTTATAGACAACAAATGGTAGTGCGAACATGTTCTTATTGTGCCTTCTTTGAAAAAGCTAAAACCCTTCAAAAAAGTACAACCTTTCTGTAAAATCACAACCCTTCGAAAAAGTATAAACTCTAAAGTCACAAACTCATCGTAAAAGACACAACTCTTCATTTTTCATTCATATATTTCAAATCCCAACACTTATCTCAACGATTCAATCAGAATATTTATGGGACTATCCACTGAATATTTTTCAGTGGGAAAATAGCAATTTTTTAGTAGTGTTGCAACTATTTTACCAAGAAGGATGATCAGATGACACTTCCAAAAACAGAAAGCTAAAAATGAGTTCTTGAACATGAGAAATCTAATAAATTCAGACAAGACCATTCTCAGTGTTTATGGTCAGAGCACCAAAAGGTCAAAATCTAAACTTCAATCCAACAAACAGAAGCAGATTAAATAAATATTCTAAGATTGCTCAAGATTCCATCAAATTCATATACCTTTTTTCAGACCCAAGAAGGAATTAATGAAACAGCAGTCATCAATCAAATCAAACTCAGCAGAATCTTAGCAAAGAATAAGGAAAGAAACAAGAACGAACCTGCGGGGTGGCTTTTTTTCTTCTGTCTTAGTGCATGGAATTCCTAAACGGTGGCCTAGAAGGGTGTTTTTACAAGGTAGAGTATTTGTTTATTATCTAGAGCCCGTTTGGATTGACTTTAATTCCTTTTCAGCTTTTGAACGTGTTTGTCTAATGCTAACTTTAAGTCAGAAAATTCTTAAATCAGTCAAAAATGAAAAGTTAGTATTCCTAACTTTTTTTTTCTAAGTGCTTAAAATCATTTTCTTTGACCATGAAAATTACTTTTATATCCCTTATATTTTAATTTAATTTCCAAACTATCTTTTTTATTCTTTTAACCCTAAAATTTACATAATTTTCCTCTTTTAAACACTTTTATCCAAACACTCAACTGCTTATTTATAAAAATAACATTCAGCACTTTAAAGTTCTAAAAGCACTTCATATATAAAAGTTATTTTTTTTAAACCCATCCAAACGGGCTCCTAATCAATAAGTAAAAATAAAAAGTTTGGACAAAACAAAACAATTGGGATTATTTGATGGTAAAATTACCCTTTTACACATATTTCCCTAATATATTTACTTTTATTTTCATATACACCAAAAAAATTCCAAATTCCCTCTTTTTCCTTTCTCTCTCTATACCTCTCTGATACATCCGCCTATTCCTTTATTCTTGCCCTAATTTTCTCTAGTTAATTTGTTACTTTTCAACTGTTAATCAATTTCAAGGTTCCAAATAAGGTATATTTCAATCTTTCCTTATATGGAATTTTACTTCATCCTCATTCAATCTGATTTCTCCTAAAATTTGTATATTTTGATTTCTTCTGAAAATCTTTGAAAAATCTTCTAAATTTTTATCATTTGTTTTCTTCTGTAAATCTTTCTGTTTTTGTTTCTCATACCTTCAATGAAATCCGTTCATGGTCTCAAACAGTCCACTAAAAATCAACGAATTCTTGTTTCTCCTGGTTCTGATTCGTCTTGAGAAGGTTACGACGAAGTTAGATCCAAACATCGTAACGATCCAACAGTAATGAATAAGCTACGTGAGAAAATTGAAGTCGAAAGCTACAGTTAAACATGCACCCAAAGAAATAGACAACAAGATTGAAGGGGTTACAACACGCCCTAATCTCCCAAAGGTATGTGTTCAATTAAGTTTTTTGTTTTAGAATGAAAATTTTGTGAAGGTTTTAATGATTCTGATACATATCATTTATGTATCAGATTCATAATGTATTTTTAAAAGGAATTTTTTTTGGAGATTTTATATTTCTGATACATCATATTTAAGTGTCAGTTTCTGTTGTTTTAATTTTTAATGATTCTGATACATATACATTTATGTATCAGATACATAATGTCTTTTTCAAATGTATTTTTTTGGAGATTTTCTATTTCTGATACATCATATTTAAGTGTCAGTTTCTGTTGTTTTAATTTTTAATGATTCTGATACATATACATTTATGTATCAGATACATAATGTCTTTTTCAAATGTATTTTTTTGGAGATTTTCTATTTCTGATACATCATGTTTAAGTGTCATTTTATGTTGTTTCAAGTTTTAACGAAGCTGATACATATCATTTATGTATCAGATACATAATGTCTTTTTCAAATGCAATTATTTGAGATTTACTATTTCTGATACATTATGTTTAAGTCCCAGTTTCTGTTATTTCAAGTTTAATGATTCTGATACATCTACATTTATGTATCAGATACATAATGTCTGTTTCATATGCAATTTTTTGAGAATTATTATTTCTGATACATCATCTTTAAGTCTCAGTATTTGTTATTTTCAAGTTTTAATGATTCTGATATATATACATTTATGTATCAGATACATAATGTTTTTTTCAAATGCAATTTTTTGGAGATTTACTATTTCTGATACATCATGTGTAAGTGTCATTTTTTGATGTTTCAAGTTTTAATGATTCTGATACTTCTACATTTATGTATCAGAATATAATATATAATTGTTTCTGATACATCTTCTGTATGTATCAGATTCTCATCTCATGCATCAGATATTTTAATGCATATGATACATCGTATTTATGTATAAAGTTCAAGTTGTATTTAACCATTTTTATGTCAATGCAGGGAATGAAATACGTCATCAAAAAGATCCCGTCCCACCCATTGAGATTCGAAACGGCATATAGGGCTAATTTTCTTGATGATTTTGAATCATCAATAGGTGGAGATATTGTTGTCAGAAGGCCATGGATGGTTATGTTAGCGATAACGACGATCCAAAAAAAACTAGGAGAGACATCTCTCCAAACCAAGGAGAACTGATTGATGTCCAGTAGTTTTTTTTTATAGTAAACATTTTAGGTGATTCTGATTCTTTTAATGTATCTGATACATAAACTGTAATGTATCAGATTTAATATGTTTTAATATTTCCATACATCAGATTTACTATGTTTTTCTCTGGTGTCAAAATCGAATATAAAATCAAAGTTTATGTTTTATATTTCTACTGTATCAAACTTGTATCGAGTATAATATTAATAAGTGTCACATTTTGTGAATTCTGATACATGAATCAAGTTTTATTTATTATGATACATCATGCACATGTATCAGATTCTCATTTCTCAATATTTAATGATTCCGATGCATTAATTTTTAAAATTCACGTACATAACTGTCGCCTTCTTTAATAGATCAGTAATTGATATAAAGAGCCAATCTTTCATCCATAAATAGCTGATGTGCATTAACTATTCTATAGCTAAAGTTATGTATCAGATACATAACTTATGTATCAGCAAAAGTGAAAAAATAACTGAAATCAAATTCGGTATGAATTGATGCTCTGTTTTTTCCATTCGAGACGACGCTCTATTTTTTGGCTTGAATCTTCATGGACATAACAATTGATTTTTTTAACAATTGATGTATCAGATACATAACTTATGTATCACCAAAACTGAAAAAAAATTGAAATCAAAGTTGGTTTGAATTTATGTTCTGTTTTTTTGGCTTGAATCTTCAACTTCACAATCGTTATTTTTTTAACCAAATTAATCCCATTAATTAGATTAGTAATTGATTTAAAGAACCAATCATCCCTTATATTAAGATATTATCCATAAATAGATGATCTTCATTAATTACTCATTAGATAATTGATGTATCAGATATAAAATTAATGTATCAGAAAAGTTGAAAAAAAAGGGGATATCGGGTAATTTTGATACAATGAGAGATGTATAGTAATTAGACTTTTCCATTATGGGATTTAGGTAAAGTTTACTTATTTGATTGCGTGGAGAGAGTTGATATGTATATTCTCGAGAAATGGGTAGTATTCAATTCGTATTTGATTTCTTTTATTGAATATTGTCATTCACATGCCTAAGTTACAGTCAAGGCTGCTGACAGACGTACGCACGGATTGGTTCATTAATCTAATATAATATCATTCATGCATTAGTTGGTGGAATTTGAAATCTAAGCTAGTGTTTGGATTTAGATTTCTAAATACTTTTGACAAGTTATTTAAAAAATTAGGAGAAAACAAAAGAAAAATATTATATTTATTTAAAAAAAAAAAAACTACACAAAATAGATCAAAGGAGTAAATTATTTACTTATACTGAACTTATCCCAACTTATTTACCCTAATTGGATCCAGTGACGAATCCAGAATTTTGACTAAGGAGTGTCAAAATTTAAAGAAGTAGAATCGCGTAGAAGTCAAGAGGTGTCAATATGTAATATAAATACATAAAAAAATATTTCTACCTTACTAAACAGTGTAATTTTTTGACGAAGGGGTGTCGGTTGACACCCCTCAAGTCTATGTGGCTCTGCCACTGATTGGACCAAAGGCCCAAAGTAATTATAGTACTTCCCCGCTCCTTTTTCGCATGAGAAGACCCATTTTCGTCTTCGCGTGACATTCATGATATTATCAGAGTATATATATACTATGATGGTATCAAGAAATAATTGACCATTGTTTTTACTGTATGTTTTTTTCTTCATATATATATACACACACTTTGATGGTATCAAAAAATAATTGAACAATTTATCCAGTGATTAATTATTTTTTGCTTCTTGATAACAGCACAATATATAAATATATACTCTGAAGGTATCAAGGACAGTTATCTATTTTCACTGCAGTGTTATTCAGACCTTGATATATACCTTCATGATACTGTCAAAGTATATATATATATTATGATAGTATCAAAAAATAATTAAGCAGTGTTTTTCCCTTCATAATACTATCAGAGTATATATATACTCTGATGGTATCAAGAACTAATTGAGCAGTGTCTTTCATAGCAGTGTTTTTATCTTGATGACGCACGCGAACTAGTTGATTTTTTCTTGATGACGCGCGCGAACTCCTTTTTGGGGATGAAAGTAATAGTATCCAATAGTAAATAGTTTCCCTTTTTGGAGTATAACAATAATTATCCCTAAAAATAATTATTATTACTATTTGTAATTGAAAATGATTTCGAAAAGAAAATTCAGATAAAAATTGATAAGATATGTATATAGATGTATAAATTTTATACAAAGAATTAAGACTGAAATTCAGTTTAAAACTATAAATGGTGTGTGTTTTTATAAAGGGAAAATTGCGCGATATGGTAAACCTTACTATTATATTACGCATTTAGGGTATAGTTTAAAAATAATTACGGCTCGCAGCAAACATAGCTATCTATTTATGCAGTATGACAAATCTCGCTTGCCTGATATACAAATATATATTTATATCAGTTACCATTATATAATTTTTCTGACAAATATACATATACAATTCGACAGATATACATATACAATTCTCCTCTCACTTGCCTCTCTCCTCCCTTTCTCGATCTCGCTCACCTCTCTCCTCCCTCTCTTGATCTCGCTCGTCTCTCTCCTCCTCTCTCTCAATCTCGCTTGCCAGATATACAAATACATATGTATACCAATTACATATATATAATTTTTTGACAAAATATACATATACAATTCGACAGATATACATATACAATTCGCTTCTCGCTCGCCTCTCTCCTCCCTCTCTTGATCTCGCTCGCCTCTCTCCTCCCCTCTCTCAATCTTACTTGCCAGATATACAAATATATATGTATACCAGTGTTTGTATATTTCAGTATACAAATAATTCGTGGTATAACATTTGTATAATTCGCTACAGCTTTTGTATAATTTGCTACAGTATTTGTATAATGACAAATTTTATGTTTGCCATTATAAGTAATTAGGGAAACTATACCATATGGAGTAATTATGCTTAAAAAGTTTTTCATATCTGAAAATTTTCCTTTTATAAAATATAAAAATTTGGATTAATTTTAATTTTTTAAAAAGTTCTCAGATAATAGAATTTGGCTCAAATACTAATTTTTTCCTAGTATTTGAAAATTTAACTTATTTTCCAAATAATGAAAAGTTGTATGGCCAAACAAGATTTGTCAATTTTCTCAAATATATTTTGGAATATTTATGGCCAAATGGGTAAATGATGATGTGTAAAAAAATAAAATTGATCAAAATAATGATTAATTTTAAGAAAGGGGGTCAAAAATGTCTTTGAATTATGTGAAATTGAGCAATAATGCATTCACTCAATATTGTCTCAAAATGATTTTGTTGTCAATAATTTAATCCAAAAATACTCTTATTATTACTTAATGAGTCAAAAATGTCTTTTTTTTGAAGTAAAGATAATATTTTATTTTATTTAAACACATTTTTTTCCTAATAATAATTTTTATTATTAGCAAATATTTATCCTACTTCAATTCGAAAAAATTAAGAAATACAATTTTTTTTTTGTTTTATTAGAATGTTTTTTTTATCATTATCCGAATGAAATTAATGATGCACGTATGTATTCTATTTTAATTGATAAAATGAGATTAAGAAAAAGAAAGAGATTATTTTCTACCTATTTATTAGTTATAGTGATTTTAAAAGAAAAGAAACAAAATATGATTCTTTAAAGTTAATATTTTTATTCGAAATAGATGTATTTTAAAAGAAAAAAAATAATATATTCATTTGGAAAAGAGTATTTTTGACCCATTAAAAATACTAATACGGATATTTTTGGATCAAATTATTAGCGAATGTAATATTTTTTGGTTAAAAATATTAACAACAAGGATATATTTAAACCAAATTATGAAGTGAGACATTTTTGTTCAACTTCACATAGTGAATAGACATTTTTACCTTTTTTTATCTATATCTATAAATGGAGCAGGTCTTAACAACCGTTAAGGTCTATAGACATATATACTGTGAGTCGGACATTCTCGACCCACCAAGTGTAATCAATGATTTCTTGGTCATGACCAGCACTAATTTAATATGTTATATGAGTCATTAAATAAGAACAATCTTCTTTTTAATAAATAAAAAACTTTGTTTTGCCCTAGTACTGATCTCAATAATCTTTAAATTTTTAATCTTCCTACATGCTCCTTCTATTTCATATAAAGCGAATTTGTAAGACAATACATATCCATTAAGAAAAAGAGTTTAGAATATAAATTGAATATCACTTTTCACTTTTGTCTTTTTAGTTATTCTCAAACTATTTTTAAAAATATTAATAATTCAAATTAAAATCATAAATATGAGCAATTAGCTCTCTTGAAGTTATCACCTACAAAATGTAAATGAGGGGCAAAAATAGAAGAAATTTTCAACAGTTTTCTTGAACTTTGAACAATTTACTTATTTTGAACTATGGAAAAAAAAATTCAACAATTCACTTAATATGAAATAGAGGAAGTACTTTGTTGAAAGACTAGCCATGTTTAAGAAGTCCAGAATGTCAATTTTTTTTTATATAACCTGATATTTACTTGTGCGAAGATTGTTGTAGGGTCAAGACATTAAGGACATTTGCACATTCGGATCGTAATTTCTCGGTTGTAAAGTGTCGAAAGTAAGATTGTGTTACTTTTTAGAGAAAAAGACAGCTTACATATTTTAATTAAATATTGAAATTTTGTTTGTTAATATTTGTAGATAAATGGTGGATGCGACTATTTTTGTTGGAAAGATAATTTTCCAATAAAGAAAATAATATGAGGTTTGGTATGCAGTCTAACATGAATGAAGTTGGAGAAGATAGAAATCTAAGTCTTGTTAAGGGACATTCTACACAACCGTTTGAGACTGATTTATCATATCTTGTAATTGTTTTTATTTTGGAAATATTGCATGCTCAGTTAGGTTTATTAGATTTTATGTAAGATTTTGATTTGTCTGTTATAGTTGCACTTTTAAGGTTCATTTGGTTGGAAAAAAGTTATCCGGAAATTAATTATTTCAGAATTAATTATTCTAGAATTGTTATTCCTCCTTCAAACAGAGGATAAACTCATCCTAAAATTGATTCAAAAATGGCAGAATGGCTAAAGACCCCCCCACCCCACCCCCCCGAACTTGAGGTTTTTTATTCAGTGCACACCTAAACTATAACCCGTTTTAAATACCCCCCTGAACTCGTTTATTTAACTATCGCGTACCCCTGCAGCGTCCACATGGCATAGAAATTGAGTACAAACTCAACCAGGCGCGTGAGTGAGTAATATTTTTGCCACATCACAGGCTTTTTTACTATAAAAAACGTTAAAATGTCCAATTTTCTTTATTTTTTTTTATACATTTTCAGAACATTCTCTCTCTTCTCCACCATTTCTATTTATTCATCCATTTTTCTTTGCTTTTCTCTCCCTTTTCAAATTTTTTAGAACCCACTTTTTTTCTTTTGCAATTGCTAAATTCATCAATTATAATAGGAGCCTTGTTTGTTCATGTGGAAGTCCTCCAATTGTGAGAATTTCATGGACAAATGACAACTCCGAACGTAGATTCCTCTGTTGTAGGCACTATGGGGTATGTATTATTCATTTTTTTTCTTTTCAGTGCGTATTATGTAATTTTTTTAATTTTGATTTTATGTAATGCAATCATTATTTCGAACTCCTTGTAAGTTTTTCGATTGGTATGATCTGGAATTTTCCAACCAAGCGAATGTTGTGATTTTGGGTCTGTTGAAAAAGACCAACAAACAACAAAAGCAATTGAAGTGTAGAAGGATGTTAAAACTTATTTTGTGTATTAGTTTGATATGTAATGTCATAATGTTCTTTCATATAGTGTGTAGTTGATTAGTGAAAATGTTATTAACGTATAACGAGTGGTGATGTATGTTTCTTCTTATTAAAACTATATATATATATACTAAATAGTATTGCGCATGCTAGCACGGGCCCAACGTTTAAATATTGTTGCGTTTATAGAGCTTTTGAATGTGGAACAATATTTTCAACAATTGCAGAAAATATAGTTGATAACAAATCTGCATTTAAGTTTAATATTACATATAGTTTTATCGTATTATTAGTTTGAATAGATCAACCCATGCACTAATTTAGGATTGGACAGAAAATGACGTGAAAACATCAAAAAGAATGATCATTTTCTGTCATTCAAAGGATACATAAACAGAATAACGTTTCAGTATCTTGGCGTAACAACAATTACTGTCAATAACATGATCAATGTAAATAAAGGGGTTGACACCTTCAAATATCCAATGAAATCCTCATGCCTAGCTATCCAAAATATAAGATGAACTTTGGGATGTTGGTCTCCTCCCAACAGGAAGCAACAATACTTATCCGACACTGAAATGAGCAACTATAGCAATAAAGTAAAGTTGAAACAAAGAAGACAAACCAATAAAGAAACAAAAGTATCATAAATCTTACCAAGAAACTTCTTAGAACATATACTAAAAGTTAAGTTAAAGATTTTGGCTATAGGAAAGTTAAGATTCTTTACCTTTTTGATAGTGCAATATCATTCTTAAAAAAATTATGATAATTTGCTTCTGAGTAAATTATAGTAACTCTGCAGGAGCTTTTCTCACTCCAGTTCAAGTGTTACAGATACAAATAAAATAGGTATGCTTTCTATGATAATACATAGTAGTGCACTCGTTTTGACCACACCATATTTACTTCATTCTAGCTTCAATGTATCGAAAAACATAACATTTAGTAAGATACATGCATGAATCAATCAATTCTGCTATTTGAGAATAGTCAAATCCTACTCAGGGATTGCCTCTGGCCATTATGGTCTTTAGGAATGATAATTAAGACTTGGTTTTGAGCAGCCATAACGGAAGTTATAACTGCTTGTTAGTTAAAGAAGTAATTTATTCTTAAAGGTGGTTGTTGTATGAAGACTCGGTTAACTCTATTTATAGAGTAGGATAATCAAAAAATTAATTAAACTATTTCAACAAACAGTGGTGCCATTAAATATTGTGTACTATTGAGAGCACAAAGTTTAGTGACATTTGGAGAACACTTACATAAATGTAATAAACACAATAGAAGGTAGAAGATTAATAGCAACGATAAGAAAGATTAGAAAGAGAGATGAACTCTGGACATAAAAGAGGGAAGAAAACTCGAAGATGTGGATTCAATAGTAAGAAAACAAAGAATTGAAAGAAGCACAAAAAAATTGAGAACCTTACCCAGAGAAATGAGGAATTGTAGATCGAGAGCACGGAAGGAAAGAGAATTGGAGGAGATGACAATTTGATATGCACATATATACACATGTATTCTATTCTGGAAGCTCTGAGAAGGAAAGAGACAAAGGAACAATATGAAAGGCAAAAGAAATAGAAGTTGTTGTTTGCTAAAAATATCAGTCATATAAATTTCGTAAAGAAACATTGAAGAAAAACCTAACTAAACAGAAAATCTCATTAAAAAGTTACACTCCTTGAGTGATATATTGCGGTGCAAAATGTATTTCAAACTTCATATGATGAAATCCAAAATCTAATAGATGTGCGTGTTTTCTCCATCCATACTTATCTCCATCATTTGACTTTTATCTATCTGCAACAAAAAATTTACACCCTTGGGTGCATATAGTCGTGTAAATGATACTTCTAGCGACACCAACAAGTTCAATGAGAATGGCTTTAACAATTGTAGGTATACTTCAAAAATTTCCAAGAGCACAACTACTTATTTGATGCTATAACTTTAGTAAGGTCAAGCCAAATCTGATTAGAAAGAAATTCTCTTTCCATGTACTCTAAAATATTATACATATAGCAGACATTAGCATGAGACATGGAGAACTATACACATATACATCAGTATAAAATACAAATGACATATTCAGTTCAATCTCATGTGTGGGGTCTATGCAGGGTAAAATGTATGTAAACCTTTCCTCTATCTTTGTACCTTATTCCTATCTTTGTGGGGTAAAGAGATTGCTTCTGACATACCCTCAACTATATGTCAATGTAAAATAAGTTTCTATCACATCCAGAGATTGATTTACACCTATATTTTATATGCTCAAATGAAATTTTTGAATTTTCAACTAAAAGTAACTCATAATAGATTTGTTTCTAGCAAGAAAAGATTCATACTAAATTACTACAAAACGGTGAAATCACAATAGCTCGTCAATTAAAACTTTTCAGCTAACGCCAAGCGAAAATGCTTCAGCTAGCCGTTTTTAAAACGATAAATTCTAAACAATTTGCTTACACATTCTGTAACACCCATTATGTCGTTTTGAGAATTAGGGCTTTTTATTCATAAAATACTCACCCCGTAAATTTTTAATGGGTATTTTGGACTATTCGATAACCGTGATTATTTAGTTAATGAATAAATTTAAATAACTAATTTAATTAGTGAGCTAAGTGGATAATTTATTTAATACTCTATACCAATTATTACAATAAAAGGATAGAATTTATGAATTTTAATACATAAAGGTTAGAAAAGAAAAGAAACTTACCTGCGCCGCTGGTGAAGAGCAACTGCAAGTGCTTCAGGTAAAATCAATCACGCCTCTCAATTCTTGTTTTTTTTCCTCAACACAGAACACAGAAACTGGGAAAAACAAATACGGAGGAAGAAAGAAAAGAAAAGGGAAAAAAAATAAAGGAGAAGAGAAAAATAGGAATTTTCATTCCAAAGCATCAAGGTAATTATTCTCATCCTTTCCATTAAATTTTTATTTGATTATGAACATATTTTTAGGGTATATTGGTGGAGAAATAACGCTGAAATAAGAAAATATGACCCTAGGGTTCTTCACATAAAATCTTGATTTGGGGGTCAAATAACGATCCTTTTTAGCTGAAATTTGACATGTGAGTTTATTTTATCATGAGTGAACATAATCGGAAAGAAAATTTTAAATTTGACTTCAATGACTCGGGATGACTTTTGATCCAATTTTTGATCCAAAAATAAATATAGCAATATGGGTGTCATTGAATTCGTATTCTTATGAAGATTATGTATTTGAACAGATTTTGATCATTCGAAAGCGTTACGAAAGGCTCAAGTTTTAAAGTGATTATTTAATTTAATTGAGGTTTAACCCTAGTTTTGAAATTCAGAAAATATGGGAGTTGACATGTTAAGTGGCATCAAGATTAGGAACGTGTTTATAGAATTGGGTGAGTTATTGGGTCTAGGTTAAACATATATATAATATTGGTGTTTACGGATTAGTTTACTTATAAATATTATATATTTGATAGATTGAAATTTGAAGAAAGGAAAGACATTGGTGGATTAGTTTGCTTTACTTCGATTCTTCGGTTGAGATAGGTTGTGGTTTTTATTCTATATCATAGATAAACTCTTAATAGTGATTGATATTCATTGAGTAATGTGTGAAGTTTACTACGCATTTAATTATTGTGGTTTGGATGGTTGATATGTTGTTGTGATTGGTCTAAAATCCCGAGGCCATGAAATCCATAATCTTGAACTTGACCTATTAAAAATGGTGCCTTGAATATAGAAGGCTTGATGAAATATTATTAATGAAGTGGAATGTAATAATAAAGAATGATAAAGTAATTATATCTGGATCGGGTGTCACGAGTCGACACGATATATTTAGATCAGGTGTCATATTCCGATAGGTATATTTGGATCGGGTGTCATATTTTGACACAATTTATTTAGATCGGGTGTCACGTTCCGACACAAGTATATTTGGATTGGGTGTCACGTTCCGACATGGTATATTTGGATCGAGTGTCACGTTCCGGCACGATAATATTAAAGGAAAATAAATTAAAATGACTTAATACTACCCAATCTCCAATAACTCATTTTCCAAAAGAGTGTGATATGGAGGCTTGAGTCCTCATGTGTGATCTTAATATTGTGATTGGTTATGAAATTGTTCATTGTGTTGTCACTTGATCTTGATCTTGTTGGTTGCCACCTGTTAAGTGCTACGGTTGATTTCTCGCTATTACTTATTGCGTATTGATTCCTATTTTGAATCGGCCGATGATACCTACTCAGTACATGTTGTCCTGTACTGACCCCTATTTGTATCTTTTCTTGTTTTATTTTGTGGAGTGCAGCGAGCGTTCCACCGACTTTGATTTGATCTCATCTCTAGTTAGTCTCCAATTCATAAGATTTCAGGGTGAGCTATCCTTCTAGCTGGCGATAGAATCTCTTGTCATGGCATGGTGTCCTTAGTTTTCGGACACGTTATGTTATTTATTTATTTGGTGTTTGATAATTTGAGACTTAGTTTTAGAATTTAGATGTCCTTCATGTGATGACTTTTAGGTTTTGGGAAAAACGTATTTATTTGAACTTCCGCGTTATTGTCATATTTATTAGTTGGGGTTTGTATCATTAGTTCTTCCACCTAGAAGGTTAAGTGTGGGTGCCACTCATGATCCATTTTGGGTCATGACACATTCATACATTCATTACAAGAGTCATAAATGAACCAGTGAAGCAATATATGCATGTGCTATAAAAGAATATGATATTCATCTAATAGTTCTATGTTTCACTTGAATGAAAATGACAATTCTCAAAGTTCAAACTTAACTTGAATGAAGAAGGTCTACAAAAAAGTAAAAGGGTGAAGAACCGTAAAGAGATTGCTTATATTAATGAAAAGAATTATTAGCCGTAGTAAAAAGTTGTCCAAAATTATATTACTTTTTACTGCCAAAAAAATTTATTTTTAGAATCAATAATACACAAGTAAAAGTCTATGTTCATAATAATCTTCCGTCAAAATCAGAATATAAATGATTTATTAGATGGCAAATGTTATTGTCTGAATACTCTTTTGACATCGAAATTATTCAATCTAATAAAAATATTGCAGTAGATTTTCTCACAAGAGATGGACAAAATTAAACAACATATGATGATACATTTGCAAGATATCAATAAATATTTTGAGGATATTCAGATCTTAGTATTCGATATTATTAAAATTGCCAATTTTGATTGTGAACAAAAGATTGCTGACAAATTAATCAGCATATGTGCACAGATAACGTCCAAAATTAGACAATACAACGATTATTACGATACCATTAATGGCCTGATAAAAATCAAGAAAGATGATAATACCTCTACCACTACAGAGGTATAAGAAGATAAGTATGAGAAAATATCTTTCAGACCTCAACTGCCTCAAAAAGGAATTACTTTGGGAACTATGAAACAAAGATTCGATATGTTGCTTCCAGCAATTGAAAGCCAAGAACAGATAATAAAAGATTTATTTTCTTTTAAAACCATCCCAAACAGATATATTGATTTTATAGGAATATATCCTCGTATTAATTACTTATAAGATTCATCTCCTCAAGAGATTCGATATTGGTATGATTTTGGAGCAATAAATTCAATTTATCTTACATCTCCAAATTTTTCAGAAATCAGTCGATTACTTTCTTGGATACAAGAAGGAGTTAAAGATTGTTATCTTAATAACCCTACGATTACAGTAAAAGATATTTTGATCCTAAAGTTTATTTCTATTAGACCAAATTTTTATAAAAAAGAAAGATACCTAGCCTACCATTTTATGCAAATTGGAAAGACCGATGATTTTAATATAATAAATAATTTCCAAAAAAAAGTCTTTCAAAGATTCACTGAAAAAGCTCATTATAGAAGAGAGATTGGATTAAGGATTGTTCTCCAAAATATGGAACATAATTTCAAGATTGAATTCAGGACATATGGAGGAACTAAAATATATTCGTCAATCTTGATTGCCCCAACAAGGAATACTCCTCCGTCAGCAAAAAAATGTATGGAAACAAAAATATATTTAATTAACAAAGGAATTATTAAATCCAGCCCCCAGGCTCAACAAAAATTGTGCGAGATGAGGAAGCACAAAAAAGACACATGTGAATTTTTTTTACCAAAAAAGGAAAAGATAATAAAGGATGCCATGTCGTCATCGTCGTTGTCGTCGTCGTCGTTGTTGTTGTTGTTGTTGTTGTCGTTGTCGTTGTTGTCATTGTCGTTGTTGTCGTCGTTGTCGTTGTCGTCGTTATCGTTGTTGTTGTTGTCGTTGTTGTTGTTGTTGTCATCGTTGTCGTCGTCATCATTGTCGTTGTCGTCGTTGTCGTTATCATCATTGTCATTGTCGTTGTCGTCGTTGTCGTTGTCGTCGTTGTGGTTGTCCTTGTGGTTGTTCTTGTTGTTGTTGTTGTCATTGTTGTTGTTGTCGTTGTCGTTGTCGTTATTATCGTTGTCGTTATTGTCGTTGTCATTGTTGTTGTTGTCGTCGTTGTCGTTGTCGTTATTATCGTTGTCGTTATTGTCGTTGTCATTGTTGTTGTTGTCGTCGTTGTCGTTGTCGTTATTGTCGTTGTCGTTATTGTCGTTGTCATTGTTGTTGTTGTCGTCGTTGTCGTTGTCGTTGTTGTCGTTGTCGTTGTTGTCGTTGTTGTCGTTGTCATTGTTGTTGTTATTGTTGTTCTTGTTGTTATTGTTATTGTTGTTGTTTTTATTATTGTTGTCGTCATTGTTGTCGTTGTTGTTGTCGTCATTGTTGTCGTTGTCGTTGTCGTTGTCATTGTCGTTGTCGTTGTCGTTGTTGTTGTTGTTGTCGTTGTCGTTGTCGTTGTCGTTGTCGTCGTTGTCGTGGTTGTTGTTGTCGTGGTCGTCGTTGTCGTGGTCGTCGTTATCGTGGTTGTCGTTGTTGTTGTTGTTGTCGTTGTTGTTGTTGTTGTTGTCGTTGTCGTTGTTGTCGTTGTTTTTGTTGTTGTTGTCGTTGTTGTTGTTGTCGTTGTTGTTGTTGTCGTTGTCGTTGTTGTTGTTGTTGTCGTTGTCGTCGTTATCGTGGTCGTCGTTGTCGTGGTTGTCGTTGTCGTGGTTGTCGTTGTCATGGTTGTTGTTGTCGTTGTTGTTGTTGTTGTCGTCGTTGTTGTCGTTGTTGTTGTCGTTGTTGTTGTCGTTGTTGTTGTTGTTGTTGTTCTTGTTGTTGTTTTTATTATTTTTATTGTTATTGTTGTTGTTATTATTGTTATTGTTATTGTTATTATTGTTATTTTTATTGTTATTATTGTTATTGTTATTATTATTATTATTATTATTAGTTTTACATTTGCAAAAGTATTTGTTTTCTTACCTTTTGGCATTTATCTTTCATTTCGTTTTATAAATGTTTGAACAAGAATATTTTAAAAGTTATAATTAATTTCTTGTAAATATTAGTGGATTAGCTTTTAAAAATAAATTATAATTAATAATTTGATAATATTTATTTACTTAGCAATTTAGTAGTTACTTATCTTATATATGTAGGTAGATTTTATTTAGTCTCAATTACATTCAAAATTAGAATTTCAAACTTGGTAAAATCTTTTCATAATTAAAAAAATTCTTTTACTATTTTTGTCCTTTCTTGTGAAAGAATATTTTTCCCCAAAATATGACCCCAAATAAATAAGCCCCCCAAATCATTGATTTTTTTCCTTTTAAAAAAAACTTCAACGTCTCTTTTGCTCAATTTTTTGACTCCCTCACCCAACATCTCTTTTGTCCTTGATGTTATTTATTTTCCTGGTTAACAAAAAAGGGGGAGGACATGATTTTGGCATATATGGTATCATCATCTTCTCTCTTTAGGCTATTTTTTTGAGCAAAACAAAAAAAAAAGGTCTCTCAAGTTCGTGTTCTTACTACATTAGATGATGATAATAATATGAAGGTTAATCTTTGTTTATCTCTTTTTGCTCGTGTTTTTTAGCACAAAATATGTTCTAAAAGAATTAGTTGGGGCTACGAATATTTCTCCAATTTTCTAGAATGTTATTCAAATATGTTAGTATATTTCATGCATACTTAGAAAGAATATAGCATCTTAGTGCTTTAATCAAACTGGAGTATATAGGTTTTATCCTTGTATATCTTTTGCAAAGGCTATGATTAATATAGTTTAATTATATTATTACACTGTTTCATTTAAAAGAATATCATTCTATTGTCTCTCTAATTTTTAGATTTACTTAAATTGTGTCCCATTTGCTTTTAGCAACACGCTTAGAATAGTATATATATTTTTGTTCTCTGCGGTGATGTGTTGAATTCATAAGGTTTGTACAACTTAGCATAGTGATGGATTCGGTAATGTTTAAGACAATACTCAAAGCTTAGTAATATGTACAAAGAAATGAAAGTTTTTTTTTAGTACTTAGTTTGAATACATATTTTAATTTTGACCAACCATTTCATGTTCCTTTTCACAATGTCCAGGCATGTCACTTTCATATTTATCTCATTGAATAATCTTTCAATTTTTTTTTATAAAAAAAATGAGTCATTCATGTCTTTGGACTCGCTTTTATTTACATTACTTCGACTTGTTTTACTACTTTTGAGCAAGTTGTTATTTGACCCTTGAGTGGTAAGAAGAGGAAGTTCTTATATATTTTCAAGAGTCCATCTTGCTTGATTTAGTTAATTAACTTCCACTATCTTTTACCTCGGAGAAAAATGCGACTTTTTCTTCTGTAATCGTTGATACTTTGTTATTTTTTTAATTTTATTTTTGATTAGCTAAATATTATGAACAGACATACTCTCACCAATTGGAATATTCTTCACATGTACATCACAATGAAATGCATTTCTTGGAGCTCATTCATGGTAAGTGGAGGAATCAACGCGTGAAGCAGAGCTCAAGAGAAATCGTTGTTCTAAAGGAGGCCAGGTATGTTTTGGGAAATGATAAAAAACAGACACACTATAGCCGACTTCTTATATGAATCACACATATAGCTTTATAAAAAATAAAAATAATTAAAGCAAACTCATTACTTCCTTATTTTTCAATTTTATATGTCATGCTTTTAAAAGTCTCAAAGGCTTGACAAGTTTTATTATTATGCTAAATTATCAACATACTTTCACTAAATTCAAACTTTAATAGATAAATATTTTTTAGTTTTACATGACTTTTAAATATCAAAATATATTATTTAGTACTCTTTAATAGTTCTTTTTTTAAAAAAAAATTGTCTTATCTTAAGGTGTTTAAAAGAATCGATCATAAAAATAAAATAGAGGGAGTAACATCGCATTGGGCCCGTATTCAGCCTTGTCATATTTTGATCCCGCTCTATCCCTCTCTCTCTCTAATTTAAGTTATGCGTTAGTGATTTATCTATTTATTTCTAATATTAAATTCGCCACCAAATCAAGGTAGCATATATTATACTAACAAGATTTCTTTATGTTTGATTTGATCTCTAATATTGGTTTATCGATCTTGAGATTGTTTTAACATTACAGAAAGAAAAGGTGATTATCCAAGTTCATATTCCGATGAGAATGCACCTATTCTCTCTTTCCTCAACACTCACGTCCAACTTCATTTTGTGGCATCTATTCATGAACTTGTACTAAACGGTGAATTAATGTATATTTATATTTGACCAGGTTAGTTTCTCTATCCATTACTCTCGTAGTTTTCACTTAATTTCTCTTGTTATTTCTATTATTCAAATACTTTAAAGCATTCTATTGGAAGCAATCAGTCCAGTCTCTTCCTCTTGCATTTTTTTTAATTACAAGTGTTTTATTTTACTCCAGTAAACTAAGAGCAAGCTTCGCTTGATTGAATTCATGAACTTTGTAGCTTCATTAATTTGTATGTATTATTGATTGTAATTCATGCCTAAAAATGCATATTACATAATTTCATCTTGTCTTTTAAATTATGTGTTTGATAGCTAGAATAATGGTATATTTAGAATATGATATATAGATTCGTTTAAGGTTGTGGCTATTTATTGGTGTGATAAAAAAATTTTAGTGGCAAGTCTCATATTTCTTTTGGCCTTTTTATCTCAGCTATTTATTTGTTTATTTTACCTATAATTAGTTTATTTATTAACCTATTTTAGCATGCTATAGTAAATAATTTCTCTAGTTTGATTATTTGATTATCTCAAACTGCTTTAGTAATAATTAATAAATGGATTCCTTATTTAATCCCTTAGTCTTTTCTTACACTAATTTATTTAATTTTATATATTTTACTACATAATTTTATTTAATTAACGATCTTTGATTGCCACATTTTCCCCCCCACATAATTTATAAGATTCGATCGGGACCCACCTTTGTGGACCTCGAAAGGTGTCTAACACCTTCTTTTTGAGGTAATTTGAACCCTTACCCGAACTCTGGTTGTGTTTGACTCATTTGATTAATTTTGTTTGTAATTTAGTGTATAATGGTACCCTAACGTGCCTTTAATTCGTTAGGTGGCGACTATCCTCTTTTTAAATCCTAAAAGGAGTTGTCACGTCGTTGTAATCCCGTTATGAAAAAAATGGGGTGTGACACACTTAACTTATGTCGGAACGTGACACCCGGTCCAAGACTTGTGTCGGTGCGTGGCACCCTATCCAAATATCTGTCGAAATATGACACCCGATCTAAATATGTGTCGGAATGTGATACCTGATCCAAACATACAAGCAGTCAAATCATAGTCAACATTATTTCACCAAGAGCGGGTTCATCACAAAGCAGGCCAGCACGTGTTCATTTCACACAAAATCTAGCATGTTTCCCTATTCACATACATATATGCCTATTATGAAGCAATTTAACAAGTACATGAAACACATACGAGAAACAAACAATCACCTACCTCGAATTCAAGCTTCAAGAACTCCAAAGTGCAAGAGCTTTTCTTTTCCAGATTCGTTCCTCTTGTTCTTAGTCTAAAGCAAGTTACATATACACAAAGGATCAATACAATGGCCTAATTCACATGAAAAATAACATAATTCTCCTCCTAGGCCAAACCCATGATCCTAATCCCACCGTAGGGCTATTTTTCACCTTCACCCACATGACAAAAACCCTCCCACAATGATCACCCATCCTAATTTATAAGCATTAGGAATCGAAAGATGAGTTCAAGGAGTAAAATCCTTACCTTAGACGTGAAAATTCATGGAAAATTGATGAAAATTACCCTAGGTCGCCTCCTGTCATTCTAGGAACTATTTTTGTAGAAATAGACTATTTCTGGGATTTTTTCCGACTTAAGTCGCGACTGTCCCGCTCTGGCGGGACTCATCCTGCTCTGGAGGCCTCGCTCTGGCAGGAATAATCCCGCTCTGGCAGGATATACAGAAATAGTGAGCTCAGAGTTTGATATCCACTCCTCTATTTCACAACACACTCCTTTCCAAAAATGTATTAAATTATACTTTTTACGCCAAGTCCAATTCTGGAAGTTTTACTCTCCCAAATACAATTTCGCGAAGTCATAAATACTCTATATCGTCTTAGATATTAGCTTACTCAATAAAATTAGAGATTCGATCCCCCACCACTCACAAGGTCATCCTATACCTCACCTAACTCATAATTCATCCAAGTTTGGCCTAGGCTAATTTTTTCTGAAGTTACTACCCAAAGTTTTCTGCCCCAAAATCCTTCCCTATTGGCCTATCCATCACAACAGGGAAGATCGTTATAATAGATACCAATTTAACCATAATTCATCCCCGAGTGACTAACTAGGGAAAACATGGCTAAAGTAGAGATAGAGTAGTACCTATTTCGATGAACAATTGAAGATACTTGTCTCGCATGCCCTTCTCAATCTCCAAAGTAGCTTCCTCCACCGAGTAATATTTTCATTACACTTTAACCATATTTATCTCTTTAGTCCTCAACTTTAGGATATCACGATCAAGGATTACAACTGGGTCTTTCTCATACTAAAGGTCCTTGTCCAATAACACCGAGTCTCATTTAATGATGTAGTTCGTATCTCTATGGTACCTTTTCAGCATTGATACATAGAACATCGGGTGTACCCCAGACAAGATAGGTGGTAAAGCCAATTTGTACGTTACTGGCCCTACACAGTTAAGAATTTAAAAAGGGCCAATATGGCGAGGACTTGGTTTGCCCTTTTTACCAAACCTCATTACCCTTTTAATTGGGGACACTTTTAGAAGCACTTGCTCACCAGCCTCGAATGTCATATCCCTTACCTTGCGGTCAGTATATTCTTTCTGGTGACTTTGAGCTGCTAGAAGCTTAGCTTGGATACTCATTACCTTATCCTGAGCATCCCTCGCTAAGTCTACCCCCAATAGCTCCACTTCTCCAACTTCAAACCACTCTATGGGAGACATGCACCCTCTCTCATAAAGAGTTTCGAATGGTGCCATTTCATTGCTAGAGTGGAAGCTATTGTTGTAGGAGAACTCACACAAAGGCAAGAACTTATCCCAATATCCTCCAAAGTTGATAACACATGCCCTCAACATATATTCCAGCATCTGGATAGTCCTTTCAAACAGCCCATCTATCTGTGGATGGAAAGCAGTGCTGAAAGTGAGTTGAGTGCCCAACTCTTCATGCAATTTCCCCTAAAATTTAGAGATAAACTGCATAACACGGTCTGAAATAATAGAAAGAGGCACCCCATGTAGCCTTACTATCTCCTTCACATAAATTTTGGCAACCTATTGTGCATTATAGTCTATTCTAATCGGTATAAAGTATGTTGACTTTATTAACCTGTCAACCATAACCCGAATAGAGTCATACTTCCCCAAAGTCTTGGGAAGTCCCACCATAAAATCTATGGCTATTCTCTCCCACTTCCATTCTAGAATTGACATTCTTTGTAGTAAACCTGCAGGTCATTGGTGCTCAAATTTCACTTGTTGAAAGTTCTGGCACTTGGCTACATATTTAGCTATGTCTTTCTTTATACCCGGCCACCAGTAAAGATATTTCAAGTCTCGATACATATTGTTATCCTAGCGTGAATAAAGTACTGCAAACCATGAGATTCAGACAGGATTTTCTGAATTAAACCATTTATTCGGAGAATACAAATCCTTCCCCTAAAGTGAAGTACCCCACCTGGATCAAGTGTTGAATATTTGGCCTTGCCCATCAACACATTTTATTTGATTTCATTCAAAGTCACATATTCAAACTGCTTGGTCTTAATCTCCTCTATAAAAGTGGGCCTTAGATCAACACAGGTCATTACCCCACCCTTCTCTAAGATGCCTAGCCTCATGAATCTGGCATCCAAGGCCTGAATTTCTCTAGCCAGGGGCCGCTTGAAGGCCCCCAAATAGGCTCTACTGCCCATACTAATTGTTTTCTGACTTAATGCGTCTACTGCCACATTAGCCTTACTTGGATGCTACTAGATGATGATATCATAGTCTTTGAGCAACTCCATTCACTTTCGCTGTCTCATATTCAAGTCCTTCTGAGTGAATATATGTTGTAAGCTGCAGTTATCAGTAAACACCTCACACTTAACGCCATATAGATAATGACTCCAAATTTTCAATACAAATACTACCGCTGCCAACTACAACTCATGAGTCAGGTAGTTCCTATCATGCACTTTCAACTGTCGTGAAGTATAAGCTATAACATTTTTATTCTACATTAACACAATACCCAAACCTGAATGTGAAGCATCACAATAAATAATAAAGTCATTACCTTCCACCGGTAGGGTCAAAATGGGTGTTGTGGTCAGAAGAGTTTTAAGCTTTTGGAAGCTCTCTTCGTATTTGTCAGTTCACTCGAATGATACCTCCTTTTTAGTCAGCCTAGTCAAGTGAGTATCAATAGAAGTAAAATTCTTCACAAATCAGCAATAATAACTAGTCAGTACCACAAAACTTCTAACCTCAGTCACAAAACTAGGTCGAGCCAGTTATTAACTGCCTCAATATTTGGTAGGGCTACCATTACTCCTTCCTTCGAAACCACATGGCCTAAGAAGGCAACTGAAGGCATCCAGAATTCACATTTAGATAATTTTATATATAACTTTTGTCTTCCTAAAACACCTAAGATAATTCGGAGGTGTTCTGCATTTTTCTGTTCATCTTTTAAATATACCAATATATTATCTATAAATACGATCAAAAAAGAATCCAGGAACGGCTTAAATACCTCATTCATAAAACTCATGAAGGCTGCAGGTGCATTGGTCATCCCAAAAGACAACACCAAAAATTCATAGTGCCCAAATATCATGACTCAAGCCTAGGGCCTAGATGTGACACGGCAAATGAGATACCCGGAGGTACCTCACCTAAGCCTCATAAAATTCATTAAGCTTTTTATAGGTAATGACATACAATAAATCGCAGAAGAAAAAGGGATAATGGGACTAAGGGAGATAACATAGAATAGAAATCATAGGTAACATCAACCATCATCTATTTATCCAACAATACCTCTACTTTCTTTAGACTTGACAGGGTCTAAGACATGTTCCTAGCTCAGCTTCATGACAAGATTCCAAAAGTACCACAAGATAATCGAAAGTCTATACATGTAAATAGCAAGAAAAGAAAATGGAATTTTATTCTCGAAATATGGGAACTCACCAACTAAGTAGCCTTTAATGATAAACCTAGCCACGTGAAGGAGAATTCAGACCAACGTTGGTTCCTACATGGTGATATCATATAGGCAAAAGTATGCGTTAGTACTTTGAATGTACTAAGTATGTAAGCATGCAATGCAATATATCATTATACAATAAGGTGATGCAATGGGCCATTCTAGAACCTTATGCTCATTTGAAACATTTGGAGTTAAGAAGCTTAGTCAATGAAATATAGAAACCATCATGAATCATAAAAGAAACTTAAACATTATAGAGGTAATCATAAGTCGTTATAAAAAACCATATACTTGCAAAGCACCATGAATCGTAAATAAGTATACCATAAACCTTTTGAAAGAAATTTTTAACTTTATGCGGGCACATACTTTATTTTGTGATTGATATAGTACACATCATATAATATATCTTAAATATTTGAGGAGGGACCTTGTACCTTTGTGAGAGAAACCGTTAACGGACATAAACCATGTGAGCTATAACATAGAGTCCCTATGTTACCCCTATATTAGAGAAAAAAGGGGAGACTACTTGCCAAGGTAAACTCTGTTATGCCTAAGTGGATCCACTAAGCTATTGTATAAATCGAGTGTTATGTCAGAAAAAGACGGTTTAAATTTGCATTGTGGAGGGTCAAAATTGGGTGTCAACATCGGGTACTCACTCTTAGTTCTTAAATTCGGGTACTCACCTCCAAGCCTTGATATTTTGAGTACTTACCTTTTAGAGATTTGGGTATTCGCCTCTATATCCTTTATACCTACGGTGACACATAATTCTGGGACATGGGTATTTGTAGGGCTGTTCAAAACCATCCGCTACCGATAACCCAACCGCAAAATTAACTTATTGGTTTATTGGTATTGGGTTATCGGATTAGCGGGTGGGGAATGAATTTAAATTTTATAATTAATGGCTTATCGGTGTGGGGGACGGATTACTCAATTTTGTTATTGGGTAAATCATTAATCCTTTAAGAATTTATTATATTTTAATATATTTTATCCCTAAACATATAAAATATGTATAATATTGATAATTATAATTTGTAAACCTAAAATAAGGGCCAAGCCCATTTAATTAAATAGGCCAAACCATTTTAATTAAATAGGCAAGCCTATTTAAAGTAGAAGCCCTACTTCTACTCTTCTACAGAGTTCTACACAAGACAACTATTGTGTCTACTTCGGTACTTCCACCTCTGTCTTTACTCTTTACTCTTTAGGTTTAGCAAGACTACTTTCGTCCTCCGCAGTTCTGCCTATGTCTCAGTCTCTCTCTCAGATTCTCATCTCTCATTCTCTCTTGCGTAGTTGCGACTTGCGCTGCCTTGTCTTCTCCTCTACCACGAGTTCTTCAATTTGATTATTTGAAGAGTGTAGAAATTGAAGAGAAGATTAATAAAATTAGATGGTGTACAAAACTCAATAGATCATTATTTCTTCTTACAATAAATGATAGGATGATAAAACTTTGGAAGGTATGAAATTCCTGTGGCATCTGTGAATCTTCAGACAAGGTCAAATTGAAGAAAGAAATGGTTCTGACTTATAAGTTTCTGAAAGTTTGGATAAGGCCTTTTAGGGGATTAAGTTATCTATTTGTTTTATTATGTGATCTAATACTACAATGTACCTTGAAAAATCAGTTGTTTTTCTTTACATAGTTCCTCTGTACATAACTGTCTGCAGAAATCCTGTGAAAAAAAGATAAGAACTGTGTTCTACGGAATAACCTCAGGGTTTTCTGGTTGTTCTCTTTCAGGCTAAGAGCTCCTTCACAATGATACTATACAAATATTGCTTACATGATTTTTTTATATTTCAGTTGCTACTACATTTTCACATTTACTCGTGAAATAGAGCATGCGAAATGGACTATTTTTTATGTGTGTGTGCGTTTGGTGCCCTCCAAATAGAAGTCTCTATCTTGGGTGCCCTTTTCTGTATCATCAAAATATTGATAATTAGAAATGCATGTGGTACTATTATTTTTTATCTTCTAAGGTATTTCATACTAAGATACTTAGCTTGGTTAGAAGCAGCTTTCTGAATTAAGAACTGTTTCTAAAATATTAATCTATTTCTGAAGTAAACCTATCCCTTATGCAGCTTCTGCTTTGATTATTTCTAATAATTTTGGTATGTGCTTCACTGATTTTGGCATTATTAAACTACTCGTATAAAATTAATTATTCATATCGTAGCTTATTTTTGGATTGTTGATTGAAATACAGGGACACAAAGTCTTAAACTCTTAATCGTTTAGCATGGCTGAACAAAGTGATAAGGTGATAGGTGAAAGTGAGGCATCAAATACAGCAAGTCATGCTGAGATAACTCTGTCAGCTAATGCTAAAAGAAGGAGAAAACGATCTGTTGCTTGGGATCATTTTACAGAAGTTGAAACTTCCGAAGGTACGAAAGCAAAATGTAGCCATTGCTATAAGTTGTACTATTTTAAGTCAAGAGATGGTACATCGACTCTTCTTGGTCATTTGTTGACATGTCCTAAACTTTCTACTCCTCTTGTTGATAAAAAACAATCAACCATAGGCTTTAAATCTATTCTGGGGGGTAGTCAAGGTGATGTAGCTATTGTCTCTTGGAAATTTGACCAAGAAGAGTGTAAGAAGGATTTATGTCGTATGGTAATAGTTGATCAGCTTCCTTTTAGCTTTGTCGAAAAAGAAGGTTTTAAAGAATTTATGAAAATGGCTCAACCTCATTTTTAGATCCCTTCCCGTAGTACTGTAATTAGGGACTGTTTTAATCTGTTTAATGAAGAAAAACAAAAGTTGAGGAGGTATTTTATAGAAACAAAACATGGAATTTGTATTACCACAGACACATGGACTTCTATACAAAGGATCAATTATATGTGTATCACTGTCCATTGGATCGATAGTGATTGGAACATGCGCAAGAAAATACTTAATTTTTGTCCTATTATTAGCCATAAAGGTGAAAAATATGGCAAATGGTATTAGTAGGTGCTTACGTGAATGGGGGATAAATAAGATCTTTACTATCACAGTTGATAATGCAAGCTCAAATGATATGACAGTAAAAGAATTGTCTAAGCAATTAAAAAAAATGGAAACTAATTTGATGAACTGTAATCACCTTCACATGAGGTGTATGGCTCATATCACGAATCCTGTTATTCGGGATGGTTTAAAAGAATGCTCTTTGTCTATAGAACGTGTTAGACATGCAGTTAGAAATGTTAGGCAGTCTCCTGCGAGGTTGAAAAGATTTCAAGAAAGTTGTGACGATGAATAACTCAATTGCAAAAAATCTTTATGCTTAGATGTTCCAACTAGGTGGAATTCCACCTATCTGATGTTGAGTAGAGTTGTTGAATTTGAGAATGCAATTTCAAATTATGCTTCTCATGAAATTGGCTTGAGACATTATCTTGAAAAATTTTATGTTGAAAATGGAATCAATGCCAGTGAACTTTTGAGTAGTGATTGGGTCCATGTGAAAAGAATTATGAGATTTCTTGAGATATTTTATCTTCTTACTATGAAAATATCTGGATCACGTTATGTTACGTCAAATATTTATTTTCTTGAAATTTGTACGGTTGTTGTTTATTTGAATCAATTGATGGCAAGTGAAGACACTGGTTTAAGCGATATGGAAAAAAAGATGTAAGAAATATTTAATAAGTATTGGGGAGATCCAACAAAAATGAATAAGATAATTTTCATTTTGTGTATTTTGGATCGTCGTTACAAGCTTGAATCAGTTAGCTATGCACTTGTAAAGATGTTTGGGGAAAAAGGGTCATATATACAAGCAGAAATAAAGAAGTCATGACTTCATTATTTAGAGAGTATGTAAAATCCAACTCAAAAGGCAGCGATCTTGCTCAATCTTCACCTTGCTCTTCACTGGACACTTCTACTTCCGGACTTTCTAGCAGTCAAGTAAGTACCCAAAGTACAGGACTTTTAGAATCATTCATGAAATATCTAAAGAACTATAAAACAGCGAATGGAGGTGTGGATGCTAGAACAGAGTTAGATAAATATTTTGGTGAAGAAACTGAGGATGATAGTAAAGAATTTAACATCCTAAACTGGTGAAAAATGAACTCAGCTAGATTTTTTATTCTTGATGAAATGGCTCGTGATGTATTAGCTGTACCAGTTTCAAGTGTAGCATTTGAATATACATTTAGTAAGGGAGGACGTCTTCTTGATTCATTTAGGAGTTTATTGAATCCTAATTTAGTGCAAGCTCTAGTGTGTCTTCAAGATTGGCTTCAAAGGGTCTAGGGTCTTTAGATAGGTGAAATATACCTTCAAAACGACCTTACTTTGGGTTAAAACACAGGAAAAGACTAAAATGCCCATAAAAATTTTAGCCAAAAGTGACTTCACGGTCCGTAGTGCTTACCACGGTCCATGGTGGGGTTCTGTGATAAGGGACTTAGAGAATTTTGGGAAAATGACTTGCAGGGTAGTCTCTGAAGTTTCTTCACGGACACCTTGATGGTCCATGAAATGCATCACGGCCCATGTAGGGTGACTGTGGTACAGTTCCTGTAGGAATCCTGCAGGAGTAGCCACCACGGACCACTACACAGTCCGTGAAAGTATCCACGACCCATGGTGGTTGTTCGTAGATCCTTCCTTAGAAAAATTCCTGAGGACTTTGGGGGAGGTCTCACCACGGAGGGCTTCATGGCCCGTGGTGCTCACCACGGTCTGTGGTCCTCTATCGTGGCTTGTCCTCTACAAACTAAGCCTCTCTAGCACGGTTGCACACCACGGTCTGTGGTTCCTACCATAGTCTGTGAAAGCTTCTGTGGTCAGATTCTGGTGTCAGTTTTCTACAGCTTCCTGAGAATTCATCCTTGGTTCCTTGATTTAGGATCTTCTAAGTTTTTGGGGTCTTACAATAGCTCTCCTTTGGGAACATTCATCCTCGAATGAGAATCATTAGCTTAGAAGGGGGACATGGCACGAGGACTAGCAACCCAGCATGAATACAATAAAACTTGAAATGCATCAAACATGAGATCTCTAAACTTAAACATAAAACACAACTTTAAAACAACTTTATGTATGTGCATGCATATGAAGACTTAGTAAATATGAAACATAATAGTCTTAAATACTTGCGCATGAATGACTTAGTACATTTGGCTTGAGTAGAATGGAAGAGATGATGGTAACATTTTATCATAACCTCTTTCGCTCCCATGTAGCACTCTCAACTTATTGATTTTTCCTAAGGACTTAAACGAATGCAATTTCTTTGTTCCTCAATCTCTCGACTTGTCGGTCTAGAATTTCAACCGGAACCTCTACTTAGGTCAAGTGTTCTTCAACGTTCACTACTTCTAAAGGCACAATGGAATTTGGATCACCTACATACTTCCTCGACATAGACACATGGAATACCGGATGAACCGAGGCTAACTCCAATGACAAATCACATTCATAGGCCACCTCACCAAAAAACCTTAGGACCCTATACCCCTATTGGAAAATCTATCCCAAGAGTACTACCACTTACTACCATTTTCCACAAACCTCGAGAACTAATAACAAAACATCTAATACATCGTACATTCACCCATACTCCATCAATACCACATTCAAGCCTAGTTCTATAACCATTATAATACACTCATTTGAAACCCTTAACGAGGAGTCATCAGTAGCCTACTACCATCATTCATATACCTACAACCACGTATTCAAGCCTACCATTCTAACCACTTTATGGCTCTCTTGAAGTCATCATCACTTAAGAATTTGTATGTCTATATTAACATCTTTACATCTACATTTGCTAATTCCTACTAAAGGACACATCAATATACTCCGACCAATCTATTTCACCCTACAAGATCCCATGTAGCTCTTCCTCTATGTCAATAACCTTAAATGGAATAAGTATGCCACAGTTATCATAATACGGAATAACCGCTCTTTCTCTCTATCTATCATGACTCATCTCCTATCATTAACATTGGAACACACCATCGACCTTGGTAAATGAGTACTCCATCTCCCCCATGTGAAAGAACTTCAATCTCCTTATCAACCACCAATTCCTTTAATTTAACTAATGATGAATCAAGGTCTTGTTTTGACTTAACATCCACCACCAAAGACGATTTTGACCCATCTTACACCACTATCATTAAAACCACTCTAAAAAGGTACTTTCGGAGCTAACACCCCTAACGCTCACCATATGATAAATGCTACTCTTAGTAATCGATTTTCTAGGCTTTAAGATAAGAAATGAACCTATCCTTAACTATCGAATCATGACCCTTCCATTCTAGAATAGCCTCATTTGGGAATTAAAACTTGACTCAATGAGTTCAACAATCTATAGAAGAATTAGGTGTATGCAACCAATCATTACCATTTCAAAAAAAAGAAATTCACACTTACTGAATGAAGTACCATACTATGTTTGGGGACCCACAGAGGGGTAGGGCTGAGATCTTCAACGACTATCCTTATCATTATTAGCAACCAATAGACAATGCCTCAACTTATAATCTTTTGCATCACAACCAAAATATATACCCAAACTGGCTAAACAATCTACCGGATGGTATCTTCCACACTTTTGGCATGCAAGAAAAGTTTGACATACCTAGGGTTAGGCACCCTATCCTTGTGATACTTAGGCACTAAAGCACTATCAAAAGATGATCCATCCTAATTCGGGCATTTTTGGTCATCCTAGCAACCTTCATAAGATTTTTCTTTTCAACTTGCTCGGCATGATTCATTAACTGGGACATGTCCATTTCCATGAACAACATGTACCTCTTGCACTCCTTGGACATCAAGCTTAAGACACCAGAAATAAACTTACTCATTCTAGAATGGGGGTCGGAGACCATGAATGGAGCATACTTTGACAATTTCGTGAATTTGAGGGCATACTCCCTCACACTCATACTCCATCAATGAAGGTTGATGAACTGTTGGATTTTGGCCTCCCTTAACTCCAATGGAAATAAGCGGTCTAAGAAAGCACCTTTAAGCTTTTTCCATCCTATCGGCCCTATTTTTTTATCCCTCTCCACAATCCATTGTGCATACTACACTCGAGCTACACCTTTGAGTTGATATGCCACTAGATCATCCTTCTTATTTGGAGACATACCCATGATGGCCACAATTTAGTACACCTCATCGATAAACTCCATAGGGTCCTTACCTAGCTTAGAACCATTGAACCTGGGCGGATTCATCCTTTGGAAATCTCGAATTTGAGAGGCCGAATTTTGCACTTAAGGAGGAGGGACACCTTGATGACCTTGGTGGGCTACAACCTGAGCCAATAAGGTGATGGTGTTGCAAAACTCGGCATGAGTTACCCCTTCCTCCTGATGTGGAATATCCAAAATTGGAGGATCTTGGTCCTCATCATCAACCCTTGATCTTGTAGATGGTCTTCCACGAGGAATTATCTAAAGAACGCAAAATCGGTGGTTAGTTAGAGGAAAGCTTAGGACAGTCTAGGGCAAGACATGAATTGAAGGAAGTGAAGACCTAAGTGCCTAAGGTAAACTCCGCCATGCCTAAGTGGATCCACTAAGCTATTGTGTGAATTGGGTAATCACCCCTAGTTCTTAGACTTAGGTAATCACTTCCAAGCCTTGATATTTTGGGTATTCACCTCTTAGAGATTTGGGTATTCTCCTATATCTCCTTTATACCTATGATGGCACGTAGTTCTGGTACATGGGTTTCTCCCCTAGTCCAGCTCGCTGCTAGGTAAGCTCTCAACAGAATAATATTTAAATATCATAATAACATAAGTATTTTTGTATAGCTTTAACATAAAATCATCATTCGATGGAATAACTCATTAAAACCTTTCATTTGATTTAATGCGAGAACTGTCCTTTCACATTGAAACCTTACTTTGTCTAAGAATCCCTTCATCAGTCAATCATTTCATAAAGACTCCCTTTCATAAGCATTTACTTTAGAACGTTCATTGGAGTCAAACTTTATTTCAACTTTACTTCATCATAAGAAACTAGGTGGGTTTATTTCATAAAGACCTTAAAATACATTTAAAGAATACTTGTATGCATGAGAGTGATATAAATTTATAAAGTCAAACATCTTCAAAACAATCCACCATATGTACTTTAAAACTACCTTTCAAACCTTTATATAAGAACCTTAGCAACCCATTCATTTCATGAAATTGAGAGTCAATATATATCAATATAAGTAAATAAACTTCAAATATATCATGAACTATGCATTTGGAATCATCATGTAAAAGCCTATAAAATTTCATCATTTAACATTGAAAAGCTAGTTTGAGAAAACATTTGGTGTCCATGGGTGGAAGGACCCATGGATGAAAAACCACATACCTTGGGGGAAACAAAATCCCTAATGAAAGCTTGAGAAGGAGAGGAAACTGGAAGATGCCTTGAAATGAACCCTAGCATGGCTTGAAACTCTTGAGAGAGTTTGAGAAGAGAGAATTTATGTTTGGGAAGTTGAGTGGAAGAAAATTAGGGATTTCAAGGGTCCAGGGTCTTTACATAGGTAAAATATACCTTTAAAACGACCTCACTTTGGGTTAAAACACAGAAAAAAACTAAAATGCCCCTAAAAACTCTGGCCAGAAGAGACTTCGTGGGGACCCTTCACGGTCCGTAGTTATCACTAAGGTCCATGGTGGGGTCCCGTGATAAGGTACTTAGAGAATTTTGGGAAAAGGACTTGCAGGGTAGTCTCTGACGTTTCTTCACGGACAATTTGACAGTCCGTGAAATGCATCACGATCCGTGTAGAGTGACCGTGGTGCAGGTCCTATAGAAGGCCTGCAGGAGTGGCCACCACAGACCACTACACGATCCGTGAAAGTATCCACGACCTGTGGTGGTCTTTCTTAGATCTTGCCTTGGTAAAATTCTTGAGGACTTTGGGAGAGGTCTCACCACGGAGGGCTTCAAGGCCCGTGGTGCTCATTATGGTCCGTGGTCCTCCATCGTGACTCATCCTCTATAGACTAAGCCTCTAAATCTCTACCACGGTTGCACACCACTGTCTGTGGTGCCTACCACGGTTCGTGAAGGCTTCCGTGGTCAGTTTCTAGAGTCAATTTTCTACAGCTTCCTTAGAATTCGTCCTTGGTTCCTTGGTTTAGGACTTTCCAAGTTTCTAGGGTCTTACACCATACCTGGTTTTAAAAGCTATTTTTGGCATATCCTCAAGCCTAATTTTCAACTGATGGTACCCAGACCTGAGATTAATCTTTGAGAAGACTGAGGCACCTTATAACTGATAAAAAAGTCATCAATACGAGGTAAAAGATATTTATTTTTGATGGTGACCTTATTCAATTGTCGTTATTCAATGCACATTCTCACACTACCATTATTTTTCTTGATAAATAACACTAGAGCACCCAAGGAGAATCACTGGGAAAAATAAATCCCTTATCAAAGAGTTCCTGGATCTGAGCCTTAAGCTCTCTCAACTCTGTCGGAGTCATACGGTAGAGAGGAATGAAAATTGGACGAGTACCAAGCTTTAAGTCAACACAGAAATCTAAATCTCGATCAGGAGGCATACAAGGAAAGTCTGAAGGAAACACTTCTGGAAACTTACACACTACCGAGATAGACTCAATAGAAGGAGACTCTACATCTACATTTTGAATATGGGCCAAATAGGCCAATCAACCCTACCCCACCATTTTTCTAGCCTAGAGAAAAGATATTATCTTAGTTGGCTTAGACTTTTACACCCCTTTTCCACTTTAACCTTTCCCTCTTGGGATCTCTAGATCAACAGTTTTTGCATTAAATTAAGCACAACAAAATAGGGGGACAACCAAGTCATGCCTAAGATCATATCAAAATTGGTCATGTCTAAAATCACTAAGTCAACCCAAGTATGGTATCCCATAAACACCACAAAACATGCACGATACACATAGTATATCACACAGTGCATCAAAATCTAAGGCATATTTCACAGAAATGTAAGAATAAGTAGAACCCAGATCAAATAAAATAGTAGTCATCCGGTCACAGACGAGAATAATATATGTGATCACTGCATCAGACGCCTCTGTATCGGTCTTGCCTGGAAATGCATAAAACTAAGCCTGGTAATCCTAACGGGCTACCTCCTTGCCTGGATGTGCTTCTCCTCGACCTATGCTACCATTACCTTAGCCCCCACGGCCTCTGGATTTCCTCCTTGCCCACCCTGTGGACGTCCTCTCCCATTTCTTCCCCCGGCTGATGGTACTACTACTCTGGCCTTTTGGGGTGCTGAAACTGTCCCGTAGGGGTGAGGGTACTCCCTCCATATATGTCCCGTCTCTCCACAATTAAAATAGTCATGATCAAAAGATGGACAGCTTCCTGGAAATGATGCTTTCTAACCCTCATGGGTCGGATGCTGCTGTGGAGTACTTTAAAAACTACCAGTAAAAGCAGGCAACACTGACTGAATTGGACGAGCTACAATTATCGGGCTGCCTGACCCTTTAGAATAGGATCTGTGTAAATTACCTATGCTCTTAGGCTTCTTAGCCAAAGCTTTGTTCTGCCCATCTCTTCTCACTCCTTCCACCTTTTCCACAAAGTCAGTGACTTTGTTGAAACTTCTTCCTGACGAAGTCATATGAACTGACAGCACTTGCAACTCGGGCTCCAAATCCTTCACAAACAACCTGATCCTCTCTTCTTCCGTAGTGACTAGCTAAGTAGCATACCTGGACAATGTATGAAACTTGACCTCATAAAAAGCCACTGATAACCCTTCCTGCTCCAGTGGCATAAATTCATCCTTCTTTCGATCCCTCAAAGTATGGGGCACATATTGTTTTAGTAACAAGGCATGAAACTGAACTCAAGTAAGTGGGGACAACACTGGCAAATGACACTCTACATAATCCCTTCATCATTTTTTGGTTTCACCCTATAGCTGAAATATCACAAACTCCACTCTATGCTGGTGCACTATACCCAGCTTGTGCAACCTCTCGTAGCAGTCAAACATGAATTCATAGGCATCTTCATTCTTAGTGCCATGGAATACTATAGGTTTGAGCTTTAGGAACTTGGTGAGCATGTCATGCTTAGTACCAGTCATCACTGGACCCATGAGTGGTATGAAGAAGGCATCAGTGCCTACCACCTCATCTGCTAGCTGAGCTACTATAGCAACAGGACGAGCAACAGGACTTGGGGATGCGGGCATGATGGGAATGGCCAATGCCAGCCAATCCACTCAAGAAGGCCATGATCTGCTGAGCTAGTATGGGGTTCAGAGGGGGAATACCAGCATCCCTAGTCTAGGTGTATTCTTCCTACAACATTCTCTTCTTCTTCTCTAACCTCTACATCTCCCTCTAACTCATTCTAGAGAGCAAGGGGGGCCTCGCCTACTGGAACCTCCTCAATCGGAACCTCCACTTTGACAGGTGCTACTCTCCCTCTCCTACCTCTACCTCGGCCTCTCCCTCGAACAATGGGCTCTTCCTCTAGCTCCACTGGAGCTACAGGCCGTACATCGTTATAGCGTGTATTAACCATCTGCGGACAAGAGTGAAAGAGGTTAGATACCAATTTGGATCATTAGATAACAATTGGAATCAAGTTATAGCACTAAGGAAAGAAGACAATGAAACTTTTCCTAAAATATCGTAGCCTCTCAAAGAAAAGTACAGACGTCTCCGTACTGTTCCACAAGACTCTACTAGACTCGTTTTGATAGGAAAAGATCAACAAACCTAGGCTCTGATACCAACTTTGTCAAAGGTGTGCAGCATTCAAACCAGTACACCAATTATTGTGCATTATAGTCTATTCTAATCGGGATAAAGTATGCTGACTTTGTTAGCTTGCCAACCACAACCCAAATAGAGTCGTACTTCTCCAAAGTCTTGGGAAGTCCCACCACAAAATCTATGGCTATTCTCTTCCACTTCCATTCTGAAATAGGCATTCTTTGTAGTAAACCTGTAGGTCTTTGGTGCTCATATTTCACCTGTTGATAGTTCTAGCACTTGGTACATTTTCAGCTATGTCTTTTTTCATAACCGGCCACCAGTATAAACGTTTCAAGTCTCGATATATCTTAGTTACCCTAGGGTGAATAGAGTACCGCGAACCATGAGATTCAGAAAAGATTTTCTGAATTAAGCCATCTATCCAGGGAACACAAATCCTTCCCCTAAAGTGAAGTACCCCACCTGCATCAAGTGTTGAATCTTGGGCCTTGCCCATCAACACCTTTCCACTGTTTTCATTCAAATTCACATCTTCAAACTGCTTGGTCTTAATCTCCTCTATAAAAGTGGGTCTTAGATCAACACTGGACATTACCCCACCCTTCTCTGAGATGCATAACCTCTTGAACCTGGCCTGCAAGGCCTAAATTTCTCTAGCCAGGGGCCGCTTGCAGGCCCCCAAACAGGCTAGACTACCCATATTAATCGGTTTCCAGCTTAGTGCGTCTGCTACCACATTAGCCTTACTTAGATGGTACTGGATGGTGACATCATAGTCGTTGAGCAACTCCATCCACCTTTGGTGTCTCATATTCAAGTTCTTCTGAGTGAACACATGTTGTAAGCTGCAGTGATTAGTAAACACCTCATACTTGACGCTATACAGATAATGCCTCCAAATTTTCAATGCAAACACTACTGCTACCACCTCCAAGCCATGAGTCGAGTAGTTCCTCTTATGCACCTTCAACTGTCGCGAAGCATAAGCTACAACCTTCTTATCCTGCATCAACACAGCACCCAAACCTGAAAGTGAAGCATCACAATAAATAATGAAGTCATTACCTTCGACAGGCAGGGTCAAAATGGGTACTGTGGTCAGAAGAATTTTAGAGTTTTGGTACGATAACTTTTAGTTCCTAGGATGTTTCTGCATTTTCAGTTTGTTTTCTAGAGTTGTTTTTCTGAGTTTATGGGGACTCGGTATTATTTCTCTATTTAATCTTGCCTTCGCAAATGTTTAAATGTTATATCTTCCAAGTGTTGTTAGCTTGGGCTGTAAGAATGGTTCTCTCACTGGAGGGTTAGTGTGAGTGTTAGTCATGGCGGGTCAGGGTCATGACATATTTTCTTCCTCCTTTTTTATTTTCTTTTCTAAATTAATCATCTACTAAAAGTGACAAATCCTACTAACTTATTTAATAAAAATGGAATAAGTGGTATAATGTATTAATTAAATTATCAATTTAGCCCACCGACTAAATTAATTATGTAAAATCACCTGTCAACTAAATAACTGTAGTTAACGAATAGTCTAAAATATCCATTAAAAATTTACGAAATGAGTCTTTTGTGAAATAAAAAGTTCTAGTAATCAAAACGACCTAATGGGTCGTTATAATATTGCAAGGTTTTAGAATGAGCATCAAAATCGTTCAAAAATTACCTCAAAAACGATAAGGACAAAATTAGAATTTTATTTTAAAATCATGTTCTACTCATCAAGGAAGGTTTGTGGTTGAAAAATCCATCAAAAATGATCAAGAATCGAGTTAAAAATCATCAAATCATTAAATTTTTAAATTGGGAAGAAAACCCCCCAAAACCCATTTGAAATCTTTTTTAGGAAATGGAAAAAATGGGTTATTTCCCAAAGTTACACTGTTCAGGCACATTTAACTCTTTGTGATCGCGAGCCACTAACTCTCGCAATCACGAAGTACAAAGGGGGAACACCATCGCAATCGCGAAGAGTACTGGACGGGAAGACCCATCATGATCGCAAAGCCTACCCTTGCGATCGCGAATAACACTGATCCAATACATCACGATCGCATGACCTAGGGTCGTGATCGTGATGAAGCAAATTCCCTACATAAGAAACCAGTATCTACAGAATTAGCCAATTCTAAAATGCCTTTGATGGGACCCTCAAAAATCGTTCAGGGTCCGACAAAAATAAACTAAATATGCTACTACACTAAATTCGATATTTTGGATTCAATGAAATCGTCAGATTTTCAATAAAAGGTTGTTATAATGAAATTACCCTCTGGGGTTCCTTTTAGGCCTAAAACACAATTTTTAGCCTAAATTCCCAAAATAAAAACTAAGGTTCCGAGGCTCTAAGCCAACACTCAATTAGACCAAACTTGACGTTTCAGACGCAACAAAACTGACGGAATTCCCATCTGATTCTCGGATCTCAATATACTGACCAAAGTCAAAGATCTCAATAAAACATCCCACTCAAGACCTCAAATCGCCAAACTCACACCCAATCGCTTTGGGAACTGAACCATCCTCATATCACAAACAGAGTATGAAAACGCTACGGAAAATGGCAAAATGATCACTTCTCACAAAAAATAATTTCTCAAGAATAAAGTATTACAATAAGACAAAAAATAATTTTGAGATATAAAAAAAATCAAGAAAAAAGGTAAAACAGAAAAGACCCTATAAAAGATGAATTTTCAGATAATCCTAATTTATGGCAAGTATAATTGATCACTAATCCGTTAGTAATTTATTTTCTTATTTATCCATTTTTTAAATTTATTTTTCCTATATTAAAAATGCTAGATATTGTTAGGATTTTAATGGTATAACTAGTATTAAAAAATCTTAAATATGTCATTTATTTAATTTTCTCAATTGTACAATCTCATCTAGCCATGGCGGTCTTGGGAGTTGTTTCTCCACATATCGTCCTTTCACTTCCAACCCAAATTCCTCCTATTTCTTCACATAGCCAATACTATTTAACAAAGCGTAAAGCTTTGATATTTACTTCTTCTATGCTTTCATCTTTCATAAACACATCTCATTACTCTCCTGCTACTGCTTTCCAAATCGAACTGCCTCAACAAGAAGAAGATACACTTGTTCACCTCTTTCAGGTAAATGCTTAAATTAAATAGAAGAACAAAAACCCAATAATTACTCCCTCAATTTGTTTCTATGATTTTGACTTAGACACACAGTTTAAGAAATTTAAAAAAAAATGTTAAAGATATTGTTTATTGATTGGTGAGTTTATCAGTTCGAAATGTAGTAACAGAAGTGATGATGCAAATGCAGGAAACTTCCCCTTCTGTTGTTTTCATTAAAGACCTTGAGTTGACCAAAGGCTCCAATGATTCTACTAAGGTTCTAGCCGACGATGAGAATGCAAAAGTGGAAGGGACAGGTTCGGGCTTCATTTGGGATAAGTTTGGTCACATTGTACGATTGTTTGTTCGACCTCAAGGATTACAAATTTGCTATGAATTTTCCATGTTAATTCGATGAATTCTCTGCTGCTTATCTCAAGAAATTGGTTTATCGCAGGTAACCAATTACCATGTCATAGCTAAATTAGCTACTGATAACAGCGGACTGCAGCGTTGTAAGGTTTTTCTGCATTCCTGGTGTTTTGTTTTCACTTCTTATCTGGATATTTAACTGGACTGCTCCATTTCAGGTAATTCTAATTTTAAAGGTTTCCTTTTCAGGTTTCTTTAGTGAATGCTAAAGGAGAAACCATAGTTAAGGATGCGAAGATCGTAGGTGTTGATCCAGCATATGATCTGGCCGTTCTCAAGGTGTTAAATCAATATCTTGCTTAATAATGTTGCCAATTTCCATTTTTGTTACTAATTTATTTTCTATGCTGGTCAGCTTTATACTGATAATTATAACTATCCAAATTTCTCCGTATAGATTGGTTAGTTGAAGTAAACTCCTTCCTTTTTATTTTATATGACAATATTTGAGTGGGCGCGGTTGTTAAGATATTAGTTTTGGTATTATATTAGTGATTGTGGAACAAATTATTAAAGTAATGGTTAAAAGGCTTGATGGAGAAAACATCATGTCAAGGTGTTAAATTTTAACAGTTAAACGAATCTGAGCTGTTGAATTGTGAAAGTTGCATGGAAATGGAACGGTATAAAATGTTTGAAAGGTTTAAAAATGGGAAGATTGTCATATAACTTGGAAAGATGGTACTTCTACCTGAGGAGTAGAGACACAGAATCGTCATCAACCTATTTTGGTGAAATTATTGGGGATCAATTTGATACAAATTTTAAGCACGTAGCTAAATAATTTAGGCATTCCACTCCCCTGTCTGAGAAAATTATATACAAGGTCTTTCAGTTTCAGTATGTATTATGAGGATTCATCATGAGTTGGCAAGTTTTACATTGCCTGCCATCCTTGTCGCAACCCCTCCTACTTTATCTGTGTTTGGGACTAGCAATATGAGCAAGCTCACACAAACGGAGTTCGTGTGTTGATTTTGAACCTATTGCTTTTCTAGGAGTATTTCAACCTTATCAAAAATTTATATGTTAGTAAGAACACAGAGATTAATATTATTGTTTACTTATATATGTAACGTATTTTTCACTTTTCTTTCTTTTTTTGGCATGATGATGACATGAGTTAGAGCTAAAATGAGGAAATACTGCCAGTGAGGATTCATAGACCCGCCCCTTTTGTTTGGGACTGAGGGGTTGTTTGTCATACAGTTCCAACACCCACTGCTGCTCCAAAATCTCAAATGTTATCTGTCATTGCTTCTCTCCTTTAACAAAAAAGCAATTTTACAGAGACATGTGAAAACACTTCTCCTAGAGTGAAAATGAAATGTTAGAAGAGAATGGGTACTAAACATGACCAAAAAAAATATGTGCAAAATAAAGTTGTCTAACAATTTTTGATATCAATAAAAGCTGGTCGGTTAAGAGTCCCGTGGGTTTAACTGTCTCCTATCCAACTGCAGGTTGATGTTGAAGGTGATGAAGTAAAACCAGTCTCTGTTGGTAACTCCCGCGGCCTACGTGTAGGTCAAAGTTGTTTTGCCATTGGAAATCCCTATGGATTTGAAAACACTCTGACAACTGGGGTAATACATATGTACAGTTTATTTATAGTTAAGAAACATACCAGTGGAAACTCATTTTATGGTTTCATTTCCGGGGAAAAGCCTTTCTAGCATTTATTTTTCATGCATTTCTGTTAAACCTACTCTTTGTATAACTTGTAATCTTGATTTCCTCTGAGGATGCTAAATGATTCCATTTCTATAGAAAAGGCAGCTCTCTCCTTTTGCTGTAAATAGCTCTTTTCATTTGACACAAACAAAGGGAATATTTTATTCAACTCATACTCTCAATATCTTAAAAATGCTTTAAACTATCAACTATCCATAATTCAGTCATGCATAGTCAAAAGGGAACCAAAATCATGAAACTGCTGAAGTTTTAAATTGATTTGCTCATGTTTCTCCATGCGAAAGTGAAAGGGAAAAAACAGTTATTCATAGGGGAAAAAGATAGTTAATAAGTTATTATTGTATATCTGATTACCTCAGATATTACAGGTAGTTAGTGGATTAGGCAGGGAAATACCTGCACCAAATGGAGCTGCCATTAAAGGAGCTATTCAAACAGATGCTGCTATTAATGCAGGTAAACATTATTCTTTAGTTTTCCTGTATAAGATATTTTGTCATTTGGGAGAAAATTTGGGTGACTTGCACAAGTAGTAGTGTCAAATGGGCGGGTTGGGTTCAATTTGAGCGGGCCAAAATGGGATGACTTAATAAATGACCCATCCAGAAGTTACTTGGGAAGCTGAAATGGGCTAAAATGCGGGTCATAACTCAACCCATTCAATTCTTACTAAGTTTTATAATCTCTTTTTGTTCTTTTATTATTTTTTTAGTACTTAATAAAACTATATTTTCCTTTGTTATGGCTCTATATAACATATCGAATAAAAAGAACGTTTTTTTGAAAATATTTTGACAAGATTTCTCATGGGTCAATTGAGGCTACATATCAAGCCCAACTTTCTAATGTGCTGAAATGAGCTGAGCTAATAAATGACCAGCCCAAACTTGGACAGAATGGGTTGGTAATGTTTTCATGGGCTAAATTTGTCACCCTAAGCACAATAGTCACCTTTGCATGATCCACTGTTTGAGTAGGATGTAAGATCTAGTTTAGAGAACAAAAAGACCAGAGCCATTTAATGGTTGTTTATCTGGTTTACATAAGCATGCTGACAGTGTTGAATGCCAGTTTGATTTAGCGGATGAAGCTCAATTTCTGCATTTAGACAAAGTAGAATACTTTTACTTGATTAGAACTCATGATTCATCAAGTTATGCATGTACAGTAAGGTTTAGGTTGACCTATGGTTACTTATGCAGGGAATTCAGGTGGCCCGTTGATTGATTCATCTGGTCATGTAATTGGTATAAATACAGCAACGTTCACCCGCAGAGGTAAGAATTCATTGTTTTATATTCTTCTTTTTGCTCTTTCTTATCGATGATCCTTTGTTTAAGCTTTTCCCTTTCAAATACCTTTTTACATGAATATTTCTTGGATATTCTGTCAAGGGTGATTTTCTTTAAAGCAGTATTAGATGTAGCCGAAGGCTGGCAGGTCTGCGTCTGCTGGTTCATTCCTTGCTGACATTATTAGAAGCCTGTTGCTTCTTATCTTTACGCAGAGCATGTTGAGACTTCTGCTCTCGGTTGACCAGGATAGAAGTAAAAGCATTGGTGTTCATCATATTCTCATTTTCCAAATTTTAACTGTTTAAATTTTGCATCACATGGGATCATCAAGCATCTTAACCATATCATAAGCCAACGTATTAGGTAACAGTTAAATTTTTGGGACTTGTTAAGATCTAGTTCTGTCCTCCCCGCTGAAAAATATATTGGCTTTTCCCTCTACCCTAATACTGCAGAACATCTGCACAATCACTACAGTTTTTACCTTTTAAATAGAGAGAAGTATTGAAAATACCCTTAAACTCACCGTGAATTATAAGTTTCATTCCTGAATTATCAACAACCTTAAAAACATCCCTTTACTTGGCTAACTGAACCTAAATACACCCCTGATCTTACAACATGAGGAAAATACATCCCTAAATTCTCGTCAAGTTTAGGGGTGTTTTCAACACTTGTCTCGGCTTTTTATTAAGAGTCTCATGCTCCTACAAGAGTTTGAGACCACTTAATATGTCATGTGGCAGATCGAGGGTGTATCTAAGTTTATTTAGTCAAATAAAGAGGTGTTATTAAGACTGTCAATAGTTCGGGATGAAACTAATAATTTGCACGAAGTTTAGGAGTGTTTTCAATACTTCTCTCCTTTTAAATACTTTTTTATGTCAAACTTCGTACACAATTTACATAACTTATTATTATTTGGCATTAACATTTCGGCTATCTAAAAGTATGTCAGAACTTGTACTGTACCCTTTCATATCAAGGTGTAAAAGATGTGCATTTTATCATTAATCCCTCAGAAGGATCAGAAGTTATTCCTTTTAAGAGTTTGTCAAGAAAACAGCTGAATTAGCAAAGTAGATTGGTAGAAACTTCAAAGCTTACTAATCCTAGTGACTGCTCGGGAATTTCACTAATCTGGCTGTATCCATAGTTACGTTATCAAATTTATAGTCGTAGTTTGGTATAATTTGAACTTATTTCTTTTAGATCTCATTTGATCTAGAAATGTGCTATATATCAAGCTTGGTCTCACAGGGAGAGATTTGGTGGATTTGATTTGCTTCTAAAAAGGATCTGTTTATGTGTAATTAAACTTTCTTGCTTTATGCTCTTTTTCGCATATCATATAAATATAATCATGTATAGCAGTGTTTTAAGACTAATAAGTGATAGATATTGCCTTGGGAATTTCAAAGGAGTTGATCGAAATCAATATTATTCTCCAAATAAGTATATAATAAAATCTTGAAATTTAAAAAAACACTAAATGCTAATTTAAATTATAGGTTAGTTGCAAACTAGGTTACAAAATTGGATTGGCTTTAGATTCTAATCTAATTCTAAAAGTTCTCTGATAGCCTAATCACAAGGTTAAGAGCCTATTCCCATTATAAAAGCTGTAGTTCAGTGTTCACCATCCCTAATGGTCTATGATGAAGTATGTAGAAAGAAGCCTACTTAGCACACATTTCTAGAATGATTGACATATTTTCTATTGAATCTAAATTAGCCTACAGGTTACATCATTTTGTGATTTTACGACAGGACCTTTAGTCTACATTGCTCGGACTCTCCAAAAATGTTGTCACACCCGTGTTGGGTCCTCCAATAATCCAATACTTTTGGAGGATTTGATATGCACCCGGCAGCATTCTTGAAGAGTCTGAGCAACACAGCCTTTAGTCAAGTCCTGCAAAATTGTGTGATCGGAAAGAAATTAAAGCCCACACTCATTTGATGCTGTAGAATCGGACAGGTGAATCTGTAAAAACTATTTGACCATCTTATAGTCATTTCAGTTAATATTTAATAAGCATCTACTTTTCTTGCTGCTTTACAGGAGTTTAATACTCTCTGGTGACATGGTCCTCATAAATATTTTATATATACAGAAACTTAGTGATCAGAAAAGGATGAAATCTGAGGAAATTTCTAATTGCTTTGGCAATTTCAATCATGTTGCAGGCTCAGGTGTGTCCTCAGGGGTTAACTTTGCCATACCAATTGACATAGTTGTACGGACCATACCTTACCTGATCGTTTATGGAACAAGTTACAAAGACAGATATTGAATGTCTACAATCAGAATGTTACTTCTTCACTAGATGATTTTGCATGATCCCTAGATGAGATCAAGTTTTAAGTTGCTAGTAGCTGAAAAAAAGTTGTTCGCGAAGGTCAGGCCAAAGCATAAGGAAGGAAGCTCACTTATATGCGAACTCTGAGCTATAGATATTAGTGCTTGTGATGCATATTTTATCATGTAGATAAATTCTTGTCAATAAATATTCTATAATCAAACATCAACAATCTTTGATCTCTTTGAGTGGTACCTCTGATCCTTAATGCAGTTTTAGTGTGTTCATTGGATGGTATTGAACTTGACAAAAAAGGCTTTCTTCTTAGAGCTGGAAAAGGCCATGTTATTAACTGCAACTCTAGTGGTGCTTAGTCTATATTTCTTTCTCTTTTTTCTTGACAGAAAATGCAGATTGGTTGAATTCAAGATGTTGTGAGGTTGCACTTAGTTATATTCATTTCATTTGTCACCATTCAGAAGTGGTAAATGCATAAAGGACCTGTCAAAGTAGTTTCACAATTCACTTTTCTTATGTGGAAAAGAAAAGCATGAAACAAACACTCTATTCACTATTATGTTCTATGTGGAAAAGAGAAAACCAACCGAACATTGTGTAACTTATGCTAAATTCTATGGGAAGATTATTTTCCTCCATTTTTGTAACCAAACAATGTATAAAGTTATGCTAGTTTTAATACATGGGAAACTCCTCTCTAACTGCCAACCAAACGACCCTTTAGCTTCCATAAAAAATGACTTGTTATACCAAACCAATAGATGAAAAAAATTAACCCAAAAGAGAACAAAAACCCCTCTTATTAAAGAATCCGGAGCCAAAATAGGCCACTTTCCAATCAAAAATGCATAAAGGGACACTACTTTTTCTCAGATAACCAAAATGGACCAGTCGTTCAGATTTGAACAACTTACCCAAATTTATACTGATGCCATGTCACAATTATGCAATCCAGATTATAACATTACATGAACACTACACAAACCAACCAATCCTTTGCAATCCAAATTACAACAAGGGTTAATTCCGAATCACTCCTGATATCTTTATCCATTGTCATATCACATATGCATCATGACACTCCTGATCGACTGGTCTACCAACTGTTTCACTTACACTAGTCATCAAAACATAATTTTTCTTATAACCGAGAAAACCCCTAGGACTAGTGGCTTATGCTTTAAAACTCGGTGGCAAATGGACGTATCCTTGTATCCTTATCCATGTCCACACCAAGAGTTTATTCGAACTCATGGTAGGAGGAAACCATCCATAAGGAACATAAGAGAGAGGGATGCAGCAGCAAATGACAAGTTTATTGGTGACAAACTCATCAGCTTCTTCCTAGCTGAGAAAAAAACATATGATAAATACAACAACAGTAAAGTTCACACTTGAAAATGAAATAATCAATTGTCACGATAAATCAAACAGGGAAGATATTCATCCAATTGGATCAAGTTTATCGCCACGAATAATTATGAGTTTTGCTCCCCAAGGGACATTAGGGATAACTGTTCATCAATAGAACAATCCACATGACATGTTTTCCGACATGAGGAAGGGATTAAAATGAGACCAAGAACTCGTTGTTCCATTGGAGAAGGGGCAGATCTTCTGGTGCTACGGTACTCGACTGCATCTTGAATGATTATGTTTCCTTGCTTATCAATACAATAAAACGTACCTAGAAAGAACCTTCCATCACTTATACCAACCAGCATTCGTCGATATAGTAGCTTCTTGACATGAGAGACATAATTTGAATTGTTCGTCTCTAACTGATTTGAGCTTCCAACTTCAGATAGGTATGTCTCTGGTTCGTTGGTGCTCATATTAGTCCAATTTAGGTCAATGAAGGAAACTTGGCGTACTAATGTCTACAATTGTGTAATTGTAGCTACAGCATATGTTAAGACAAAAATTTAACCATCCACTCCTCTTCCCTGCAGAAAGTTAAGACGGGGAATCAATCAGGTAAACTGGAAAAAATCTTAGGCGATATATTCACCCCTTTGATTCCTGAAAATACATTAACGGGAGAGAACTCAGAGCAAACAGTAGATCTTTTGTTAATTTCTCCTCCCCTCTCCTCTCTCCACAATAAAATAGAACTAATGATAGCAGTCGAGAAATGAATCCAGTATATCTGAAAAATCAAGAAAATTGTGATATCCTCCTGGGTGCGAGTGTGAACAAGAAAAAGAAGTCTTCTTAGTCTTATCACGCTTGAACAAGGCTATTTCTAATAAAGGAACACCAATCACAAGGTAAGATGCTAGGCTCCGCACAACATAGGGATTAGCACATTTTCAGGCGGAACAAAGAATAGCAGAAGAAGATCCAACATGAAGAATATAGCAATCATTATAAATTCACCAACTAGAAATGTTATAATCCCATTCCCTGAGTGTCTTTCGGAACAGACTCTCTATGGTATACGATTACGAACACTCTACGATACCAGTTATGGAACTACATCATACCAGACTAGACCAACCCACTAAAATGCAAATAAAGATCAGAAATTTGTTAAATTCGCGAAGAATAAAGAGACAAGGGCGGCTCAACCCTAAAGCCACTAAAGCAGAGGCTTCAGGCCCCAAAAACACAAGGGCCTCCAAAGGACCAAAAAAAACCCAAATTCAGACACGAAAACATACCGAAGAGCACAAAAAAGAAACAAATTCCGGTAAAAGGCAAGATTAAACAAAGAACCAAAAGCACTGACCAGACAAAAGACGAAGGAGATACATACATAAAACAGACAACCAGATCTGATTAAACAAAATACCTAAGTTGCAAAAAATTATGTATTTGTTGATATTATTATTTTGTTTCTAGTGCTCATGTATACTATAAATATTTATTTTAAATTATTTATCAATTTAAATAATTAAAAGAAAATTAATTTTTTTTTTAATTTTGTCTGTAACCTTAATTATTTTAGAATTAAAATGTACATATATAGATAAGATTAAAGTATTAATAAATGATATATTGATCAAACAACATTCCTTATTATTTGTTTTAAAGATTGTGTCAAACTTTACAACTAAAAAAAAATGGAGGGACTATTAATTAAAATTTTCTTAATAGTTTGTTGATAATCTATTGCTCCCTCCATTTCATATTATAAATAAAAAGATAATTTTACTAATTCACCCCTCAAAAATCTTTTTTAGAATTTTACAAACAAATGTTAATACTTTTAAAAAAAAATTAATTGTACGGGTAATATAAAAAAAATTAATTAATACTCTCTTGATTTATTAAGGTGGACAATTAATATGGGACAAATATTTTTAGTAAGATGATCAACTAATATGGTATGGAGGGATACTAATTATTATGCACATATTTTTGAAAAATTATTATAGATTTAATTATAATTAAAAATCATACACGATTAGATTTACAGTTACTTTTTATTTCTTAATTTGTTTAATTTACTTCAATTTGAATCAATTATGTTCTAATCAATTCTTTGAAAAAATATTTCAAGCTCAAACTAACTATATTATCAAATAATTAAATTTAAAAAAATATTATCTTAACTTTGAATGTCTTATAAAAATAACAATCACTATAATATTGATTTTGTAATTAAAAATATTATGAAATATTATATAAGTAAAAAATAATACTCTAATTGGCATATATATTTTTTTTTTTTTGGGGGGGGGGGGGGGGGGTGGCAATTAAACAAACATTTTATTACCAAAGTAGCAGATTTGTACATAGTCTAAAACAGCTGTGATGGTATGACATTCACACAGCAGCAACCCAAACAACTAAACATCAAAACCTATGTGCTAATTGTAATCTATAGCTAACTATGGGTAGAAATTAAGGCTATTTAGTCTTCTTGAGTGATCCTCTGTAGAAAATGTCCTGCACAATTCTCCTAACCACCATCTTGGGTTTACAATGTTTGGCCTGAAATATCTTCTGATTTCTCTCTATCCATACGTGGTATACTGCTTCAGCGAGGGTCATCCTGAATATGATTGCTGTTGAACCATTTCCGTTGGCATTCATGGATACTCTACTGATACCTTGCCATTGAAGTAACCTAGACCAGATTTCACATGAATAGTCACAACTGAAGAAGAGGTGCTCAATGGTCTCATTCTCCTTATTGCATAACTCACACTGTTGTTCATCAACTACACCCCATTGTAGCAACCTGTCTTTTGTATGTAGTCTTCTAAGGGCAGCCAATCTAAGGATAAAAATCCATTTTTGCGGAGCCTGGATTGTTGCATATAATTCTACTCCACTCTACTTTTTGGAATTCACCCCTCAGCAAGACATACATTTTTCTAATGGAAAAATTGTGCATGTTTGAAAGATCACTCGCTTGTAAACCAACGTCCTGTTAGAATAATTTTGATAATTTATATAATAACTGATTCTATTGAAAATGTTTTCAAAACTATAATTAATAAAAGAGATTTAACCATTTGTGTTGTGTATAATAATTTATATATGTTTTTTAATAAAATATTACAAGAAATGTAATATTGAAGAAAAATCTATTATTAAATTATAATCAATTACAATAATTTTTAAAAATTTATGAGAATAAAATATATATAAAAAAAATTAAATTAACGTAATTCTTCTTTTTAAATTTTGGCTTTAAGCCACCCATTTTATTAAATCGCCCCGATAAGAGATATGTTCTATACTCAAATAAAAATTGATATTGAGACTCATCTCCTTAACATAGCATCATCCTTAACATAGCATCATTAATGGCCATTTTAATAATCCCACCGATAAATTCTAAAAAAAGAGCTCAAGGATTGAAACTATATTTAAGTTTTCAATCTCAAAACCCTACCCCATGTCTCAATAATTGGTAAGAGAGGAATTACATGAGTACCTTTGAATAAATGTTAAATTTGTGATTTGCAAAATTCTGAAATCAAACCTCCAATATATCTTCTACTTTTGACTGTTACTTGTTTGTTCGGCGTATTAGCATCCCTTGCAGCCACTTTGACAATGCGTTCTGCCTCATTATTACAATCTTGTTAAGTATATGGATGTCACTTTAGTGGTAGGACTCACCACTAAATTGATGAGCACTAGACAAAGCACTAGGCACTTTGTCCAATTTGTCTTATTCACTTTTGCTATAAATTGCCTTCTTCGGCAACATGAATGAACACACAGAAAAAGAGAATATATACTGTTTTCTCAATTCTCTCAACTCTCTCTCCGTCTTCTATTTTTCTTCTTATTCTCACTTTACTTTGCAAAGTTAATTTACTTTATAACACGTTATCAGCACGAAACTCTAATTTTTCAGAAAATTAACTTCTATATCAGGTATATCTACTAAAGAAATTTAATTTTAAAGTTGTCTTTATTACTGTCAAATTAATTTTCATCATGTCAAACTTGTCAAAATTGGAATTTGTGGCACTTGATATTTCGGGCAAAACTTATTTGTCATGGGTACTTGATGCTGAAATTCACCTTACCGCTAAGGGTCTTGGTGATGCTATAATTGAAGGAAATACAGCATCAAACCAGGATAAAGCAAAGGCTATGATTTTCCTTCGTCATCATTTAGATGAAAGCCTGAAAATGGAATACTTGACAGTGAAAGATCCACTTGAATTGTGGAAAGACTTAAAAGGGAGGTATGACCACCTCAGGGCAACAGTATTGCCAAGGGCTCGTTATGAGTGGATGCACTTACGGTTTCAAGACTTTAAAACTGTAATTGAATATAATTCTGCTGTATTTAGAATAACTTCCCAATTAAAATTATGTGGGGAAACTATAAATGATGAGGACATGTTAGAAAAGACACTAACCACTTTTCATGCCTCTAATGTGATATTACAGCAGCAATACCGTGAAAAGGGTTTTCATAAATATTCTGAATTGATCTCATGCCTTCTGGTGGCTGAGCAACATAATGCCCTTTTAATGAAAAATCATGAATCTCGTCCCACTAAAACTGCTCCGTTATCGGAAGCAAATATGGTAAAAGCACATGGCCAGTCTGAAAGAAGACAAAATAAAAATCATGGCCACAATAATGTGTGTGGGCGTGGCAATGGCAGAAGACGATTTGATAATCGTTGTGGTGGTGGTCAACATAAAAGGGAGAACAATATCAGTTCTCAAAATGGCCCTTCAAGAAGTAACTGTCATCGTTGTGGCATGAAAGGTCACTGGAAAAATGAATGTCGAACGCCTGAGCATTTTGTAAGGCTTTACCAAAATTCATTAAAAAAAAGGCAAATAGAGGTGGTGCCTCTTCTTCTAATGCTCGGATAGAGTCACACTTGGCGTTTGAAAATAATATTGAGGCTGGACCTTCGCATAATGATAATATTGAAGCAAATCTGGCTTTGAAGGATGACGGTTTTAATGACCTAAATGATATTACTCATTTGGATGTTGAAGATTTTTTTAAGGATTATAATTAATGTTTAATTTCGTTGTATGATTTTCAATATGTTGTCAATCACAGTTCGTGAAACATCTTTTAATAAAGAATTCTCTTTTATATTGTCATTATGAACACCCTTGTTAATCAATATTCTCTTATTCATAAACATCACTAAAATGAAAAATCAAGAAAAGTTAATGTTCATAAATAAAGCCTAGTGTCATCATCAATTTCCAATTCCTTTCCCAATATAATATTATTTCCTCTTTTAAGACTTGTTAGCATTTTCGTTGTTGTTAATTTGATGTGCTTCCAATAGTACCATTACTTTACACTATTATATCATAAGAAATTAGCATAATGATTTTGTTGAAAATCTTCAAATATGGTATATGCTTGCGTTACTAGCAATGAACTATATATAAATTTAATTGCAATTACACTTCAAATGCCAGATAGGGTGCTATACTAAACAATTAGATAAAAACAACATTGAAACAGATTACCACAGACTTCACTATTTTATTATATTACTACATGTTAATATATCATACCTTTTAAATTAATATGCATATTGCTTTTATAACTTATTTCTTATAATGTATTTTTATTTTATGAAGATAAATAAATTTTTCAGTCTTCAATTGGATCCAAGATGAGTAATGAAGATATGTGCCTTTTGGATAGTGCCACAACTCATACAATATTAAAAGAAAAGAAATATTTCTGTCATTTAATTGTGAAAAAGGCCTTTGTCAATACAATATCTGGTAGTACAAAATTGATTGAAGGTTCTGGAAAAGCGGCCTTATTACTACCTGGAGGAACGATATTGATAATTGATAATGCATTGTATTGTAGTAAGTCTCAAAGAAATTTGTTAAGTTTCAAGGTTATTCGCCAAAATGGCTATCATATTGAGACTGCAAATGAAGGAAAGGTTGAATACATTTATATTACTACAATAAATATGGAGAAGAAAATAGTGCACGAAAAATTACCTGCACTTTCTTCTGGGTTGTACTATACAAATATTGGTACTGTTGAATCACATGTCATTGTAAACAAAAGGTTTACTGATTCTAATAATTTTATCATTTGGCATGACCGGTTGGGCCATCTCGGTTATAATATGATGCGCAGAATTATTGAGAATTCACATGGACACACTTTGAAGAATCAGAAAATTCTTCAATCTAAGGAATTCTCTTGTGTTGCTTGTTCTCAAGGAAAACTGATTATCAAACCATCAGCAACTAAGGTTGGGATTGAATCCCCTGCGTTTCTGGAACGTATATAGGGTGATATATGTGGGCCAATTCACCCTTCATGTGGACCATTTAAATATTATATGGTCTTGATAGATGCATCTACAAGATGGTCACATGTGTGCTTATTATCAACTCGCAACATGGTTTTTGCGAGATTGTTAGCTCAAATTATAAGGTTAAGAGCACAATTTCCAGATTATGCAATAAAGACAATTCGTCTTGATAATGCTGGTGAATTTACATCTCAATTATTTAATGATTATTGTATGTCGGTTGGAATAAAAGTTGAGCATCCGGTCGCTCATGTACACACTCAAAATGGTCTAGCAGAATCATTGATTAAACGCCTCCAATTGTTAGCTAGACCATTGCTAATGAGGACAAAACTTCCTATTTCAGTATGGGGGCATGTTATTTTGCATGCAGCAGCACTTGTGCGTATAAGGCCAACAAATTATCATGAATTTTCCCCATTACAGTTGGCGTTTGGAAGGGAGCCAAATATATCCCATCTTAGAATATTTGGGTGTGCGGTATATGTCCCAATTGCTCCACCGTACCGCACAAAGATGGGTCCCCCAAAGAAGGTTGGAATATATGTTGGGTATGAATCTCCTTCTATTATAAAATATCTGGAACCTATGACTGGAGATTTATTTACGGCAAGATTCGCTGATTGTCATTTTGATGAATCAGTATACCCAACATTAGGGGGAGAACATAAGCAGTTGAAAAATGAGATAGATTGGAATTCATTGTCACTATCTCATTTAGATCCTCGAACAAATCAATGTGAGCAAGAAGTTCAAAAGATGATTTATTTGCAGAATATTGCAAATCAACTGTCGGATGCATTTACTAACCTTCCGCGGGTTACTAAATCGCATATCCCAGCTGCTAATGCTCAAGTTCGAGTTGATGTCCCGGTAGGACAACTTGCTCAGGCAAATGAGTCTAGGCCATGCTTAAAACGAGGAAGACCAATTGGTTCCAAAGACAAAAATCCTCGAAAAAGGAAAGGAATAAATGATCAAGATGATCATAATTTGGAGGCAAGTGCTCAAGAAGAACCCAGAGATACAACAAATGGTGTTACCACCGAGGAGGTCCAAGTATCTGAAAATAATGAGAATGAAGAAATCTCAATAAGTTATGTCTCGACAGGAAAACGGTGGAACCGAAATGATATTGTGGTCGATAATATTTTTGCTTATAATGTTGCCATTGAAATAATGCAACAAGATAAGGATCTTGAACCAAAATCTGTCGATGAATGCAGATAGAGAAATGATTGGCCAAAATGGAAGGATGCAATTCAAGCAGAGTTAACTTCACTTGAAAAACGTGAAGTTTTCGGATCAATAATCCGAACACCTGAAGGTGTCAAGCCAGTAGGGCACAAATGGGTTTTTGTGCGTAAACGAAATGAAAAGGGTGAAGTCGTAAGATATAAAGCACGACTTGTAGCCCAAGGTTTTTCGCAAAGACCTGGCATTGACTATATGAAAACATATTCCCCTGTGGTGGATGCAATTACCTTCAGGTATCTAATGAATTTGGTAGTTCATGAAAAGCTTGAAATGCACCTAATGGATGTGGTCACTGCCTATTTATATGGCTCATTGGACCACGATATTTTTATGAAAATTCCCGAAGGGTTCAAAGTGCCTGAAGCATATAAGGATTCTCGAGACAATTGCTCAATAAAGCTTCAGAAATCCTTGAACGGGTTGAAACAATCAGGGCGAATGTGGTACAATCGTCTTAGCGAATATTTGCTAAAAGAAGGATATAAAAATGATCCAATTTGCCCTTGTGTCTTTATGAGAAGGTCTGGATCTGAATTTGTCATAATAGCAGTATATGTTGATGATTTAAATATTATTGGAACTCCAAAAGAACTTTCAAAGGCAATAAAATGTCTGGAAAAGGAGTTTGAAATGAAAGACCTCGGAAAGACAAAATTTTGTCTTGGTCTACAAATTAAACATTTTACAAATAGGATATTTGTCCATCAGTCAACATATACTGAAAATATTTTAACGAGATTTTATATGGATAAAGCACATCCATTGAGTACCCCAATGATTGTCAGATCCCTTGATATTAATAAAGATCCATTTCGACCTCATGAAAATGATGAAGAACTTGTTGGTGTTGAAATACCATATCTTAGTGCAATTGGTGCATTAATGTATCTTGCCAACAATTCTAGACCAGATATAGCTTTCTCAGTAAACTTGTTAGCAAGATTTAGTTCTTCCCCAACGCGCAGACACTGGAATGGAATTAAGCATATATTCAGATACCTTCGAGGTACCATTGATATGGGATTGTTTTACTCAAATAATTCCACATCACAATTGATCGGTTATGCAGATGCGGGATATTTATCTGATCCCCATAAAGGTCGGTCGCAGACAGGCTATTTATTTATATGTGGTGGTACAGCTATATCATGGCGTTCAACAAAGCAAACTATGGTTGCCACTTCCTCAAATCACGCAGAGATAATAGACATTCATGAAGCAAGTCGAGAATGTGTTTGGTTAAGATCAATAACTCAACACATTCAAGAAACATGTGGTCTTTCTTTGACAAAAGACGCTCCAACAATATTGTATGAAGACAATGCTGCATGTATAGCTCAACTGAAGGGAGGATACATCAAAGGAAACGGAACAAAACATATTTCACCAAAATTCTTTTTCACTCATGATCTTCAAAAGAAGGGTGAAATAGATGTCCAACAAATTCGTTCAAGTGACAATTTGGCGGATATGTTCACCAAAGCATTGCCAACTTCAACCTTTGAGAAAATGAGATACAAAATTGGAATGCGTCGTCTTCGAGATATTAAATGATATTTTCATCAGGGGGAGCAAAATACGCGTTGTACTCTTTTTTCCTTAGTCAAGGTTTTGTCCCACTAGGTTTTCCTGATAAGGTTTTTAATGAGGCAACACTCAAGGCGTATTGTCAGATGTGTGTACTCTTTTTCTTTCATTAGGCTTTTTCCCACTGGATTTTTCTAATAAGGTTTTAACGAGGCACAACATCTATAGGTGTTCAAAATACTTATTCTTTCAGTAGAATTTTTCTTTTATACGTGAACATCCAAGGGGGAGTGTTAAGTATATGGATGTCACTTTAGTGGTAGGACTCACCACTAAATTGATGAGCACTAGACAAAGCACTAGGCACTTTGTCCAATTTGTCTTATTCACTTTTGCTATAAATTGCCTTCTTCGGCAACATGAATGAACACACAGAAAAAGAGAATATATACTGTTTTCTCAATTCTCTCAACTCTCTCTCCGTCTTCTATTTTTCTTCTTATTCTCACTTTACTTTGCAAAGTTAATTTACTTTATAACAAATCTTACTTATTTTTGCTTACCACATTAGCGATTCTTTTTTAATAAATATTTAATTTATTTTATCATATTCTCTAAAAAAAAATATTATTTGAAAAAATTATAAAAAATTCTACTCTCCTATTCTCGGTACATCAATTTATATGATGTATTTATTGGATATATCACTTTATATGATGTATCGGAACGTCGAATACATCACTTTACACGATATATTGATCGGATATATCATTTTTTTTTGATGTATCGAATGTAATATATCAGGACGTTTTGAGATATATATGAATTCCATCAAATTTCAAGGATTTTTATAATTTAAAAAAAGCATAAATAAAATATAATTAACTCTTAATAATATGAAATTTGTGTAATCCCTCCTTTTATTTATTATTACAATCTTACTTATCTTTCATTTGAGCTTATCACCTTTTGTGATATTTGTATTCTTTTTGTCCCATGTGGTATTTCTTTGATTTTTTTGGTTTCTCGAGAAAAAAATAAATTATTTTTGTCATAATTTTTATATATGTGAATTTTATTTTTTTTTAAAAAAAACTTAAAAATTTTATATATGAATTTATTGTCAAAATTTAATAATAAGAATATTACTATTTCAGAAATTTCTCTTTTCTACACTTTTTTCATTTTTGTATTACTTTTTTCTATTTTATTAACTAACCCGATTCTTATCAATAGTGGTACAAAAAATGGGTTTATTCCATTATCATTTACAAATATCTATCTTAAAAACTGTTATTTAAGATATCAAACTAACCATTGTCTTAATTTCAACTTAGTCCCAAATCATTTCTTTAACTAATATTTGTACATTATATAGTGATGGGTCAAAAAAATTTACATATATATCATTATTGAATAAGTGTTAATCTTATAATAATTTATCAATAAAGTTGAGTATTTTCGTGGGTCAAGGTTGTGCTGATTCATGGGTTAATTTGGGTTGTTAATCAACTTCAATATAATCTAAGCCAGCCCATAATTTAAAAAATAGGAAAATTACGCGGATAAACAAATATATACTAGTTAGTTAGCTAATATAGTTATAGTTTGAATTAATTATGACTCGTGGCAAATATTTAGTTGTAATTACAGTTTGAGTTTTGTATAATTCGCGCGACTATACAGTTGAGTTTCATATAATTCACGCGATTTATACAAACGTTGTGCGTGAATTGAATTGTATAGCGAAATATACAAACATTACAAATTGTATAGCAAATTATACAAACGTTGTGCATGAATTATATAGTGAAATATACAAACGTTATACAAAAAGTGCGAATTGCATAGCGAATTATTCAAACATATACAAATATTGCGCAAATTATACAAACGTTGTTATAATTATAGCTATGAATTATAATTAGCAAACTATAGCTATGGAGTATAATTAAGATATTTTTGAGCGGCTATATGCGAAAATTCCCCTGCGAAAAGTATTAATATTCAAATCATTAGAACTTGAATGGATTGAGCGAGTTATACGAGTTTATACTAATTCTCCCACCCCTAACCACAACTAACTGGCCCACCTTTACCTAGTTTTATGTCTACAACCTAATTTATGTAAGTCCTTACATGAATCTTGTTATTCCTGTAGCAAAGTTAGAAAATCAGAAATAATAAAGATGAAAATAAAAAATAGTATCCGAGTTCACAGAATTCACGTGTGTCCTTAAGGAATTTAATCCCCTCATTGTATCCGAGGTTATGGATTATTTCCTCCCAAAATAAAATGGATAAACTATTAAAGAAGTAGCGATACCTCAAACTTCAATAATTTCAGTGAACTCAAAAGCCAACAACAAAATTACACAAAGACTCAACTTTGTTTGTAATAAAATATATGTAGAAGAGGGAGAAATTCGATCTTCAAAAATGAGAGGAAAATCATTTATTTATAGACAACAAAGGCTAGTGTGAACAAGTGCTTATTGTGGCTTATCGAAAAAATCACAACCCTTCGCAAAAGTCACAACCTTTCAGAAAAGTCACAACTCTTCAAAAAAGTTACAACTTTTTTGGGAAAGTCACAACTTTTCGAAAAGTCACAACCTTTCAGAATGGTCACAACCCTTTGGAAAAATCACAATCTTTTGAAAAGTCACAACCTTTCGAAATGGTCACAAACCTTTAAAAAAGGTACAACCTTTCGTAAAGGTCACACCTTTAAAACCCAACAATCCCCCACATGAATGGGGAATGTCTATTGTTAAAATATATGCATGAAAAACTGTGTGATTCGTAAGTAAGAATTACTTGCATATGGATGAGTAGGTTTTACTTTAAACTTTTCATAGTGAACATGTATAGGATATACTCGGTCAATAGGTAGATTGATATTTTTGAACCATCGAGCTTTGGTGTATACCTAGAAAACATAAGTCAATCAACCTTTTAACTATTTTTGGTTCTCATTATTTTGTTCATTTCATCTATGAACACTTCTTGGTTCATAAGTGCGTAGAGAACTGGCCTTACTGAATTCTCCTTAAAGCAGCTTACATTTCATACTTACATAGGTGATTTATAAATGTGTTATCCCGTAGATACATCATTTTATATACCTTGTATCGAACTTAGAAATCATTAAAAAGTCTTAATACATTTATCCTTGTTACTGAACATTGTCTCATCATGAGAATGGACCATTAGAAATTATTTTGACAATGTTGAACCATCATCAATTGTAATGACATGTTCTCGTCGTTAGGGATGGGCCAATGGGAAAAGATTTTGGGCCAGAAAACATCGGATAGTAGCGGAAAATTTGAGTCTAGGCTAGACTTAGACGAATTCTGAGTCAGGTGAAGTCTAGGGTGATCACGTGAATGATGGAAGGTCAAATTTACAATCTTATTATATAGGCTGATATCAAAGACGATACGGAGCATTTACGGGTTCGCATAATTGCATTCGGGCGAGTAAAAACTCTCAAAATTAAATTTGGCGTGAGGGTATAATTGTAATGCATCTTTGGAAGGGGTGTGTTAAGAAATAGGGGCTTAGAGCACAAACTCCGAGCTCATTATTTTCGCATATCCTGCCATAGAGAGACTGTCAGAGCGGAATCTATCCCGCCAAAGTGGGATAGTCGCGACTTAAATCGTGAAAAAGATCAGAAATGGTCTTTTCTACAACAATCAGTTTATAAAACCCCAAGAGGCGAGCTAGGACGATTTCTATTGATTTTCCATGGATTTTTCACGCTTAAGGTAAGGTTTTTACTCCCTATATTCATACTTTGATTCTTAAAAACTAGAAGTATGGATGATAATCATTGGGGGAGGGTTTAAACTGAAAATCTATGGTGGTAAATAGCCCTAAGGTAAGGTTAGGATCATGGGTTTGGCCTAGGGAGTGAAATTATGTTATATTTCTTGATAGTTAGGCCTTTGTATTGATCCTTGATATGTATTTAATGTTTTCTAGATCAAGAATGAGAAGAACGAACCCAAAAAGGAAAGGCACTTGCATTGTAAGGTTGTGAAAGCTTGAATTTGAGGTAGGTGATGGTCTAGTTTTCCGTATGTGTTTCATATACTTGTTAAATTGTTTCATGATATGCGTGTGTATATGAATAGGGAAACATGCTAGATTATTTTTGAAATGATGACTTGTTGTCCTATTATTATGATGAACTTGTTCTTGGTGGTATAAATGTTATAAATATTCTTGTGATGGTGATATCTTGGGATCGGGTGTTCGACACATAAATTGGATCGAGTGTCATATTCCAATACGTATTTGGATCGAGTGTCACGTTCCGATACGTATTTGGATCTGGTGTCACATTTTGACACAAAGTTAATTGTTTGTAGGTCCCTTGAGAGGACCCTTGTGTGAAATTATAGCATGTGGAAGACATTGAGTTGTAACATTGAGATGTTGTTAACTTATTCTGTGTATGTATATGCCTATTGTGTTAAATTTATTTATCTATGATCCGCTTACTGGCTAATCGCGTGATACTACTAGTACACTATTATTTTTGTGTATTGATACTATACTTGCTCTGTCTTTTTGTTGAGTACATGGCATATTCAGCCAGTTGCGGAGAGATCTAGTCTAGAGGAGTGATCGTGTCTTCGAGTTCAAGGGTGAGTTGTTCCTTTAGGCTGTCGTGGACTCTATCGTTATTCTAGTCCTTTTTTTTCCAAGACTTAGGTGTTCAGACAATGTTTCTATTTATTTACTAGTTTCTATTTGGAGTTGTACTCCTATTCTAGACTTGTTAGTTTATAGTTTTGATACAATGACTTTCAGTTCCTAGAGGTGTTTAATTCCGCACATTTAAGGTTATAACTAGTTAGTTTTCTAAGTTTATGAGAACTCAGAACTTATCTTTGATTTAAACCTACTTCCGCATCTTAAAGCTTGTGTGCACATGGTGATTATTATTGTTGGGCTGTTAGAATGGTTCTCCCACCGGAGAGTTAGAGTGATACGTGTCAGTGACAGCTTGTCGAGGTCATGACATAAATGACTTTATTTGATCTCCTTGAACTTAGATCTTGGGATCTCGGACTTCTAGGTAGAGTTACCGCCACGATGATTTGTCCTCAGCCATAGTCCTATTCCTGTTGATGAACTCTCCACTCCCTCTCTAGTTTGGCCTTTTGTAAGTTGATCCTATACTTTATTCTTTGACTTTAGATAGTCAATTGTGACAATTCCACTAGAGAATAGTTGTCTAACGTATTGTGTCTTTATAGTATATAACGAGACTTTCCGTTATATATCAAGCTCCCTGCCTTGCATATTGCAATTTGACTATCACAGTGCATGTATATTGGTGCCAAAGACTTGGGAGAGTTGGCAAAATAGCCACTCTATAGACTTAATGTAACATTAAGACATAAGTCTTGAAAAATTTGGTGTATAGATATCATTTATGACATTATCAATATTTGACTCCAACAATGTGCAAGACCAACACTCAAGTATTGAAAAATCTACTTTAGTCCCCCCTCATTCATCCAACAAAATGGGAATAAGAAATAATTTCAAAAAGTAAAAAAACTTTTTCAAGAAGAAACCAAAAAAGAGCTCTCGTTTGCAGGTGTATTTGCCAATTCTGGCTCTACTTTCGGCCACATTTTCTTCACAGGTGAAATCATCATCACCTTACTCATTTCTTCCATTTTCATCCCATTTTGTTGAAGATCTTCAAAAAAATCCTGCTATTTTTAGAAGCTTGATAAGACCTCCAAATCACTCTCCAAAATCACTCCATAACTGGTTAGAAGATAAATTTCAGTAGTTTAGAAATATTATATGTACGTTTTTGCCATTCCAGGAGCTCGATTTAAGTTGATCTTGTTTATTCGCGTTTTTGTACGGATTTCTACCAGTATCTAACTCTAGTATCGATCAGTGTGGTTTATAATGGCAGTAGCTGAATTTATTGGTGGTGGTGGTGATTATATGGGAGTATGAGTGGAGACTCAAAAAACTGATATTGAAAATCTTTTAGTAAAATGATAGTGTCCATTGCTTTACGCCGCAATGGTTCATATAATAATATGGTTGCAAGCGTAATTGAGGCATGTGAGTTAGCCTCCGAACCAAGCAACTTGGTGATTAGCTATCAAATAAATGGGAGGGGAAAAGTACATCTCACATTCATAAAGAATGATAGGCATGTGGGCTTGTACATGTTGGATAGTGCTACTGATGACTCTAGTCCTATATTGAGGATAAATGTCATTGCAAGGCCTCTGATTAAACCGTTGAATTCACTTAACGACGACGACAATAATTCGGTTGAAGATGAGAGCTTGGGTGATCATCCAAAAAAGAGCTTGGGTGATTATTCAAATGAGAGCTTGTGTGATGATTCAACGAATATGTATGATCATCCAATGAATATGGGACAACAACAAATAGATGCGAAATATTCCAAAATTTTTAAAGATTTGGATAGAGAGAAAGCATTGAGATCACAACCCCGTCATTCCTTTTCGGATGGAACTAATTTCTATATAAATAAAACATTCAGTAGCAAGAGTGAGCTGAAATTGTTATTATTCAAAACGGCGATGAGGAAGTCTTTTGATTTTGCTACGGTGAAGAGTTGTACTAAATACTTAAAGGTGAAATGTGTTTCTCATATTTATGGGTGGATGTTGCAGGCGAAGAAGTATGAGTGCTCATAATGATTTCGTATCTACAAGTACATTGGTGATCACAGTTGTGGTGTTGAACATGCCAACAAAAGCCATAGAAAAATCTCGACCAAAGTCATTGCATCACTCTGTGTGAATCTATATCGTGATGGAAAGGGTCCAAATGTCAAAGAGATCCATAGGGTTATTTTTAATTCTTTTTGCAGCAGTCCAAGCTACTGAAAATGTTGGAAGGGAAGTGTGATTGCGAAGAAAATTATCCGAGGGACAGTGGAGCATGGGTATTCGTGCTTATCGGTTTTTTCCTACATGTTCGACACTCTAAATATTGGTTCTATCTATTCTATTATGGTAAACAGGGATAGGCATAGGTTCATGTATTACTTCTTAGCCTTTGGTGCTTGCATTAGGGGATTCACCCACATGAGAAAGATAATTGCGGTCGATGACACTCATTTACATGGTAAATATGAGAGCGTGTTGTTAAGCGCCATTGTACAAGATAATGAGAACCATGTTTATCCAATTGCATTTTGTGTTGTGGACAAAGAAAATGATGTGTCTTGGATGTTCTTCTTTGAGAAGCTGAAGAAGATTGTGGTCGATGAATTAGATTTGTGTTTTATCTCCGATAAACACAAGAGCATCGCCAACGGCATTGCGTAGGTTTACAATCATGTTCATCACGAATATTATATAAGGCATCTCAGTGAAAATCTCTGTGTAAATCAGCACTGTGAAGATTTCCTCTATCTATACTACAACGCTGCAAAGGCATATTCTATAAATGAATTTAACAATCATTTTGTAAAATTCAAGAACAATTGTCTTAAGGCAGCCAATGTCCTTGAGCATGAAGTTGGTTTTGAGAAGTGGAGCAGAGCATATTTTCCAGGCAATAGATATAATATGATGACTAAAAATATTGTCGAGTCACTTAAACTATGTTGATAGACGAAAGAGAGTACCCTGTGGCATCCATATTCAATTCGATTGCTAAGAGGTTTGGAGAGTTGTTCAAAGAAAGGCATACATATGTCCTCAAATCTAAGGATAATAAAATGGTGTCGGCTGCCGAAAAGATTGCAAGAGAAAAAATGATCGAGGGCGACTTCTTGTATGTGGAGAACATAACCGGGAACGACAACCAATTCCCCATGTTTGGCGCAGGTTCTACTGCCAAAGTGAACCTTCTAGAAAAAACATGTTCTTGCAGGAAATATGACTTGGTCAAGATATCGTGCACTCACTCGATGGCTACTTTGCAATCGAAACATGGCAATGAGTATGGTATGAGCATCTATGAGTACTCTTCGCCTTTGTATAAAGCTGAAGCATACCTCCTTGCATATTTTGAACCTATTAATGTTGTCCCTCTTGAGTCAGAATGGTGTGTGCCACAGGAATTACTAAGCGTCAAGATTCTTCCACCACTTGTCTATACCAAGCTAGGAAGGAAGAAAAGAAACGTGTCAAGGGGGTTGATGAGAACTTCAAGAGCAAGAGAAGGAACAAATGTTCAATGTGCAAGAGACCCAGACACAAAAAAACCACGTGTATGAACAACAACAAATTTTAGATAGGCTTGACTCACTTTGTTTTTGTAATCAGGATACTGGATATGTCATTTTGTTTTTGTAATCAAGCTATTGTATTTTGGTTAATTCAGTGCTAGTTGTTATCAACTCTAATCACTATCTATTATCGATCATTCAAAAGATGGCATATATTGTGTACACTGAATTTTACTATCAAAAGCATGCCTATCTAATATTTATATATATATATATGTTTGAATTATTATTTTGAGTCAATAGGATGATTGTATATAAAAAAATTTATCAATAGAATGACTATATATATACCAAAATATTTTCAATTTTAAACAATCTGAAGTAATTACTTTTATAAAATACCAAAATATTTTCAAGTGTATTTTTAAAGGAAAATTGTGTCATTCTTATAATTTTTAATGATATATATACAGTTCTATATAATTATTAATTTCTATAAATATTCAAAAATGATGATAATAATAATAATAATAATAATAATAATAATAATAATAATAATTTTATTTTATTGTTTCATAAATTAGTAGCTTATATTTTTGAATTAATTAGTTTATAACTAAGTTAATTAATTTATTTTGGTTAGAATTAAGAAGCTCGTTAATTAATTATTATTGATTCATCTTATTTAATTTTTAGCTGAATTCACAAATTAAATCAATTTGGCTATCTTGTGGTCATTTTTCTTACAAATTCTAACCATTTTTTCATTCCACCCTTAACCAAATTTCAAGTTATTTTTTTAGCCCAAAATTCGAGCCCAAAGTCATCCAACCCAATGTTGTCATCCCACTCTCTACAAACCCAATAACAACAACATACACTACTACAACATACTAACACATATACACCTAAAGCTCAATTCTTATAATAATTTTGGCCAACACCAACTCACTACAATACATATATTATACTTATACAATACTAACCCCACCCCTTTCTTCTTTTTCCTTTTTCACCTCCCAATCCCACTTTTTTTTTAAAATTCTCAAACATCATCATTCTCTTACCCCCATTCTTTTCCTTTTCCTTTTTTTTTCTTTTTTCACCCCACCAAATCTATCATTATTCAAAAACCTCATTATTACTCCCACCAACCTCACTCTTTTTTAAAAGATACCTTTATTTTCTTCAAAAAAAAAAGAGGAAGAACAACATATATCACAAAAAAAAATTAATCTACATTCATCAACATTCAAAAACATACAAGAACACACAAAAAAAGGAAGCAAGAACATAATATTACAACAAAAAAAATTAGACAGAAAAAAAAATCACAAAAAATTCTAGTCTCGAATTTTCGATTCTTTTTTTTTAGTTCTTTCACTCATTTCTTGGTGGGTTCAAGGAGTTCGTCGCCTTCAAATTCGTCGTCTCAATCGCTGCCCGAAAATAGATAAAAATCTTTTCTCGACTTTATTTTATTTAATAAATAGTTATTTCATGTCTTCTATGTAGTTGATTTATAATATTATTATTTTTGGTAAGCATGTGTTAGGATTAATTAGATTAATGACAGAAATTTCTTGTCTTGCTTGAAGTGTAGTGATATTTTTTATCAAATATGTGAAAACTCTTAGTTTCGTTCATTATTTTTCCAAGTAGTTTTCTTTGACGATATAGATTTTTACGTTTCCAATTTCTTCTTTTATCATCATTTAGATAATAAATATATGCTTAAGTTGCTTGTTAATTAGAACTTTCATGGCTTAATTAATTTAAATTTTACTTTGAGATTTGAGTTAATATAATGTATATGTTAATTCCATGCCCTTTATTTACTCGGATATATTTTTATGTTCCCTTTTTTTTCTTTTTTTTAGATATATGCATGTTGTTAGTCACTAAGTTATTTTATTATGTTCATATGTGATTCTTTTAAGTGTTATGCATATATACATATGTGTGTTTTGATATTTCATTCTTATGCCTCAAGTACTCACCATACCAAGTTGAATTTGATAATGAGTTGTGTTGTCCCCTATTCATTTACTGTGAAGTTTATGTGTTTATTTGTTAATATACAATAGCTCATATTTGTATTATTAAATATTATGCATGAATTGGTTTCTTAGTACAACACATGATTAATTAGAATTATTGAGGTATCTCGTCCTTAGATGCAAGTTTCATATTGATTTTCTTTAGATCCTAGTGATTGCACTTAAAATGAGATGTTTAAGTATTCTTTATTCAATTAATAAGAATCATATCTCTATTGCTTTCTCTCGATTCATTTACTAATGTTATCATTTTTGTTTATTGTAACCATCGTCCGAGTTCAATATGAACTTTCTCCATTATTTCCATTTCGACATTGAGCCACGGAGGCCCAAATACCCTTTTTCGAGTCGTCCTCTTCAAAAAAAAATGGAAAGGCATGCTGATTTACAGGTTGCTGGAGCTAAACAAAATAGGATGTATACGGTGTATATACAACTCGATATACATGAAAATAGTGCTATCTACACTAATATATAGTGTATATACATCCGCAATATACAGTAGAATTGGCCCTAAGGCCTAAAACGCAGGTGGCCCAATAACTTAGCCCAGGCCTACAGAAACTAAGTGTTGAGCCAAATTTTCATACTTTATTCAATTATATTTAATTCGGGTTTTAATGATTTACATATTTATTTACGTTTATTTATACTTGCGTAGAAGTTGATTTAGTTTGGTTTAACTTAATTGAACTCCCCTAAAAGAAAATCATTTTTTCTGTTAATTTATTATTTAAAAATGATTTCATTTAAGTGTTTTCGTTTACTTAGACATTTTAACAAATATAATTTTCTTCCAAATTATCTTAAAGGTTTTTAAGTTGATGTTCTTTCAAATCAATTGAGTTTAAAATATCTTTTTCTAAATTGACTTTTCCCTAAATAGCTCAAGTGATTTTCCTTATTTAATCAAAGTATTAATTGCCTTTAATTTAGTTAAAATACATTAGATCTATTACTTCTCTTTAAACATATTTAAAATTTATTTACTTAGTCATTTAATAGAGTATATTTTCTTGATAAATTATCTCAAGTATTTCAAGTTGATTTATTGCTCAGATAAATATATTTATCTTTATTACTTACAAGTAATTTTTCCAAAGTTAGTCAAATAATTTTCAAATCGTCGGATAACCGCACGTTAGTGGCCATTTCGAGTGCTAACACCTTCTCAAAGTGGAAATGTGAACCCTTACCCGTTTTCTCTAATTTTTAAGACTTAAATCTGATAAGGTCTTTTAAATTAAGTTTTCTTAATTTCTTTTAAAAAATTAAGTGTCGACTCTTTTTTTAAAATTGATTTTTTTCTCTAGAAGTTAAAATTAATTTTAATCCATCTTTTCCCGGCATAACAGGTTGTTTGGGTTGGGTGTTCATCAGGTATCGGGGTCGAATCCTGCTTTGAAAGTCAGATCCCGAATTGGGTGTTAGGATTGGATCTCAATTCGAAAGTTGGATATCGAGATCGGATCTTAAATCAGTCGTTAGTTTCAGGTGTTGAGGTCGAGTCCTGATTCGAAAGTTGAATCTTGGGTCGAGAGTCAGGATCATGTCTGATTTGAAAGTTGGGTCTTAGGTCAAGAGTCGGGAGTCGAGTCCCGCTTCGAAAGTTGGGTTCCATATCGGATATCGGGGTCGGATCCCCGTTGGGGTCGGATCCTACTTTGAAAGTCGGATCCCGAATTGAGTGTCTGGATTGGATCTCAGTTCAAAAGTCAGATCTCGAGGTCGGGTCCTAAATCAGTCGTTAGTGTCAAGTGTCAAGGTTAACTCTTGATTCGAAAGTTGAGTCTTGGGTCGAGATTCATGGTCATGTCCGATTTGAAAGTTGGGTCGAGGGTCGAGAGTCAAGATCGTATCCCACTTCGAAAGTTGGGTTCCACATCGGATATCATGGTCGAGTCCTTAATTAACGCAATACACATATGCAATTGTCATTTACTATTGTATCGTCATTTGATTATTTTTTAAATTTGTAAGACTTTAAATTAACTAAAAGTTTGGTTATTAATATTTTCTTTATCAGGAGTATCAAATATTCCAAATTTGTAAGAAAAAGTAAAAACCACATTAAAAATACTTTAGAAAACGTTCAAGTGTTTTGAGTTCCTTTTATGTTTGGGAGCCTTTTTATTTATTTATTTATTTATTATTAGACATAAACCAATTAACTATTTAGCTTGAAATTAATTAATTTAGGTAAGAAATCATAATATTTAATACTTCTATATCAATTAGAATTTTATCTCATATAAAAAATAATTTCCATAATTCTATTTAAGAAATATTTTGAACCAAAATTAACAAGAACGATACCTTCTTCTACTTCTAGTTTTTGTTCTTATTTTGATGATTTTGGTTCGAGTCGTTTTCTTGCCTTCATTATCTTTATCCTTTCTATCATTCTTTATTTCTTTTAGTTAATAGCTTTAGAGATTATATATGAATTATACTGGATCAACAATTGACAATGAATTCTCCCTTTTTGATAATTTTCCATGTTGTTCTTTTGGTTGAAAATTTCTGATCAAAAAATTAGACAAAACAAGCATGTTGTCGCCGAATGAAGTTACCCCCAAAAAATCAAAGCTTTATCACTTTTTTTCCGTGCTTTGTTTAATTGTGACTTAGTTTTAATTTTGTTATTTAACTATATTTTGATTTACTATTCGATGGTATTATAGTTGATCTTTAATTAAACTAAACCTATAAATTAGGGTTATAATCTGACTCTTTCAATTTGGGGCTCACTAATTAAGTTTGAAGGCGGATCAAGTACGTTGTTCATTGTAAATACAATGACAATTTTACCACACTCTATGAATATGATAAATTCAATGTTTGAAAACTGAATTGAGAAATAATTATAGTTAATAACAAGGATAATTAGGAACTAAGGGGTCGTTTGGTGTGAAGGATAACACCAAATAGTGATTGGATTAAATTATAGTGACACTTAATTTGTTGTTTGGTTGCAAGTTTGGGATAACTTATCCCGATATTAATAATTAGTGATGGAATAAGTTATCCCTGCTCTTGGGTGGTATACTAATTTTGGGATAACTTATTCTGGGATAAAATGGATAAATGACAAAAATATCCCTTTAAATCTTTTTTATACCTCACTTTTCAAATTCATATATATTTATATTATTTTTAATACCATATATAACAACATTCACAATCTTCACTCCATATTTTTATGATAATTCTTCATATTTTTTCTATTAAAAAATTACACATTATAATATAAATTTTTATTTATAAAATTATTTGACTAATTCTTATGTTTATTTATATTTTGATTTGTCATAAATCATTTTTTACTTTAACAAACATAAAATGGAAATTTTATTTTTAAATACATACAGACATCATGGAAATGCACACATAAAAATATTTAAACTAAAAAAGATGAATGTTTTATTTTAAGAATAGATATTGAATAACTAAAGCTTGCAAATAAAATATAAAAAACTAAATAAAGTGAAGGATATTTTTGTAAACAATCAACTTATTCTTAAATTTTATGCAATGCAAATTATTTTAAATACAACAAACCAAACACTCAATCATAACTAATCTCAGCATAACTTATCCCATCATAACTAATCCCAACATAATTTATCCCATCATAACTTGTATTCAAACCAAACGACCCCAAAGTGATAGTTATTTCTTGATTTTCTAAACTAAACAAGTAAGAGTGGACAACGATTTTAATTTAGTAAGCAAGTAAAAGTGAAACGCACCCCAAACGGCATTGAGAACTTCACTAATATTTAGGAATTCAACTATATTAATCATATATTTAATTTTTTTGTCAAAATATAGAAGTAATCTTTCTTACTAAATAACATAAGTTAGGAAAACTTTATATAATCCTACTTATTAAGGACGTGCACTATTAGCCTGCCTTTTAAAGAACTACTACATATTAATTTAAGATTTCTGCTCAAAGATACAATATATTTTGGAAATCTGTTAAAATTTAATTATTAATGAAATTTGATATCTACTAAAATGAGTCCAACTAGATTTATAATAAATAATTGACAAACTAAACATACTCTTAGATCAAATTGAATAGATTAAAACTTCTATACAAAGACAACTCTTACACTAAATATACGGAGTGATGTGACAATAATTTATTAAAAAAGAACATACGTAAAATTAACGAGGAACATATCTTTAAATACACTTTTTATTTAAAATTCTTACATTATTTTTTAAATTTTTTGTACTTAATATAACGTACATACAATAATATGTTATTTTAATGTATATTCATTATTAATTAACACGATACACACGTGCAAAACACATACACTAAACTAGTACTATATTAAAAGTGTAAAGGTCTTTAATAATGTTGTTCGACTAAAATTGAGTCCAACTCCTAAATATATTTTGGGGGGGGGGGGGGGTTAAAGACTCCTAAAATATATGGTAAGAACTATTAGAAGAAACAACTTAAACTCCTACAATATATGAAAATATATGAAAAAAAGAATTTAAAAAGCACTCCTAAAATTAAATAAATAGTAAAGAGAATTGAGGCTTTGGCAAATGTAATTTTACGTAAAATTGGATTATTAATTAATTGAATCCTAACTTGGGAATAAAGAACTACCACAAATAAATTTATTAATGTGGTGGGGAGAGGGTAAGGGGGATACCACATTCCACAAATTTTATTTGTGATTTTTGCAGTGATAATAAATAGATTACAATGAAACTATATTGTTTAAATAAATATATCATTTATTTAACATCAAGTGCTACTTTTTATATATAATTCTATTGATTGATAGGAGACACACGTGCATTAAAAACATGAAGATTTTTACAAATGTTAATTAAATTTTTAAAAGATTTTATAATAGACAAAATTTTTATTTACTATTTCTCTCAAATTATTATTTAATTTCATTAGATTAACGTGATTAATTTTTCTTTAAAATTTCTTGTCGTGTTTAGGTTTCTTTGTGGACTTCACTATAGCCGCCATTTAAAGATAAAGATTTGAAAGATGTGAAGCTTGAGCGCGTAATTCTTCAAATATGTATTGTTGTGGAGATTTATAGGATAAATCAACACTTAGTTTTGTGGATATAAATTATTTTTTGTTCATGTTTTCTTGTCTACTTTGAACTTTACGCCCCTTAAAGAAATGACTAATATGACGATTCTATCAAAATTTCATATTAATTGTTTTTTTTTAATTAAATGCTGAGTTTCTGACCTAGTGGGAGACTACGCTGCTTCCTAGAGTTTCTTGTAAATAGTTACTTAAGTCATTTGTATTAAGGGTGCCACCACTTTGATTAACACATTTTATGCTCACAATTTCATTAAACTTAGAAGCTCCTTGTTCTTGAGCTCTCTAGGGCTAACAAGGCCCATTTCCCAGATCTGAATAATTTATCTCATTATTATTTCATCATAAGATCAATTTAACTCACTTGCCGTTAAACCACCCTAAAAATCAACTATATCATTTTACAAGTAATAATATTGATGATGACGTCATGAGCCATAAAATTATTAGGAGTGAAGTATATCTTTGCATTTTTTTAATTCGACAATGCCAATTTTCTTCTCAATCGAATCTCAAACATACTGAATTCAACTCTCTAAATAAACATCTTTTTTTAGGAAAAAAAGCACATTTAACTTCTCAAAATTGGCCATACAGGCTATTGTACAAGGAAATAATTTGCCACAGTTTTTCATTTTTTTAAAAAAAATTACTCCCTCCGTTTCAAGAAGAATGACCTAATTTGACTTGGGACGGAGTTGAAGAAAACAAGGAAGACTTTTCCATCTTGTGGTCCTAAACTAAAGTTCAAATGTACCAAAATATGTCACATGAAAAATTGAAATTAAAATTTTACCAAAAAAAGAAAAAGAATCATTCTCATTAAAACAGATTAAAAAGGAAAAAAAAGGTCTTTTATTTTTTAAGTGGAGGTTCAGCCTCCTCCAACTCTAAGCTTCTCTTCTCCTAGGAATCCTAACTTGATATGCAAGCTCAAGAAAGCAATTTATGTTGCGACCTCCGGCCAGCACAAGAGCTTTGATTTGAAAGGTGACAGCAGCCTGTGGAAGTATGAGTTTATTATAGTCGAAAACATAATACTTGGTGGGCCAGTATCGCGTCTTCCAATTGGCTGATGTGTTTTCTACTTTATATGCTTAGCAAATGGGTAATAAAGAGTTATGGCCAAGTTTTTCCAAGGACAAAAATGTGTAATATTTTTCAAAATAAAGTGTGTTTTCTTTGACATAGATTAGTTATGCAGCTGATTTGAAATGCTTGGCCAAACAAGCTAAACTTGTTGGGTAAAATGGGTTAAAATTTGAGTATTTAAGTTGGAACCTTAAAAGTAATTTGTATATATTTTTTTGTATAGATTCATCTTTCCAGTAACTGTATTTACGTTCAATACACAACTTTTAAAGGACAGTCTAGTGACAGAATTTAATTTATCTCATAAATAAATAGACACAAGGATGTTATTTTCCCTGGGTTTATTTATTCATCTTTTACAAAGCAAAAATAGATACTACCTACCAAGCACAACACACGTATGCCTTTCTGAAGAGAAAGGGAAAGCCTAGATCCCAAAATTTACTTATTACATATACCCTTTTTCTTACTTATTATATATACCTTTTTGTTTTTCTGATATGCATAAAAACAAGTTCGGACTGAAAATATATGACTAGGCTACAGTTACTTTGTTATCAAGATGTGCATAACGAAAACCACGAGTCCAAAAAAACTAACAAGTAAACATACCAGGCCTTGTTTACCACAAATAAATGAATATAAAAAAGAGAGTAGATTTTGTATTAAAGCAACAAAGAATCGAGTACACACGCAAATAGATATGAATGAACTTTCATCAACATAGAGCAGCAGCTTCAAACTGCATAACATTACACACCAAAAAAAGTAAAGAGACCACTTCTATGTCATCGTCTACTTCTCCATTCTTTTTTTTACAAAGGACCAGTTGTTACTTTGTATAAGCATGAAAAATCAAATATGTACAATCACTAATTTAATCGAAAAAAATGTCTCATTCCTCAAAGCTCCCTAAAGTTACATACTTCATGGGCTAATACTTCACAGGACATAGGGCAGACTCCAAGAACGAGAGGACATGGGGCAGACTCCTAGAATGAGATCAAAACTACTTACGGGGTCAGGACAAACTTTTTCCTAAGAATAGAGCTTACTACCCTATTCCTTAAAAGGATTATTCGCAAGAAGGTTAATTATGACCATCAGCAGACTGGAAACTAAGGTGTGAAGCCAGAGCTCTTCCCTACTAAGACGTCTTCTAATTGCTAACCCCAGAGACCAAAAGGTCCAAACAAGATGACATAAATTTTGGCGCTGAACCAAAAACCAAGCCTCAATAGAGGATTAGAATTGATCCCTAGCAATGAAATGGGCAGTAGATGTCCTAGCAGGACGTCTCCCTGGAAGCTTTAATATCAATATCACCATACTGTAAACTAGAGTTGAAAACCAGAGCTCTTCTCTTTTCCTATCGTGAACCTAGATACCTTCAGTCCAACAAAGATGACCAAAAAATATGGAGTTGAACTGAATATCCTGCCAAGCTCCATAACAGAAAAAGTTCATTCCGGGTACTCAATCTATCAAAATAGAGAATTTTAGCAAGGACCATCCTTTACATAAAACAGAAGCACTAATTATGTCCAAAACAACATATTTAAGAGATTAGGAAGGGAATGATGGCAAAAGGGAAGAGGGAGAGTGTAGAAGCCATTTGATCTAACATTAAGGAGTAGAATGCAGGTGGTGAGAGTACATTGGTATGATACAACGAAGTAGATATTTAAAATTGTATGAACTGCCACGGTACTAAATTTAGGAGTCCTCGATGAAACATTGGAAAAGAGTGACAGTATACGGATGAACATCAGAGGATGACAGAACCAGTTTGGACTTGTCTGTTAGATCTATAACATAGTTTATAGTACTTGTGTCTGGCAGTTCTTTAACGTCGTTTATACTTCTACCAAGAACCTTGATAAAAACACAAGGAGCAGAATAAGGATCTCCAAATGATATTTGTAGTTATTTATTGACCAAGAGAAACATAGAATAGAAAAGAGAAGTCCACAAGTGTACCAGAAATGATTTACAAGTATTGTGAACAGGGATAGACAATAGGTTGACTGGAAAATATTAGAAATGATCACATCATACAAAGGTGCGCAAAGAAGCAACATATGGATTATTAACATGAAAGGACACCTAACATAATTTGTCCATATCCCACATGAGCGTACAATCAGTCTAAGTGCAACACTATGGTGATTGGAGCTAAACAGAGAAAGGTAGATTAAACCTTACATTAGGTCCGGCGTTAACCAAGAGTAACAACAACAACATACCCAGTGAAATCCCACAAGTGGGGTCTGGGTGGCGTTCACCAAGAGTCTCTTTTTAATATGATTAGAGACATATTACCAGTGAACCATGAGTGTGAGATTTAAAGAAACTCTAAAATGCTGAGGACTACCAAATTTTTACTATACAGGAAGCACGAATAGAGCAGAAGGGATACAGGATTCATATTAGCTAACACTTACTAAGAATAATTGGTGGATTGTCGACAGCTTGGAAATATTAAACAAGCAAGTTGCTACACAGCTCATGTCTTATACTAAGACTCAATGACCTTCACCAAGAAAAGATGAGATAACAAAGCATAAACAAGTGAAAAGATGTCCAAAAGTGTATTTCTCCTTCCTTAACGAGGCTCAAAAGAACCTTTTGATGAAGGATTTAGACGGAAAAAGTCCAAAGACTTGGGAATTGATTTCTCTAAGAAATTCTCTTGCTCGTACTAAGATAATTTTGAGTTGTAATTAACTAAAACGCAAAGAGGTGGCAGATCAATATCATGTGCATACAATACTCACAACTCACAAGGCAATCAATGAGTAAATTGAACAAATTGTTTGCCTTTTTCACTTATAATTCTCTGTTCCTAAATTTAATTTCAGTTCTGCTCTTCCGAATCAAAGATCTAAAAGGCTGACAGAGTAAAATAGATTCGTCTTCCCTTTTCTTTTTCAGTAAAGTGAATAATGAACTGAAAGATTTCGAAAATAGATACAAGATAGCAAAAGGTGAAAGGGACGACATCAAATTAGCTAGAAACATGTACTCAATGAGAAATCTTGGAAGCAATTGGTACCGGAAACTGCAGAACTATGATTATATGGAGCAGTAAAAAGTTTTTGCCCAAGTTAAGCACAAGATATTTTCCTTCTTTAAAGGATCTTGAGAATTTGGAGATGCTCACTGGTTATTAGGATATACTTAATAGTGCTAATGCACACAGCAGAGAATTTATCCGAACTCACAGGGTGAGCACGTGAGCTACAGGTCATATCAGCAAGACCTGATCTTACTGAAGAAGCTGAGAGCAAAGAGGAATCAGAAACAAGATACTGATATCCATGTAACATGAGCTTGACAGCTGATAATAGCTAAAGTTCCGTATAAAGTTAACAGAGCATGGGAAAGTATGAGAAAGTTGGAAGCCATATTCATCAAATGATAAGAACTGATGACAGACTATCAAAGGAAAGATAATGTCCTACGAAGTTCTAACCAGCGCAGATGAAAAGAGCCTATCAGGCTACATGGCTGAACCTATATAGGCAGAAAACAGAACAAGCGGTCCAACTATATGAATTCTTTGCAAACGTTCCTACAGAGAAAAAATTTATCAAACCTCACAAAATGACACTCTCCAGCACGAGAACCTACCATATTCTAGAGAGGAACTTCTGAAGAAGGAACCTTGATATTTAGTCAAGGTCGCACCTTCAGAAAGGAGATGTGTCCTTATTGCTCAAGTCGCCATTATGAATGCCTGAATCAAGTTCTCAGCAGCACGCTTCTGTTCCTGCGTACCAGATATTATAGCAATCTGATCACCTCGAGAGGATTTGGAATCGATTATATCCACAGATGCTCCAGATATCTGCAAGAGGATCGATGACTTAAGAAAGTAACCAACCATATCAAAGTAGTAGCAAGATACCAAGACTTGCACTGCAAGTAATACCTACGGCGTCAAGATAAAGCAACAAGTATCTAATATTCATATGAAGGTATTCATGCATAGTGGCATGCACAGAGGTATTCATCAAAAGTGGCGTGCACACCCACACACACAAAAAAAGATCATTTTGTTTTATTCTTTGGGTTGAGTGGGGGCACATACGAAGTTGCTGGGCAGAAGTGTCAGCAGCTACACCATTAACAACAATAACATAGCCAGTGCAATCCCACAAGTGGTGTCTAGGGAGGATGGTGTGTACGCAGTGTTACTCCTACCTTTGTGAAGGTAGAGGCTCTTTCCGATAGACCTTTGGCTCAATTGCGGCATATCAAAAACAGTAAGAGAAGGAAATACAATAGTGAAGAAAAGTGTCAGCAACTACACCATTAACAACAATAACATAGCCAGTGCAATCCCACAAGTGGTGTCTGAGGAGGGTAGTGTGTACGCAGAGTTACTCCTACCTTTGTGAAGGTAGAGGCTCTTTCCGATAGACCTTTGGCTCAATTACGGTATATCAAAAACAGTAAGAGAAGGAAATACAATAGTGAAGAAACCATATAGAAATAATGAAGAAACAACATCAGCCTTGACCAAAATATAAATGACACAACAAGAGCAGTAGAGATGAGGGATGAGGTAAGTGTTTGAAATTCAAAGCCCGTCTCATTTCAACAACCATATAAATTAGACCACCAAAGGAAGATAAGTGATGGGCATAAAAAAATCACGTTCTAAACAGGCTCAAGAAACTACTGACCTTGCGGATATTATCTATGTTTGAGCCACCTTTACCCATAACTTTACCGACCGCATGTCCTGGGATAACCATCTCTACAGCTGAGGGTGGAGGCAATCTGATCAAAGACATGATACAGCTCAGAATAAATGGCATGATGATTTGGCAAGAGAAAAAATACAAATTAATTCACCAGCATAAAGTACTTACGCGCCATATAACTTCGATGAATATGAAGAGAACGTTCCATAGCCATCGTCTCCCATCTTCCAACAGAAATATCAGTGTAAGTAATCATCCAGGAAGTTAAAAGAACAGATGATAAAGAATACCATTCAGCAAGAAGCAGAATCCATGGCACCGTAAAGCCAAAAAAGATTTAGAAATAAGAGTCAAGGACTTCACAACTAGTAAATCCATGAAGATTGCAAGATAAACATCAACAGTGATTGGAATGTTTCATTATATTGAATGGAATGTTTCATTATATTGAACATGAAATGCAGCAAAAATCGGTGGCGTAAATGCCACACCCGAGCAATCATGCATGTGTGACTTCATCATGTTCGTATAACATCCTCATTAAGAGATTAACATTTCCATCAGTTAGATCAATTCATATGAATGGAGAAGAAAGATTGGTCACCAGAATGAAATTAGTGTAACTTCTCCTTAACTACCGAACTTTATAGTAATTGATAGTAAACAAGGGAGAAGGGGTAACATGTTTTCCAGACTATTGTTTACTCTCAATATCTCTCCTTTGCCAAAGCGAGATAAGTGTACTCTGCATATCTTCATCAAGTATAGGCATTCACCAGTTCCAAATGCTTCATTTCTTGAATCACCTTATAACAGCTATTTCAGACAGTTTATAAACAAGAAAATGGAGAAAAAAACAATTAACATAAGATGCCGTTTACAAGGCTGCAATTTTGATTAAAAATCGCGTTTAAAATGCCCAGATACACAACAGCATGGAAATTGAACTTTGAGCCATGCAGGGAAAGCAGAAATATACCGAGAGCGACTCCTGACCATAGCGGCTGCCCGAAGAACGCATTCCAACACCATTCCCAGATTCAATCCTATGGTCATAGCTCAAAGGAGCAGCTGGAGGAACATTGGGCAACACTGGAGCCAATGAAAAACTGGTACCACCAGCGTGTGAAGAATCAGCACCTGCAGAGAGATTATGATTACCTTCACGGCCTTTTATAACATCATCTCTGAGCCTCAGTACAATCTGGATAAGGGCATCCCTCACACTACTAATTTCCCCAGATACCTACAAATTTAAAATGATGGCTCAACCACTTGAGGAACTATAAGGATAAGCAACTAAAAGACAGTTTAATTGATTAAAACTATTATGAAAGACAGACCTCAACAAGTTCATCATTTGAATCCGCACATTTGGGCCTCTCGCCTTTTGAAATACGTACATCAGCTCTAGTTCTCTTCCGGATTTCATTAATGATTGAACCACCTTTCCCAATGATACATCCAATAATCTTTGATGGAACAAGTAGACGAAAAGTTACAGTATCCTCATCTTCGTCATTTATTTTCCCTTGCAGCAGCAGTACAGCTTCAACTGCCATGGATTTAAGATCATCCACTGACTACAGAAAACCAAATGCTGAATATGGTTATTACATGGAATACAAGACAGTGGAGATGAGGCAAACTACTTTTATATAAAGCTAACTACAAAAGCAACATAAACAGCCTATTACTAATGTTTCTTGCATCAAATAAAATGAAATATATAGCACTCCCTTCATGAACAATCTAAGGTACACATTTACCAATTGGAACACACTTTACAGGCCTATCATGTAAAGACCTCAAAGATCAGAAGCAGGAGAAAAAGCGCATAATCTTATTTTACCTCCTAATAAGGATAAACAAAAACAAATGAAAACCTGTCACCAATGCTTACTGTGTAAAAGTTCGTTCCACAATGGTCTAGGAGAAGAAGGCAAAGTACACTTCCACAAAAAGAAAGACGACTGCTAAAAAAGCCAAAATATCACCAACTCGGGGACTAAAGAATACTAGAGAAAGCAATACCTCAGTGGAAATGACTGTGATAATGCACAGATCACGATCAGCTTTGGCATCACAAACCTCGATACGAGCTCCACTTGTTTGCCTTACACTTTTAATAGAAGCTCCTCCCTTGCCAATAACACGACCAAGATTGTTAGTTGGACACAACACTCTAATAGTCAATTCCTCTGTTTGAGAGGCACCACTGTAACCAGAAACCATGGGAAGAGCAGAAGAATAAATAGGCCATGTGCTTCCTGCATTCACATAACCTGGAAGCTCTGGTATGTGTGTGGTACCCAAAACAGATGGAACAGATCGAGACGGCATAATAGGATCCACACTTGGATAAATCCCAGCTGCTGGATATATGGGAACATCTGAAGGGATAATAATGCTTGGACGAACTTCAGGAACATTGGTATTAAGAGGAATTTCTTCCTTAGGTGTGAACTTGTACATGATTGCAGAAATAGCAAAGAGTGATCTCCTGACAGATTCTGGGTCACCAGTTATCTGTGTTAAGTAAGAAACTGTCAGTTCATGCATAAATTACACCAATTGACTCAAAACAACAAAATTGCAAAAAGCATTTTCCTGATAGGAGCAGAATGTAAAGTTATAAGCTCTGGGTGACAGCACCAACACTACTTAATTATCAATGAATAGTTAAGAAAACTAACCACAACAAAGTTATCAAATTCGAGTGCACAGGAATGTGTTGGATCACTAGCATCTCTGGCAACTACTTTAATATTGGCCCTCATCCTGCTTCTCAACTTCTTTATGGTGGTACCAGATTTACCAATGATATTAGCAGATTGGCTTGAAGGAACAAGAAGCTGACACTCCTCTTTATCCTTCCGCTTCTTATCAGATTCTCCAGTTGCAGCTAAAGCATTTGCAATTGCTGTATAAACCTTGAGAAGAGCATCCTGAGCCGTGCAAAGAGGTTTTTTCTCATTGAACTCCTGATCGACCTCAACATCTTCCTTTTCCTTTACATAGCAATAAATGATTATAACTCTATCCTTAGCACCTGGAAATGGATCCACCACCTTGACCTTTGCCTTGGTCTCCGACCTAATCGAATTTATAACTTTTCCATTCTTTCCAATAACACTGCCAATCACATTATTTGGGCACAGAATTCTGTAAACTATTAGCTCATCATCGCCTTTCTCATCTCTGTCTGTCCTCCTCTTCTGGTTCTTGTTATCCCCGTCATCCCTACGCGATCTTTTTCCAGTCTCACCCATAATGAAATACAATAATTACCCCTAGATTCACCATAAAAGTTAATAAAACATAATTATACACATTCTTGATAAACTTGAAAGAAAAAAAAACTAAAACTTCAACAGTGAAATATAAACCCTAAGAGCAAAATCAAATTTTCAGAATTTTTCCATCTTCCCATCATTAACCAATCAGATGATAATAAATACAAAATCAACAATTCATCGATCCTAAACTAGTAGGAAAAGAACACATCCAATTAAATAGAAACTGGATCCAGAAACATAAAGAAACAAATTGTAAATAATTGTGAAGAATTAAAGAAACAAAGAGGGCAAAGAGACATAGTGCATCCAAAATCCGTAGATGATCAAAAAAAGATTGAAAAGAGAAGAACACCATAATCTACGGAGAAAACGAAAGCTGCGCACCTGTGATGAGTCGTGAGGTTACTGTGACGATATTCCAAAATTAGGGTTTTTAGTTTTGTGATAAATGAAATGGTTCAGACCGGTTTGGTTCGTTTGGTATTGGGCTTTCTCTTTTGACCAGATAATGTACAAAAGAGGATATTTTATGAGGTGGAATTCCAACTTTTCAAAATATTATATGAAAAATCAGGTGAATATTCTGTTTAACATCCCAATTTTAAATACATAAATTTGTTATTTTTTATTTATAAAATATAATTTTTAATTATAAAATACAATAATTTAGTTGGGGCTCTTTTTTTCTTTTTTTTTGGAGTTTGGGGTTGATTTTTGACCGTGATAATTTATTATTTTATTTTTTGAAATCTTGATCATAATCATTGTATGATATATTTTTTTAATAAGACTTTATTTTCTTTCTCTTGAATTCGATTTTTAATATTAGACATATTTATTTTTCATTCTTTTTTATTATTTACTCTCGTCCTCTTCAAGATAACAATATTCCATTATTACTTTATAAGAAAGTTGGTTTATTTTTCACTTTAATATATACATCTTTTTTCTATCTTTAAAATCCTTTCAAATATGTAATTTTAAAGTTAATTGATTTTGATTTTATACAAAAATGAGTAAGCAAACTTTGGATGAATTTGACTCCTAAAAGGAGCTCGAGCTTTAAGGAGTTAAAAGTCACTCTAACAACCCAGTTATATTATTGAGGTCAAGTTTTGAGTTAAATGTCTTCATTTCATCTCGTGTGAGTAGGGGTAGGCATAAAATATCGAAAACCGAATTATCGAACCAAATTGGTTATTTCGGTATTTCGGTATTTCGGTATTCGGTACTTCGGTTCGGTATTCGGTATCGAAATGTTAAATTTTGGTATTTCGATTTTGGTATTTTATAATTTTCCCGCTCGGTATTCGATATTTCTCGAATACCGAATTTATTTCTATTGGGCTATTGGCATTTGGCAATTGGGCCTCCTATAATTATTTTTGTTGGGTCATTCCTATAATTTAACTATATCCATTTCATTTCAGTATCAAATGACAAATATTATCTATTTATCTCTAATTCTTTATACTGCCCAACCCTAATCTTCACTCTTCACTGAATTCACTCTTCACTTCTCACTTCTGAGTTCACACTTCATCGTCTCTGCGCCTCAGACCGCAGTCTTCACTCTTCAGTCTTCACGAATCACGCCGCCTTCAGCCCTTCAGCTTCACGCCGCCTTCGCCCTTCAGCCCTTCAGCTTCACGCCGCCTTCGCCCTTCAGCCCTTCAGCTTCACGTCGCCTTCAGTCCTTCACGCCACCATCAGCTTCCCGTTCTCCATCAAATATCAAATCTTTTGGAAAGATTTGTACGGGATTAGTGAAACAGAAGTTCCAGGTAAGAGATTCATGTTGATTGATGTCTTTGAGTAGTTTATCAACAGCAAGCTTTTTGGGAAGAGTAGAAACAGCATTTTGGAGTTAACTTGTGAATTGCAACATTCACCTCCATCACTATTCCAAGATTTTGAATATACTGCTTCTTGTTTTTAAGTTGAAAAGGGAAAGTATATAATACAAGAAAAAGTGTACAGCTGAGCTATGAGGACTAATTGTTATTGATTTTGATGTTTTGTTTATATACTTTCCCTTTTGATTTTGATGTTCTGTTCAAAAAAACCAAATATTCTATATCTAAAATTACAATCAAAATTTAAATGTGTCAAGTAAATTAAAATATAAGAAATGTTATTAATTCATTTTGTTAAAAGTTTGATCTGTATGCCATAATCTGATTTATTGCTTTTTATTTTCTGTTTTGAATGATTGTTAATTTATGTATTTATAATATTTGTAATCTCTTCTATGTTTAGATGGAAGATGAAACAAGTCGAACAACTAATGTCGCACCTCTGGTTCTTACTGAGTCTCTTGATTCAACATCGAAAGTTGAACAACATTTAGTGACTGTGAAGAGGAAAGCTATAGAATCAAGATCTACTTCTTGGCCGCATTATGATAAGCTCGTAGAAGATGAAATTCAAAAAGCAAAGTGCAAGTATTGTGGTAAAGTTCTCTTAGCTGATTCAACTAAAAATGGAACAAGTGGATTGAATAAACATTTGAAAACTTGTCCTAAAAATCCAAAGAAGGCTAACACTTTCAATTCCAAGTACAAACAATCAAATTTAAACTTTCCATTAGAAGGTGAAATGCGTGATGGGGCAATTTGGACTTTTGATCAAGAGGCATCTCGGAGGGCTTTAGTTGAGATGTTAATCCTTGATGAGCTTCCTTTTCGTTTTGTTGAAAAGGAAGGTTTTAAGAAGTTTATGAAAAAAACTCAACCTTTATTCCGATGTGATCTTCTCTATCTAATGAATGGGGAGAATTTTTGGAAACTTATAAAGTTCTTCCCTCCCGTAGAACAGTGACTAGGGATTGTTATGTAGTTTTTGGTGAAGAGAGACAAAAGTTTATGAAGTATTTGAAAGAAACATCACCGAGAGTTTGTCTAATCACAGACACATGGACTTCTATACAAAGAATAAATTATATGTGTTTGACAGTACACTTTATTGATAGTGATTGGCTCTTGCATAAACGAATTTTAAACTTTCAGGTTGTTACTAGTCATAAGGGTGACGAAATGGCCCGTTGCATTAGTAAGTGTTTGCTTGATTGGAAATTGGAAAAAATAATCACTATAACTGTAGATAATGCTTCTTCTAATGATGTCATGGTGAAAGAGTTACACAAACAAATGATTAATTGGGGATCTAACATGAAATGTGGTAACCATCTTCACGTGAGATGTATGGCTCACATTTTAAATCTTATTATGCAAGATAGCATGAAAGAAGTTGGTCCATCGATCAAACGTGTTAGGCAAATGGTGAAATATGTTAGACAATCTCCCATAAGGATTAGAAAATTTGAGAAATGTTGTGAACTAAAAAATATAGACAGTAAGAAGTCATTATGTTTAGATGTTTCAACCCGGTGGAATTCGACCTACTTGATGTTGGATGCCGCACAATATTTTGAGAGTGCATTTGATAGGTTTGATCTTGAAGATGATGGATTGTCAACTTATCTTGCTAATCATGTTTGTGAAGATGGAAGTGTTGCAGGTGTACTTGAAAGTGATGATTGGCAAAAGGTGAGAAATATGGTAATATTTCTTAAAAGATTTTATGATCTAACTGAGAAGGTTTCAGGTTCACTCTACGTCACTTCTAATGGTCACTTTGAAGATATAGTTGAGCTTCACAATCATTTAAGAGAGTGTATGAAAGACAATGATCCTTCTTTGGCAAAAATAGGAGAAAAAATAAAAGAAAAGTTTGTCAAGTATTGGGGTGCTCCTGAAAAAATGAATAAAGTGCTTTTTATTGCCTCTATCTTAGATCCTCGTAACAAACTTGAGTATGTTGGCGACGCACTTGAGGATATGTTTGGAGATGAAAAGGGAAGTGAAATAAAAGATGAAATGGTGACTTACATGAAATCTATGTTTGAAGAGTATGTAGCAAAATTCTCTAATATATCTCGACGCTCATCTTCACTCTCTAATTTATCGGGTCAGACATCGGATTCATCTATCTCTAACACTAGCACAAAATCAACAAAAGTGAGAAATATGATCCAAATGAAGAGGAACAAACAAGATGGTACAGGTTTGGGTGGTAAGTCGGAGTTGGAAAGGTATCTTAGTGAAGAACTAGAGCCGAATGATGATGACGATAATTTTGATATCTTATCGTGGTGGAAAGCTCGTTCTCCTAGATATAAAATTCTTTCTGAGATGGCTCGTGATGTGTTGGCAATTCCAATTTCTAGTATGGCATTGGAATGTGCCTTTAGCACCGGGGGCCGTATTCTTGATTCATTTAGAAGTTCTTTGACTCCAAAATTGGTGCAAGCTGTTATTTGTCTACAAGATTGGCGTCGAAATGAGCCTTATCCCATAAATATTGAAGAATATTTTAATGATCTTATGAAACTTGAACTTGGTATGTTTTTCAGTCTTTGTATATTATTTTTATATTTTTTTTACTTTGTTTAATTGTTGACACATTTTAAATTCTTTTTAGCTATGGATGATATTGACTGCAATGTTCAAGCTGAAAAACAGGTAGGTGTTATTTGTTGTGTGTTGCAGGTGTAGTGTAGGCTCTGTAGGTGCTGCACCTTATGTTTTTTGATGTTTTTGTGTGTTGCAGGTGTAGTGTAGCTGATGCAGGTGGTGTTGTTGACTGTTGTTGTTGTGTGTTGCTGAAAAATAGGTGGGTGTTGTTAGTTGTTATTGTTTTTTGCTGTTGTTTGTTGCTGTTTTTGTGTGTTACAGGTGTAGTGTAGGCTGTGTAGGTGTTGCAGCTTATGTTTTTTAATATTGTTTTTGTGTGTTGCAGGTGTAGTATAGCTGCTGCAGGTGGTGTTGTTGACTGTTGTTGTTGTGTGTTGCTGAAAAACAGGTGGGTGTTGTTAGTTGCTATTATTTGTTGCTGTTGTTTGTTGCTATTTTTGTGTGTTGCAGGTGTAGTGTAGGCTGCGTAGGTGCTGCAGCTTATGTTTTTTGATGTTGTTGTTGTATGTTGTAGGTGTAGTGTAGCTGCTGCAGGTGGTGGTATTGACTGTTATTGTGTGTTGCTGAAAAACAGGTGGGTGTTGTTAGTTGCTGTTGTTGTGTGTTGCAGGTGTAGTGTAGGTTGTGTAGGTGCTGCAGTTTATATTTTTTGATGTTGTTGTTGTATGTTGCAGGTGTAGTGTGCATGTGACTGTTGTTGTTGTGTGTTGCTGAAAAACAGGTGGGTGTTGTTAGTTGCTATTGTTTGTTGTTGTTGTTGTTGTGTTGCTGAAAAACAAGTGGGAGTTGTTTGTTGCCAGAAAGAACATTGTCTTTGCTATTCCAAATGAAAGGGAAGATGCTGAAAAAGAAGGCTCGAATTACTATATTGTAAACCAGTTTTTGTTTTCATGTTCTGGATTGTGATGGTTTCTAATTTTTTTTATTTTTTTCCTTTTCCTAGGAAGGGGGTGGAGATGGTGTTTGTCATGATTATACTTTTACTTCAATGCAGCTATTGGTTTATTATATCTCTTTGTTGACATGCATATTAACTGATGAATACACAACAATCCTTGTACTGTCAATGATGATGAAATTTGAGGAGATTGTGATAAGAGTTGACAGTTTTAAGTTCATAATGCCTTTTCAATTTTCCCTGTTCTCTTTATGTGATGTTTATATTAAAAGCAAGTCATATTTTTGGTAATTACCATGTGCAGAAATTGTCTATCAATAATTTTGGCCATGTAGAGATTTCAATGTCTAATACAATACAGTGGACTTCAACTTTAATATGGTATTACCGAATACCGTACCGAACTGAATTTTAATTTACCGATTACCGAATTATCGAACCGAAGTTTAAAAGTTCGGTATTTGATATATACTTTGAATTACCAATTACCGAATTATCGAATCCAAATTTTAAAAATACCGAACCGAATACTGAACGCCCAGCCCTACCTGTGGGTGAAAGTGCAAGAGGAAAAAATTACAATCGAAAGTAAAAATCCTTCTAATATTTTCCTCAAAGAAATAAAAAGGAAGGAAAATGAGAAGAAGGTTATAAATGTTGTTTCGAAGAATATTCTGCATGACAGTGATTTTAGAGATGGAGTTCCTATCACCAAAAGATTGAGGTTGAATAACAACAATAATAACATATTTAGTGAAATCCTACTTAGTGGTTCTGAGGAGGTAGAGGGGCTATTTTCGAAAGACCCTCAACTCAAAAAAAGATTGAACTTGAATAAGATCATCTAATCAAATTTGAAAGAAAAATCAAAGGTACTCAATTTTTTTGAATTGAATATTTTTATGTTTAAATTATATACATGTTTAAGATAGTGATTTGAAGTTGAGTTTTTTTTGGTACAAAAATGTGATATTGACGATAGAAAATTAGTCCCAAATAAGAAAATGTAAAACGTGATAAAATGAAAAGAACAAAGTTAAAAGTACCCTCCAAGATAATTTATTATTTTGGTTGTTTTATTTATAAAATTTAATGATGTTTATGTTCTTGTGATGCAAATTGATAGGAAAAAAGGTTACTTAGTTGTTGATTATCAATGTAGGCTCAAAGTGTATTATTTTCCTACTCCTAGAGTATTGACTTCTGAAAAAAGTTGACTAACTTTTTAATATTTGATTATCCATTGTGTTGTTTGTTGATTTTAACATTAGAAATGCTCTTGAATTTTGTTGAAAATTGAATGACAACTTTCTCTAGAATGTGTATGTTTTTTGGATGATATATTCAAGTTATGTTGTTTGGACTCTCGTAAATGATGTTAAGTTTGTACCAAGTATTAACAATGTTCAAATTTTGATTCAAGCAAGTGATATGTAGTAAAGGTTGTGATGTTTGTATTTGAAACTTACTTCTCTAACTATGTGTGAAAACTCAATTTGTTTCTTTTGAGGTAATTTTTTCCAAAGAAAGTAATATCACCAAATCAAGATATAAAAGCCATATAAATATGATTTGATCATTATTGTTTTTCTAAAAGATATTGAACTGATCTTAATGTAGATTATCTGTTTATCTATCTTTCAAAAAAATACTTTCAAAGTTATTTTTTTTGTTGATAAAATGATATTTGTAATGTTATAATTCTTGTTTTAATATTTATTTCATTGTGAATAATAATTTAATTGTGAAGATAGTAGTGATGTCCCAAAGATGTGTCACGACTCAAAAATAAAAATCTTGGTGGCACCTATTTTCCCAATCGATAGGTAAGTCAACCCACTAATTTCACTTATTTAATTTAATATGTAAATGAAAAGTAAGTGACAAGCAAATTAAAATATTCTGAACACTAAATCTTTCACAAATATGAAATGCGAAAAAAATTAAAATATCATCAAAGATTTGGTGTCATAAGTATAAGAGTTTCAACAATACGATACAAGTCTATAACAAAATGTCAAGTTTAAACGTAAGAAATACTCTTTCTGAATGCTAAAATGACAGAATACATAAAGAGAGGGAGGTGTGGGGTTGTTGCATAACTAAGCAACTCACCACAACTCCAAGATAACCAAGCTTGAACTCAAAAAGCTCTAGAAGATGCCCTTATAATTGAAATTGAATATGCACCACAAAAGATACAATATACCGATACTCGTATCAATGCCCATTACACCATTGGTATGAGAGCCCCATCTTTTGCCCTTACTCATTATTTATTTTATTTTTAAATCTTTAACTAACAAAACGTCCCACAACAAAGTCTAGTAAATCTAAACACACCTCGAATGTTGAACAACGCATCACAAAATCTCATGATTTTGCCCTTCTCTTCTGCAAAGCTTCAGAATATTCCCAATCTATCATTATGCATTATTCATAAATAAATGAGTGTATAGACAATCATATTGCTATGCTTCTATCCTGGATCTCAAAAATCACCCGAAAAATTGAATTCAGATCCACAAGGACAAAACTAAAATTTTAATAAAATAATATATAGTTAATTTACCCATAAATCATAGATCACAAATCTAGAATTAAGTTCCTAATTTTGATGCTAATTAATATGCAAGTCTCATATTTTCTAAATTTTAAGCCTACGATTAAGTATCAATTTCTTCAAATAATATAAATTTAACAGTGTTCATATAATACATTATCTACTATTTAATTACATATATCAATATGTCAAAACTTGAATCATAATACGACAATTAAAAAAATAATTAAAATCAAAACTGGTTGATTAGAAAATCAGTGGCGCACTACGAAAATAAATTGCAGAACTAACCTATTTATAATGTTTCATCTATATGTATTATCTCATCCAATAATCAACCATAATCATTGTCCAATGATCAACCATAATCATTGTCCAATGATTAGCCCATGCATACCTATAAACACCTTTACCCCCAAGTCGCAAAACACTACAAAATTTGTAATTTTAACATTTCGGTTAACTGTATCTCTCACTATGACTTATGATTCTCACTTATGTTATGTTACGCTTATGAAATTCAAGTTCCCTTTTTCTCAACTCCAATAATATAATCATACTCTCTATCTATATATACAATTACAAGGATTAAGGCTTGGTTATATTTTTACTTGAAGAAATGAAGCGACAATCTTGTCGGCGCCTTAGTCTCTCGTCTGAGAACTCAAGCCACAATGAATTTGTATTATAGCTAATTAGAATAATAAACCCCTTTTTACTTAATTTAATTTAACACATAGGACAAGTGACACAGGGTATTAAATAAATTATATAAGGATATGACCCTCTAATCATCAATTAAATTAATTATTTAATAAATACCCATCAATTGAATAACCGTAGTTAAATAAATAATTCAAATTTTTCATTTAAATTTTTTGGAAAGAGTCAAATAGTTCTAGTGCTCAAAATGACCTAAACGGATCGTTACATTATATGACTTAAACAAGTATTCATCCTCAAATGATAAAAGAATAGAAAGTACCTGAGCGCTTAAAAAGTTGGGGAGATTTGATTCGCATGTCCAACTCAGTCTCCCAAGTAGCCTCCTCTATCGGACGATGCTTCTATTGAAACCTAGAATCAAATTTTTTTGACCTGAACTTTCGAATTTGCCTATCCAAGATGGTTACTGGCTCCTCCTCAAAAGTTCAATTCTGATCAAGTAACACTGAATCCCATTGAATCATATGAGAACCATCTTGATGGTACTTCTTCGACATCAAAATATGAAACTCATGGTGTCACAACTCAAAAACTGAGGTCATGATGACGCACACCCCAAACTCCAATTTGGCGTGTAAGCCCAACTCTCTAGCTCAAGAGATAACTCAAAGATTGTGGAAAACGAGAAATTCAACTCACATACGAGACTCCTAGAATTGAGTCATGCCATAAAAAAACATAAAATGCAATAAAGAATTTTTCAAAACTTGGTATCATAAGTATAAAGAGCATCCACTACAACTTTCAAGTCTGAAATACAATACAAGTCTTTAAAATCGAAAATAAAGACTAAGATAGATAGATGGAACTAATGGTGATCCAGAACATAGGATCTCACCACTAGTTCAAAATAACCCGTCCGCCAGAGAAGATCAACCACCACGAGGAATACCCTGACTAGAATCTACATAAAAAGTGGCACGGAAATAGGGTGAGTACAATCCACATGCACTCAGTAGGTTTGACCAATTGAGTATAAGGATTTAATTGAACTTATAAATAAACTGAGGAACGCTTTCACCTGCATAAAGAAAAGTCTCATTTAGGCATTTGTGCCGTCAATTTATATAGAATGGTGTGCGTAAAATAAACACATAGGGACAGTTCAATATTACATATAATCAAATAAGTTAAATAATTCAAAGAACAATGTAATGCAATGAGATGATGCAATTATGTGGTGGTACGGTGGAATCAAGGTTGTCGCACAGCCTGTCGTATATACCTGTCGAGCTAAGGCTTCTAGACAAGGACTCATGAGGAACTCACAGGCCATATACCAAATCACAATCTCAATATCTCATCAACTTTCCATCTAGCTCTTGATCAAGCATATAAAAAGGTGTCACATTTTCTTTCTGAAAAATAATTTCCACATTGCTCAACTTCCAAGATCAATGATATGATGAATAAGGATTAATGTATCACAACACATATGGCATAGAGATAATATTCAACTCAACATGTAATATAATATTCAAATTTCTCAAAACTTAACCTAAATATAGTATACACCTTCAATAGATAGTAATGAGAATGAAATACATTGAAATAAGTGTTCACCCTTTTTAAAAGCATTTTATTAATCAAGTGTGATAAAAAAAGCCAACTCAACCCCTCACGCTGGCATTACAAGTCAAATAGTATTACAAACCTCTCTAACAGGGAAATCATGAATCGCATGCTCACAAAGTAAATAAAATAGCAAACAAGGCCCCCATACAGACTAAACTGCACAAATAAGCCCCCCACAGGCAACACAATAATAATTAAGCCCCATACGGGCATCACAATATAATCAACAGTCTCAATTCACATTACGATCCTATCTCAAAGTCTATAACATATAAATAATTAATTATCTAATCTCATTCTCAAAGAAGGATAGCTAAATCTAACTCGAAGGTCGAAACTTCATCTGAACACTCTAATCAAAGCTCTACTCACGAACACTGATTCCAAAATAATCACCAACTATCAAGAATAAAAATAGTTTATCAAAAGGAGTCTAACGATACCCCTATTGCAAGGTTTTAGAATCAGAGTCAAAATCGTCCAAAAATATCTTCGAAATCAAGTAGGTCAAAATCATAATTTCATTTAAAAATCATGTTCTACAAGTAAAAAGGAGTTTGTGATTGAAAAACCCATTAAAATTGAGTAGAAATCGAACTCCAAATTAAAGAATTACTAATTTTCAACTTGGAGAAGAAACCTCAAAACCCACATTTGCAACGTGGTTTAAAACAAATTTTATTGAAAAACCTTTGTCAAAATCAGTTTACCCACAATACAAGGACCTTAAATCCCCAAAATCAATGAAAACTCATTCCAAATCGACATTCAAATCAACAATTTTTGATTTCTCTATTTTGGGGTTTAAAATCTCCACTTTGTGAATAGAAATCACGCATTATGAAGAGATATTCTTGAGAAGGGCGAGTGAATTAAGGTTAGAAATACGTATCCATTAATTATAGGAGAAAACACATCAAAAATCACCTCCAATGGACCTTTCTAGCTCCCAAAATGTCAAAAATATAAAATGGGCTCGGATAGATAGTTAAGTCTATTTTTCATCGCTAAAATTATGCACCAACAATCTTCAAAATATATTTTTTGACCTTCAAAACTCATCTAGAGCCCTATAAACATGAACCAATAGTACAAATTGATTATAAAACATATTTCGAAACTAATAAAATTGTCAGATATCCAAAAAATTATTGTTATGAAGAAAATACCCTCCCAGACCCTTTTAGGCCTAAAACTCAACTTTTAGCCTAAATATTCAAAACAAGTTCTAAGGTTCCGGGGCTCCAAGTCAACACTCAACTAGACCGAACTCGGCGTTCCAGACGCAAAGGAACTGACAAAATTCCCATCCAATGCTCAGATCTCAATATGTTGAACAATGTCAACTATCTCAATAAAAACTTTACTCAAGGTCCCAAATCACTAAAATCATGTCCGATCGCATCGAAAATTATGCCAACCGTCTTCACAATACAAACAAAATATGAAAAACAGTAAAGGAAAGGGCAAAATAATTATTTTACACTAAAAAGTAATTTTCCCAAAATTGGGACATTACATCATCCACCACTAAAACACACATTCGTCCTCGAACAAAAAGTAAAGTAAAGTACCTGTGGGGCAAAAATATAAGGGTATGTATGATGCATGTCGGACTCCATCTCCCATGTAGCCTCTTTAATAGGCCGATGCCTCCACTCCACTTGCACTGAATCAATATACTTTTATCTCAACTGTCTAGTCTGCCTATCCAAGATAGCAACAGGCTCATCCTCAAATGACAAATTTCTTGATCCAAAGCAAATGAGTCCCACTGAATCACATGAGAATCATCATGTCAGTATCGCTTATATAGATACATGAAACACAGGATGAATAGTTGAATGGTTTGGGGGAAAGGCCAATTTATAGACCACCTTTCCATACTTATCCAAAACCTCAAAAGGGCCAATAAACCTTGGATTGAGCTTTCTTTTCCTCTCAAACCTCATCACACCCCTAGTGGGTAACACCTTGAGCAATACTCGCTTATCAATGGCAAATAATATATCACGAACACGCCTATCTGCATAGCTCTTTTGCCTACTCTGGGCAGTCATAAGGCATTGTTGAATCAACTTCACCCTATGACATCTCTCAATAAATTGGTACCCCAAGGTTGTACTCCAAAAGAATCAAATCATCCGAAGGGAGATCTACATCTTCTCCCATATAAGGCTTCAAACGACGCTATTTGAATACTAGAATGGTAACTATTGTTATATGCAAACTCTACAAGAGGAAATGACTGGTCCCAATGACTACCAAAGTCCTTGACATAAACTCGGAGCATATCCTCAAGTATCTGAATAGTCCGTTCTGACTTACCATCGGTCTGAGGATGAAAGTTGTGCTTAACTCAAGTTTAGTGCCCATCTGCTCCTGCATAGAAATCCAAAAATGAAAGGTAAACAACATACCTTTATCAGACATAATAAAAATGGGCATTCCATGCAAGCAAACAATCTCACGGATGTAGATCCTAGCCAACTGCTCCGCATTATAGCTAGTCTTCATCGAAATAAAATGAGCCGATTTGGTCAACCGATCCACAATCACCCTAACTGAATCATGCTTATGAAATGTCAAGGATAATCCCGTGACAAAGTTTATAGTACTGTTCTCCCACTTCCACTCAAGAATGGGCATCCTCTGCATAGGACCACCTGACTTTTAATGCTCATACTTCCCTTGTTGGAAATTTAAACATTTAGAAACAAAATCATCAATGTCTCTCTTCATGCCTACCACCAATAGTGCTCGTGAAACATCTTTGCTGCTCTCGGATGAATAAAATGCTTGGAACAATGAGCCTCCTCCAATGTCATATGCACCCAATCACCAACCTTTGGCACACAAATACTACCGCTAATCCTTAAAACTCTCTTGGGATCGAGGGAGGCCGATTTAGCTTCACCTCTTAATACTTTGTCTCGAATAGTCCTCAACTTGTCATCATCAAACTGATGGGCATGAATCTAATCCATCAGGATAGACCTAGCCTCTATGAATGTCACGCTCCAAGAGGGTACCCTGGGTGTGGCCGGCACTCAAAGACCATTGCTGGTCCCCAAGCGAACCACTTAGTCCGATCACACATTCAATCACTCAGCGGAAGACTCAATTATGAATTTTAAAAAAATTCAAGTGGGCTAACCAAATCTTCATTTTGAGAAGAATAAAGTATTTAAAACAAATCTCAAATCAACTCTATATCATAAAGATAGTTTTGAAAAAATAAAATATCTACTCAATACTATCATCTATCAATCTATGAAGCCTCTATCACTACGGTCTAAATAGTGCCGATGACAGGTTTTTGGCCACTTCAAATCAAAAGGGAAAAGACCAAACTCAAAAACAAGAATGACAGAAGTGGTATTCTCCGAAGGCAGATGATGGCTTACCAATCAGTCGAATAAGAACAGATATGCAACGATACGTCTGTTGATGATCTCTAAAACCTGTCTCTACAATATAAAATTATGCAAGTCCAAATGGACTTCAGTACATGAAATGTTAGAGTATGTAATACAACAGAATGAAACATGCATAAAGTAGAATAACATCAACTCAAGTAACTCAATCAAGGGTAAAGAACCCAATCAGGATGTCATAAGTCTAAAGCAAGAGTAAGGTTTAGATAGAGACCAATCATATACAATCTAATCCAATCCAATCAGAGTACTATCAAGTCTTATATGAAAGTTTCTGTTATTCGAAAACCATCACTTATGAGTGACAGTACAACAAGCCGACGTTGTTGCCACGTTCGTTCAATACCTTGTCAGGGTAAGAATGAATCACCCAATCATGAATCTAAAACCAGTCGAGTTCTATCATGCCAGGACAATAAATTAGGAAACATCCAACTTAATGGTTCAATCCTATTATACATTTGGCGACGTAGTTATTGAGTTTGAGTTATTAATTAATCTTTTCTAATTCAGTGCTCGATAATCCTCCTAAGACTCAAAGCTCAGAAGACAATCAATTCAAATCAAACTAAATAAATGAGTCTCAATTGGACTCTGTTAGTTCATCAGTTCTATCAAATCAATTAGAAAAGCATGAATTTATCAATAATCGATAAAAATATGTAAATTTTATGAAAGAAATTCTTAAGAAAAAAATAATCATGGGGACTCATTCGATTCACTATCAATCTATCACAATCACGGGCACATGGATGAACAAAGTCTATATTTTAGTTCAGCCTTACATACATGGTATTCGAAGAACAATCCTTGTTCTCAAAATAGTTTAAGTGATAATGAGAGCTTTTGGCATATAGGGTACTATTAAAGGACTCAAAATATGTCTCAAAATGTCAAGGTTTTGAATTAAAAGGGTGGGAAAAGACACGAATACCCTTAAAATAATCAACTCTAATCATCTACAGGTTAGTTTCTATAGGTCATAAAAGACTAGTCGTAGACCTGGACTGTAATCTATACCCTATTCTATGAGTCGAGTCTATGACTCTTAGAAAGTGTTGCGGGTCGTAGATCCTTCTCGTCCTGGCAACTTTCCCCAAACCTTGCATCTCTGAGTCTCTGAACTTCTTCTATGAGTTGTTTCTAAGACTTGTAGACTCTTTGATGAGTCGTCGACTCCACTCGTAGAAGTGACTTTGAGTTCTGAATTTTGGCTATGTATCAAGGGGTTCTACGAGTCATCTCTATGACTCATAGAAACGCTTACAAATTATAAAGTCAATCGTAAGAATGGATCTCAAGTTCAAAAATTTCACTAAGTGTTGTGAAGGTCTATGAGTCATCAGGACGACTCGTAGAACTCTCTACAGGTTGTAGAACATACTCGTGGTCTACTGGGTCAGTTCATCTCATCAACTCTTCTCATGGTTTTTGGAATTTATCTAGGCTAGAATAACATGGGGTGTTAAAATATTTTCCCTTGGGATCATTAATCCTCGAATGAAGACCAAAATAAAGGTTTACTCTAGGCATAATTACAATCAAGACTCAAATACTCAATCAATCAAAAAGTCACTACTCGGATTCAAGAATACGCCCCGAATACTCAAACTCAAAGAATATCAACTCAAGTATAGGAAAAAGGAATTTTACCATCGACGTCATTATTAGGAGGCACGAATAGATGGGGGTATCTACCTTTCATATCCTCTTCAGCTTCCCACATAGCCTCTTCTACAAACTGATTTTGCCATAAAACTTTGACATATGCTACTTCCTTGGTTATCAATTTGTGAACTTACCGATTAAGAATTTGAACCAAAATCTCTTCATAACTTAAACTCTCTTTGACCCCGATGATTTTAGTCGAGATAATAAGCAAAGGATCTCCCAAACACTTCTTAAGCATAGAGATGTGAAACACAAGATGAATAAGCGCTAACTATGATGGCAATTCCAACTCATAGGCTATATTACCAATCCTATTCAGAATCTGAAAAAGACCAATGTAACACAGACTCAACTTTTCTTTCTTCCCAAATCTCATTACACCCTTCATGGGTGAAACCTTCAAGTACACCCAATCAATTATTTCGAACTCCAAATCTCTTCTCTTAATATTAATGTAAGATGTTTGGTGACTCTGAGCAGTCCTCAACCTCTCTTGGATGATTTTTACCTTCTCCATGGCTTGGGGAACCAAGTCTGTCCCAATCAACTCAGCTTCAACAACTTTGAGCCAACTAATTAGTAATCTACTCCTCCCATATAGAGCTTTATAAAGAGCTATTTGGATACTCAAATAGAAGATGTAATTGTATGCAAACTCAATAAAGGGTAAGTGATTATCCAAATTACCTTTGAAGTCGATAACACAGGCCCTCAACATATCCTGCAAATTTTGAATTGTATGCTCTGCCTGGTCATCTATCTGCGGATGAAAAATAGTACTAAAGTTCACTCTTAAACCCAAACATTTATGGAATGACTTCTAAAATTGAGTAGTGAACTGAGCTCCCTTGTCTGAGACGATAGACAAAGGGACCCCATAAAGTCGGAAATCTCTCGAAGATATAATTTGGCATAGTCCTTTGTAGTGTTTGTAGTCTTAATCGATAAGAAATGAGATGATTTGGTCATCCTATCCACAATCACCTAAATAGAGTCATGTTGCCTGCGGGATCGCGAAAACCTGGTTATGAAGTCCATATTGATCATCTCCAACTTCCATTCCGCAATCTCAATATTCTGAGCTACTCCACAAGGCCTTTGGTGCTCAATCTTGACTTTTTGGTTATTTGAGCACTTGGACATGAATTCTGCTATATTTCTCTTCATTCCACTCCACCAATATACTACTCTCAAGTCATGGTACATCTTTGTATAATCTGGATGGATGGAATACCAGGAGTTATGGGCCTCTACCATGATTCTTTCTCGAATGCCATCAACACTAGGAATACACAATCTCTCTTGATACCTTAACACTCCATCTCCCCTTTTGGCAAAAGCCATTACCTTTTGTTTGTGAATGTCATCTTTCAGTTGGAGGAGAATGAGATCTTGATCTTGCTTTCCTTTCATCTCTGTAACTAAAGATGATTTAGCCCTATTCCGAATAATAGTACAACCCTCACTTGAGTCACTAAGTTGAACTTCCAAACTTGGGAGCCTATGCACCTTTTTAGCTAATTCTTTCTTTCTCTCTTCTACATGGGCAGTGCTCCTTATAGATAACCTGCTAAGAGCATCAACAACAACATTAGCTTTACTTGGGTAGTAAAGAATGCTCATATCATAGGCCTTAAGTAGCTTAACACATCTCTTCATCCTCAGGTTTAGCTCTTTCTGAGTAAACACATATTAGAGGCTTTTGTGATTAGTGAACACATCGACGTGTACTCCATATAGATAATAATACCAAATTTTGAAAGCAAATACTATGGCTGCCAACTCAAGGTCGTGAGTCAGATAGTTTCTATCATGAACCTTAAGCTGTCTAGAAGCATATGCAATAAACTTAACCTTCTACATCAACACATATCCCAATCCAACTCTGGACACATCACAATAGATCATAAAACCATTGATCCCCTCGGGTAGGGATAAAATTAGACAGTAGTCAATCTTATTTTTAATTCTTGAAAACTCTTCTTGCAAGCATCTGTCCATTGAAACTTAGTCTTTTTTTGAGTTAGCTTAGTCAATGGTGAAGATATGGATGAGAAACCTTTAATAAATCTACGGTAGTAGCTGGACAAACTCAAGAAACTTCTTATGTCAGTCGGGAATGTGGGCCTTGGTCAGTTCTTAACCACTTCAATCTTTTGAGAATCAACTCGTATACCCTGACTGGATATAATATGGCCTAGGAACGCTACAGAAGCAAGTCAAAATTCGCACTTCAAAAACTTAGCATACAACTTCATATCCTTGAGAGTCTGAAGAACAATTCTGACTTGATTAACATGCTCCTATTCATTCCTCGAATATATCAGTATGTCATCTATAAATACAATTATAAATATGTCCAAATATTGTTTGACCACTCGATTCATCAAGTCCATAAATATTATATGAGCATTGGTCAAACCAATAGACATAAGAAGATACTCAAAGTGACCATACCGGGTCCAAAAAATGGTCTTTGGGATATCACATTCTCTCACTTTCAACTGGTAGTAGCTTGATCTGAGGTTTATCTTTAAAAAGCAAGTGGCACCCTGAAGCTGGTCAAACAGATCATCTATCCTGAAAAGGGGATACTTGTTCTTTATGGTGACCTTGTTCAGTTGTCGATAGTCAACTCACATTCGATCCATCCTTGTTTCGCACGAATAGGATATGAGTGCCCCAAGGTGAGACACTCGGCCTAATGAAACCCTTATCTAGAAAATCCTTTAACTGATCTTTCAACTCAGTAGGAGCTATTCTATATGGCGGAATAGAAATAGGCTACATATCAGGAAGGACATAAATCCCAAAGTCAATCCGGGTAGATCTTCAGGAAACTCATTTACAATTGGGACTGACTCAAGAGTAGGGGACTCAACACTATCATTCTTGACTCTAACGATCGGATAGATACAACCCTTAGAGATTAACTTTCTAGCGCTAAGGTAGGAGATAAATTTACCCTTAGGCACAACAAAACTATTTTCCATTCTAAGACAGGCTCATTCGAGAAATTGAACTTAACAATCTAAGTCCTACAATCAATAGAGGCATAACAAGCATAAAGTCAGTCCATGCCAAAAATCACATCAAAATCAATCATGTCCAACTTAACTAAGTCAGTCATGGTATTATTGTGATAAATAGACATATTACAATCTCTATATACCCTCTCAGCTAAGATAGACTCACCAATAGAAGTAGATACACTAAAAGACTCAATAAGACACTCTGGAGTTTTATCAAATCTAATAGCCACGTAAGGTGATACGAATGATAATGTGGTACCCGAATCCATCAAAACATAAAAATTAAGAGTAAATCCTCAAATCATACCCTTCACAACGTCTGGAGAGTTCTCCTAATCCTAGTAGATACCCATGGCATATAGACAGTTTGAACTTCTACCCGTAGCGGAAATGGTACCTCTCTAATTACCTCTAGCTGGTGGTGTCATGGTAGAAGACTGGGCTCTATTTCCCCATGTCAGATACTCTATCTGAAAATGGCCCACTTGGCTATATTTGTAACATCCATTCTTTCCCTCTCTATACTCTCCCAAATAGAGCTTACCGCACTCGCCACAAGGTGGCTTTTCCTCCGAACCTTGAGCTACACTAGCTTGAGATTGAGAACCCTGGGCTCTAGAATTTTTATGACTCTATACTTGCTTATCATATTATTATATGGTGCAGGTGGACTTGCCGCTGATGGATAATAGTTGGAAGACCTCTTTTGAAAGAAGGAATTATTGCCCTTACTTTGCCTCTACTCATTCTCATGCCCAGCTGATTTTGGTTTCTTGCTCAGGTGCTCTCCCCTGTCTTTCTTTTTATCATCCTCTACCTGCTAAGCATACACCATCAACCTGGAAATATCCATGTTAGAAATAAGCAATGATGCTTTGCACTCTTTCTTCACATGTCCTCCCAATCTGGAGATAAATTTCCTCATCTTGGACTGCATATCTGGGACCATCTCCGGAGCATATCTAAATAGCTAGATAAAATTCAAACCATACTCTTTTACTGTCATCCCCTCTTATTCTAGATACACAAACTCCTCTATCTTTGCTTCCCTCAATTCTCTGGGAAAGAAGTGATCAAGGAATGCTCCATCGAACTAGTCCCAAATAAATGACTCTGCATCCTCACCTTTACCTTCTTCTTACTGGTTATACTAGACATTAGCAATATCCTTGAGCTGATAGGAAACCAACTCAACCCTCTCAATTTCAGTAGCATGCATTGCTTTTAGTATTTTCCATATCTCATCGATAAAGTTCTGAGGGTCCTCCTCAGCCTTAGAACAGTTGAAAACTAGTGGGTTCATTCTCAAGAAGTCTCTAAACCTCGTGGTAGCAGATGACTCTTGAGAACTAGAGCTAGGAGCTGGTGAACTTGGCTACCATTTGGGGCAGCTACCAATTGAGTGAGCAAAGCAATCGCTCCTCGAAAATTGGCCTTTGAAGTCGATGCAAGCTGAGTAGTATGCTCTTGGGGTACCTCAGTAGACCTTTTAGGTCGGCCCTAGTTCTCACTCCTGATGGTGGGGCATCTCAGATTATGGAACCTCAGTATTGGCGGCATTTCTCTGGCTAGCGATGTGTTTAGGATTATTTGCAAACGTGTAACACACGAATTAAGAAGGAAATTTTAGAGTTAAACTCTTTAGCATGAATTCAAATTGTGAAGATGTGAAGTAATTTCCTAATATCCTATAGCCTCCTGATTATAAGTGTGGTGCACGACACACCCATAAGCAAGACTCTACTAGACAAGATTTTATAAACACCCTAGGACTCTTAAACTCTTTGCTCTGATACCAAGATTGTCATGTCGAGAGGGTACCCTAGGCGTGGCCGGCACTCGAAGACCATTACTTCTCCCCAAGCGAACTATTTAGTCTGATCACAGATTCAATCACTCAGCGAAAAACTCAATCATGAATTTAAAAGAAATTCAAATAGGCTAAATAAATCACCATTTTGAGAAGAATAAAGTATTTAAAACAAATCTCAAACTAATTCGATATCATAAGGATAGTTTTGAAAAACCAAAACATCTACTAGACACTATCAACTATCTGTCTATAAAGCCTCTATCATGACTATCTAAATGGTGCCAGTGAAAGGTTCATGGTTACCTCAAATCAAAAGGGAAAACACCAAACTCAAAAACAAGAATAAAAGAAGTGGTATCCTCTGAAGGCAGGGAAGGGCTCACTATTAAGCGGAATACGAATAGATCCTTAACGGTGTGCTTGTTGATGATCTCTACAACCTTTCTCTGCATTACAAAATGATGGATATCCAAAGGGATGTCAGTACATAAAATGTATGAGTATATAATACAGCAAAATAAAATATACATAAGGTAGAATAACATCAACTCAAGTCACTTAATCAAGGGTAAGAAACTCAATCAAGATGTCATGAGTCTAAAGCAAGAGTAAGGTTTAGATAAAAACCAATCATATATAATCCGATCCAATCCAATCAGAGTACTATCAAGACCTATATGGGAGTTTCTCTTATCCGACAACCATTATTTATGAGTGATAGTACAACAAGTCGATGTTGTTGCCACGTTTGTTCAATACTTTGTCAGGGTAAGAACAAATCAACCAATCATTGATCTAAAACCAATCGAGTCCTATCTGTTACGACCCAACCCCGTAGGTCGCAACTAGGGTCCGACCTGGACCCCCCGTACACATATCTATCAGCTGTGGACACATTGAACTGTAAATAAAGCAATATCATGTAACAGAGCCCCACTGGGCGATAACATTTAAATACACCTATAGCCCTTTTTGTTTGTATCACAACATGATAGGGCACGCAAGCTGACAAGGCTGCCATAACATAACAACATATATAATATATCATATAGACCCAACTGAACCAAACTGGCATATACAACCCACATATACATGTCTGCTGACCTCTAAATATATAAATGACAACATATGGCGGGACAAGGCCCCCGCCGTACCCCTGAATGGATAAAACAATTTTTATACATCCGTGGACAGTATCAAAACTAGGCCCCAGTACAATGGAGCCTCTTCCAAATGAGTTGCGTGGAATCCTAAGTTGACGGACTCCCAAAATTTGTATCTGTACCTACAGGCATGAACGCAGCCCCCCGGGAAAGGGGGTCAGTACGATATATGTACGGAGTATGTAAAATGTAACATAATACACTGAAGGTATATTCGAAATAGAGAAGCAGGGGAACAAATTATCAAATTGAAGTCATGTACCTGTACTCTGTGAATCACAAAAGCATGCATGCTCAATTTATACAATATAGCCGGCCCTTTCAAGGGTTCGGTGAATCACATCTGTAGGACCATCATAGGCCTGGCGCCATCACTACCTTATTACAACACATCATCATATATCTATACACGTATCCTAGCCCTCTATTGAGGGACTCAAGGAATAATGCAATGAACTGTGCACGAGAACATATCCTGGCCCGGGACTTAGGGAAAGAAGTGTTACAATACACATGAGTAGAGTAGTGAGTAACAATATGCAATTTAAATCATTATCAAAGACTCGACAGAATAAGAAAGTTAAGCTTCTATTTAAGGACCCGAGTAACGGTGTAGTCATCTCGAGTGTCCCTTAAATGTCATTATGGGTTATCTCTAAAGTAATCTCGGAGGCCCTGGACATGTATTAACATAGGGCCAAATCATTTATAGAATCAGAAACACTTATTACCTTATAGTCCTTAGGATGTAGAGCCCGTACATTTGTTACCTCTTTAACGTATAAAAGTTTCCAGGGAAAGTAGTTCAACTACTATAGGAGTTTAATATTCAGAAGTAATTAAGAGATGTTTAAGAGTGGAGTTACCTCGGAGTTCAGATCAGATTAAACTTAAACCTAAGACAAGGACATGCCCCAAAAGAAGAAAGAGAATAAGCTCTATATAGTCTGTACTTTCCTTTAGGTGATCTTCATATACATATTTCGTACCCGGCCCTTCACGGGGCTCGGTGAACCACTATGGCATTGTAACCTCATTTTAGTATCAAATACATCTCAATGGAAATGAGAGATAGCTTCCCATACATTACATTCTAACACATAGAAGCCCTACTAGGCAATACTTAATCTTCACAGGAACTCTAATACTGAACAGTGGATAGGGGTTATGAGACGTACTCGGAATTCTGGGAATGGAATTATCCCCGCACTTCATATACAATTCACTTAAGGCTAAACATTGCCAAAAGGAAAGAAAGATAGCTGTACAAACTTATATCAAAACATGCCAAGAGAAAGCTTCACATACCTCTTGGGAGTTATCTTTTATCCTACTCGTCTTGTCGTCTTCTGAACCTATTCAATATGAAATTAATACGAATATCAACTACTCTTAACTTTCCAGCATCTTAGGTTACGCCTTAATATTAATGGAATCTATTTCCTTAGTCGTTTCCTCGACTAGTTCTTTAATTTGTTAAGGCGTTAGCGAAAATTGGCCCCCCCTATAATGTGCCCTATCCAAATTTCCAATTAGGTCCCTAAGACCTACAGACAACCAACAACAACAACCTGCAGCAATATACACCAACAATATACAATATAAACTCCAAATGACTCATTCAAAAATACGATATCGAAATAGGGTTTCTAGTTTCCATTTTTGCCAAACCTTTAACCGTATAAAGCGGGGGTCATGTGGCTGAAACCAGAAGCTCCCCCACCTCATTTAGAACATATTTAGACCCTGAAACCACAAGCCACACCCCTGCAGCAGCACCTCATAAGAACAACACTTTATTTCGACAATAATTCAACTATAGCGACTTCAATTTAGTTTATTCCGAAAGTCGAACTCTTTACGACTTTTCCCCAACTTACAGCATACCAAAAGGTGTGTAATACACCCTATAATAACACCATAAACTCCAAATTTAAAGAAGAATCCTTACCTTACCCGAAATTGGCCAAAACTAGCCAAAATTATGCCTCGGAACTTCTTCAAACACGCTGAAATTGAGCGGCTGTTTCTGCGATTTCCTCACTGCCCCAAGCAGTAAATTTATTTTATTAGCACCCTTTTTTCATCGTAGTATACCTTAGATAATTTATTTATAGAGCGAAGCTCGGAGGCGTACCTTGGCAGCCCCTAGGCCGTAGCCCTCCTCTCTTCTTCCTCTCACGTTTCTGTCCAATTTTTTCCAAGTGTACAGCTGAAGAAATGACTTCTTAGTCATCATAATATACATATATGTACATATATACATCTCCACGTGCTTGAGAAACACCGTATCTAATTAATTCACGGAAGAAAAATCAAGGAACTTACCTTAAACTTCTCCAACCATGGCTGCCTCTTCTCTCACATTTTTTTCTCTATTTTTTGGCTGATTTTGGAATCTAAATGACTTAAGAGTCATTAATATGTATATATCCACCTTTTAATAAGGTGCCACGTGGCAGCCCCTTAGGGTGACACGTGGCAGCCCCTAGGACGCCACCTAGGATCATGCGACCTATCACGCGCTGCCATATGGCAGCGGGGTCCACCCCCCCAAGAAGGAAGGTGAGTCACCTGCTTGCTTGAGGTGCTTGCTTGTCACCTGCTTGGTTTACTTTCGTAAGTTCGGAAACTAGTTTTTGCTCCCTCTCGTAGGTTCGTAATCTCATCTTATTTTAAGAGCCTATGTAACCCATGCTACTAAAGCTTGGTATGTACTCCAATAGCTTAAGTATGTAAGACTTCCAAGTTAGTAGCTTACGTAGATAAATCAAGTCCTACGACCCATTACTTGGCCTCCAATTCCTTCCGGACTCTTATGATTTCATCTCCAACCTTCTTTACTATGGGGTATCACATTCTCTCTTCCTTAAAGCCGTTTGATAGTGTCGTAGCATATCCGGATTACATGATAATGTCCAAGGAACTTATGAGATATTTCAAGTTTAAAAAGGGTGGGCTGTAACATCCTTCCCCCCTTTAGTACATTCGTCTCCGAATGTTAGACAAAACTTCTCTTAGCACCTTATACAAATCGCAGGGAGATTCTTTGCTATTTTCTTAACACATACTTCCATACCAATACTTCATATACGTGTTTCAGGAATTGGGGTTACCTATAAATATCGGGTATAGGTGCAAATACTTGTATTTTATGTTCTTTTCAGTTTCTCGATCATCCTCTTTCTGATTTTGGTTTTTCTATCGTGTCATGATGAAAGGCACGTCTTTAGTCTACAATCTTCTAGTTCGCCAATCTAAGATGGCGATAGGTTTTTTTTATGAGATTTCATCTCCTTGTCTTCATCTATGAAGTATACCCTGGGTGACTCGTCAGTACCCTTGCGAAGCATTCTTATCTGGTGGACTGGGCATATAGTTTCCAAATAAGGTGGTAAGCGCAACTTACTAACTGTGTTGCCCACCTTATGATTAACTTGATACAGTCTAATATATTTTGGGTTACTTCCCTTTTCTGTGTGACTCTGTTATGAACATCCAATCATCAATTTGAATTCTGAACGTCGATGTCAATTATTTGTATATCATTCCTGCCGACTCTGGGTTTTTAGTTAATAACTTGCTTAATCATGTCGGGGCCATTAGAATACTGGAGTAGTAATTGTTACTGTAGGCAACTTGATAAGTGATGGATAGTCATTCCGGCTACCTTCGAAGTTAATCTCCCGGCTTGTGACATATCTTCAAGCATCTAATAGTGCGCTCAGTCTGTTTAGTAGCTCGAGGAAGAAATGCGGTACTAAGACGTGTATGTGCTCCCGATCTCTTCTTGGACTGATCTCAAGGCGTTAATTATAATTGAAGTCCCTTTATCTGGGATATTAGATGAGGAAACCTCGCAGAACCTTACTACTTTCTTGTCATATAACTTCACCTAGTTCTAGTGGCATAGGTGGTCTTGCTTGGAAGCAAATGAGCTGATTCGTTAGCCTACTCACAATAACCCATATAACACCCTACTCTTACAGAGTACAAAATAGGTTCATAATGACGTTGATAATTTGGGAATCATTAGCCTCGTATAGTCCTTCTCGACTCTTTTCAGAACTTTAACTAGCATTCGATCTTTTGGGTCCTGCTTTTTTGCCCTCAGAGTTGGCTACCAAGTGGTGTCGAAATTCCCTCGCCCACTGGCCCATACAGCCATTCTGCGGTTTCCCTCTCATTAACTAGCTCTATGTTGAAGAGCTGTGGCATTCGAGTGCGTCGTCAATTAGCAATTAGCTAATCCTTCTTGTTTTTCTTAAGCCCTTGTTACAATTTCCTTAACGTATCTTATAATACTCTGGGTACATAATCTTATATCGTTTCTCCGTCACTAGTTCAGATTCCTCCATCTCACGCGATCACACCAGCACTAACGCATTAAGTTCCATCAGAATTTTGAAGTTAAGCGTGCTGGGGCGAGAGTAATATTGGGATGGGTGACCTCCATGGGAAGTCTTCGTGTCGCGTTTCATTGTAATCCTTGCCATAATGTGTGGGGCACTCGATTTAGCTCCAGATTTACCTTAGTATTATTTTGCGAGTCTTTATGTTTTGCTCTGTCTTCTCGTCTGTTATCTTGCATCCAGCGTCGATATCCTTTCATTAGTACATTCTTCTGTTTTTATACGCCGCCTTCTAGTGTTATGTTGTTCAGGGTCTCATCACAAACTTCTTAACGCTGCCTTATGTAGCATTCTGGCGTCCCTCCAATTATTGGTAGCTTCCGGACCTTTCTAACCTGGTTTGGCAAGGTATCTTATTAAAGTTTAGACACCCATCTCAAATGTATTCCCATATCAATTGCCTTCACCTTACTTTTGCCATTTTCTCATTAACTTCCCCCCTTTAGAGGGTACTCGTATTTTCCTCTGTTTGTACTTGTAGTCGTTCCAATTTCAATTAGGCAGTACTAGTATTCCGATGATAACTATTCTAGGTTTTCTCGAAGTAGTGGTTTTGTCCCAACCTATATCCTTTGCTTCATGAGGTGAATAGAAGTTGTGTCATTTGTTCCTTAAGTTTTCCATCCCCGTCCCTTAAGGGTTCCACTATTTTTGGGGCGACGTTGTGTACATGCGTCATTTTTTTGTATCGTAAGTCCCATACTCTTACTGCGTTCTCAACGCAGGCCTTTAACTTAGCCAACGCGTACTATGTGCGTCTGACTAGTGGTTCCACTTTATCCCTGCATACTCGTATCACACTGTTCAATTCATACTTAAATATCCCCCTTTTTGTTCGTACATATATTCAGTTCCCGACATCTCTTTGAGGTGTTTCTGTTAGAATTTCTTTCCCCAATTAGTTAGTGGAGAACTATGAACTGTTATCGTAACTCATTTTCCAACCATTGTTGGAAGAAATCAGAACCTCTTAAACATCACAATATTTCTTTTAATACTTGACCTACCTGGTCTCCTTCTGAGTTTATCCTCGAGTTGTGAACAACCATCCAATTTACAATAGGAGTTGAGGGCTTGGTATTTTTTTTCAAAAAGAGTAAAACTCATTCGCAGGACATATTATCCGTCATCCTGAGCCCTCTATTTATCTTCCTACAATACAAATACGGCTAGAGATACCATAATCTGAACTTTCTACTTAAATAAGCTTTTGTTCCTCCGACATAAAATTTTTCAAGAGAAAAGGGTGCCCCTTATCGGCAACCTGAAGGATACCTCTTACAACTTTAGTTGAACACAGTAGGGGTACTTGGTATCAACTTCTCAGACATCTCAAAAATCTATGTTTCATTTTCTTTTCCCCGTTCTGGGAAAATTTCGGTAGAGTTTCCTCTACACTTCTTACTATCCCACAACCTGCACGCAGAAAATACCAACAATGCCTCACAGGTCCAATACACACACACATATATATATATATATATATATATATATATATATATATATATTCATATCATATCACAGCCGCACAGGGCTTTCAATGTCATCTCATATCGCAGCCACACAGGGCTTTCAACGTCAACAATAATATAAAAATACTGGACTTACCTCATATGTCCAACTTCAAACTGCATCTGTTGCACTTTCTGTCTGCTTTCCTTTTAAGTTTCAACTTTACATTTCAATAGTACTTCTACTTCAATACCTTACCCGACAGATATCTTCCGTGGCTTTACTTTACTTACCTGCATACTTCATAACTTTCCATGTCGTCCATTAATTCCTTCTGTTGGTGTCGTCCTTCTGTTAAGATATAAGGTTAGTATAAGGAATTTTTCTATGACTCGGATCTACAGCACGATCTCAGATGTAGAAGAAAGGCAACATCCTAAATGTCATGTAGCTTCCTGTTTATAGATGTGGCGCGCAACACATTGATAACCAAGACTCTATTAGACACGGTCTGCAGACAACTCGAGGATGAACTGATCTGATACCACTTCTGTCATGACCCAACCCCGTAGGTCGCGACTAGCGTCCAACCTGGACCCCCCGTATACATATCTATCAGCTGTGGACACATTGAACTGTAAATAAAGCAATATCATGTAACAGAGCCCCACTGGGCGATAATATTTACATACACCTATAGCCCTTTTTGTTTGTATCACAACATGACAAGGAACGCAAGCCGACAAGGCTGCCATAACATAACAACATATACAATATATCATGTAGACCCAGCTGAACTAAACTGACATATACAACCCACATATACATATCTGTTGACCTCTAAACATATAAATGACAACATATGGCGGGACAAGGCCCCCGCCGTACCCCTGACTGGATAAAACAATTTCTATACATCCGTGGACAGTATCTAAACAAGGCCCCGGTACAATGGAGCCTCTTCCAGCTGAGCTGCGTGGAATCTTAAGCTGACGAACTCCTAAAATCTGTATCTATACCTGCGGGCATGAACGTAGTCCCTCGGGAAAGGGGGTCAATACGACATATGTACTGAGTATGTAAAATATAATGGAGGTATATTCGAAATAGAGAAGCAGGGGAACAAATTATCAAATCGAAGTCATGTACCTGTACTCTGTGAATCACAAAAGCATGCATGCTCAATTTATACAATATAGCCGGCCCTTTCAAGGGTCTGGTGAATCACATCTGTAGGACCATCATAGGCCTGGCACCATCACCACCTTATTACAACACATCATCATATATCTATACATGTATCCTGGCCCTCTATTGAGGGACTCAGGGAATAATGCAATGAACTGTGCATGAGAACATATCCTGGCCCGAGACTCAGGGAAAGAAGTGTTACAATATACACGAGTAGAGTAGTGAGTAACAATATGCAATTTAAATCATTATCAAAGACTCGACAGAATAAGAAAGTTAAACTTCTATTTGAAGACCCGAGTAACGGTGTAGTCATCTCGAGTGTCCCTTAAATGCCATTATGGGTTATCTCTAAAGTAATCTCGGAGGCCCTGGACATGTATTAACATAGGGCCAAATCATTTATAGAATCAGAAACACTTATTACCTTATAGTCCCTAGGATGTAGAGCCTTTACATTTGTTACCTCTTTAACGTATAAAAGTTTCCAGGGAAAGTAGTTCAACTACTATAGGAGTTTAATATTCAGAAGTAATTAAGAGATGTTTAAGAGTGGAGTTACCTCAGAGTTTAGATCAGATTCAACTTACAACTAAGACAAGGACATGCCCTAAAAGAAGAAAGAGAATAAGCTCTATATAGTCTGTACTTTCCTTCAGGTGATCTTCATATACATATTTCGTACCCGGCCCTTCACGGGGCTCGGTGAACCACTATGGCATTGTAACCTCATTTTCGTATCAAATACATCTCAATGGAAATGAGAGATAGCTTCCCATACATTACATTCTGACACATAGAAGCCCTACTAGGCAATACTTAATCTTCATAGGAACTCTAATACTGAACAGTGGATAGGGGTTATGAGAGGTACTCGGAATTCTGGGAATGGAATTATCCCCGCACTTCATATACAATTCACTTAAGGCTAAACATTGCCAAAAGAAAAGAAAGATAGCTGTACAAACTTATACCAAAACATGCTAAGAGAAAGCTTCACATACCTCTTGGGAGTTATCCTTTATCCTGCTCGTCTTGTCGTCTTCTGAACCTATTCAATATGAAAGTAATATGAATATCAACTACTCTTAACTTTCCAGTATCTTAGGTTATGCCTTAATATTAATGGAATCTATTTCCTTAGTCGTTTCCTCGACTAGTTCTTTAGTTTGTTAAGGCGTTAGCGAAAATTGGGCACCCCCCCTATAATGTGCCCTATCCATATTTCCAATTAGGTCCCTAAGACCTACAGACAACCAACAACAACAACCTGCAGCAATATACACCAACAATATACAATATAAACTCCAAATGACTCATTCAAAAATACGATATCGAAATAGGGTTTCTAGTTTCCATTTTTGCCAAACCTTTAACCGTATGAAGCGGGGGTCATGTGGCTGAAACCAGAAGCTCCCCCACCTCATTTAGAACATATTTAGACCCTGAAACCACAAGCCACACCCCTGCAACAGCACCTCATAAGAACAACACTTTATTTCGACAATAATTCAACTATAGCGACTTCAATTTAGTTTATTCCGAAAGTCGAACTCTTTACGACTTTTCCCCAACTTACAGCATACAAAAAGGTGTGTAATACACGCTATAATAACACCATAAACTCCAAATTTAAAGGATAATCCTTACCTTACCCAAAATTGGCCAAAACTAGCCAAAATTGTGCCTCAGAACTTCTTCAAACGCGCTGAAATTGAGCGGCTGTTTCTGCGACTTCCTCGCTGCCCCAAGCATTAAATTTATGTTATTAGCACCCTAAATTCATCGTAGTATACCTTAGATAATTTATTTACGGAGCGAAGCTCGGAGGCGTACCTTGGCAGCCCCTAGGCCGTAGCCCTCCTCTCTTCTTCCTCTCACGTTTCTGTCCAATTTTTTCCAAGTGTACAGCTGAAGAAATGACTTCTTAGTCATCATAATATACATATATGTACATATATACATCTCCACGTGCTTGAGAAACACTGTAGCTAATTAATTCACGGAAGAAAAATCAAGGAACTTACCTTAAACTTCTCCAACCATGGCTGCCTCTTCTCTCACATTTTTTTCTCTATTTTTTGGCTGATTTTGGAATCTAAATGACTTAAGAGTCATTAATATGTATATATCCACCTTTTAATAAGGTGCCACGTGGCAGCCCCTTAGGGTGACACATGGCAGCCCCCTAGGACGCCACCTAGGCTCATGCGACCTATCACGCGCCGCCATGTGGCAGCGGGGTCCACCCCCCCATGAAGGAAGGTGAGTCACCTGCTTGCTTGAGGTGCTTGCTTGTCACCTGCTTGCTTCACTTTCGTAAGTTCGGAAACTAGTTTTTGCTCCCTCTCGTAGGTTCATAATCTCGTCTTATTTTAAGAGCCTATGTAACCCATGCTACTAAAGCTTGGTACGTACTCCAATAGCTTAAGTATGTAAGACTTCCAAGTTAGTAGCTTACGTAGATAAATCGAGTCCTACGACCCATTACTTGGCCTCCAATTCCTTCCAGACTCTTATGATTTCATCTCCAACCTTCTCTACTATGGGGTATCACATTCTCCCTTCCTTAGAGCCGTTTGATAGTGTCGTAGCGTATTCGGCTTACATGATAATGTCTAAGGAACTTATGAGACATTTCGAGTTTAAAAAGGGTGGGGTGTAACACTATCATGTCAAGATAATAAATTAGGAAACATCCGACTTAATGGTTCAATCCTCTCCTACGTTTGGTGACGTAGTTATTGGATTCAAGTTATTAATTACTCTTTCCCAATTCGATGATCGATACTCCTTCCAAGACTCAAAGCTCATAAGACAATCAAATCAAATCAAACCAAATCAATGAGTCTCAATTGGACTCTCTCAGTTCATCAGTTCTATCTAATTAATCCTTTCAACCAATCAATTTCCAATCATTTATTTAAGAGAAGTTTAGACAATTATCTGTGACAACTTTCAATTGAGACCATTCACTTGGGTTTAATTATGAAAAATATAAAGGGCTATCAAGTTCATCAACAGTATCATCATGCTCACATCTCAATCACAATCAAGCATTCACAGATTCACGGCTATAGACTCAATTCTTAAACATATACATTTAACATCCATCAATATGCTATTAGGGTTTATGAAACAAGTAGTTCAAATCATTTGTTCAAGAAACTAATTTGTAGAAAAGCATGAATTTATCAATAATCGGTAAAAACATGTTACTTTTAAGAAAGAAATTCTCAAGAAAAAAAACAATCATGGAGACTCAATCCATTCACTAGCAATATATCACAATCATGGGCACATAGAAGAACAAAGTCCATATTTTAGTTCAGCCTTACATACCTAGAATTTTAAGAACAATCGAATATAGCAGACCTCACTTGAAGACCTTGAACCCCAGCCTTTCTTCTCTTCTCCAATTCTTGCTCTCAAAATAGTTTAAGTGATAATGAGAGCTTTTGGCGTATAGGGTACTGTTAAGGGACTCAAAATAGGTCTCAAAACGTTGAGGTTTTAATTTAAAAAGGGTGGGAAGAGACATAAATACCTTTCATAACATTCAACTCTAGACGTCTACGGGTCAGTTCTATGACTCGTAGAAACTTCTACGGGTCGTAAAAGACTAGTCATAGACCTGGACTGTAATCTATACCCATTTTTACGAGTTGTGTCTATGACTCATAGAAAGTGTTGCGGGTCATAGACCCTTCTGGTCCTAGCAACTTTCCGCAAACGCTGAACCTCTAAGTCTCTGAACTTCTTCTATGAGTCATTTCTAAGACTCTTAGACTCTTTTACGAGACATCCACTCCACTCATAGAAGTGACTTCGAGTTTTAAATTTTGGCTAGGTGTCAAGGGGTTCTACGAGTTATCTCTACGACTTATGGAAACCCTTACGAATCGTAAATTCAATCGTAGAAATATATCTCAAGTTCAAAAATTTCACAAAGTGTTGGGAAGTTCTACGAGTCATCCCTATAACTGTAGAACTCTCTACGGGTCATAGAGAACACTCGTGGTCCACTGGGTCAGTTCATTTCACAACTCTTCTCATGGTTTTCGGACTCCCTCTATGCTAGAATAACACGGGGTGTTACAATGAAGGTCAAAATGCTATGAGGTGTAAAGATATCAAGTTGGACCAACTGTCTAAGTAATGATTGAACCTCCTAAGCCAAAGGCCTCTCCTCCGCCTTAAGAAAGTCTAAACTACCCATACTAGGTGCTTTCTGAGTCAAGGCATCTACTACCACATTAGCCTTGCCCAGATGATAAAGAATAGTAATGTCATAGTCTTTCAATAGCTCCAACCACCTACGCTGCCTTATGTCTAGATTCGACTAAAAAAAGACATACTTAAGGCTACGGTGATCGGTAAAGACCTCACAATGCATACTATAGAGATAGTTTCTCCACAATTTCAAAATAAATACCACCACTGCTAACTCCAAGTCGTGAGTAGGGTAGTTCTTTTCATGTACCTTCAATGGCTGAGAAGCATATACTATAAATCTTCCCTTTTACATCAATACACCACCCAAACTGACACCCGAAGTATCACAAATATAATGAAAGCACACTACCTTGAGTAATGCTAGAATAGGAGCTGAGGTCACTAACTCCTTGAGCTTTTGAAAGCTCACCTCGTATTCATTAGTGCACTGAAAATGCCAAAATATTTTTAGTCAGCATAGACAAGAAGCTACAATAGAAAAGAAACTCTGAACAAATCAACGATAATAACATTCTAACCCAATAAAGCTCTGAACTCTGTAATAGAAGTAGGCTTAACCCAATCACAAACCGCTGCACCTTAGCCAGATCAACCATAAAACCATCCTTGGTCACTACAATGCCACAAACTCAAGCCAAAACTCACATTTGAAGAATTCTCCTCTCTCAATCTTTGTAGTACGACCCTCAAGTGACTAAGATGGTCGGCCTTATTCTTGGAATAAATGAAGATATCATCGATAAATACTATCACAAAGGAGTCCAAATAAGGCCAAAATACCCATTTTATCAACTTTATAAAAGTAATCATGGAATTAGTCATTCCAAAGGACATGACCACAAACTCATAATGCCCATAATGAGTCCTGAAAGCAATTTTCGGGACATAAGATTTCCAAACTCTTAACTGATGGTAACCCGACCTCAAGCCAATCTTAGAAAACACTGATGCACCCTAAAGCTGATCAAATAAATTAGGAATAAGAGGAAGAGAATTCTTTTTCTTGAACTTAACATTGTTCAACTGTCAATAATCAATACACATCCTGATAGTACCATCCTTCTTATTCACAAATGATACTAGTGCACCCCACGATGAAATACTAGGCCAAATAAACCCTTTTGTTCAACAAATCTTCCAATTGTTCCTTCAATTCCTTCAACTCAGTCTGAGCCATCTGATAAGTTGAAATAGAGATGGGCTTGGTGCTTGGCTCAAAATCAACCATAAAATATAGATCAAGGTCTAGAGAAACACCCGCTAAGCCTATAGGAAATACATCCATGAACTCTCTCACCACTCTCATGGTCTCTAAAGGAGATAAATCCTTAGTAAGGTTATGTACATGGGCCAAATAACACAAACAAACCTTTTTCATCATACAGAAAGAACGAATGTAAGATATAACCCCCTTTGGATATGAACTCGGAGTACCCATCTACACCAGTTAAAGCAAACCAAGATAAACTAAGGTCAAGATCTTGGTATAACAATCTAGAATTGCATAATAGGTAGATAACCAATCCATACATAATATCACATCAAAATCAAGCATATTTAATAAGATCAAGTCTAGCTATCTCTGTATATCCAAAAATATCACTATACATCCCCAATATACCCGATTCACCACAAAAGACTCGCCTACTGGGGTAGAGACACTAATAGGTACTATAAGGGGCTCACACACATAATTAATATTTATGGCAAACTTAGTCAACACATAAGAATAGGTAGATCCGAGATTAAATAATACTGAAGCGGGCGATGAAAAACTGGACAATACTTGTAATTACTGCATTGGAGGCCTCTACCTCAACATTACTCAATATACCATAACTTATGATCACCACTAGCTTGTAAATCACCATGAGTACCACCTTGAGCTCCACTCTTAGCACCCCTGGTGCTACCTCTCGCACTCAATGAAGCACCTCAAATCGCTAGAGCCAGCATAGCACAAACAGCTTGTGACCCAAGCTGAACACCAGAAGAAACATGTTTGGGGCAATCCTTTTCCTTGTGCCAAAACTCATCACAAATAAAGCAACCTCAAGGATCAGAACCCCATGGAGGATAACCAAAAATATCAACATGTCCTTATAAATACGAAAAATTACCATGACTACTTTGACCAAACCTGGATCCACCTGTACCATCGATACTCTGAATTATCGCATACACTCGTCTACCCTCATAACCCTAAGTTTCCAGACATAAATGCTCTCTGCCTCTGGATGAATGACCACTGAACTAAGCCTAGCAATGGAACCTTATGGCGCCGGCCTATCTAGAATATTGGATACTCTCAATCATCCTGGCATGGTTAATAATACTTTGAAATAAGCCATCTAATAACAAAAAAGAAGTTGTCACCTCCTGAAGATAACCGATGAATCCCTTCACCAACTTATGGATCTGCTCGAACTCTATAGGGACACTCGACATAGCATAACAAGACAATTAATGAAAATGAGCCTCATACTAAATACTGATAAAGAACTATGCTCCAATCTATCAAATGCATCGTTGCGCTGATTATGAAGGATGTATGGCACAAACCTATTAAGGAACATCTCAATGAACTACTCCTAACCTACCATAGGAGAACCGATAGGTCTGGGAGAAAGAATCAATCTCCACCACTCCTTGGCCACTCCCATAAATTGGTATAAAGTGTAAGCCACTCCATGTGCCTCTAAGAGCCCTCAGGTTGAACAACCTGTTTTGACACTCAATCAAAAAGTCATAAGCCTCATCACTAGTCATACCATCAAACTTGGAAGGCAATAATTTAATGAATCTCTCAAAACTCTTTTTCTCTAAAGTAGACTTAGCAACACTAGAAAAAATAGGTGTAGCCACAACTCTCAGAGGAATGAAAAGCGGGGCTGAATGGATACCCAAAATCTAAAATCTAACACCCAAAGTGTAACCAACCATTTTCTCACTACTTCAATCTGATGCTCCACATACTCATACTTGTAATTGAGCATGGATAAGGCCTCACTAGATCATTCTCGAGTAGGAATGCCCTCTCAATCTTGGTAATTACTTTTAATGTGGAAGAAATAGATTAGAGGCTTACAACACTTAATATGAATAAGTCATACGAAAGGAATCAAATAAACAAAATTTTCCTATTCAGTATCTTATAGCCTCTCAAAGATAGGTACGGATATCTACGTACTGATCCTCGAGACTCTATTAGACATCCTGATCTTTAATATATGAGACCAATAAACCTAGCACTCTAATACCAACTCGTCATGCCCGAAAAATCAAGGTCATAATAGCACACACCCTAAATCCTAAACCCCCATCTAGTGTGTAATCCTAACTCTCTAGCTCAAGAGATAACTCAAAGATTGTGGAAAAAGAGAAAATCAACTCACATACGAGACTCCTAGAATGAAGTCAGGCCATAATGAAAGAGACACGAAATGCACTAAAGAATTTCCCAAAACCTGGTATCATAAGAATAAAGAGTATCTACTACAACTTTCAAGTCTGAAATACAATACAAGTCTTTGAAATCGAAAATAAAGACTATGATAGATAAATAAAACTAATGGTGATCCAGAACTGAGGATCTCACAACTAGTCCGAAATAACCCATCCGCTAGAGATGATCAATCTACATGAGGATTACCCTGACTAGAATCTGCATCAAAATTGACATAGAATTAGGGTGAGTACAATCCATATGTACTCAGTAGGGCAAAATGGTCATTTTACATAAAAATTTAATTTTTCAAAAATTGAGACATTATACATGGTGAACACCCGATATATAGAGTGGTAAAGCCAACTTATAAACCACCTAACCAACATGCTGAGTAATCTCAAAAGGACTAATATACCTTGGGATCAACTTTTCTTTCTTCCTAAATCTCACTATACCCTTCATAGGTGAAAATTCAATAGAACTCGCTCTCCAACCATGAACTCCAAAGCACGAACCTTTCGATTCGCATAATAGTTAGGAGTTGATAGTTCAATCTATGTCATGTGGATGTGAGCATTTCTTGTATCATTCATGCTTCGTATATGCATCTAGAACTTACCTGATTTATTTTGTGTTGGTTGTAAGACAATGGATTGAGAAAGAATCATAGGTCTTTTTTGAACTCACTTAGCCTATAAGACTAAAGAAAATGATTAATAATTCTTTGATACCTTATTTTGAGCCTCAACAAACTTTTTATTTGTTAACATATTCACCTTTTTTGTCTAATTTAGAACTATTACTTTGGCCCTAGTCCCTCTTAGGACATCGTGCACCTCAACTCAGGCAAAATGCCTTAGTTGAGGATGACTACGAGTGTTGAAAAAAGTAAGATGCGGTATAAAAAGTGCGGCCAATGATAAAAACACAAAATCGGGTTTGGCATAATCCAAAAATACAAATATGTAATGACCCTCTAGGCCTTTTTCATTTTTTCCCAATAATTTTTAGCATTTAGAGTTTTTCTGTAGAGTCCCCAAGTCATTTTGACTTTCTGGGATTGACAATTTGGTCAATTGGTCGTACATTTGGTTTTTATGTAAGTTTTTGTGTTTTGGATATCTTGGAGTTGGAACAGTTGACTTCGGTCAATACTTTAGGGAGATGTCCTCTTAATGGAATTCTTATGGTTTTATTAGCTCTAAAACATTGAGTTTGGTCTTGTAAGACTCTTTGTGTGGATCTTGAGGCTTCCAGACTCATTTCTACCTATTTTGTGGAATTTGGCTAAAAACAGAGGTTGATTATGAGACCCACTTTTTGTTACGATGACCTCAGTTGGGAGTTTCGACACCCCATTGAGTCCTAAATATCAAATTTGATGGGTAACATATCTCATTTGCATGCATAAAGTTTCGAACAAATCTCAATCCCCCCTCGAGGCATTTTTCACATTCCAATCTTGGGCTGGTGCAGCACAATAACTCTTCACATTCATTCACATCGACTAGTATATGTGATGGCTAGAGACTTTGGTCTTCATGTATGCGAGCCTTGTATCACGTTCGTGAAGACCAAGTGTACTGGTCACCGCATTAGCGGGATGGGCTCTACAATCGTTGAGAGGAGTCATCTCGACACTTCACGTTAGCGGGTGGCCTTTCGTGTTTGCATATGATAGGTTTGGGTTGACCAACAAAATTAACCAGCATGATCGCAACCATGGGTCCTGTGTTCATGAACGTCCATTGACTAGTCTTTTAAATAAAGACTAGTCGTGATTTCAACTTCGACCCTCATATTCAAAATGCGATAAATAGAGTTATACACCTCTGTTTGAGGTAATTTCAAGTGAGTTTGGTCAAGATTCTGCGTGGCTTCGTGTTGGAGTATTTGGAAAAGTGCGGAGAGCATCATTTTGAGGTAATTTCTACTCTAATGGGGTTTCTTGAGTTCTTTAGTGGTGTTTTAATTATGATTTCGTTACATGTGGATCCTGTTGCCTTTCGTGCCTTGAATTGTGTCCCATTTTGGGACACAAGCTCAGTAAGTATTTGGACTTTTGACGGAGTCAATTTCAAAATTTCTAGTGTGGGTTTCATATTTTTATTTTTGACTCGATTTTTAGTCCGTCTTCAATTATTGTAGTTTTGGTGTCAAAATATTTGTATTGACGTCATGATCAATATTTTGATAGAGTAGAGGCAGTTAGAGGTGATTCATAAAGGCAAGGCTCCAGTTTAGTGGATTTTAGAGCATGTGTGATCGGCTTCAAGGTAGGCTACAGTGCTTCATAAGATAATATGTTACATTAATTGCCAATCGATTGGGATTGTATGTGGCGGGTTTAGGAGTACTTTCCTTATTCTTATTTTTTTGATTCTTGTAGAAACCTCAGGCTAGTATATTGTTGAGAAATCTTTAGCTAGGCTAGAAATTCCTTGTTTATTGATTAGTTTGATGTTGTTAGCCTCTTCAGACTTGTGGTTTGGGGATTTATAATAATTTGTGATCTAAGTGCTTTAGAATGAGATTTTATTAATCTTTTAGCTAATTTGGTTGTTCCGTGTAGAAATTGCTATGGTTTGGTACCCTCCAATTGTGCGTGGACAATAGGGTTGCTTTGATATTTTGGGAATTCACCCCGATTAGACTCATAGATTGATACTAATCCCTAATTTGGTCTAGGATTCAGTATCTTATGTGCTTTTTGTAGCCATAGGTTGTCCTTAGCTGTGCTTATTATTCAATTTAGTAATACATTTGGGTAAGTATGGATATTCTTAAGTTACTTTTTTGTTACTTGATCCCTCATAATTCCTTTCATTTTTTGAGTAGTGTTGATCTTGATATATTATTACTGATTAGATTATTGGTGTATTCTTAGGCCCGAGGCCTTGGTCCAAGTTCAGCTGGATTTCAGGTTAGTTTTCTATATTTTAGGAGCGAGGTATTTTCAATTATGTATCTTAGGCTGTTATAGGTTATTGTTTGGATGTTGGTGATGGTATACATTATAATGGAACTCATTCTTACGTGTTTTGTAGTATGATCTTGATTCATGCATTGGTTTTTCACCATCATTTTCAAAAAAGTATGGTTATTGTCCTTTTATTACTAAACTTATCTTTTATGGGAATCATACTATATTTAATACTTGATAAATGGGCTTTTGAGATAAATGTGCTCATTTTTTACTTGATTGATCGGAGAGTTGCGATCCTTTCTATGTTGTTTTGGCATTATGTATATATCTGGTCACCATGATAGATCAGATCAAAGAGGATCCATTGGAAAGTCTTGGATCAAGACCAGGCAGGTACATATGGGCTTCATGAACTCCCTATGGATCCATCGGTACCTGTGATCTACTGAACATGAGGAGGGAGAAACATGGGTCCTACCTAGCGTGCTGCATACAGGAGGTATGAGTATATACTTGGTAGAGGTATTTGGCGCTATGTTACTACTGATTTTATTGCATCACTTATCACCAACATAATTGGTTGTTGATTGTACTTACCATTTATATGGGGATTGGCTAGGTTAAGTTTATTGTTGTGTACCTTTGGGGCATATAGGGGCTTGATAATATTATCGTTTAATTGATACTTGTGGCAATATGATGGGTGGTCATATGATAATGGTAGATACTGCCCTTGTTTCCCTCTATTTGATACTTTTAGACTCGGTTGATTTTGTTTGGATTCTTTGGCCTTTATGATGTTGTGGTTATTTTCAATTAGTAAACTTCCTTAGTAGATTCTTGCCATGAATAGGTTTGGGTTAGCGCCTCCAGGTACACCCCTTTATCTCAGTTACCTGTTCTATTATCCTGTACTGTTATTTTTGTTATTGTTATTACGTGTTCTCTTTTCTTTAGCTGCTTGTAATATATGCTCATTCCTTACATGCTTTTTGTACTTACTTTGTTTTTAGAGCTCAATCGGCCTATACCTACTGAGTACTATTTGTTTGGTGCTCATACTTCACTTTTGCATCATGTATATCATAGCACGAGTTCTCGCCTTTGACGTGTGCCTTGTGTGGAGCAGCTTTTGGGTTTGGAGATTTGAGTGAGCTCCTAGCATTCAAAGTTATCATTCTCCCTCTATTTTGACTAGGACATATCTTTATTTTGTATTCGGAGACAATTTTTATATATTTGTATTTACCTTGTACTCTTGTTTTTGATTAGTATCTCAAATACCGACTGATACCAGATCTTGGGGATATTTGTGTATATTTATTTTTCTCTATTTGGCTTTTATTCTATTTATTTATTTTTATCTTCCATATTCTTTGCTTCTGTGTGATATCCCACTTGTTCTGACTCTGGGCTATGATTCGGCTTATCTACTGATGGAATGTAGTGTGTACCATTATGACCTAAAAAATCATACCTTGACAAAGTGTAAAAAAGAAATAAGTTGAAAAAAAAATGAATCCACATCCGAAGTATCAGGAAGAATGATTCTTAATAAAAAAAGAATTGGAAAAGAAAAAAAATGAAAAGTAAGGTGAATGTGGTGCCAAAGAGGACGTTAGCTATTATTTCCAAATGTGCCCTACATATTCTTGAACCTACGTTATAAGCCAACAAAGTTCTATAGTGATCCTAGTCTAATTATCTGAAAAGTCAAAGCAGTGATAATAAGGGCAAGCTTATGGATTGTGTATACACCATTTAAATTTCATTTTGAGAATGAGTGTTCGTGTATTATTCATCATAAATTAATTTTAATTTTTGAGCGAAAGATACTTCTTTGTGGTAAGGGCATTAGAAGTGCCCTGTTGATTTTCGATTGTTAAGATAATTGCTATTAGTGTATGCCATGTTGTTTGTTCATATCGCGAGGTAATCCTCTGATCCTTTTGAGTCAATGTGTTTAATGATAGACACGCACATTTGCTTTGATAATATTGTAGCTTAATGATTGCTGTGAGTATTTTGAGTTCGTGCGTCTATAAATAAAGTGTCTTGTATTGCTTGAGGACAAACAAATGTTCAAAGTTGAGGGTGTTGATGTGTCGGCATTAGACGACATTTTTTACGCTTTTAATTATGAATAAATATGAGTTCTTAAGCAATAGTTGTGTCATTTGATAGTTTTAGTCTGTTTAATACAGGAAACCAAGCCAAAATTAGAAAGAAGCAATAATAAAGTTAAGTGTAGCTGGGAGGAAAATTTGACAGGAGATGTGACAGACCGTTACTTGTCTAACAGACCATCAACTCTACGGTCACACTGAGATAGAAACAACCAACACCAATATGACAAACAACGGCCATCTTGACGAACCATCACACCTATGATAGGTTACAAAACTTGCCATCACCGAAGTCCATCCATAGTCAGCTATTGTTTAACAGCAATGACCAAGGTAATGGACCATCACATCTGTGATGGGCCATCAACCGAGGCGTTAAACACGTATTTGTAATGACCCTCCAGGTTATTTTCATCATTTTCTATCCTTTCAATAGTTAGAGCTTTCATGTAGTTACTCCAAGCCATTTATGACTTATTGGCACTGACAGTTCAGTCATCCGGTCGTTCATTTGAATTTTATGCCTATTTTTCTATTTTGAAGCTCTTGAAGTTTGAATAGTTGACTACGGTCAAAACTCCAGCAAAACGACATCAGCTCCGAAATGGCCAAATTATGTTAGTAGCATGGTCTGAACGAGCATCGGTCTTTGAAATTTGACCTAAGGTTGACCTTGTTCACTTGGCGGTTTAATCTTTGAAATTTGACCTAAGGTTGACCTTGGTCAACATTATTGGTAAATGGCTCGGATTGAAATTCCGTCAATGTAGTTAACTCTGAAATATCAAGTTTGGTCTAGAATGACCTTTTGTTGATGTTCTGAGGCTTCCAGTCTAATTGATAAGATTGTATATGATGCTTAGTTTGGACTTGATCAACCTATTTGAGGTGACTTATTCGATGTTTATGATGGTTGGCGAATTTGTTCCTTAGACTTGAGATGTGGTTTGATCCTTAGTTGTTGTAGCCATTGTTGGCGGGAGTTTATGAGACTTAGTGTTCTCCATTATTGTAGCACACTTATGTTGGATCCTTGGTGTAGTGGTTTTCATCCAGTTAGGCTTGTAAATTATCATCGGAACCCATTTTTGGATTTAGAGCTAGAATTCCCTATGCTTTCTCGTTGCCATTTTATGGGGCTAGTTGTGGTTGTATTCTCGTGGATGTATTCCCAGTTGGATCTGGAGGTTTTGATTGACTAGCTGAGCACCGTTTCCTTACTTTCCTCCTCCTTGTTACCCAGTTAGGGTTGAGTTCCCTTTTGGGCCTTGTTGTTGAGTTAGAGGAGTAGATTTGAGCCATAGGCCTTGGTTCGAGGTCGGTTGCATGTGCTAATCTTGTTTCTATGCACTAGAGGGTAAGGTGCTTATGGAGTCATTATTGTATGCGATTGTGCATGTTGTTTGGGTGCTACTGATGATATACATTACATTGGATCATTGTTTTCTCACGGGTGTAGTCGACCCTGGTGCACGCATTGGTTCTTGGCATTGATTTAAGTTAGGTTGCAACCCAAACTATTTTATATTAATTTATTTGAAATGAGGGTCGTACTACCTATATTACTACGATTGTCAGTTGACTAGAGACATCGAGGATGCACTCATTTTATGATACTGGCCCGGTCGTAGAGATTTTTGGCCCTTTTTATACAGATTTGACTTTTCTCTCCGATCACCACGATGGAGCAGACTTTGATGATAAGATATACATATTGATATAATACCTAGATCAGGACCAGACAGGTATATAGGGGCATTTCTGAGCCCCCCTCCCCCCATGTCAATCCTAGAGAGATGCATGGGTCCTACTTCCGGGCCGGGACTAGAAGTAGGTGTATATATCTTGGTATGAAACACTTGGCACATATGGTATTACTGGTTTTATTGCATGACTTTCATTCATATATGCATTGCCTATCACCAGCATAGTTGTTTGTACCTGTCAATAGTATGACATGATGTGCGGGTTTAACTGTTTGTGAGTGAACTCTCTGGGTATGTAGGGGCTCGGGAGGTATTGTCTTACTATTTGCGAACTTGTGGCGGTATAAAGAGTGGTCTTTTGTTTGAAGGTGGTTACTGCCCTGTTCTTATTTATCTAACTTTTTGTGCAGAGATTTAGTTGATATGGTCCTTTGGGCACATGTGTGTTTACTTCGGTTAGTAGATTGTCATTTAGTGGTTTCCCCTTTCGTAGTGTGTCTTCATGTTTAGTTCTTGGGCTGGCACCACCAGGTACGTCCTTGGTTTCCTTTCTTGTTTCCTATCTCTCTCTTTCTTATATTTGATGCTTCTTACTACAGGCTTTCGTATTATTCTTGTTAGTTACTTGTGATATATACTCCTTGCTTACATATTCTTTATACTTTCTTTATCTTTGGAGCTCAGTCGGCCAATGCCTATTGAGTGTCACTTGTTGGTACTCATATTACACTTGTTCACCCTGCAAATTATAGTACAGATTTTCACTACTGATTTGGATATCGTGCGGAGTAGCTCTTGGATTTTGGAGATTTGGGTGAGCTCTTGGCATTCAGAGTTGCCTATCTCCTTCTATTTTGGGACTTGGACTAGTCTTTATTTATATTTGGAGATAGTCTGTATCACTATTACCATTATGGTATTTGTATATACCTTGTACTCCGTTATTTAGTTTAGTAGCTCGACTATCGACTAATATCAGGTCTTTGGGGTTATTTGATTATATTGGTATTATTCTTCTTTGATTATTAATATTATTATTATTATTATTATTATTATTATTATTATTATTATTATTATTATTATTATTATTATTATTATTATTATCATTGGCTTCTTTTCTTCCACTTGTGATGGTCCATTACCTATGGTTTCGGACTGTGGGGTTAGGCTAACCTACCGGTGGATTGATAGTAGGTGTCATCATGACTTGAGAAATCGGTCATGAAAATATTAGAGCGCCAACTTTTATATTTTAAATTTTAAATTCTCCTACACTATAAATAGAATCTTCTAAGTTTATATTATTATCATCATTTTTAATGAAGAACAGAATGACTATGTACACTACTATTGAAATAGTTCTGAGATTAACTTTATTTTTGAAATTAAAATCTTGATTGATTGTCTACACTTATGTAAGTTTATTCCTATTTAATCAATGTAATTTCTTGATTTATCACAACTAAGGGCTATGTAACCCATGGCCATTTGACGATATTAGGGTAATATTTGGTAGAAAAGTGTAAATGTACGTATTGTGAGTTCTTTTATTTGAATCAATTTCTAATAGTTGCTAACATTAGAACCTGTCCTGGGTTTAACTACTTTGAGTAAAACGGTACAAAATCCAGGAAAAGAACTAACAACGAGAATTTAGAATTTTTAAACCTCGTTTAATGGTTGACGTTGTATCAAGGTTGACCAACTCAGAGTAACAGTCAATAATTATTTTTGTAAGCACTTTTATTGAGAGTATAGGAGTGATACTCATTCGATTAGGTTGAGACACAGTTAAATAAAACATTAGATTTGACAAACTTGTATACCTAACAATAAAAGATTGATTATCAAAATTACCCGTTAATAGTAATGAAGTCATGGTAAACACAATCCTAGTTACGCTCTTAATTGATTTCTTCATTTCAATAATATTGTTGAGGTTACTTATTACAAACTGATATCGAAAGATAAACCTTTCCCCTAAAATTTCTTTCTTGGAAATAACTAATAGTTGAATATTCATAGATAACTTAATTTTTGTCTTATTCCCTGTGACATTCGACCCCAACCTAGTTGGGTTCTATATCTAACAACGACCGCGTTGTACTTCTTAACCAGAGGTGTAATTTGGGTATATCAATTGGTCAGCTGAATTCATCGCATGTGATATTGCCGTTCATTTATATCCGTTGCACATCTACTCGGATAGTGGGCCATTTAGGAAATTGTGCATTTAATTTTTAAAATTTATTTATTATATCATACTGTTTAAATTCATTATTAGATAATGATAAAAAGTTTTATTTTATGTTACAATCAATTTGGTGTGATCTTGTGTTACCGTAATAGTTTCTTTTCATTGTCTTTATTAATCATTTGATAATCATATCCTATTATTTATCCTACGTTTTTATAGTAGTTCTATGTCGTACTTTATATTTTTTATTGATTTATATAGATATATGACATCTGTAATATTGAAGAAGTGATATAATCTATTCAATGTATTGTTTTCATAAGACCAATAACATACAATATAGTGTAGTAATACATTATGAAATAATATGTAAAAGGATAAAAGACAACAAAGTAAGACTAATAACAAACAATACAGTGTAGTAATACATTATGAAATAATATGTAAGAGGATAAAAGACATCAACTTTGCAGTTGCAGGATATGTCACGCAAAAAGAAGAGAAAGTAAACAAAAAGAAGAAGAAAGAGGTCAATTGAAGCAATTGATGACTGCAGAACACAAATCGAGATGGAAACGTATAAATTTTGGATAAATTACTAGCTACAATACGGAGTAGTTAGCTAGGATCTATTGTCGTGAGATTGTGAGGTTGCATAGGGTGCCTATCTCTATTATGTTAGAGTGGGGTTCAGTGTTCAACTCTCACTTTTGGGAGGCATTACAACGTGGTTTGGATACGTGGCTACAAGACATGAGTTCAATATTTCATCCCTAGACTGATGGCCAGTTTGAGCGGACTATTCAGGTGTTGGAGGATATGCATAAGGCCTGTGTGATTGATTTTGGTGCCCGATGGGACCAACACTTACCCTTAGCGGAGTTTGCCTATAATAACAGTTATCACTCCAACATTCAATCATTCAGATGGCACCATTTGAGGCATTGTATGGTCATATGTGTCTATTACCCATTAGATGGTTTGATTCTATTATGGTTGATACGTTGGATACTGACTTACTCAGGGATGCTATGGAGCGGGTATGCTTGATTCTGAATTGATTATTGATAGCCCAGAGTCATCAGAAAAGCTATGCTGAAAGGAGGGTTCATCCCATAGAGTTCATGGCGGGTGATTGTGTGTGGCTTAAGATATCACCCATGAAGGGTGTGATGAGATTCGAGAAGAAGGACAAGCTTAGCCTGAGGTTTGTTGGCCCGTTTAATATTTTAAGGAGAGTAGGAGGTGGTTTATGAGTTGACCTTACCCCCTCGATTGTCAGCTGTCCATCTGGTGTTTCATGTCTCCATGCTTCGCAAGAATATACAGGATGAGTCTCATGTGATTTCTTATGATACAGTGGAGTTGGGTCCGAATTTGACTTATGAGGAAGAACCGATAGCTATCTTAAATAAATTGCTTTGTAGGCTCAGGACCAAGGAGATCGCTTTAGTCAAGGTGTAGAGGCAGCATCGGCCTGTCGAGGAGGCGACTTGGGAGTTAGAGTCTGATAAGCAGGCTCGGTACCCTCAGTTTTTTAGACTCCAGGTACTTTCCTTTATCTTATGTTCGAGGACGAACATCATTTTTAGTGATGGATCTTGTAATGACCTTGAGGGTCATTTTTGGAAATTTTAGTGAAACTACCATTATTCCCCTATGGTTAGTGCCCCCGAGTGTTATTTTTTCAGTTTGTGTAGTTGAATATGTTAAAGTCTTAATAGTTTGTGAAGCAGGCAAATTCTTGTGTTTTATAATGTTACGATGTTAAAAAGTAGTTTTTGGTACCAAATGGAGCTACGTGTCTTAGAATGGGATTCCATCAGTTCCATCAGCTCTGAAATGTGGAAATTGGTCTAGGAGAGTTGGAGGAATCAGATTTGGGGTTGATATGTGAATTTGAGGTCCCAAGTTAGAAAGTTAGTTTAAAATGAGCTAAGTTTAACTTTGGTAAACAAATTGAGTTCGGAGACTTGGATTGGATTTCTAATGATTTCAATAGTTTTTTTTTGGGGGGGGAGGTTGATTCTAATGCCAGAAATGACTTTATTGTAATTTTTAGAGGTTCCAAGGGTATTTTGAATATCTCAAGTGCCGAAACTAGTTTAGTTGTGACTTATCGGATTTCAGGGCAAGAAAACCTCGAATTTCGAATTCTGTCAGTTCTATTGCATCTAGATCATCGAGTTTGTTCTAGTTTAACATTGACTTAGAGCCCTGAGACCTTAATCGTCATTTTGAGTGTTTATGTCAAGAGTTGAGTTTTAAGCCAATACAGGGTCTGGGAGGGTAATTTCATCATAACGATATTTTTTTAGAAATATGACAATTTCATTGAATCTAGAATGTCGAATTTAGTAGGGTTGCATATCCAATTTATTTTTATCGGACTCCGAACAAATTCCGAGGGTCCAATCAAAGACTTGAACTTTGCCCTCTTTCAATTTTCTTTTTTCTAGTGCAGAGTCGGCTTAAGCGAACAATGTCGGCTTTAGAGAATGTCTGCAAAAGCAAATATTGTCCATGAAAGCGAACAATGTCGGATTTAGTGAACGCCCGCGAAAGTGAACGTTCGCTTTAGCGACACCTGTGTCGCTTTAGTGATATCAGAGGGTCTATAGATGAGATTTTGAGTCTTTTTCTCCATTTTTAACTTGTAGGAGCTCGGAGAAGGCGATTTGATAGAGGATTTTTGTGGAATAACATTGGGTAAGTGATTTTCTACCTAAAACTCTTCATTTCCATTTAATATTTTGAGATTTTAACTTCTAAATTCTAGATTTTGAACCTCAAATCCCTTGATTTTTTGTGAACTCAAAATGGTAGATTTGGGCTCGATTCTTACTCAAATTTTATAGGTTTTCAACCATGAGTTCCTTATTCTAGTAGAACATGATTCTTCAATAAAATTCCAGATTTACCCTTGTACAGAAATTAGTTAATTTTGGACCATTTTTTTCCGGTTTCGAATCCTTGCAATATGAATGTCATTGTACTCTTTGTGATAGGTATGTTTCATCCTTGATAGTGGGTTTTCAATTCAAGCATTGAATTCGAGGTTCATTATCTGGTAGAAGTGTTCGATTGCGGTTTCGGCGATTGAGGTAGGTTTTGCTATCCTTCTTTGAAACTGAGATGGTGTAATTAGTCATTCATATGTTATAGACTTTGGGATAGGATTGTAGTTTGAGTTGAGACTGTTATTTATATTGTGATGCTTTTGTAGGGGATTATTTATATTGTGATGCCCGTATTGAGGCTTATTTATTAATGTGTTGCCGTGTGGAGGATTATTTGTATCACATAGACCACGTGGGACCTTAATTGCTATCTTATTTGCTTTAAAAGCATGTGATTCATGATTTGCTCGCGAGAGAGGCTTGAGGATATTATTTGACTTGTGATGCCCACTTGAGGGGTTGAGTTGGGGGATTTTGAGCACACTTGAGTACCATAATGATTCAAAAATGGATGAATATTTATTTCAAATACATATTTCCCATGCTTATCAATTGAGGGTGTAAATCATGCTGAGGTTAAGTTTTTGAGAATATTACATATTGAGTTGAATATTGCCTCTATGCCATATTTGTTTTGATGCATTCATCCTCATTCATCATATCATGAAACATGTAAAGTTGAGAAATATGAAAAAAAAATGCGAAAGAAAATAAAACACCTTTAAACATTTGTATCTTGAGTCCCTGACCGAGACAGTTTTACGGTAGGGTAGTGGATACATTGTGATTCCTTGACCATGAGGAGGTGGAAATGATGATGAGATATTGTGATTGAGGTATATGGTCTGCGAAATCCCCATAGGTCCTACTTGATAGAACAGCTCGACAGGTGTATACGACAGGCTGTGCGACTGTCGTGATTCCACTGTACCACCACACCATTGCATCATCTCATTGCATTGCATCGCATTTCATCTTGTATTATTTGGTAGACAAGATATTATATGATATTAAAATATCCTTATGTGTTTACTTTAATCGCATCATTCTATATAAATTGGCGGCAGCATAGCCGGAGTGGGCCTTTTCTATATGCAGGTGAAAGCGTTTCTTAGTTTATTTCATAGGTTTGATTAATTGCTTATACTCAGTCGGCTCAACCTACTAAGTACATGTATATTCTACTCACTTACTTTTGTGTCCCTTTTTGACACAGATACTAGTCAGGGTACCTCACGTGGAAGCTGATCTTCTAGCAGATTCTGTATTCTCAGATTAGTGGTGAGGTCTTGGGATTAGGATCGTCACTAGGCTATCTTTATTTCTCAGTCTTTAGTATCATTCAGAGGTTTATGTTGTATCTTCAAATTCGAATTTTGTATTAGATATTTTCTATACTTATGACATCAGGTTTTGAGATATTTTTGTTGTTGTCTTCTTTTTCTTTATTTTATGGCCTGACTTCCCCTTTTGGAGGTCTCGTGTGAATTTACTTTTAGTCTTACACATCAGGTTGGTTTTGGGATGTGTGCCATCATGACTTTGATTTTTGGGTCGTGATATTTTATTTATTATATTAAATTAGTGTATAATTCATCTTTAATGGGTTTTTAAGAAACACGATTAGAAAACCGTTTTTGATTATCAAGGCCACTATTTTCATTATCTTCATTGTTTATTTTACTATAAAACTTGAAAATAGCTATCACTTCTGTTATGGGTCGTAGTGCTAATAGTAATGATTATTTCACAATTACTGGTCATTGGATTGATGAAAATTGAAATATGCAAGACCGTATTTTAGGTTATAAAAGTTGTGAAATGCAAAAAATCGGTGCTTACATAGCTCAAACTATTTTAGGAGTTACAAAATTTTATGAAATAACTAATAAAATAATTAGTGTCACTCTAGATAATGCATCTAATAATATACCTGATGTTGATATACTAAAATTGATACTTTGCCCTGTTTATGATGATGATTTTCATATTAGGTGTGTTGCACACATATATAATTTAATTATAAGAGATGATATATCAATATATAATAATGGTTCTATAAAATGTGAAACTGCATGTCATTTTATATTTAAGTGTCAACTAAAGTGTAGGCGTAAAGATTTTGAAAATTGTTGCAATTAATTTAATCTTCCACTTAGAAAAATTCCAAAAACAGTTTCTACTAGGTGGAATTCTTGACACGAAATGCTTAAAGTAGCTTATGAATATAGAAAGCCTTTACCAATGATTTGGAATGCTCATAATTCAGATATGGATTATAGACTTAAAGAAAGTGATTGGTATAACATAAAAGAACTTATAAAAATTTTAAAAGTTTTTTTTCTTAGCTACAAAATAAATTTTTGGACTTTATTACCCAACTATTTGTTTAGTTTTACCAAATATTTTTGCAATTTTCACTAAATTTTTTGATTTTAGAAAGAATCAAAGATTTAAAGATTTCGTTAAGGCAATGATTGAAAAAAATATTTTTTTTTTCTATTCCTCAAATTTATTTAATTGCTTGTTTATTAAATTCAACATACAAAAAAATAGGTGCATCACTAATGGTTGAAAAAAATTATTTAAATTTATATATTCAAGATAACGAAGAACCTAGTTTGGCAATGGTTAAAAATAACATAATAAACTGAAGCTAGAAAATTATATAACTTGTATAAATCTGGTAGATTAAAAGAAGTAGTACGTCCCGAAGAACCCAAAATATCTAAGTGTAAATATTATGAAGATAATATTGATAATATATCATAAAGTTATATTGGTCTTACTTTTAATGAAAAGAATGATTTTGATGAATATCTTAATCAGGAAACGGAAAGCATTAAGGATGCATAAGGCAAACCTGACCTTTTGGATTGGTAGAAGAATCGCGGCAAGGCATTTCAAAACTTCAACGGGTTGTTTGAGATGTGTTAGCTATTTAGGCATCTTCAGTAGGTTCAGAGAGAGCTTTTAGTGCAACTAGATTTCAAATAGGAGCGTATAAGCATTCGTTAGCATCAGACAACTTGGAGATATCAGTATTGTTTAGGGATTGGATCAATGGCGAGAGAAGAAATTTTGGGCGTCCAAATTTACCTGCCAAATTTGAATATGATGTAGATAATAGTTTGGTAGATTCTAGTGAAGACATAATGGATGTATTAGAGGAACAAGCACTACAACTACTCCCGGATCATGTTACTACTAAAATGTTAGAAGATTTAAGATGAGACTACTTTTAAGGTTACAAATTTTAGTATGATAATTCGATGCCTAATTAAAACAAGACCCTTCCTAGAAGGTGGCTGCATAGATTAAGTCCTCTTCTAATATTTGTAAATTGTAATACAAATTATACGACTTAATTTTTTATGAATAAAATTATAGGCTATTCGACTTAATTTGTTTTTAATTATTGTCTTCAATTTAATTCAAGTCTTTTTTAAGTATTTCAATTTTCAAATGTTTCAAATTATAAAAGTTTTAAAATTTTAAATTCAAACTTAAGTAAGTAGGTTGTAATAGTTTGTAAATTTTAAATTTGAAAATTTTAAATTCAAACTTAAGTTTTAAGTAAATAAATTAGTAATAGTTTTTAAATTTCTAATTAAACTTTTAACGCTTAAGAGTTTCTATTTTAAACTTTAAAAATTTAAAAATTTAAAATTTAAAATTTAAACTTTAAAAGTTTAAAATTTAAACTTTTTAAAAATTCTAACTTATTAAGTTATACTTTTGAAAGAAATACTAAATACATTATATATTTTGGAACTTTTTCAATCATAAAAATTAAGTTAATTTAATTATTATTTTTTTAAAAAAATAGTACAATAAAACAAAAACCGAGAATCCAGTCCGATACTGATCCGATCCCGTCTTGATATGTACCAGACTAGGACGACCTTTATATATTTTACAGGTACGCCCAGTATCAATACCGGTCCAATTCCAGACGGAACTACCAAATGCAAGGCCTGTTCTAGTTCGGTTGTATCGATTTCGGTCTTGCTGCATGGACCAACAAATTCGAAGAGTGCTTTACCAACCAATATAGATATTGATTTTAAACCTAGTGGCTTGAAATGGAATGACAAAGATGCAGTCAGCACCTTACTGTTACAACAAATGAGAGCAAACAAGAAAAACAAAGTGGGAGTAACTCGTGGAACCTCCGAGAAGTAGTTCAACTGAAAAGTTATTATGATTTTGGGCTATGTTAAAAGGGTCTTTGCACAATTTACTTTTTAGTTTATTTTTGGACAACTTGTGTTATGTATTTTTGATCAATTTGTGTTATTCATTTTTGAACAATTTGGGTTAATGCAGTAGTATCTTTGTAAAATAATGCACCTGTGATTTTTAGTTCAATTTTGAAATATATGCAATAGTGTGTTTGAACAGCTTGTATTAATGCAGCAGTATCTTTGTGATGTATTGTAGTTGAGGTTTTTAGCTCAATTTTGAGTCAGCGGTATCTTTGCGAATTTTATGCAGTATGTTTCTGGAGAAAAACCATATGAACTATAACAATTTGTTATTGACAACTCAAGTTTACGCAAGGACATTTACTATCTCAATGTGATATAAAACTAGTGTGAAACTCTATTTTTTTCTTGCATAATATACGTAGCGTGGTGTGGTTATATAAGGTGTATATGACTTGGTATTGTAAATTGAGAGAATAATACTGCAAATGTGTGGTAAGATCAGGGAACTAAACTAAAGTTTTCGGTCAAAAAAATTCCTTTAACAAAGGTTCGGGGTTAAACAAATGATTCGGATAGTACCCCGTTCGGTTGAAAGGTTTAAATTAACATGTACCTTCAAAATAAGACTAAGAGTGTCCATTATGCAAATAATAATGATATATGAGGTATTATAAGATCACAATGGTCGTATGTTAAGTTTTGAAGTTAAGCAAGTTGCAAAATAAAGGTCAGCAAAAGTTATCGTAAGTTTTTCTACTAAATTCTCTAAATTTTGGGTCAAATATCTCAGATCATTTCTTCCAATGTATAAAGATTTACTTGGTCCACAACCTACCAAGTCGAAGGTTTATGAGTCTAGTTTGCAACTAAAAAATGCACGTCAAATCTACATCAGAGTAAAAAGTTATGACAGTTTTACCTCGGACTGTTTGAGCTGAAATCGGGTCGCAAATTGGGTCGGATAAAAAATTTGGTTAAGTCGGCATTTAGATGTTTTAAAGCATAAAATTATTTATTTTCATCTCATAAACAGTGATCAAACTTAATATAGGGTTCCATAGTGTTCTTGAGTGATAAAGGTGCGTTTTTAGCGATTTCTATCGTTAAAGTTTGCCCTTGTGCCTAGAGGCGCGATCTCTACGAGTGACAATCAGTTTCCCCTTCTATTAGTTGTGTTTGGAGCTCTTTTGGAAGATAGGATTTCGTAGTTCTTGCTTTTTATTCAAGCTTTACACTTGATTTGCTAAGGTAATAATTTTGGGACTCTTTTATGATCGTTTTTACGAAGTTATATGGACAATTCTTCAAGTTAGGATGCTATGGCAAATCTGCCAATTTAAGCTCAATTATAAACTATTTATAAGTGCATATCAACTACGTATATATGGTGTTTGTGAATCTTAGGATGTAAGGAATAATTTTCATGAAGGAACTATGCACATTCGGACATTTGTTGGAAGGTATGTTAAGGCAAAACTCCATTTTTCCCTTTAGTGCGAATCTTGGAAAATTTCTAAAACGTCGAATGCGATATTTTACTATTTTATTGCTAGAAAGACCTTCTGTTGAAGGTATTAAAATCATCGCTGAAGTGTTTTCATGATGCTATTATGTTGATATTCCACTCATTTGGTTAAATAGAGTATTCAGCATCTATATATCATTTTGTCGACTTTCTTGACTATATGTTTATATGTATGAATTCTTATTCTTCAATGAGTGGTGTAACTCAAAAAGATTATGACGGGCATTTAGTATTTACAATCAATCATCATTCCTTGCTAAAGTGTATTTTGAAATACATTAAAGTAAAATGTCGATTTCTAAAACTCGCAAATATAATTTGTATGTTTAAACTACTAAAACACTTGATATTTGAAATACTTTATTTTACAAATTATCAAGGACTCGAGAATAGAAACTAAGTGAATCACCTTAAGATTTTTATGAACATTTTCAGAGGAGTTAAGTTTTCAAGCTCATTCAGAAAACATATGAGGTTCCACGAGGTATTGAGATTATGAGAATAAGAGTACCAATGAGCCAAGATTGGCTAAGTTCTTGTTATCGCCTACTATGTGCATTCAAAGTTCATATCATACATGACATGTCATGCATGGACTCTGAGCTATAATCATAGGGAATGGGGCTTATTTACCCAGAAGACTATATGTATTGTACAGATGGACACAGATTGGCAATATGATGCCGGTTAGCTATCGGAAAAGACCGCCATTGCTAACATTGTCTGGGGACACTGCATTTTTTGTTTCGTGCATATAGGTCCAGGTAGGGACTCTGATCAACTCCATTCACTAGGATTTTGGGGTTCAGCTTTGAGTTGGTAAGCTCCATCTCTTTCTGGGCTTTCATAGGATGTTAGTTTGTTGTTACGTTGTATAGTTTGGGTATAGTCGAGGCTTTGTTCTGGCAATGCTTATGACACTCTTAGAGGTTATTGTGGACACAATATTTTAGGTTTCTTTTTGTAGTTTTCAGTCTCCATCCTATAGGCTTGGCAGTATATAGATATGTGTATGCATGTATGTTTTCAGTTGCGGCCTCATCAGCTAGCTATTACTTTATTTTTTTGGCTTGTCTACTTTTTTTTATAACTTATTATTATTCAGGTCATGAACTTAATGGTCCAGACTTAGTATTTCAAATGTTGTGTTGCCCGATCTTCTGGGACTACAGTTTGGTCAGCTAGTATGTTTTCGTGGCTAACTCGATCGAATACAGTATCAAGTACCTGTCACCCCTCCCCTAGTTTAGGATGTGACAACAAGGCCAATCAATTTACATTCAACCATTCAATTTGATACAAAACATGAACTTAACAGTGGCCTAACTAACTATTACAAAACTGACTACTATAGAAAACTTAACATTGGCCTAACTACTACAGAAATGACCAACAAATGCAATATATTCCTACATTAGTCGCCTAACTACTGTAGAACTTGACAATTAAGTACTACACATTAGACTACTACAAGACTACACTATATTAAAGAACCATTTTATAGTTAGTAGACAGAGAAGAACAATCACATGTCTGTTAAATTTGACATCTTCCCAATTCCTTTGTAGTTTAACTTCCTTGAGTTTCTGGTTCACTACCATCATCTTCTTTCCATTTTCATTCAATTTCAATTTCAAAGAATCCCTTTCTTCTTCAAGTTCTTTCACTTTTCCCTTTAGTCGATCATTCAAATTTCCAGCATCTGTAAATTTATTCATTAAGCACGATACTGACCTAGATGATTGAAAATCAGCCTTTTAGGTGACAGATCAATCCGTCTAAAATAGCCACATCCACCATTTTCCTATAAATCACATACCGATATTAAATAAAAAATTGCAGACAAAATTTTGATTTTAAATTTTTGAAAAGTTACAAGCTTTTGATGCTTTTCATCCAAAAAATCTATGATTTGGATTTAATGGATTCCTAAAAAATTTTAGTTGATAATAATCACCACAATTACATATATTGACTTCCTCGATATTCACTGAATTTTGTAACATATCTAACGAAAAAGAAAAATGGAGAAGAGGAACAAAATATAAAAAGAAGAGGAAAGAAGCGAGAAACAAACGAAATTGATAATGGCAAAAATTTGGAATTTAGGGTTTATAATTTGGGAAATTTTGGAAGGGAAAGATGATGATTTAAAGGTTTGAGGGAATTGAGACATTTATTTTAATGTTAGGGGTGATTAATTGCCAATTCATGTTATACTTTGAAAACTTTTAAGCTAAGATCCGGGCCATTCTTCTTATGTGTATAGGCCCGAACCCGATGACTCCTAATTTTATATATGTTTTAGGATCTATCCCAAAGTATTTGAAGTGTATTAGAGATGAATTAGGATCATAAGGAACCTCTAGTACTAAGTCGAATTCAAAAATCTTTTACCGATTAAGTTTTCATATAAGATCTTATAAGTATCACCTTTAAACGATCATACCTCTCATAATATTAAGAGTTATGTGGACCATGACCTATAAAATTAAATATCTATGTGTTCTCTTTCTAACGCGGCCAAGTTTGCCTCATTTAGAGTTTGCAGTGAAAAGTTAAGACCGTTTTACCGAAGATTCTCTATCTTGGCAGAAGTCCGTGATGGCTCCGCGACGTGGAGAGGTTACGAACTCTATTGCCTAAGTCAAACGATGCCTCTTTTATTTTTTTAAGGGTATTTTTGTTCTATAATTCTTTGGGAGTTATTTTAATGTCTCTAAACGTGGAGAAATCAGTTTTTCCTCATTTAAAACCCTCTCATTTACTCCTAAACTTTAACGCTCAAGAATTTTCAAGAAAACATCAAGTTAGGGTTCTCTTTCAAGGTTCTTCATCACGGTAAGTTCTTCTTCATAGATTTCAAGTTTTTCAACCCAAATTTCTTCATATATACATGAATCGCTAAGAGAAATCTTAAATACTAACCATAGGGTTTTCAAGAAAATAAATCCAAGAATTTAAAGAAAAGAGTCTCTTGATTGTTCTTCTTCAAGTTAAAATTTTTCATCAATATTTGTGGAGCTTTTAAGGTATGTAAGGCTAACACAAAATTGGAACTGAGTTCATCCACGTGCCCCTTTATCTTTATTGATTCGAGTTGACTTGAGTTGGAGTTTTTGAGTTCCTTGAATTGAATTCTTGAGTTATCTATTATCTTATTCCTTGTACTTAATTAAATACGTATTGATGATGTTCGTGGGTTGAGTATTTGATTTGGATGCATGTTCATGTCTTCATTCACATGAACCCTAATTGAGGATTATATTTGATTTTATGCGTTGATTGAGTTTGAAAGTATGAATAGTAAATGTCCTGCATGAGGCTGAGTCAAGCATGAGTTGAGTTTGAGAAATCTTTTAATTGTTATATTAAACATGGATATTTTGAGCATAAATGGTGGTTTTGAGATAGAGTTTTAATAAGTTGGGATTGATTTTGAGAATATATTTTTCTGAAAGAACTTGATGATTCGAGCATGAGCTAAGCTTGAGTTGAATTGAAAGAGTCTTTAAGATTATAACTGTTTTGATCCTGATTTCACTATGCATTATTTGAGTCAAGATTGCATGTTTTAAAGAGATTTAAGAGAGTTGAGTATTTAATCTAAATGAGTGGATTGGATTGAGTTGATTTGAAAGAGCATAATGATTGACATGAGATTGAGTTTTGATGAGAGTTGAATGAGACTAGTCAAACATTTTGATTGAACTGATTGGTTTAAGTTGCATGAGCATATTGCATTTTGGGAGTAGTATCAAGCACTGAATTGGGTGAAAGTAAAACTCAATAACTACGTAGCCAGTGTAGGAGAGGATTGAACCATTAAATTCAGATATTTCCCTTTTTATTGTCCTGACATGATAAGACTTGATTGATTATGGATCCAAGATTGATTAATTCATCGTTTACCTTAGCAAGTATTGGACGGACGTGGCAACGATGTCGTTTTGCTGTATATCACCTACTTATAGGTGGTCGGAATGTTATCGATTAAGAGAGACTCCCAAATTATGCATGAAAATATATGACATATTTTGAACAAGTTGTATATTACCGAGCCCTTCATAAAGCTATATATTTTATACTTGCATATCATATTGAGTTGGGTGAGTTTGATTCTATCTTGAGTACCTTTGATGTAATGTTGTTTCATTTTGCCATATTACATACTCATACATTCCAATACTGACGTCCATTTGGGACTGCATTATTTTATAATACAGTGACAAGTATTAGAGATTATCAACATGCGTTTCATTGAAGATCTATTTCTTTTCTAATAAGACCTCCTTGCTTTTGGAGGGATCATATTCATTTTTTTATTGCTTATGAATAGTTCTTTTGAGGTAGCCATTAATCTGTCATTGACACCATCTAGATAGTAGAAATAGAGGCTTCATAGACTAGATAGCAATGGATTTGTTTCAATGTCTTTAACTCTTGATTAGTTTTCTTTCAAACTATGTTTCTGATTAGAATGATTGAGACTGTTGATTGAGTTAGCCCACTAAGAGTTTTTTTTCTCTTAAACTAAATCTTTCGCTGAATGAATAAATGTGTGATCAGGCCAAGAGGTTCGCTTGGGAGCCAACAATGGCTTTTGAGTACCAATTACGTCTAGGGTACCCTCCCGGACATGACATTTCAGATGGGATAAAAAGGGACTCACACGCCCCTTTTACGTGAATCACAAACATTTTCTATATAGGCAAAAAATGCTTAAGTGATTCAAATGTTGGTTGATAGAAGTTCTTAATAGGTATTAGTCATAATTGATGTGTCTACGGGAATTGTGCGGACAACTTTAAGGAGTCGTCGATGACTTAAACTAGAAAGATATGCTTCGGCAATAATTCGCCTTGATTGTCTATTTGTATTTGGGGTGAATTGATTTATGATTCCAAGGCGCATATATCTTTTAGTTGTGCCAATTTGTTTTTCATGTTATCTTCTTACTTATTAATCTTTTATTATATCGTGTCTCCATTTAAAAAACAAAAATAATTGAAGCAATAGTATTAACTTTATAATACAGTCGGCTCCAACTCAATACTGTATTATCGAATACCATATCAAATCAAAATTTGATTTATCGATTACTGAATTACTGAATTGAAATTTAAAAATTCAATATTTGACATCTATTTTTACTACCGATTATCGAATTATCAAATTATATATTTGAAAATTTTGAACTGAATACCAAACGCTCATCCTTATTCGCTATTATCGCTAATGCTGATTTTTTTTGAAAAATTATAATTTTTGGGCCACTTATTAAATAAATTAATAGTAAAAATAAATTATCAATTTTTTAGGGAAAACTACACAAAATAGACTTAGGGAGTAAACTATTTACTTAAACTGGACTTGCACCAACTTATTTACCCTGATTGGACCAAAGACTCAAAGTTATTATAGCACTGCTCCGCCCCTTCTTCACGTGAATTGGCCCATTTTCATCTTTGCGTGACCTTCATGATACCGTCAGAGTAAATATACACTTTGATGGTATCAAGAAGTAATTGGACTGTTTATCCAGTGATTAGTTGTTTTTTCCTCCTTGATAACAATATATATATATTATATATATATATATATATATATATATATATACTATAGTAGTATCAAAAAATAGTTGAACAGTGTTTTTCACTGTAGTATTGTTTTCTTCATGATACTATTAGAGTATATATGATATCAAAAGTAATTGAGCAGTGTCTTTCTCTGCGGTGTTTTTTCCTTGATGGCTTGCGCGGATGTAATGACCCGCTAAGTCATTTTGAGGATGTGTCCTCTCTCTTTTATAAAATATCCTTTTTATAAATTTAAATTGGAAATTTTGGACTAATTGGTAACTACAGTTAATTAGTTAGCGGGTGATCTTAAATAATTAATTTAATTGGTGGACTAAATTATTAATTTATTTAATATCCTATACTACTTTATTTATTAAAATAAGTTAGTAAGGTTTGTCACTTTTAGTACATAATTATATATATATATAAAGTCTATGGCATTTGCCATCAAACGTCAGAAACAGGAACACCCGCTGCACGCTGAAATAGAAAAAAAAATTATGGAGGAAGAATGAAAAGAAAGGGAAAAAGAAAAAGAAAGGAGTAGATAAAAAAGTAGGAATTTTCATCCAAAGTGTTAAGGTAATTATTCCCGTCCTTTTTATTAAATTTTTATGTGATTATGAATATATTTTTAGGGCAAATTCGTGGAGAAATAATGTTGAAATAAGAAAATATGACCCTAGGATTCTTAGCAGAAACCTGACATTTCTTTACCTCTTCCATGATAGAGGATTCAACAACTCCTCGAACAGAAACTCCACCATCATCCGAATCAGCCAAACGGTCTCCAAGATTAGCTAACTGGCAAATCTCGCGGACTATCTTTTTTTGTTTTGGTTGTACATCTGCCAAGATACCCCTATACTTACGGTTGAGTGCATCGGCTACAAAATTTGCTTTCCCTGGGTGGTATAGAATATCAACATCATAATCTTTCAGCAACTCTAGCCACCTTCTCTGCCGTAAATTCAGCTCCTTCTGCTTAAAGATGTATTGGAGACTTTTGTGATCCGTATAGATATCAACATGTACGCCATATAGATAGTGCCTCTATATTTTCAAAGCATGAATTACTGCTGCTAACTCTAGATCATGAGTTGGATAATTCCTTTCGTGCTTCCTGAGTTGTCGGGAGGCATAGGCTATGACTCTACCATGTTGCATCAATACACAATCTAGCCCAACACCGGAAGAATCACAATAAATAACATAGTCATCTGGTCCTTTAGAAAGAGTTAGAACTGGGGTCGTAGTCAACTTATCTTTCAGCAACTGAAAGCTCCGTTCACAAGCATCGGTCTACTGGAACTTAGACGTCTTCTGAGTTAGCCTTGTTAAAGGTGTGAAAATCAAAGCAAAGTTCTCTACAAATCTCCTGTAATATCTTGCTAGCCCCAGAAAACTACGTACCTCAGTAGGTATTGTAGGTCTTGGCCAAGTCTCTACGGCCTCAATTTTCTGTGTAAAACTTTATAAGTTTTTCTTATTCGTTCTATAGCTCGCCTTTATACTTTAGTCATATAGATCATGTCATATCTTTTAGTCACTTCCGTACTGGGCTTTATTCATTCTCATAACAATCCTTCAAACCATCATAAGAAGAAGGACTAGAATCCGACAAGCACCACAGGTCTTCTAATGCTGGATTCACATAGTTTACTTTCGATTTGTTCTTGGTCATGAACGAACTATTTAGTTCATAAACTATTTGCTGTATGCTTTGTACTCTTCAAATAAATGTGAAACTTAATTGTGAACATTTTTGCTTTTCAACATGAGCCTCTTCTAAGATAAAATATGGTTGGGAAGTATTCTGGTCCGTTCAAATGAATTCCAAGCTTTGCTGCTCATATATGCTTTTTCAAACAGGGTCTCCTAAATAAGAATGATGCCCCTTATGAATGCTCTGGGGATATTTCTTAACTCTCTAGTCCAACGTAATAAATCTATCTTGACGGTATCAACCTTCAAAACATATTATGAATTTATGTCTCATTCTCTTCTTTTTTCCTATTTTTGGGAAAATTTGGGCAGAGTTTCCTCTGTACTTCTTACTATCCCAGAACCTGCACGCAGAAAATACCAACAATGCCTTACAGGGCCAATATATATATATATATATATATATCATATGATAGCTACTCAGGGCTTCATATCAATCCCAAGAAGAAAATGACAAAATTACCTCGTATATCCAACATCAACTATATTTATCACTCTTTCCTATTTACTTTCTCTCTCCATCTTTAATTGCAGATTTCAAACATACCTATAGCATTCATACTATGTTTAACATATATTCCATTTACAATTATTGGTTCCTTTAATTTTTTCTACGCACACTTTCTAACTAGACTTATTTGAGACATATACATTCAACCCGTTTCCTTACTATACTTTACCATCACTCGCCATAATGATGGCCAATTTGCCATTCCGTATATACAAGTTCTTATTATACTTCCTTGCTATCTAATTTTCACCTGTAGGTGCAACTATTTTCCATCTTAATTTGCAAAATTCCCATGGGTGGGAATGTCTTGGTCACTGTTACTCGTAAATACTTGGTTATTGGCTCCATTAATTTCCGCTTGCCGCTATTAGGTAACAATCCATGGCAAATGTACATACATAGGAAATTTTGATAAGATCTCCTATACCTGTAGTCGATCAGTCCCTAGTCCGATCCGGTGATCTAGGAAATGAAGTGTGCTCCTCGTCATCGTCTGTTCGCCTTCTACTTATCTGCCCTTCATCGTCTTCTTCATTTGAATCTGGAGAACATAAATAACCGGGTAACTCCTAGTTTACCGATGACCAAGACAGAGGGATGGAATATTTTGTAACACTTACCGGGGTAGCCGGCCTGACGTGGTGTCCTGTCACAAGAGCAACTGTTATGGCTTCAGGGACCACCTTCTTGGATATCTAAAACTCTGGGGAATTGTCACTGGGTCCTCCGAGGGGTCAGTCTCGATAGAATAACTAAGGCTCCTCCTACTCGATCCTAGAGCCTAAGATCCCGAATTTACCACAAGGGGCCTTCTCCGCACCCATACTATTTGTAGCAGGCCTCTTCATCTTTTACAAATCTGCACCTACCTACAGGAAAAGAGGTCAGAAACAATCTTTCCTAGGTTCAGGCTCTATCGCATGATCTAAAACAAAAGGAAGGATAATATCCTAAATGTCCTGTAGCCTCCTGTTTATAGATGTGGTGCACAACACACCGATAAATAAGACTCTACTAGACACGGTTTGTAGACACTCCGAAAATGAATTGCTCTAATACCACTTTTGTCACGACCCAATCCTGTAGGCCGTGAGTAGGGTCCGATCCGAACACCCGTATGCATACCTACGAACAATATGATAACTTACATAAGAACTCCAATGGGTCATATCGTCTTCATATAAATATATCCCAATCATTTGTCTCCTGAGGAGACGCCACTAATCATATCATGAAAGGACACGCAAGCAGACAAGGCTGCCATTTCATATTAATATTCACAACACATCGCATAGACGCAGCTGAACAAAACTTACACACAACCCACACGCATATGTCTACAGACCTCTAAGAGTGTCAATGGTATCTTATGGCGGGACAAGGCCCCCGCTGTACCCCTGAATAAATGAATATATACATCAAAAAAATCAATATCAAAAATCTAGGCTCCCGTAAAATAGAGCACTCCAAAATAGTTGAGTAGAAAGTCTTAAGCTGGCGGATCCCCGAAATGCGTGTCTGTACCTGCGGGCATGAAATACAGCCCCCCAAAGAGAGGGGGGTTAACACGGAATATATACTGAGTATATAAAGCATAAAATACCACAAAGGAGATTACATCTGAAATAAAAGGTTAGGAGATAAGTATAATAATTAATATATCACTGTAACTGCACCTTATAAAATAAAGTCATGCATATCATTATCACATACCGTACCTGGTCCATTTTGGGTTCGGTGTTACAATTATATTATTATATCATCATATGTATATATATACCATACTCAACCCTCTAGCAAGGGACTCGGTAAATAGAATAGTGTACACTTATACCGTACCCGACCTATTATGGGACTCGGTGCCATAACCATATTGTTGCATCATCATATCATCATATATATATATATATATATATATATATATATATATTATATCATACCCAGCCCTCTAGTAAGGGACTTGGTGAAATGTAGTAAAGTTGTGCACGATAACATATCCGGCCCAGGACTCGGTGAAAGAAGTAATAACAACATGCACGAGCAGAGTAGAATATCATGAACAACCATATACAATTAGATCATCATCTGAGACTCAATAGAACAATCATAATGAACTATCATTTGAAGATCAGGATAGTAATCGTCTCAAGTACCCTCTGAATGCCATTAGGGAGCATATCAAATGGAGCCTCAAGAATCATAGACATGTATCAAAATAATGCTAAACAGCTTATGGAATCAGAGACATTTGTCATCATAGAGTCCTTAGGAATAGGAGCTTATACATCCAGTTACTATTCAATATATAGAAGGCTCGAGGGCAATAACTCAACTACTTTAAGAGTTTTACCGTCAAAAAGTGAATAAGAGTCATGAATCATACTCGGAGCTTATGAATGGAATTACCTCCAAAGCTCATATCATATATCACTTATGTCTAAGACATGCCAAAAGAAAAGAAAGATAGTTTTACATACCTTTAGCGCTTATTCGCCATACGACACGTATACGCTACCCGAAGCGTCTCAACCTATATAAAGATGTCAAGAACTATGCTTAAGTTACGTGAAGGTCCAAAACATATTCTAACGTTAGTAACTCCTTTCTAGAAAATTAGGCGATGCTTCCCTTATATTCAAATCAACTTCGTAACAACTATGCCAACATCAATACCCACATATTCATGTACTATATCATTTTGAGGCTATTTGAGACAAGACTCGAAAACACGTCGGACAGCCCACATGCTATTCCGAATCAGCCCACACATAACATTTGATCATAACCCTTTAACACAACAGCTCGGCCAACATGTAATACAACGTGTAACTTTATCTACTATTAATCCTCTAAGCTCAACAAGAATAACAATGTACCAAAACAGTCCCCCAACATGGCCCAAATGGAAAGTCAACATTAACATATACAATTTTCTTTACTTTTAACACATAATCTATAACCATAATAGCAAAACAACAATCAACGCAATTTAATTTATGCAAATTCCGATTCTTCCTGTTTCAACACCAATACTTAATCATGGGGTTTTCTCATTTCAATTTCATTTATTTCCTTCATCCTTATATAACAAAAACAATCATGACGTTAATTAAAATTGATTCATCCTTTTTACTTCAAAATAGCCCCTACACGATTTTCAGCACCCTTCAATAGTAACATGTATAATTTCATATTTTCAATCCATATTTACACATCCACAACATGTTTAAATCCTCACTAAAATGTGTGAAAAGGGGATCAAACCTTACCTTAACAAGTGGGCTTCTTAAACTTGCTGAAAGTTGTAGGTTCACGTTGAACCTCTTTGCTGCCCTAACGATGAATCCCACGTTGCTAATCACCTTCCAATGGGTCAAAATTACCTTAGAGAATTAATTTAGGGATCACAATTTAAAAACTTATTTGCTGCAGCCATGGTAGAAGATCTCACCCTCTCTTTCTCTATTTTTCTCTAAGTTAAGAAAAAGAATGAACTAAGGACAAGCTCTTAGTCATTACTAGCCTATATATGCTGTCCATGTGGGGCTGACATGTGTCCATCCCTTAAGGGTGACATGTTTTTAACCCCTACACGTGTCCATCCCCCAAGGGTGGCACGTGTCCAGCTCCTACATGTGTCCACCTCATCCATGCACCAACCGACTACTGCCACGTGTCTTGGTGGGGTCATCCACTTCAGTAGGTGCATCACCTACTCATTCCAAATAGGTGCATCACCTACTTACTTTTTTTTGTAGGTTCGTAATCTAGTCTCACCTTAAGAACCTATGTGATCCTTGCTACTTAAGCTCGACATATACTCAAGTAGCTTAATTATGTAAAATATCCAAACCGATAGCTTAAGCTAGTAGGTCGATTACCACGACTCATTATTTGGCCTCCAACTCCTTTCAAATCCTTCTAAACCTATTTCCAACCATCACTACTCACATAGAACTAGTCTATGCAAAATATGGGGTATTACATCTTTCCCTCCTTCGGATCATTTGGTAACATCATGGATAACATGGATCACATGGAAACTTTTAGGGAACCAAACAAATGTCCCCTGTACAAAAGTGCGAGGTATAATATTATTTGGGGAAAGTGAACTTTTAAAACTTTGTTAAATCTTGTAGAATTTTTGAATTTTCTTTTTGTGTGTGTATTGGGAGTAATGGGAAAAAGGTTGTGAGTTTTTTCTTACATGAATTAATCTAAATTGAAAAACAGGGTTAACAAAAAGGAAATGTGTGTAATCTTGTGATGTGAAGCTTTGAAATGCCTTAATTTCGATATGGATGTGTATTTGATGAAACACTTTGATAGTTTTATTGTGATTGTGAACTTCTTGAACTTGTTATTCTTCATTATTGTGTGAACATGTCGAATGCATTTTGTTCTTGAACACTATGATGAGGACATGTTGTGATGCCGAGGTTATTTTCAGCAAGAATGTGATGCCGATGTCATTTTTGACGAGAGTGTGATAGTCATTTTTGAAGAGTGTGTGATGCCGATGTCATTGCAGGCGAGAGTGTGTTGCCGAGGTCATTACCGGCGAGAGTGTGATGACGAGGTCATTACTGACGAGAGTGTGATGTCGAGGTTACTACCAGTGAGAGTGTGATGCTGAGGTTATTTATGGCGATAGTGTGATGCCGAGGTTATTGTCGGTGAGAGTGTGTTGCTGAAGTCATTTCCGATGAGTGTGTGATGCCGAGGTCATTGCCGGTGAGAGTGTATTGTCGATGTCATTTTTGGCGAGTATGTGATACCGAGGTCATTGCCAGCGAATGTGACTGATACTCAATTATTGTTTGTGTATGAGCTTTCTTGCATATTTATGCGTGTGATGTATTAACTTTTGTGTGTGATCCGTGTGATACTTGTGATTCTGTCTTGTGATGACTTAACTGTGATTGTGGAATTTATATGAATTGTGTATTGTGAACTCTATGTTGGATTGATTTTCTGTGCAGGTTGTAGTTATAGAGGTTCGGTTGGGATGAAGGGAGTTCTCGAATTTTATGAGATTTGCCTAGTTTTATTAGTTGGATTGCTGGGTACCGTGTTGTTTGATACTCACTCCTTGCTTCTATATTTGTGTAGGTTCTGCGCCCGGATAGTAAGTTTGAGTTATCCCTTATTCTCCGAGGCTTTGAGGTGACTTAGAGAGGTAGTTGATTGACGCCCGATGATCTCCCTTGTCCCTTTATTTATGCTTTGTTGTATTTGAGATACAAAGACATTTGAAACTTGTACTTATCTTTCATTTCATATTTATTAGTGGCTTGTGCATGTGACAATCAAGTTTTGAGGGTTATTTGAGATTACTAAAGACTTTTGCTTTCGTTTATATTGTCTATTGAATTCTTTCGCAATATTTTTCGCATATGTTGGGTTTAAGATGACTTGTCATGGTGGGATAGGACGAGTTCTTTCACATCCGATTTTGAGTCGTGACAGCGAACTAGTTGGTTTTCCTTGATGACATACGCAAACTCCTTTTTGGGCATGAAAGTAATGAGATATGCAATGATAAATAGTTTTTCTTTTTGGGTATAACAATAATTATTCCTTTTTATTATTATTATTTTATGGGTAAAGATAATCTTTGAATATAAAATTTTAATTTTTTTTGTAAAGGACTAAAAAATAAATTGATTGGTCAACCGAATTGAGAGTATATATGAGTTTATATACGGAAAGAGCCTAAAATGCCCCTAAACTATTGAAAATGGTACAAAAATGCCCTTATCCATCTATTGGGCCTAAAATGCCCTTGACGTCTATCTTTAGGTTACAAAATGACATTTTCTTTAACGAAAAGAGCATTTAGGCCCAATAGAAGGATAATGGGCATTTTTATACAATTTTCACTAGTTCGAGGGCATTTTAAGCTCTTTTCCGTAACTAAAATTCTGTTAAATAAATTTTAATTTATAATTAAGTTTAAATAATTAAATTTTAACCAAAAGATGACCGACACGTGTTTAAAAAATTATTTAAATTATTTAATTAAAATTCTTTTAAATAAATTTTGATTTATAATTAATTTTAAATAATTAAATTATAATCAATAGATGACCACTACGTATTTAAAAAATATTTAATTAAAATTTTGTTAAGTAAATTTTGATTTATAATTAATTTTAAATAATTAAATTGTAACCAATAGATGGTCGCCACGTGCTTAAAAGATTATTCAAATTATTAAATTAAAATTCTGTTAAATAAATTTTGATTTTTAAATAATTAAATTGTAACCAATAGATGTCCGCCACGTGCTTAAAAAAATTATTCAAATTAATTAATTAAAATTCTGTTAAATAAATTTTAATTTATAATTAATTTTAAATAAATAAATTGTAACCAATAGATGACCTCCACGTGTTTTAAAAAAATATTCAAATTATTTAATTAGAATTTTGTTAAATAAATTTTAATTTATAATTAATTTTAAATAATTTATTTGTAACTAATAAATAACCGCTACATGTTTAAAAAATTATTCAAATTATTTAATTAAAATTCTGTTAAAATGCTCTTGAACTATTGAAAATAATACAAAAATGACCTCATCTGTTTATTGGGCCTAAGGACATTTTAGAGTCAATAAATGAATGAAGGACATTTTTATATCTTTTTCTATAGTTGAATAATATTTTACACCATTTTTCGATTTATATATCCATCGTAGTTTCACTCGAATAGTGTGCCATCACTTTCCTATGCAGTAGCAGGATACGTCACGCAAGAGGGAAAGAAAGAAAACAAAAAGAAGGAAAGCGATCAATTGAAGCCATCGAGAACTGGAGAAAACAATTCGAGATAGACACGTATACTGAGAGGAGATAGAAAAAGGGAAATTATTACTTGGTTTCAGTATTGGGGTTGGGGTAATTTTTGGAACAATCTTGTTTCTGAATTAATTCTCGTTAACATGGCGATGAAGAGGCCTTTACAGTGTATGTTGAGAAGAATTTGCGTGAGAGGAAGTTTCAGAAGTTTTAGTGCTCTTCCTGAAGGCAACCCATCTTCCCCTTCTCAAAACCTCATCAACCTCGAGTCCCAGTGCAGTGCCCACAAGTAAAATTATCTCCCACTTCTCAACTGTTTTTTTCTTTTTTAATTGAAGTTTTCTTGGTTTAAATTATTTGTACCATTTCGTTATCGGGGTCACTCTTGTTTTGTTCCAAATCCATCTTCTGTAAATCTATTTGGCATCTTATGTTTATGGGCTTCTTTTATTTCCCAAAATCATTCCTTTTTGTTATTGTTCTCTTTTATTTAAGAGAGCGTTAATTTTTGTTTCACAAAATTTAAAAATCTTTCTTTTTTACTTTCTTCTTTTTTTTACTTTCTTGAAATGAAAGTCAAAACCGGATAAACGAATCAAAACCGAAAGAGAGTATGATTTAGGTGATTGAAATGAAAGTATGCTTAATATAATCCATTAGTCCCTACTTGCCATCTTATCGTAGTTAGCTTTTGTTTTAAGGTTCTTAAGCACAGTCTGAGCTAAAATTTTGAGCTTACAAGTTGTATTTTCTAGAGAAGGGAATTTACTGGGCTGTGCATAAATTGTTTATACACATTAAGTGAATTTCTTAACACAAACAATTTGGGCCAAAACCATTGGGTTCTGCCGGAACTGCAGGTCCGCCACTGTTCTTAAGAGTTGATTATGGTGTTCGTACCTGTTAAAAATCCTGTAGAGTGTGTTTCAGTTGGGGGTAGGGAAGTTATTTAATGTTAATTGTCATTGTTGTTCCTCTCTGCTTCTTGCAAGTCTATCTGCCATTAGTTCGATGTTGTGTAAGTTATATTGTTATGGGGTATTTCACATTCCTAATGCATCAATTGTGTATGTCCTGTAATTCTGAGCTTAGTCTAATGTTCGGCACTGTCGTTAGTCAATAGGTACTTCCAAGTCCTTGAACCGCTACTTACAGTAGATAGGTATACTAGAAGTTGCAAAACTATAAGTACTAATGCAAGCTAGTAGATCAGTAGTCATTCTGTCGAACTTTAAGGCATTTAAATTCACAGGCACAAAGAGTTAATTGTCTTAATCCTAGTGTGCTTCAGTGCACTTCAACATTGACCAACATGCCACTGAAGTAAGTATCATTAAGAGTTGGCTATTCATGAAGAAGAAGAATGAAGTATATCAATGCTTCTTGAACTGAGTTCTTAGTTCTGTGAAGTTAAAATCTTGTTGAATTGTGAGATTTCACAAGATCTTAATGGCTTGGATCTTGTAACGGGAGATGAGAAAGATTTCGAGTGATCCCATCACCTCTCTACTCAGGGATAGGGAAATAAGAACACCAAGGGGTTGACAACATATAAGTGGTTTGTTGTTATTGCGTGATCATACTGCTGCTGATATTTTCAATGAGATTTATTGTAGGAGGCTATCTGCTGTAGTGAAAAGCAAAAAAGTAAGATGTCCTGTTAATTGAGAACTTAATAAGTGATCATATACTTGCTGCTTTCTTGCAAATGGCTTTTCCATCTAGGAGTGCTTCCATGACTAGAACTTAGTCAAATGGATCCTTGTAAGAGAGTTGAACTATGGGAAATCCCTGCTTTGTCTCATGCAATATTTGGATCCAGGATTCATGTGGCTTCCGAACCACTAATCTTTTGGATTGACTCATTCGTGTGTTCTAATGTAGTAGGTACAAATGTTTGCTTTTGTTAGGATTAGGAATTCGGGTAGTGTGTACTTAGACAAGTAAGTTGATAATGACGGTAACTAATGCAAATAAAAGAGGAGCACAATTAATGCGGTTTGGTCGATAAGATACCTATGTCCATGGTGGAGAGGACCAATTCACTACATCATCAAGTATACAAAAGAGCAAATTAGAGAGGTTAGAGTCCTTGTGAAAATTCTAGAATATATGTAAATATAGTAGGTAGCCTAATTTACTCGTATTGTAATTAGGTATTTATTTCCTTTCTTTTTAGTACATGTAAACATTGTTATTTAATCTGCAATAGCTTGAGGGAATGATCAAACTAAGTTCCTTTCAATTTCTCTTCCGTTCACATGGTATCAGAGCCCAGTTAAGGCCAACCACATAGAGGAAGAGAAAATTTTGAGCGTGAAGACTTTTCACCAAACTCACATTTGTTTAAAGAGAATCTCGTATCTTTAGGTGTTGCGATCAAACCAACACCCACCATGAGAATCGAACTCCAGCGCGAGCAAATCCAGCCAGTCCGTTGCGGTGTTGTCAAAGGCAAAGCCCTGAAGTGAGGCTCAAAACGTGTTGAGCGTTTTGCCTTGCTTAATGTGCACTTCAATGTCGTCATCAAGGTTCTAAGACATACTTTTCCTTGCCAATGAGCCTCTTCTCAAAAGGCGACACTAAACAATTGATATTTCACTTTATCATAATTTCTTCTCAATTTCTTTGTTCATATATTTGTCATTCATGCTTATAAATATTAATTTTGGACTAAACTATACATTTTTATTTTTTCTCCCTTTGTGCCTTTTTTCATTAAAGCCCACACTTTATTTGCGCTTAAAGCCCGAACGGACCTTAAAGCTTTTTTGCGCCTTTTCATTTTGATAACACTACTCCGTCGCCATCTGATGCCCCGCGTGCTGATAAGATCATGCAAAATCCAACGAGATTTGCCTACGCATCGACGCATGAGCACTATTTGGCCACTTACCGTTTAGATTCTTTTTCTAGCTAGGATCACTTGCTTTTTCCGACACTACCATTCAACTTTCACTTGAATCTGATCACTATCTAGCGATCAAATCTATCGATTTTTTTCGGAGACTACCTAATTTTTCTAGTTTTCAGTGATTTTCTGATGATTTTTTCCAACAGGGTCACCTGGTGATTCTGAGCAAATCTATACCTGCTATACCATTTTCCAACCACTTTCGATGAGATGGTCTATTTTTCGACAATTGCTTTGTTGTTCCTTTGACAATTGTAGCTTAACCTTGATTTGAAGTTATTTTAACTAGTATTTAAGAAAAATGTCACCCAATTCAGATATATGTGGTTCTAAACCTATGGTTTGCAACATCCCGAATCACTCCATCACCACATAACCCTTGATAGGTAGTGCAGACTATTTATCTTGGTCTTCCTCTGTTCAATTATGGTGCAAGGGACAAGGTGTCAAGATAACTTGGTTAAACAGGCTAATGATATTAATGAAAAAGATAAGGGCGAATGGGAGAAGATTGACACTCAATTGTGCAGTCTATTGATTTGAAATTGATGTTGCTGTCCCGACCATTCCAAATTTGCTTCTTAATTTGAGAAAAAGCTTGTGGACTATAAGCAAATGACATCTCTCAGTTTTATAATGTAATTTCTTGGTTGAGTAACCTTAAAGAACAGGATTCAAATATGTCTACTTATCTTGGATAGGTTTAGGCAGTTATAGTAGAATTTAATGAGCTAATGCCCGCTAATCAAGTGTTAAAAATAATTGGAGCAACACGAGAAGATGTTTTTAGTTGTTACACTTGTTGGACTTCCATTTGATCTTGACTCAATGCGAGATCAAATTTTGACTAGCCCCACTAATCCTATTGTGGATGACCTATTTGCTCGATTACCACGTCTGACTGAACCACCATGCCGTCTCGTCATCCGATAACATTCGTAAACTTTTCTATTCTAGCATCTCAGCCTGAAAATTGACATGGAGCCCGCTCTGGGAATCTTCAGTCAAGGTGTAGCCATTGTAACAAATTGATATGTCCGTGATATGTGCTACTCTCTACATGGTATTAAAGAATAATCATGTTGTAAACTTACCTATTTCAAAATAAAAAATAAAAATGCTCATGTTGCTCAGTCTGAATCCACTTGTAATCCAATCAATCAACTTTTCTCTTTATCTAAGGTAGAATACGATGACTTTCTGTGGTATCAAGTCAGTAGCGAGTAAGCATATATCTCCATTAATAGCTTTCGGTGCTCAGATCAGTAATCTTGTTGCTTGTATCTCACAGTCCACCACACTTGGTCCTTGGGTCATGGACTCAGGCGCTTCTGACTACATTTCTGATAACAAATCTTTATTGTCTAATATTATTTATCCTCGGTCCCTTCCCATTATTATATTAGCCAATGATTCTTAGACCATGGCAACTAGAGTCAGTCAAACCAAGCCCTTCCTTCCTTGACTCTGAATAATGTTCTTTTTGTCCTTGGTTGTCTCTTTAGCCTTATTTCAATCAGTCATTTGGCTAAAGCCTTAAATTGTTTTATCTCATTCTCTAGTGACTTCTTTGTAATACAGGACCTTAGTACAGGAAGGATGACTGACGAAGGACTTGAATCAGATGGACTTATTATTTCAACTCTCCCAGCACCACTACAATTTGTTTGGTATCTGGCTCTCCAGATTTGATCCACAGACAATTGAGACGCCCTAGTTTATCCAAACATCAAAAGATGTGTACCTAGTTTGTAAAAATTGTCTAAATTTAGATTGAGTTGTGTCAATTAGGCAAGCACACCCAAACTACTTTTCCATGTAGTCTCAATAGTCGTGCATAGTCTCTTCTTCATTTAGGTCATTTTGATATTAGGGGTCCTAGTAGAATTAGTTCCACATTAGGTTTTAAATATTTTGTTAGTTTCTTGATGGTTAGTGCAAGTACACTAAGATTTTCTTAATGAAAGATCATTTTGAATTATTTCCATACTTCAAACTTTTTGTGCTGAAATACAAGATCAATTGCACTTTTCGTAGTGATAATGCATGTGAATGTTTATCATCCCAACTTCAACAATTTGTGTCTTCCCATGGTATTCTTCTTCATCGGGCATCTTGTCCTTACACTTCACTACAAAACGGGGTCGTAGAAAGGAAAAATAGTTATATTGTTGAGCCTGCACGTACCTACTCATAGAAGTAAATATTCCATTGCGTTTTTTGGGATGTAGTGCTCCCATCTTGTTATCTGATTAACCATATGCCTTATTCGAATTAGGTTCCACACTCTATTTGGTTTCCTCAGTCAACCTTGTTTGCTCTTCCACCACGTGTCTTTAGGAGCACATGCTTTGTCCATATCCTCACCCCAGGATAAGACAAATTGTCTCGTTGTGCTCGTAAGTGTGTCTTTCTCAGTTATTCAAGGGTACAAAAGGGATATCGATGTTTCTCACCTGACCTCCAATGATACTTTATGTTAGGTGATGTTAACTTTCTTTGAAGGTCAGGCATACTTTATATTTAGTTCTGCTGAATATCTGTGCATCTCTGGGGTTCTACTAGTTCCATCTTTTGGGGATTCCGTCATAGTTGATCATTCCAAATCACCTTCTACAACACCTCCACCACTATCGACTTATCATCGTCATCCATGCTCCTTATCCTGTCCAGATGAGGAGTCCTTACGTACTTGTTGCGGACTTGTCTACACAAAGTTCTTTCATTGCCATTGTTCTACTTGTAACCCTCAACCTATCTATACTTGTTTGAGCTATCATCATTTGTCACTAGTCCATTCTGCTTTGTATCATTACCATCATCTGTTTTCATTCCTAAGACTATAATTGGAATTCTTTCTCATCAAGCTATGATTGAGGAGGTGTCTGCCTTACACTCTAGTGGTACTTGAGAGCTCGTTCCTCTATCATCTGTTTCCATTCCTAAGGTGAAGCTCTTTCCATCTAGGCTGGCAACAAGCTATGATAGGGGAGATGTTTGCCTTACACTCTAGTGGTACTTGAGAGCTCATTCCTTTAACTCCAGTTGATCGTCGTTGTTTATATACAGTGAAGGTTGTCCCCGGCTCGTCTGTGGCTAAGATTGCTTCAGTCAGACACTTTTTATCTATGGTTGTTGTTCGCCATTGGCCTCTCTACCAGTTGGATATTAAAAATGTCTTTCTTCATGAGGATCTCAAAGATGAGGTATATATGGAGCAACCGTCTAGTTTTGTTGCTCAGGAGGTGTGCAGACTACGATAAGCACTTTATGGCCTGAAGCAGTATCCTCAATTTTGTGCCTCCTTTATTTCCATTAAGTCTAGTATTATCAACTTGCTTTGTTTAATTCTACTCTACCACAACTCCCGATCATCGAAGTTTTGATTCTGGTTGCAGATTCTCTTTTCACTAAATTCAGGGAACTCATCTTAAACAAAAAAATTAATCTTTGGAGTTGCACGTTAACTTAGCGATAAGGTATAATTGGAAGTAGCACAAAATTTTGCATCTAATATTTGAAATTTTTTTCTTTCTTGCGAGTGTTTGCTAATGTGACAGCTCAAGCATGTTAATTCTTTTGTTATTTAACAGACAAAATAAAACTTATGTGGGTGGTATAGTATTGGAAATACTAATTCTCCTGACTGAATTGCAGTTACCATCCGATTCCGATCGTTTTTTCTAAAGCTAAGGGTTCATCCGTCTGGGATCCAGAAGGGAAAAAATATCTTGATTTCCTCTCAGCTTATTCTGCTGTCAATCAGGTAAAAAGAGAGAAGAACAATTATTGGAACACCTTGGTATTTGTTATTGAGTATTTCCTAAAAATATGTAGAATCAACTTTGTACTATTCTTTTCTTTTAATGGTTCAACTTTGTACTATTCTTTATCGGGCTTCTAGCATGCACTTGCCCAACTCCCATAGATCCTGTTATTCATTCGAAAAGTTGAAGGGAGGTCTTGTGTCCGTTCTTCCAATGCTATGTCACCAGGATGTACATTTTATATATTCTCGACTGTGTAGGATGTGCAGTTCAGGGCTCCTGGTTTCATTTATCTGCTTTGTTAGGTTCATATTACCAACCAGGATGTACATTTTATATACTCACGACAATATAGGACATGCAGTTCAGAGCTCTTGGTTTCAATTATCCGCTTTGTCAGATTCATATTACCAACCAGGATGTACATTTTATGTACTCACGACAATGTAGGAATGCAGTTCAGGGCTCTTGGTTTCATGTATCTACTTTGTTAGGTTCATATTACCAATGATTTACTCCACCTAATAAATTTGATATTTTATGTCTTGGCACAGAGATAAAGCAGTCAAGTTGTCTTACTAAAAGAAACTAGTAAAGTAGTTGATAACAGTTATTCACTTTATCAGGTTCATTTGTCGTTAACTTATACCTGTCTCAAATAGTTGTAACCACACAAATAGGGTGCTGTTGTAAGGTTTTCAAAAATCAAGTCTTCAGAGCTTCTAGAATTACATAAGCGTGTCTAACATTATTCATACTTCTCTGTATGCACCAAAAAATTAAATGCATAAAGAACTATGATTTACCCTATACACACGGCACTAGCTTGTCCTTCAAGATACCTCCTGTATATCTCTTTCTACTTTTCCATATTATGCAAATGAGGCAATTGTACTGCATTTTCCTGAAAGCCTTTGGGTCTATACGGACCCTCCCATGGTAAGCATTGATGGACTACTATAGGCATCACTCTTTGAATTTCAAATGCTTCCATGGACATATTCTACATCTCCATAGCTGTATCATGATGGAAAAGTAGGTTTATGGTTGTTTCCTACTTTCTTGCACACATCTGACAGAAGTAATGAAGTGATCATCCTCTTTAGATTATCAAAAGTAAGATACCTTAAGTGATGCTCATTTTCCACAGCCATTTCATCTAAGCACAGAGGTTGAAAATGCAATTTGACTAGATCTAATATTTGTTAGTTATAGTATCAAACTTTTACTTTGACAAGGTATTCATTGCACGATGGTTTAGTTTTCAACTAATAAATGGATTTAAATTCTTGAAATATTGCAGAAGTGGAGGATTATATTTTGATAAGTGTATTAAATATTTTCAGTAGATTAAAATAGAGAAGTACTATGTAAGATTTTCACTCTGAATTAAAGTTCAATTTTATTTTCAGGGACACTGTCATCCAAAGATCATGAAAGTATTAGCAGAACAGGCTCAAATGCTCACTCTCAGTTCTCGTGCCTTCTATAACGATAAGTTTCCGGTATTTGCAGAATGTATAACCAGCATGTTTGGATATGATATGGTGCTACCTATGAACACTGGTGCAGAAGGGGTAGAAACAGCTCTTAAGCTGGCAAGGAAATGGGGTTACATGAAGAAACGCATACCCAAAAATGAGGTAAAGAAAATATACCTTACTACTTCATGCATTCAGTTTTTGTCAGGAATTTAGAGATAGATCTCTTAGAATATGTATATGAAAAACAATTTCCTTTCCCCAATTAAGTTATCCAAAGTCTTACAAAAGTTTTTGGTTGTTATGTAAATATTACGAAAAGTTGAATCCTGAACCTGCTGCATCCAGTTCTGTGGTGTATTCCTACTTTGAAATTCAAGTTTACTCTAAGTTTCCAGTCATACATAATTGAACTCCACCTCAAAGTTTCCTAACAACACCATGAAAGGCCATGTCCTCTTTACTAAGATTGACCTGGATGTCTGTTTAGACTTTTCTGATATATTATTTAACTTGGTCATTTGCAGGCTCTCATTGTCTCATGCTGTGGCTGCTTCCATGGTCGGACGTTGGCTGCAATCTCCATGAGTTGTGACAATGAAGCTACTCATGGGTTTTGGCCCCTATTACCTGGGCAACTTAAAGTCGATTTTGGAGATTCTATTTCCCTTGAAAAATTATTTAAAGGTGCGTAAAGGTGATGGATCTATCTTGGCAAAGTAATGGTGGTCATATGCATTCTTCCTAATTGCTGACATAGTAGTTCAAGCTCATTATTTTTCAGTATTTTATGGTTTTCAGAAAAAGGAGATCAGATAGCTGGCTTTTTGTTTGAACCAATTCAAGGAGAGGCTGGGGTATGTGTATTCTTCAACTGAAGTGACCATTTAGAAGTATAGTGTGTCTATGATCATATCTAATATGTCATAACAAGAAATTTACAAATATTTGCTTGGAGTGTGAGCTACCTGATCTCAGCCTGAAATCATTGTTGGTATTTTCAGTCTTTTCCATGGCCTTTTATTTTTTAATGTTTTTCTCATACCACCTGGAAAGGGCAGTGCATGCAAGAAGATAATAAGGTCTTGTCACTGTATGTTTATTGTCACTTGTTCTGGATGGAAAAAAATATCTGTGTTTATTTCCTCTCCAGGTTATAATTCCGCCAGAAGGTTACCTGAAGGCTGTTAGAGATCTTTGCTCGAAGTACAATATTTTGATGATTGCTGATGAAATACAAAGTGGCTTGGCACGCTCTGGCCGATTGCTGGCTTCTGATTGGGAAGAAGTTCGTCCAGATGTTGTTGTAAGGATTTTTATTAGTTCTTATAAGAAGACAATTAAGTTTGTTTGAACCTATGCTACTAGCTTGAGTTTTTGTGGTAATGCTCCTAAATTTTGAAAATGTTCTGTGCAGATATTGGGAAAAGCATTAGGTGGTGGAGTCTTGCCTGTGAGCGTGGTGCTTGCAGATAAAGATGTTATGCTTTGCATTCAGGCTGGAGAGCATGGAAGGTTGCAAACCACTATATGAGAAGTTCTTGTAACTGTTTGTTAATTTATTTGACTTGCAGTTGTTTTCAGATAGAGTTTGTTGCTTGAAAAGAGCAAGTTATGGATTCCAAATTTCTCGAGTTCATTTGACTTGCACGATGCTGTTTTATATATATATATAAACGACTATATGTGTGTTTTCTAATTCTTTACATTAATGTCTCTGTTTCATGATACATGTCTTTTTTCTTTTCAATCACATCAGCACCTTTGGGGGGAATCCATTGGCCAGTGCAGTTGCAATTGCATCTTTAGATGTGATTAGAGACGAAGGACTTGCAGAGAGGTATCAAATTCCTTGCTTCACACCAGATATTTTGTTGCATATATTGTATACTGATCTGCCCCTGCCCAAAGGGTAGGATGTTGTGGGAAGGGTAAAGATGTTTCAGAAATCACATCAAACTTAAGATGTTTAGCATGAAATGCTCACCATACGGGGATTAATTCCTCTGCTCATAAGTGGGCTATGTTTATAATGCTGGGCTACATTGATAGTAGTTTTGTTGTCTTGTCATATATCTCTTTTATATTAATCACCTATTAGATTCTGCATTTATATTTCTTGATAATCAGCAACTTTCGATAGCACAATCTGTACGAATGGTATCTTTGATAATAGGTCTGCTCAAATGGGAGAGCAACTTAGACATCAGCTGATAAAGATTCAGCAGCAATTTCCTCATTTCATAAAAGAAGTTCGAGGGAAAGGCCTATTCAATGCTGTGGAGCTTAATAGCAAGTCCTTATTACCTGTGACAGCTTATGACATATGTATGAAACTGAAGGAGAGAGGAATTCTTGCTAAACCAACTCATGATTCTATAATACGCTTGACACCCCCGCTGTCAATGAGGTATGCCCTTTTTTCTTCAATCTTATAGTTGCTTCATTTCCCCCCTTTTAGTGGAGATATCAATTCCATTTCTTGTGAGAAAGTAATGAACCCTATCTAGTGATCAGCTGAGAATCAGTAGTATAATTCTCTCTTTCCTTTTCTTCTCTGGGTTAGGAGAATGATTCCTGTTATAACTAGCAGACAAATTTTCTTCACCTCCAATGTTCCCACTTCAACTATCTTTTGTAGTGTCTCTACATAATTAATCATTCTTTTCGCCATTCCTTTTTGTTCGAGGAGAAGGTTGCAATTTCCCTCCTCAATTTCATTGAGTTGGAGCTAGCTACATTATATGGAAGTAGTCCCAACTCTTTCTAATGTCCTTGCAGTATATCCATATGTGTTTGTAGAACATTGTGCTATTGGCTTGCTAAAAGTGAAAATTCATATCCTTCTAAAACAATATATATGAAAGTTTTTATCACCTGGAACTAGAATGTTAAATTTGTAGGACCATGAAGCTATTTCATTTATAAGAGTTATCAAATATGATTCGTTTTTGTTTTTGCGCTTGTATCATAGAATATGTTAAATTACCTGTCGTTTTTTCTTTCTTTTCCAGGATAATTGTTGTTTTCCTGCTTTTCAATTGGAAGTATTGTAAAGCTGTTAACTTTTCTTGAAATAAAATCAACTTAGTAAATTTCAACCCCTAATATAACTTTGCTTTCTACTTGAAATTATGGAATGCAAATACTTTCTCAATGTCAACTTAAGTCTCACTGATTTCTCAATTATGTGGTCCACCATGAGGGAATTATTTATGTTTGACAATTGACCTTCCATTTTCAGTTGTTATGGAAATTGGTTGTTGATTTTGCATCACTGGTAAAACTTGAAATAAGAACTCAAATTATTCATTCAGAAAGTTTCTGCAATTGTTTCCCTAATAAAATCATCTCATACAACTTAAATCCTGTATCAAACTATTAGTGGTCTTCTCATTTTAGTGTGGAAGTTGTAAATTGTACATAATTATTTTACTCCCCACATTTGGAAAATTTTTAAGTATTATATTCTGTGAAGGTTTTACGGAGGTGGTACAACAAGATGGTGGTAGTTATGATGATTTTACACTCATTTAGAATAACAAGATGGTGGTAGTTATGATGATTTTACACTCATTTGGAATATTTTGAAGTATTCTGTCTTAGTAAGGTAGGTACAAGATGATGTGATTACACTAGTAATGGAGGCAACTACCCTATGTATGCCTTTTAAGGTTAACTAAAAAGAGAATTATGTAACTATGCCGCCACAAAAATATGTTTGCATGTGGTGCAGAGTCATGTAGTAGGTTCAACCCTATGTATGTCTTTTAAGGCAACTAAAAAGAGAATTATGTTACTATGCAGCCACCAAAATATGTTTGCATGTGCTGCAGAGTCATGTAGGTTCTCCTATTTTTGTCAAGTTTATGATATTTGCTCTCAATTCAGTTGAGATATGCAGTTTTAGTTTCACCCCTTAATGGAACGTCCCAGCTGTACATAACAGCAGTACTAATCATTCGTTGCTCCTCTCACAACTTTCTGCATGATGTAGTCTCATTAGTGGTGGTTGCAAATGGTGTGTCATATCTGTAATGTTTTTAGAAGATCTTATGCAGTAAGTTTTAAAATGTTACTACTCTTTATGCCTTTTCTAAGTAGAGAACCCAGAAAGGTCATTGGATTTTTTACTATACAAATACAAATTCAGACATCTATGAAGTTCCAGTTGAGTCTATCCTCATCACTTAGTGAACACTGAACAGGAAATCACTAGGCAAATGTCCCCCATTTGAAAATTATTATCATCCATTTGGCATTTATTAATTTTTTTTTGTCTAGATTTAATGTATATTTATTGTCAAACTCTCAACATTTACTAGTATGTGTTATACGTGCCTCTTTCTGAATCTGCTCTTATATGACTTAGTTTTAGGATTTCTCCAGCTATATTGCACTAATCTCTATCTAACTTAACTTACTTGCTATTTTTGATGCCATTAAAGTGCTGTTATGTGTTTCAATTGGTTTCAAATTTTAAATTACCTCGAAGAGCATAGCAAGGTAAGCCATAGTGGAAAAATGATCAAGAAACATCGAGAGGCAATGCATTTGTGACCATTTGGTTTGTCTTGGCACTGGAATCTTTAAATGTGTTCCAGGAACCACAAGTTCAACGTCATCACTTCTTTTCCATTTCAGTCTATCCCATTATTTTATCCGTCATTCAATCCCCAGATTTCTTTAAATAGCTGGTCCTCTTTTTTATAGTATATGGAAAATAGAGCTTCTTTTATAAGATAGACAAGGAGATGTTCCTATAAGAAGATATCAGTAGGCTCGGTTCATTATGTACTAAAGATGTAAATCTTAAAGTTTCTGTGCTCACTACAACCCGATATATATGTCACTCAATTCTATTATTGATGTATTCCCAGTTTGGAGGAGCTCCAGGAAGGCTCTAATGCCCTGCATGATGTTTTGGTACATGATCTACCAAAGATGCAGAAAGAGAAGCCAGCAAGAGTCTCCCATGCTACCTCCAGTGTGTGTGACCGGTGTGGCCGTGACTTATATGGCTCTTCATAAGATATTGAAACCTGAAGTAGCTCCCACATAGCAGTAGGCTTGTATGCTTTTTCTATACTATCATTTCATATCAATTCATATACTCACCTTTACGTCTTCGTAGAAAGTATCATCACAATACTACAGATATCTGATTTATACTAGAAATCAGAACTGAACTACTTATATATGTGAGTTCTTGGATACCGAGAAATGCAAATGAAGTTGTCTGTTCTCTGAGTACTTGTCATCTTAGTTCTTATGTATATGCTAGTCAAAGTTGATCTCCAACCTCATGAAAAGGAACTGGAATTTCAAGAAAATGTTCTTTGAGAATTTCTGGCATCTGCATTTCTGCATGAGAAATGGGATGCTGCTGTTTTGACTTTGGAATGCCATATAGTTTATCCACATTGCTTGTGTTGGTTGTTCTTTTGTAGTAGGATTAGATAAAGATGGAATTTGAGGTCTGGTTTGTTGCGCATTGCCGAAGTCGGAAATTTCAATATATATACATAGTTGATTAGCTCGAGAAATTGCAACAACTCCTCGCATCCCCAATTATGAGTGATTAGATAAATCTATTTGGCCCGCTTCAAACAAAATGAGAAAAAAGGATGCTAGAGGTCTAGTTTATTGCACATTGCCGAAGTCAGAAATTTCAATATATATATATATATATATACACACACATAGTTGATTAGCTCGAGAAATTGCAACAGCTCCTCGCATCCCCAACTATGAGTGATTAGATAAATCTATTTGGCCCGCTTCAAACAAAATGAGAAAAAAGGATGGTATTTGAGGTCTGGTTTATTGCACATTGCCGAAGTCAGAAATTTCAATATACACACACACACACATACTAGTGTGTATGAACATGTTTTGCACGCTATTTCTTATCAATTATCACACGAAAAAGAACTCTGATGACTAATTTGGAGTTTCATTTCGACACCCGACTCGGGACTAGACCTCGATATCCGACCTCAACATCCGACACCTGAATTGGGACTCTATTTTCTAATCAAGACTTGATCTTGACTCTCAACCCATTTTTCGATCCAACACTTGTTCCAAGACTTGACTCGACACCTGATTTTTGACTTGAGATTTGATCTCGATATTCGACTCTGGACCCGACTCAAAACTTGACCCCGACATCCAACTTCGATACCTGACACCCGACATTGATTCGGACCGCACTTCTGACACCAACTCGGGACCTAGGACTCGATCTGAATCCCTAATCGGGACTCGACTTCTGACCTGAGATTTGACCCTGCACCCGACTTTCAAATCGGGATTTGACCCCACTCGACCCTAACATCCGACACGAGACTGACACCGAATTTCGACTCTTGACCCGACCCTACTTTTGACTCGAGATCCGACCTCGATATCAGATATCTGACTTGCAAATCAGGATTTGACCCAAATCTGATCTAGGACTTGATCCTAACTTCCCACATAGGATCCGACTCCAACTTTTATTTCGGGACCTGACTTTCAAATCAGGATCCGACCACAAGATTCAAATTTCGAATCAGGATCTGATCTTGACACTCGACCTCGATGATCGATTAAGGACCCACTTCAATACTTAACCTGGGATCCGACCTCGATTCTCGATCTAAAACTCGACTCTGACACCCGACATAAAATTTTACCCTGACACCTAACTCAAGACCCAACCCTGACACCCCAGAATCTTACCTCGATTTCTAACTCAGAATCTGACACTCAAATTGAGATCCCACCCCGGATGCAAGAGTTAGGTCTCGAATCATCTTGAATTTAGGAAAAAAGGTTAATGACGGAAGGTTGTATCTCATTGAATTATTGATTGGATAATTGCCTTTATTGAAAAACTCTATAATAGATAAAATTATCATTTACTATTTTTCCACAATAGATAAAATGTCATTTACTATTTTCTATAAATAATTGTTTTAATTATTATGCAAATAGGTAGGACTTTGAAATTAATTAAAGTTATAACTATTAAATGTTTACTTCTTAAGGATATAAAAGTCGTTCAATATTTAATTTATATTTTGGTGGACCAATATTATTAAACGTGTACAAATTTTCTATTTATAGTTTACTTGAAATAGATTTAATGTTAAGCTCCTAGTATTAATAGGATAATATGTATCCTACAATAAACTTAGTTTTAATAGAAATATGTTTTGTTTAGTCCTAGTACAAAATTACATTTATACCCATTAATAATTTTTTAGATGGTGAAAATTTTAATCTTTAAAGGGCAAATAAGTAAATCAACTTTTAATGGATATTTTGGTCAATCAACATTTATATTTATGATTTTATAATAATATATATATATATGAGTCATGACGACCAATGGCATATTCGTAATTATATTGTCAATGCAAGGGTAAATAATAATTGTATAATTAATTGTCAAAATAAAAATCTAGAAGAATCCATACATGATTATACTTTTGATATGGGCCCATAAGGATATTTTTATAATGAAAAACTTACATAAATATGCTATATTATTTTTTTTTTACCATTTATAACAATTATATTTTCTTTTTCGCTTAACACTTATAATACATTTATAATACTGTTTTAATACATATTAGATATAATAATTTATAAAACACATATAATAAAAATTTTATTGATGGATAATATATTTATCACACGATTTAATTCACTTATAATACATTGTGTCAATTTCTTACCAAACAAGCATAATATATTTTAAAATATTTATAATACATTTATATTGCATGCATAATTCATTTTTAATATAAGTGCAGATTTATCATAGTATTATTATGTATTGCTATAAATGATAATAAATAAAAAACATCACTATAATCAGTAATTAATTATTAAAAAGTACTTACCCAAATAATTTTGCCTTTTATAATTATGTTAAAATGAAGAGTTTCTATTGGTGAACTTCTGGCAAACAATATAAATATTAACCAGGTTTGGACATGTTTTAGAAAATAAAGTTTTGAATTAATTTAAAATAAAATGTGTTTGAATAGTTACTTTTTTTCCCTAAAAATACTCTTAAGGATTGCTGCGTAAACATATTTTTATTATTATGTTACATAATATGACCACTACTAAAGTTCGTATTTTGATTATTAAAATATAAAAATGATGTATCAATATTTTTATTTAATTTTTAAAAATGTCAAGTTTGGTGACTAAAAGAGAAATCAATGTTTTAATATCAAGAAATTGTTAATTTTGATAATGTATTCATCGAACGATTAAAAAATTGATTTTTCATGTTGTAGGATATTTTCTTAATATCAAATATGATAAACTATTTAACAGAGAAAATTTAAAGAAAAAAGTTTAATATTCAATTTCTAAGGAATACTAAAATACAAACTAAAGAAAAATGATGAGCTTAAAAATAAAAAAGAACAGCAAAAGAAAAGGAAGAGAAAAACTAAAAAAACAAATAAAGGAAAAAATAATCGAAAAAAGAAAAATAAGTATATTGATTATTTTGTGGGGGTAAGATTCAGAGTTCGGTATGATATTTAGAGTTCAATATCAAAAAAAAGTTATTAGTGTAATTTAGAATTTAACATAAGATAATTGTTATTTTATTTATAAAAAATAAAGTTGCTTTCATGATTGTTTTTATTGTTGTGGAATCAAAAATCAATTTTTAAATAAATACTTTTAATATTAAAATTAAAATAAATAGAAGTATTTCTATTTATCGAAGACAATAATAAAATGTATCACAAAATTCATTGACAAAACAAACCACAAACAAATTATACATGAATTGAAGTAATAGAAATTTGAAAGGATTTAAAACGGTCTTTACATATTGGTTGATTAAGGATTTGTATATTATCAAATGCAAAGTTTGTGGTGCAAATATTACAAGAAGAAGATAACAACATTATGGAAAATAGATACCACTTACGAAAATATATGAAGATCGATGAATTTTTTCAAAGATATCAACATTTTATATACTTCTCGAACATGAAATGTGATAACTCATAATCTAATGAATAATCTAACATAATTCTCTATTACATTGCTGCATAGAATATTGAAATTCTGCTTTTCCAAGTTGGGTTGTAAACGATGCATAAATGTCGTAAGAACATTTGAAACAGATTATAAAGTAATATATTGAAGTTGTTCACTAAAAGATATGTGAAATTATATTGGGCCCGTTCTACGGGCCTTAAATTATCTAGTGTGTGTGTGTATATATATATATATATATATATATATATATATATATATATATATATATATATATATATATATATATATATATATTGTCACAACTCAAAACCCGAGGTCATGATGGCATACATCCCAACCCCATCCCGTTGTGTAAGCCTAAGAATAAACCATACGAGACTCCCAAAGGGAAGTCAGGCCACAGATAAATGCAATAAAATGACAACAACGAAATTATCCCAAAACCTGATGTCATAAGTTTAAGAGCATCTAAATACAAATCTGAGTCTGAATACGTAGTATAAGTCTCCGAATATAGAAAAGACTGTAAATGAAAGATGGACTAGAGGCGATCCGGATCCCAAGATCTCACTACTGATCCGATGATGATGTATCTGCTAGAATCAGCTACCGTGCTGGACATCCTGACTAGTATCTACATCAAAAGGGACACAGAAGTAGAGGTGAATACAATTCACATGTACTCAGTAGGTTTAACCATCTGAGTATAAAGAATTAATCAAAAACTATGAATTAAACTAAGGAATGCTTCCACCTACACGCAGAAAAGTCCCACTCCAACTACGCTGCCACCAATTTATATAGAACAACGCTATTAAAGTAAACACATAAATACAGTTAAACAGATAGAGCAAGTATCACAGGAATCAATGTAATGCAATGCATTATGATGATGCAATGATATGATGGTACGGTGGGATCAAGGCTATCGCACAACCTGTCGTATGCACCTGCCGAGCTGTGCTACCAAGCAGGACCCATGGGGGTCTTGCAGACCTTATACCTCGTCATAATCTCAATGTATCAACTACCTCGCCACTCAGCTCGTGGCCAAGGACTCATGATACTAATATCTCAACCACTTGCCACTTACTCGTGGTCAAGGATATATGAAATGTGTCACATTTTGTTGCCCAAAAAGAATTTCAACAGTTCTCGACTTCCCAATAATTAGTGATAATATGAATGAGGGTGAATACATTCACAACATATAAGGCATGGAAGTAATATTCAACTCAACATGTAGTACTTGGTTCAAATTTCTCAAAAACTTAGCTTAAACATGATATTCACCATCAATAGACATTAATGGAAAGGAAATACCTCAAATTAAGTGTTCACCCATCCATTGTAATACAGAACTCCCTATGTATAAATTCATAGTTAGGAGTTTTGTAAAGGGGAGAGTCTCCCATGTTTATTGTCTTCCTAGAGCAATCAACTTACCCCTAAAGGTAAGGATTAGAGTAGATAACTTCTTTTTTCTTTTCATTCTTGATTGTGTAGGTACCTGCAAATTTGGAAAATGGGACCCAACAATTGCAGGCCATGTAAGGTTTGTTTCTTGGCACAACAGCTGCAAAATGCACCAATGGATAACTTGGAGCTTGCCTTGGAGCTGCAAGAATGCTGTAGAGATGCAGCACAGGAATCAGCAATGGGATTTCTCCTTTTGTTTGTCTATCTTGTGCAGGTATCATGCAGCTTTGAGCCTAGTGTTGGAGTTGCAGCAGCTGAGATTGGAATTCTTGGACCAACAACCCACCATAGACCTGCAGCATCTCAGCAACATCACTTGTATATGCTACATTACAGAAGCAACAGTGAATGCAACTGAGCTACACCAGCAGCAGCTCAACAAATGCATCATGCAACACCATAATGACTTCAGATTGTGCAGGATTACATCAAATACAACTTCTGCAGAGCCCAAGAAGTTTTAGCTCGAACGGATAATTAAAGACGTTAGTCGAGCGACCTTGAAATAGTTAGCCGACTTAAGTTTCATGATGAAGCAATTCACAATTTGGAGCTTCCAGCTTGTGGAAATCTTCCATGCAACCAAGCCATATACTAAGAAGGGGAAGATTACAAACTCAAAACCACAGAAAGTTGTATATTTCCTTTGTGTGTTCCCTTTGGATGCAGGGGCTTGGCAGGGGTGTACCATTTGTTGGAGCTTGCTGTTTGTGTCTGTTTGCTTTTGGTCTTGTTGGCTTGTTTTTATGCATTTGCAGGTAGCTGGAGATACATTAAAGCATGTAACATTTGTGGACATGTTGAATTATACAAGCCACAACACATAACAACTCCAGCAACATGCAGCACACAAGGAGCAATTACAGGTCCACAATGGACCTTCAGAATTACAGCACAGTTTATGCTGTGTAGCAATCTTGGAGGTACTTTTCCTCTTGTCCTTTTGCTTGTGCAGGTACACTACACAACTGTATTTTCCAAGAACAAGAACTTCAACCTACAACAACTCACTAGAACATCAAGCAACATCAAGACATACCTGCAACAAATGGTCTATAGCAGCAGCAACAGCAGTAGCAACAGTTGACAGGAACTCCATTAAGCAGCCATCAACAAGGAATCTTAAGTTCTATTATTGGTTGCTGCAGGCCACTCTTGGCACATCAGTGGAAAAAGGCAACAAGGGACAGTTTGGAGCTTTTGAATTGGAGATGCAAGAAGGCACAGAGATACAACACTGGATTCAACAATGGGATGCCTGGTTTGTTATATTGTGCAGGTATTATACACAGATGCAATCTCAAAGAACAAGAACTCCATCTTATAACAATACACAGGACCCTACAGCAATAAGAATCCAGACCAGCAACACAACATCCAATACTTGGAGCTCCATTCAACAGCTATCAAAAATGAAACTAGTTTTCTATTTTTGTTCCCTGTTGTCTGTCTCTTGGTGCAGGTGTCCTGCAATCTTGAGCCTTGTGTTGGAGTTGCAGAAGCTGATCTTGGATTTCTTGAACCAGATAATACATATAGAACTCCAATATCTCAACAACAAATCAGGTAGCAACAATATTACAGCAGCAGCAGAAAGGAGAAAACACTTGATCCATCCAGTACATTGCAACCACAGCAAGAGCTGCGACAAGATGCAAACTACAAATATTATCAAAGGCTGCAGCCATACAGTAGTTGGAAGTGCAGGAACATACAGAGCAACAACACACCAACAACAGCCCTTGCAGATACCACAGTACTTGTTTATGGCTGTTTACTTGATTGTGCAGGTCACACAGAAGCCTCATATGCATCAACAACATCTCCTGAAGCTTCAAATGCACACCAACCATTCAACAGCAACAGCAACAACATTTGCCAAAAGCAACACACACTTCAGCAACAGTCAGCAAATCTCAACAACATGCATCATACAATACCAAAATGGCCCCACATGCTACAGTATTATAGCATATGCAGAACCTACAGAACCCAAGAAGTTACAACCCGAACGGATAATTGGAGACGTTAGTCGAGCGACCTTGAAAAAGTGAGCCGACTTAAGCTTCATCAAGTGGTATACTTCTATATGTAACCAAATCTGCAGCACCATGCACTAACTTTGCACGAAGCACTCACATTTCATGGACAAACTCGGTATGAAAAAGATTAAGAAGGCGAAGATGACATGAACGATCTCGATCCGTGGAAATTGGAAGTTTCATATACTTGTTCTTCTTCAATTTAGCTATGTATTGAATGTAGCTTAGTTAGCACTAGTGTAGGTTTTTTTCTCGTATTTACATGGAAGGGGAGAGTCTCCTTCATTTACATTTTTCTTAGTCGCATTGTATCGAGAGGAGTCCTCTCATAGGTTTAGCGCATTCCATCTAGTAATGGGGATGAGTTGGCCGATCTTAGTAGGTCAGCCGACTTATGAACCATCTTAAGTTCGGAGGTAAGGTTTATGTCCCCCACCGTGTATTTTTATGTTTATTTATTTATGAAAAGGCTTGGGGGTGCTGCTCAACCCCTGATTGTGCACGAGAGGTGGGAGCCTCGTGTAGGGTCTGTTCCCGTAAAAAAAATAAAAAAAAATGTGGGCATCTCAAGGAAAATAATTGTTTCACATCTCTAATTCAGTTAACTCATGGATTACACAGTCTCAGCACAGATAAAATATCAAATAAGGCCCCCCACACGGGCTACACAACACATATAAGCCCCCCACACGGGTATTACAATATAAATAAGTGCCCACACGGACCTCAAAGAAAATTAGTCCCAAACTACACTACGACCTCATCCTAAAGTCTACAATATAGAATTGACTAATCACCCCAACTCAGCCCCAAGAAGGATAGCTAAACCTACTTCAATTGCCGAAACCGTACTCGAATGATCTACCAGATGAACAAACCTTGAATTGAATGCCCGAAATGACAACACACTATCAATAATGAAACATATGCATCATAAGGAGTCCAATGACACCCATATTGATAGGTTTCAAAATCAGGGGTAAAATAGTCCAAAAATTGATCAATTTTGAAAGGCCAAATTTGGAATTTTCTTGTAAAATCATATTCTACCAGTAATAAGGAACTCATAATTGAAAAACCCATAAAAATAGAGTACAAAATGAGTTAGAATTCACTATTTTCCTTAAATTCAGGTTAGGGAAGAAACAAGAAGTTATGGAGTTTGAAACTAAAAAAAGGGGTTGAAATCATCAAATAATTAGTGAAAAATGAAGGTTTTAGGTTAAAAACCACTTACCTAACAATTTTACTCGAAAACCTCTTCTCAAATTGCCTCTCTAAGCTCCAAAGACTCAATAATGGAGGAAATGGGGTTTTTCCCAAAGTTGAACACTGTTCAAGCGAAAGTGTGCATCGCGATCGCAATCCACTAAAGCTCGCGATCGCGAAAGAGACAGAATAGAAAAGACAATTGCGATCGCGAATCACCCCTCATGATCGCGAAGACCACTTTTCTGATTCATCGCGATCGCGTGGCCTAAGGTCGTGATCACAATGTACAAAAGTGACTGCACCAGAAACCAGCAAAAACCCAAACTTACATTCTTCGATCGGACCCTCGGGATTCATTCGAAATCCTGTATACACAAACTTTATATGCACTCCTACTAAATTCAATATTTTAGACTCAATGGAACCATCAGATTTCAAATTTGAGATCTCCTCGACCTCGAATCTGATAAGTCGCAACTAAAATAGTTTTGGCACTTGAAATACCCAAAATACCCTCAGAACTTCTAAAAATTACAACAAAGTCATTTCTAGCGTTAAAATCACCCTTCGAAACTATTGGAATCATCAGACATCTAATCCGAGTCTCCAAACTTGATTTGTTGACCAAAGTCAAACTTGACTCATTTAAAACTAAACTTTCCAACTTGGGACCTCAAATTCACATATCAACCCCAAATCCGATTCCGATGACTCTTCCAGAATGATTTCCAATTTCCGAAGCTGATGAAACTGATGGAATCCCATTCCAAGACCCGTAGCTATGATTGGTATCGAAAACCACTTCTTAACAACTTAACTCCTTAAAACTCAAAAACTTGCCCAATTCACAAACCATTAAAATTTTAACACATTCAACTACACAAACTGATCAAATAACACTTCGGAGCACTAATGATAGAGGTAAAAAAGTAATTTTGCAAAAATTTCCAAAAATGACCCTCAAGCTAATTACACACATGCATATATATATATATATAACTTTGACCAGTTAGTGCAGTATAACTAGATTTTTAGTATATACACTCTATATATAGAAGCTGCTTTGGAAGCAACTGACGATTCTGCCAGCTTGTCGCTAAAACTAAAGGAAATAGCTAAAATGGGTCCCATAATTTTGAAAAAATTATACACTAATTAAAATAAAGTAGAACAATGTTTTTTCCTTCTTTCGAGAATGCCATTGCTGAAGTATGGAAGTCGTCGGCTTTAACAATCTCTCTTATATAATAAAATATTATATAACTTACATAAATCACATAGTGTAAAAGGCTAATTACCATTTTTTCCTACCCTTTTTCAATTTACAGAAATTACTTTAAAATATGGTAATTCGAATACATTAATTCAGTAATTCGGATACATTAATTCAGTAATCCGGATACATTAATTCAGTAATTTGGATACATTAATTAGGGATTTATGTATCAACAAGTAACATATAAAGCATGATACATTGAACATAGAGATAATTTATGAATCATAATTAATGTATTCGGATTACTAAATTAATGTATCCGGATGAAAAAAAAGAATTTTTGAAATGTTTTGAAATGGATGAGAGTAATGAAAAATATGGTAAATAAAAGAGTGTATCTAGGTAATTTTTCCTAAAGTATTTGTCCAATATGTGCAATATAACTTTTTGGGGGTGTCCAATAGACCGCCCTTTGTTGTGGCTACAATTGAACACGCAAGTGTACGTAGTCTCTCAAGTAGTAAAGCGGCTCTTTCAAGGTAGACATTGAACCCACAAGAACCTTAATGAGGCAAATTATTTCTTTCCAACGAACTACACTAATTGCGATTGTGTGATAAATTTGAGATAATTTGTTAATGGTTTTGGATGTAAGAAAATTTTCTACAATTAAAAACAATGCAGTAGTTACGTATATGAATCAGATTATGAGAAATTACAGGGCTATAGCATAACTTGAAGTCAAGCTTACTATTCTTCGATCTCAATCTCCGATGGATTATTTAATTACTGATCAAAAAGGGTTATTAATCCAATCATGGTCTTCCGACCTATAATTGCCTATCTTTATCGTCAACCTAAATACATCGTTGAGCGGGGATAGGCATAAAACAATAAAAATGTATTTAAACTATCATCCTTTATCACAATCGAACATGGTATATAGATATTTGTCACGAGCATCCTATATAAGAATCATTCTAAGTTATTCTAGTATGGACACATTCCTTCCATTCTTTGATCTATCTACTTGTCCTCTTCCGATTCCGATATAGAAAATACATATATTCTAATGCTGGCCAAACATTAAAATCATAACCACAAGAATACAAGAGTAATTAAAATCAATAACCCATCATCAACCAAGCTCAAATAATATTAAACCATGACTTCGTAGCTATAGCCCCAGATTTTGGGTGCTTAACTACTCATTTTCAAATGATAAAAACAAGTGCATAATCTTCATACAAACTAATGAGAACAAGAAAAGAAGAAGAGAAGGAACCTAAAAATGCTTGTGAACTTCTTGCTCTTACTTCTTTTTCAGATCCAAAACGCAGCTCTTGCCCTTCTCACCAGCCCTCAAAATCTATTTAAATACCCTCCTTCAATTATTTTCGTACCCAGAATAATAAACAAATAAAAGTTCTTGGCGCTGCAGTGGCACTAGAAGCCACTATAGCGCCAAGACTGTCTCTAAAGTTTTGCTCCTGGCGCCGGGCGCCACTATAGCGCCTGCAGAACTTGGAGCTGCAGTGGCGCTGGGCGCCACTATAGCGCCTACAGATCTTGGATCTGCAATGGTGTTGGGCGCCACTATAGCGCCCAGAACGTGTCTCTGAAGTTTTACTCCTGGCACCGAGTGCCACTATAGTGCCTGTAGAGCGCTATGTTCTTTTTCACTTCTCGTGCTTCTCCAAACTCCTGCATATACTTTAACACATACCTTAGTACACACTTGATTGGTATTTCATTCAAAACACATAATTTAGCTCCAACATCTTCTCAAAACGCCTACCAAAAATGGCCAAACATGGCACATGGTCTCATAAATGTGCCCAAGATCACCACCCCACACTTAGAATTTTGTTCGTCTTCGAATGAACACCTGACTTAGGCATAAACATTGACCCAACGTGAACATAAGGTGGTCCATCTCGGATACACAATGAGAACCTAACTAAGTATGTTCACATCCTCATGACTAGTTCAACACCCTCTAACCTCAAAGACTGACTCTATAACACAACAAACTCATATATATCATTAAGTTGGACATCATATAAATTATCAAATCCTTACAATTAAACATGTTGTAACATCCCCTAAAAACGTTGTATACGATGTTTTAATTTTTGCCTAAACATGATACAACCTCTGTATTTTGGTCATAACTTTTCATAGGAATATCCAAATTGAGTAATTCAAATTTCTGAGTAACCACAAGATCATTACCTACAACTTTTATGAAGACCATATTTTAAGATTCGGAGGTTAAGTAGGTCAAATAAATTAATCTTTGTAAGGTAGGATGCTGTGATGGAAATGAGTGTTTATAGAAGAAAAATCATATCTCACTGTAGGTTTATCCAAATTGGTTGATTCTTGAACGATAAGAAACTAGACTTCCATATCTACAATTCTTATGAAGACACCAAATCCTAATAAGGAATTTATCTTATTCAAACGTAGCTCCCAAAAAGAGTATTCTGTCAAAGATAACTCATTTCACCTACCATAGAAAGATCTAGATACATTTGACATCACTCATGACATAAATTGTCCTCCATTTAACATCATCCATGACATCAATATATTCTACTAAATTTTTAGATTTTTATTTATAATTATTTTATTTATTGTTAGGTCCTCTTTCCCACCTATAAATACCCACCTTATTTCCTCATTTTATTCATCAAGCTTTTTCAAGTAAATCTTCTCTCTATATACTTCTTTACACATTCTCAAATATAGTTTTAGTTCTTAGTAGTGAAGAAATACTATTCCGGTAATTCATATATTCCGGATAGTACACAAAACGTTCCGGCAAGGAGAGAAGCTAGGACTCAAGAGTGGTCATTAAATCTTTTGATACCAACTAAAGCTTCGGTTTCCAGGTATGTAAATCTTCAATGAGAGTATTCCTTCCACTCTCATGCCTAAATTATTTTGATTATATGATAAATTATATTTATTTTCTTTAAGCTCTACTCTAAGTTATGTGTGTATTTATCCATGCGTTCTTCCATCCATGTAGCCCAAAAACTCTTTCAATTAAATATCTTGATTTCAAGTAATATTTTTATGTTAATTCTTATTTTTACTTAATAGTATGAATCATGGTTAAACTAATGATTATTGCTCTATTTTGATGCAACATAATTTCATATGTATGAATTGATGATTTACAAGTAAACCCTCTAATTATCTATTTAAAGGTTCTTGAAATTCATGGTGGGTTGTTTAAAGCATGATTTTTAATTAATGGATTTCAAAGTATTTATGTATATTTATTTACATACATATTTGCAAGTTGAAGTGATTTGAACCCACCTAGTTTTACTATGTTTTTAATAAAGTTTGACTTGAAAGCTTTGACTCAAAATAAATGTTTATGAAAGCAATATCTATGATAAAAAAGGGAGTCTTATGAAATGAAAGAATGATGAAATGATATAAATGATGGATTTTTTATGCAATAAGGACAATTCTTGCATATTTGAATTATCAAATATTTTAATGAGCTATTCTGCCGAATATAATGTTTGAATTCTCAAGTTATATGCTATGAATATTTTGAAGTATTAAACTATTCCGTGGGATTGACTTAGCACCGAATGAGGCATTGAGGTGGGATTCGGTAAGGGAATCCTAGTAGCAACCCCTTGTCTCATTAACTATGTGCCAACATAGGAGCCCTTGTAGGCTTAGGCTAATGGATCCATAAATAGCCCTTAAAGCTAAAGTTAAAGAAATGAATAAAGTTGACGGAGTTCTACCCGGCAAGTAGTCTCCCCGTCCAATGTAGGGGGTTATGTTGGATTCCATGTAATAGCTCGCATGGTCTTAAATGTCGGTTATGATTAATTTCCCACAAAATGAATGTTTTAAAGGATATATATATGATTTATTATGCATACATTAAATTATGTTCCATATTACATAAATGTTTTAATATTTTCTCAATGATCATGCATCCTTACATACTTAGTATATTCAAAGTACTAACGCATACTCTTTTGCCTACATGATATCACCATGTAGGGATCAGTGCTCCTCGTCATTATCTTTCACGTGGCTAGTTGATATTCCATTGAAGACTACTTTTGGTGAGTTCCCATGTTCCGGGAATAATACTTCTTTATCTTTCTAGTTTATGATATGTTAAGATATTTTACTATGGAATTTCTTCTATTATGATTGAGGGTGAGCTAGGGACTTGTCTTAGCCCCGTTAAATCTAATAGTTAGAGGTATTGTTGGACATATGTAAGTTGAAGATTTATTATGATTTCCGCTTGTTTATTTATCATCATTACCTATGAAAGGCTAAAAGAATGCTAAGAGGCTTGTTTGAGGTACTTTCGGGTTCCTTATTCGCCATGTCACGTCTAGGCCCTAGGCTTGGGTCATGACAAACTTGGTATCAGAGCCCGAGGTTTTGAATGAACCTTGGAAGTCCAACATACCGCGTCGAATAGGTTCTTCTTCATGGTTGTGAAGCGCGCCACAATTATGAATAAGAGACTATGAGATGTTTAGGAAAATTTTCACTTCTTTCAAATTTATGTCGTGCCTTAGAGTGTCCTAAGCTTTTCTTTAACTAACGACCCATTTTGTGTTCTCTAGATAATGACTCGTGGAAGACCACCTCGAAGAGCAAGGGTTGATGATGAGGACCAAACTCCTCCGATTCCTAATGCCCAACATCATGAGGACGGGGTAACCCATGCCGAGTTTCGCAGTGTTATTACTTTGTTAGCCCAAGTCGTAGCTAACCAAGGGAATCTAGGTGTTCCTCCTCCCCAAATGCAAAATGCAGCCTCTAGGATTCGGGATTTCCAAAGGATAAATCCACCCAAGTTCGATGGTTCTAAACTAGATGAGGACCCTATGGAGTTCATTAATGAGGTGTACCGGATTGTGGCTATTATGGGTGTGCCACCAAATGAGAAGGCCGAGCTAGTGGCCTATCAACTCAAAGGTGTGGCTCGAGTGTGGTATGAACAATGGATTGTTGAGAGGGATGAAGAAATAGGGTCGATAGGATGGGAAGAGTTCAAAGGTGCCTTCCTAGACCGCTTCTTCCCATTGGAGCTAAGGGAGGCCAAAATCCAAGAGTTTATCAACCTCCGTCAAGGAAGTATGAGCGTGAGGGAGTATACTCTCAAATTCACTAAGTTGTCAAAGTATGCTCCCTTCATGGTCTCCAAGCCAAGAGCTAGAATGAGCAAGTTTATTTCCGGTGTCTCAAGCTTGGTGTCCAAAGAGTGCAAAACGGCCATGTTGATCAAGGAGATGGACATCTCTCGGTTAATGACTTACGCAGAACAAATTGAAGAAGAGAAGCTTAGAGAGAGATCAAGGGGGTTCAAAAAGGCTAGAGTGGATGGTGGAGGGTTTAACCCTCAAACGTCCGATCATGGAAACAATGGCAAAGGCTAAGGTGGGCAAAGATTTGTGGGACAAGGTTCCACCAATACTCCTCCTCCAAAGTTCAACAAGGACAAGAGTGGTAAACCAATGATTCCAAGAGAGAATGTTGCTACTCAAACTTTCCCCACTTGTAAGAAGTGTGGAAGGACTCACAAAGGGGAATGCTTAGCCGGCTCCAATGCATGCTTTAAGTGTGGCAAGCTGGGCCACCATGCTAAGGATTGTAGAGATGGTGGTGGTGGTAGGACTCAAGGACAAATTGCTCATGGTCAACAAGTCCAAGGAGGTGTCCAACGCACCAACCGCTTTTACGCCTTGCATGGGAGACAAGATATTGAGAATGCACCCAATGTCATTACCGGTATGTTAAAGGTCTTTTCTTTTAATGTGTATGCACTATTAGATCCGGGTGCAAATTTATCTTTTGTTACTCTATTCCTTGCTAATAGATTTGATGTTTTACCTGAAATGTTATTAGAGCCCTATTTGGTGTCTACCCCCGTTGGTGAGTCAGTTATTGCTAGAAAGGTCTATAGGGGTTGCTTTGTGTCTATCTTGCATAAAGTTATTCCTTGTGATCTCATTGAGCTTGACATGATAGATTTCGATGTCATTCTTGGGATGGATTGGTTACATGCATCTTATGCTTCCATAGATTGTAGGAATCGTCGAGTCAAATTTCAATTTCCAAATGAGCCTGTTATTGAATGGCAGGGTCATGATTCGGTGGTGAAGGGTCAGTTTATTTCTTATCTTAAGGCCCGCAAAATGATTTCTAAGAGATGTATTTACCACATTGTGAGGGTTAGGGATATCAACTCCAAAAGTCCTTCTCTTGAGTCAGTTCCTATAGTCAATGAATTCCCCGATGTCTTTCCCGATGACCTTTCTGGTGTCCCTCCCGAAAGGGAAGTTGATTTTGGTATCGATCTCCTCCCTGATACCCAACCTATCTCTATTCCTCCTTACCGTATGGCCCCAGCAGAATTAAAAGAGTTGAAGGAATAGTTAAAGGACTTGTTAGAGAAGGGGTTCATAAGACCAAGTATTTCTCCATGGGGTGCTCCCGTTCTATTTGTAAGAAAGAAGGATGGGTCACTTCGAATGTGCATAGACTACCGGCAATTAAATAAGATGACCATTAAGAACAAGTACCCACTCCCTAGAATAGATGACTTATTTGATCAATTGCAAGGGGCAAGTCACTTCTCCAAGATCGACCTTCGGTCCGGCTATCACCAACTACGGGTAAGGGAGTGTGACCTTCCCAAAACAGCCTTCCGAAAAAGGTATGGTCACTATGAGTTTGTGGTGATGAGTTTTGGGTTGACGAATGCACCGGCGATGTTTATGGACTTGATGAATAGGGTGTTCAAACCTTACCTTGATACCTTTGTAGTAGTCTTCATTGATGATATTTTAATTTACTCTCGGGGTGAGGAAGAACATAAAAATCACTTGAGAGTTGTGCTTCAAACATTGAGGGATAGACAATTATTTGCAAAATTTAGTAAGTGTGAATTTTGGTTAAAGGAGGTAGCATTTCTTGGTCATGTAGTGTCCGGTGATGGAATTAAGGTTGATCCTAAGAAAATAGAGGCAGTCAAAAATTGGCCTAGACCATTATCTCCTTCAGACATTAGGAGCTTCTTAGGTCTAGCCGGGTACTATAGAAGGTTCGTCAAAGGCTTTTCTTCCATCTCATCTCCTATGACAAAATTGACCCAAAAGAAATCCAAATTCATATGGACAGATGAGTGTGAGAAGAGTTTCCAGACCTTAAAAGATCGACTTACCTCTACTCCTATTTTAACTCTCCCAGAAGGATTAGAGAGGTTTATAGTTTATTGTGATGCTTCAAAGATTGGTTTAGGTTGTGTCTTAATGCAAAACGGCAAGGTCATAGCCTATGCTTCTAGGTAATTAAAGGTGCATGAGCGTAATTACCCTACCCATGACCTTGAATTGGCGGCCGTTGTTTTTGCTCTGAAGATTTGGAGGCATTACCTCTATGGGGTACATGTGGATGTGTATACTGATCATAAGAGTCTTCAGTATGTGTTCACCCAAAAGGACCTTAACCTAAGGCAAAGGAGGTGGCTAGAACTCCTTAAGGACTATGACATGAGTGTGCACTATCATTCGGGTAAAGCTAATGTGGTTGCTGATGCACTTAGTAGAGTGTCTATGGGGAGTATGGACCATGTGGATGAAAGTAAGAGGGAGTTGGTGAAAGATGTTCACCGATTGGCTAGATTAGGGGTGAAGTTGTGTGGTACTAATGATGGGGGTATGGTTGTTCAAAATAGGCATAATCCTCTTTGGTGGTGGATGTTAAATCCAAGCAAGATCTTGACCCAAAGTTTATCGAGTTAAAGAAGTTGGTAAAGGAAAAGAAGATAGAGGTCTTTTCCCAAGGGGGAGATGGGGTACTGTACTATCAAGGTCGGATATGTGTTCCAAATATTGATGGCTTAAGGAGTTTGATCATGATGGAGGCTCATAATTCTACATACTTCATTCATCCCGGTTCAACGAAAATGTACCGAGACTTAAAGGAGTTGTATTGGTGGGGTGGCATGAAGAAGGACATAGCAAGGTTTGTGTCCGAATGTACGAATTGCCAACAAGTGAAGGCCGAACATCAAAGGCCGGGTGGCCTAGCCCAAGACATTGAAATCCCAACTTGGAAGTGGGAAGATGTGAATATAGATTTTGTAGTGGGTTTGCCTCATACCTGGAAGCGTCATGACTCAATTTGGGTAATTGTTGATAGAATGACTAAGTCAGCTCACTTCCTACCGGCTAAAACTTCCTATAGTGCTGAAGACTATGCCAAGTTGTATATTCGGGAGTTGGTGAGGTTGCATGGTGTGCCATTATCCATTATTTCGGATCGTGGTACCCAATTCACTTCTCACTTCTGGAGATCATTTCAAAAAGGCCTCAGTACTAAGGTAAAGTTGAGCACAACATTCCATCCTCAAACGGATGGGCAAGCCGAAAGGACGATTCAAACACTAGAGGATATGTTAAGGGATTGTGTGTTGGAGTTTAAAGGGAATTGGGATGATCATCTACCTCTCATCGAGTTTGCCTATAATAATAGTTACCACTCAAGTATTGAGATGGCACCGTTTGAGGCTTTGTATGGGAGACGATGTAGATCACCGGTTGGTTGGTTCGAAGTAGGTGAGATGACCTTGTTGGGCCCCGATTTGGTACTTGATGCTTTAGAGAAGGTGAAGATCATTAGAGAAAGGTTGAAGACGGCTCAAAGTCGTCAAAAATCCTATTCTGACACTAGAAAAAGGGATCTTGAGTTTAATGTGGATGATTGGGTGTATCTGAAGGTTTCACCCATTAAAGGTGTGGTTCGATTTGGTAAGAAAGGGAAATTGAGCCCTAGATATGTAGGGCCTTATAGAATCGTGAGACGTGTTGGTAAGGTTGCATATGAGTTGGAATTACCATTGGAAATGGCCATGGTTCATCCGGTGTTTCACGTGTTTATGTTGAAAAAACATGTGGGTGATCCTAGTTCCATTGTACCTATGGGAGTAGTGAATATTGAAGAAAACTTGACCTATGAAGAAGTTCCAATGGAAATTTTGGACCGGCAAGTTAAGAGATTGAGGAACAAAGAAATTGCATCTGTTAAAGTCCTTTGGAGGAATCAACAAATAGAAAGTGCAACATGGGAAGCGGAAGCGGATATGATTAAGAGATACCCTCATATTTTCCCCTCTACCCAAACCTAAGGTATTAAGTTGTTCTTGCTCAATTACTTGAAATCCTTACATCTCAACTTTTCTTGTCATATGCTTGCAAAATTATGAAATATATTTTAAACGATATTTTAAATTACACTATTGCATTAATGATAGGTTGTTTGTTAACACTCTACTCTACTCAAGCTAAGTCTTTTCTCATTCGAGGACGAATGTTCCCAAGGGGGAGATAATGTAACATCCCCTAAAAACGTTGTATACGATGTTTTAATTTTTGCCTAAACATGATACAACCTCTGTATTTTGGTCATAACTTTTCATAGGAATATCCAAATTGAGTAATTCAAATTTCTGAGTAACCACAAGATCATTACCTACAACTTTTATGAAGACCATATTTTAAGATTCGGAGGTTACGTAGGTCAAATAAATTAATCTTTGTAAGGTAGGATGCTGTGACGGAAATGAGTGTTTATAGAAGAAAAATCATATTTCACTGTAGGTTTATCCAAATTGGTTGATTCTTAAACGATATGAAACTAGACTTCCATATCTACAATTCTTATGAAGACACCAAATCCTAATAAGGAATTTATCTTATTCAAACGTAGCTCCCAAAAAGACTATTCTGTCAAAGATAACTCATTTCACCTACCATAGAAAGATCTAGATACATTTGACATCACTCATGACATAAATTGTCCTCCATTTAACATCATCCATGACATCAATATATTCTACTAAATTTTTAGATTTTTATTTATAATTATTTTATTTATTGTTAGGTCCTCTTTCCCACCTATAAATACCCACCTTATTTTCTCATTTTATTCATCAAGCTTTTTCAAGTAAATCTTCTCTCTATACACTTCTTTACACATTCTCAAATATAGTTTTAGTTCTTAGTAGTGAAGAAATACTAATCCGGTAATTCATATATTCCGGATAGTACACAAAACGTTCCGGCAAGGAGAGAAGCTAGGACTCAAGAGTGGTCATTAAATCTTTCGATACCAACTAAAGCTTCGGTTTCCAGGTATGTAAATCTTCAATGAGAGTATTCCTTCCACTCTCATGCCTAAATTATTTTGATTATATGATAAATTATATTTATTTTCTTTAAGCTCTACTCTAAGTTATGTGTGTATTTATCCATGCGTTCTTCCACCCATGTAGCCCAAAAACTCTTTCAATTAAATATCTTGATTTCAAGTAATATTTTTATGTTAATTCTTATTTTTACTTAATAGTATGAATCATGGTTAAACTAATGATTATTGCTCTATTTTGATGCAACATAATTTCATATGCATGAATTGATGATTTACAAGTAAACCCTCTAATTATCTATTTAAAGGTTCTTGAAATTCATGGTGGGTTGTTTAAAGCATGATTTTTAATTAATGGATTTCAAAGTATTTATGTATATTTATTTACATACATATTTGCAAGTTGAAGTGATTTGAACCCACCTAGTTTTACTATGTTTTTAATAAAGTTTGACTTGAAAGCTTTGACTCCAAATAAATGTTTATGAAAGCAATATCTATGATAAAAAAGGGAGTCTTATGAAATGAAAGAATGATGAAATGATATAAATGATGGATTTTTTATGCAATAAGGACAATTCTTGCATATTTGAATTATCAAATATTTTAATGAGCTATTCTGCCGAATATGATGTTTGAATTCTCAAGTTATATGCTATGAATATTTTGAAGTATTAAACTATTCCGTGGGATTGACTTAGCACCGAATGAGGCATTGAGGTGAGATTCGGTAAGGGAATCCTAGTAGCAACCCCTTGTCTCATTAACTATGTGCCAACATAGGAGCCCTTGTAGGCTTAGGCTAATGGATCCATAAATAGCCCTTAAAGCTAAAGTTAAAGAAATGAATAAAGTTGACGGAGTTCTACCCGGCAAGTAGTCTCCCCGGCCAATGTAGGGGGTTATGTTGGATTCCATGTAATAGCTCACATGGTCTTAAATGTCGGTTATGGTTAATTTCCCACAAAATGAATGTTTTGAAGGATATATATATGATTTATTATGCATACATTAAATTATGTTCCATATTACATAAATGTTTTAATATTTTCTCAATGATCATGCATCCTTACATACTTAGTATATTCAAAGTACTAACGCATACTCTTTTGCCTACATGATATCACCATGTAGGGATCAGTGCTCCTCGTCATTCTCTTCCACATGGCTAGTTGATATTCCATTGAAGACTACTTTTGGTGAGTTCCCATGTTCCGGGAATAATACTTCTTTATCTTTCTAGTTTATGATATGTTAAGATATTTTACTATGGAATTTCTTCTATTATGATTGAGGGTGAGCTAGGGACTTGTCTTAGCCCCGTTAAATCTAATAGTTAGAGGTATTGTTGGACATATGTAAGTTGAAGATTTATTATGATTTCCGCTTGTTTATTTATCATCATTACCTATGAAAGGCTAAAAGAATGCTAAGAGGCTTGTTTGAGGTACTTTCGGGTTCCTTATTCGCCATGTCACGTCTAGGCCCTAGGCTTGGGTCGTGACACATGTGCCTCTCACTACAATCGAAACACCCACAAGCACTCAATAACATTTTTAACCTTAGTGGGTATATAGCAACAAAGTCACTCACTCTCTCAAACGATTTCATGTGCGACACAAGAATTTCCATAGGCTTGCCCTTAGTGTTTTGCTCCACTAATACAAGAGTGCAATAGTTTTGGGATCACTAGGTCTTCATAGGTTGTAATGTAGGATGATGTACGGGTAAAAACTATTATTTGGTAACGTTCCCAAGTGCTTCAATACATTACACTTATCAATTTCTCCACTTCAACCTCCCATTTAAGCTTACCCCTCCTTGCTTATCCCTTCTTACTTACTTTATTTGTCAGTTTTTTTCTCTTTTATATTTATTACAAGATGTAAGTCTATTTCAACATTAATACCCCATTTTATAAGCTTCATATTGTCTTATCCTTTTGTTCCATATTTATCCCTTTTTTAAAGCGCTTAGGATTTTGGATCAGATTAATGGCTCCAGATAATATGGGAATAAGCTACATAATGAGGCTGCCAAAGAAAATTTCAAGGCTCAACAGGGCTAACTAGGGATTAAGAATTCGAGTTAGGTGCGAAACAAGGGGAAACACAAACAAGGCTATCAAAAAAATACCTACTTCATTTCCTAAACTCTATAATCTTTATTTTGTTTCGCATACACACCGAACAAGTTCTAGCTATCAGTATGTATGCACAGAGTACATCAAATCCTCACACACACATGGCACATGTACAACTAAAGAATGATAACTATTGATTACCAACTACACAATCATATATATTCAATATTAATCATGCATCACTTGAGTCGAATACAAGAGCTTAGGTGCCTTAAACTAGTCATTTCATTTTATACCATGCTTTCATTTACGTTATGCACTTTATATACAAGCAGACACAAACTTAGACCTAAGATAATTTTTTTATATGGTTCAAAAGGGACTATTCTTGGCTAAAGAACCGAAAACAACTACCAAGAAACCCAAAATAAAAATGCACTAAATAAAATCTCTACAAAAATGTACTGAGAATTCCAACTCCCACCCCACACTTAAACAAAAAACTGTCCCCAGTGCACCATTTTAATACACAGTCTAAGAGTGAAAGAAGGAACTCCCTGAATCGGTCAGTCGTCCTCTCCTCTAACAGTAGCGGCAATGTCATCTACCACTATAAGAGCAACGGTAGTAGTATTATCTAGCTCTTTATATTCCTTATCATCTCCCATCTCCTCCATCGTGGGTTCATCATCACCCAAAGGCTCCTAGAAAACTGGCCCCACCCAGCACATGTGCATAGAACTATACGTAAGAGGATAATGATCTGCTAATTCAGCCATCTCGTCATCCATCATCGGATGACCACCAATTCACAGTTGCAACTCTACTATGCCAAACATGTGACCTATCTAAATTTCATTCCGAGCTAGTCAGTCTATGGTAGACAATGCCTGTCCTTGGGATATATCATGGATCATTGCTTTAGTCACATCAACCATATTACAAACCAAATATGGTACCCTCGATACACATAGATCATGAATTTCTTCTTCAACTCCTTCAGCCCACAAAAATCGGATTATCATACTACCATAACAGAAATGCCACCTCTTAGTATTTCAAAATTTCATCATATTATGTTGTATCACAGATCCAACATTTACCTGCAAACCTCTCATCAAGAGATAAACCAAGACAACCCTGTCCTGAGTTACATCATACACATGCTTACTCAGCAAGAATACACTACAAACAATTTTCAACCACACTTTAGCTTCATTATTAAAATGTGAATATTAAAGTATAATGTGCCTTCCAGTATCCTTTGCCCTATACCATCTTGAAACAGAATTAATAGCACACAAGGTATGACGAATATCTCTATAAGGTGGTTGTTCTTTCATGTCTAAGTATTCAGAATAATCACAATAGGGTGTCCCCAAAAATTCATTCAATGCTCTAGTGATAGAACGTATAGTCTTACCCCTAACCTCCACCTTATTGTTACTAGACTGGTCAGTGTTCCAATTAGCATAAAATTCATGAACAAGAGTTAAATTGCACTTACCTTGGTCTTTGAAGATGAAATAAAGACCCAAATTATATACCATCTCATGAATTTGGGGGAATTCTTCCTATAGCCTACCCTCATTGACATAATCATCTCCCATGTATTTTTTTTCCTTTTGGGACTCAAAACCAGTCTAGCCCATATTTTTCTACCGCCTGCCTGCCAAACTGATGCGGTGGTAGTCTTGAGCTTGCTTTTTCTACCGATATAGAGGCTCCACTTTTTTAGGACCTTTTTCTACCCACTCCTACATCTACTTGCTTTCCTTTTGGTGCCATTAGAGATAAGAAGGAAGAGTTTGAAGAAAGAAAATCAAATTCTTACAATGGTGGTTGTTTAAAAATGGTGAATGACTAGAGAAGGAAGATTAAGTATTGCTTTGGAGTTTGAAATGGTGTGTGGGATAATATAGGTATTGGGAAGGTTCTTTTATAGTAGAAATTAGAGTGGAAAGATGAAGGGTAAAGGTTGTGGGAGAGTAGGGGTCAGGTAGTGGTAGATTTGAAGTTGAGATAATGGGGTAGGTGGAGGATTTTGGGGGTTTTAAACTTCAATTTTTGATTTTTAGCCCGAACCCACTAATGGTGTTGTAGTGGAGCGGGGTGCCAGTATAGCGCCTTGCTGGAAATTCTACATTTCTTCATGGCGCTATAGTGGGGATGGGCGCCACTATAACGCTTGGATTAAGCCTTAGTTGTTTTCCCTTTGGCGTTGGGCGCCACTATAGCCCCTGTAGATATTTTCTTCAAATTTTTCATTCTTCGCGTCATGTTGCTTTTGCTTGCTCTGCCTTGCCTCCTGTCATTCTACGCATCAAGTTTACATTGTGGGTTGCCTCCAACCTAGCACCTTATTTTTGGTCGTGGAACGATGCTTTATCTATACCTAAAAAATATATATTCACATAATCAAAATCTATTTTAAAGGAAAAATTACAAACTTTAGGTCCTATGTTAAAATACAAATCACAGGTTGCCTCCCATGTAGCGCCTTATTTACTGTCGTGGCATGACTCAATGCCTCCATCATTCATTCTCAAGCTCTACATCTTCCTCTTCACGATCCACATCATTACCAAAGTAGTGCTTGACTCTTTGCCCATTAAATAGAAACGTGGATGTTTTTGATGCATTCCACAGTTCCACAGCTCCATGAGGTGTCATACATACCACTTCAAAAGGGAACTCTATTTGGATTTTAACTTCCCTGGAAAAAGTTTGAGTCTAGAGTTAAAAAGAAGTACCTTTTGCCCTAGTTCGAAAGTATGAGTGATGATGTTCTTATCATGCCATCGCTTTGTTTTTTCCTTGTAGAGCTTGGCATTTTCATAGGCATGGAGCCTAAACTCCTCCAACTCATGCAATTGGTCCAACCGCTTTCTCCCTGCTAACTCTAGGTCAAGATTTGGCTTCTTGATTGCCCAATAGGCTCGGTGTTCTAACCCAACTGGTAAGTGACATGCTTTACCAAATACCATCTGATATGAAGAGGTTCCGATGGGTGTTTTGTATGCCATTTGGTATGCCCAAAATGCTTCATATAACTTTTCTGACCAATCTTTCCTTTGTGCATTCACAATCATTTGTAATATCTGCTCACCTCTCTATTGGATACCTCGACTTGCCCTCTGGTTTGCGGATGATATGCTGTAGACACTTTATGCCTCACCCCATACTTATCCAAGAGATTCTTCACTATTTGATTTATAAAGTGTGATCCTCCATTGCTAATAATTGCTCTAGAAGCACCAAATCGAGTGAAGATGTGTTTCTTTAAAAACTTGGTTACTACCTTTGAGTCATTAGTGGAAAGAGCTATGGCCTTAACCCACTTGGACACGTAATCGACTGCCACTAAGATATGCTGGTTTCCGTAAGATAATAGAAATGGACCCATGAAGTCTATGCCCCATACATCGAAAATTTTGACTTCCAAGATATATCTTAATGACATTTCGTGTCTTCTTGAGATGGTTGCTATTCGTTGGCATTGATTACAATTCTTCACATACCCTGCAGCATCTTTAAATAATGTAGGGCAAAAGAAACCAGATTGAAGTACCTTATACGTAGTGCACTCTCTTTTATGATGACCACCATATAGAGATAAGTGATAACTATCCAACACTTGGCGCACCTTAGTTTTTGGAACACACCTCCTTACCATTTGCTCTATTCCCTTCTTGAATAAGTAAGGCTCGTCCCATATGTAGAACTGGACTTCATGCATTAACTTTTTCTTCTTTTGTAAGGTTGCATCTGGGGAAACACCCCACTCACCAGGTAATTGACTTTATCAGCGTACCACAACAATTCAATCAACTTAAGAAATAAAAGTTGCTCATCAGGGAATTCTTCTTTGATTTGCATCTGTTCCCCAATGTGTGTTGAATTCTCTATCCTGGAAAGGTGATCGACAACTTGATTCTCACAACCCTTGTGATCTTTAATCTCAATGTCAAATTCTTGAGAAACAGGATCCATCTTATGAGTCGTGGCTTTGCATCTTTCTTGTTGAATAGGTAACTAAGAGCTATATGGTCAGTGTAAATAGTTACTTTAGTACCTACCAAATAGGATCTGAACTTGTCGAATGCATAAACCAGTGCTAGTATCTCCTTCTCGGTGATTGTGTAGTTGACCTGAGCTGAATCAAGAGTCTTGCTTACATAATAAATAGAGTAGAAGATCTTTTCTTTTCTCTGTCCCAATACTTCTGTTACTTCTACATTACTAGCATCGCACATAAGCTCAAAAGGTAACTCTCAGTTGGGAGCAATCAAGATTAGAGCTCCCGTTAGCTTCTTCTTCAATAACTCGAAGGCCTGCATACACTTATCATTGAATGTGAACTTCATTTCTTTTTCCAAAAATCTGTACATAGGCCTGACTATTTGTGCAAAATCCTAGACTAACCTTCTATAGAACCCTGCATATCCTAAAAATCTACGCACTCCTTTTATTGAAATCAGGGATGGTAACTTCTCTATCACTTCTATCTTGGCTTTGTCTACTTCCAGCCCTTGTTTTGACACTTTGTGACCTAAGATGATCCCTTCTGTTACTAGAAAATGACATTTTTCCCAGTTCAGGACAAGATTTGTCTTTTCGCACCTTGCTAACACTTTGTCTAAGTTCTGCAAATGCATCAAATGATTTTCCAAAAATTGAGAAGTCATCCATAAATATTTCCACATAATATTCGACTATGTCATGAAAGATTGCCATTATACACCTTTGAAAAGTTGCCGGAGCATTGCACAGCCCAAATGGCATACGCTTAAAGGCATATATTCTATAAGGACCAGTGAACGTAGTCTTTTCCTGATCTTTAGGTGCAATTGAGACCTGATTATATATTGAATATCCATCCAAGCAACAGTAGTACTCCTGCTGCGCCAACCTGTCTAGCATTTAATTAATAAAAAGAACTGGGTAGTAATCTTTACTTGTAGCTTTATTCAACTTGCGATAATCCATGCAAATTCTCCATCTAGTGACTGTTCTAGTAAGGATTAACTCATTCTTTTCATTTTTGATCACAGTCATTCCTCTCTTTTTAGGCACACACTGCTCTGGACTTACCCATTTGTTGTCTGAGATGGGGTATATGATACCTGCATCTACCCATTTAATAACCTCTTTTCTTACTACATCTTTCATTACTGGGTCAATCTACGCTGAGGTTGTGCGATTGGTTTATTCCCTTCCTCTATGAAGATCCTATGCATGCACAAGACTGGGCTAATCCTATGTAGATCAGCCTTTTGCCAGCCCATAGCTTTCTTTCTTTGTCTAAGCACCTCTATAGCTACTCGAACCTCTATTTCAGATAAAGAGGACGAGAGAATTACTGGTAATATGTCATTGGGACCAAGGAATGCATATTGAGATGGGACGATAATGGTTTCAACTCCAATTTAGGAGCTTCCTTAGTCGAGGGTTTGGGGAAAGGACCCAACACTCTATTTAATGGTTCTACCTATTTTTTCCACACGCTCACATTGTGAGCCTCTAACAACCAACAATTTCTTATGTTGCTACATCGCTTTCTATTTCTTGAACCATTAATACTTTTTCTAGTGGATCCCTTAATTCCACATATTTCTCTGCCCCTGATTCACCAATTACTATTATCGCAAATAACTCTTCATATATGGGAGGCAATTTTAATGTGTTGTACATATCAAATACTTTCACCTTATCATGAGCTCTAATTATGAGTCGTCTGACTGCTACATCTATCAGAGCCCCTCTTGTTGCCAAGAATGGGTGTCTCAAAATGAAGGAAACCTTCAGTCTGGATAAAAGTATAGGATGACAAAGTCCACAGGGAAAATAAGAGATCCCACCTGGACTAAGACGTCCTCAATGACTCCATCCAGTTTTGCTATAGAGCGATCTGCAGGTTTAACAAGATGGTGGTAGGCTTAGGATTTCCAAAGCCTAATTTCTTGAACATAGAGGTTGGCATCAATTTTATACTCTCCCCCAAGACACATAGTCCTCTTGTATTCACACACTTTCTAATAGTAACTTGTACCGTAAAACTCCCTGAATCTTTCTGCTTGGTTGGAGGCTTAACTTTATTCAAGATTCGGGAACTGCACTCCTTAGTGAGTGCTACTATTTCATATTCATCCCATTTGCTCTTGTTGTCTACAATGTCCTTGACATACTTGGCATTTTAGCAAGTCTATAAATTTAGAGTGGCTAACTGATTCCATCAAACATCTGCAGCTAACTTAGCCTGGTCCCTCATGATTTGTTTCAATATGTCTTCAACACTCATGCTTCCTAATTTTCTGAGCTTTGATTACCTTGACCTTGATTGATTGTTTCCCACCTCCTTGTGCTCTAAATTAGGTTTGTCCTTGATGTTGGTTTTGCTGATTTCCACATCATGAGAAGTTTGAATGGTTTCTCTAATTTAGGTTGTAAGTGTTTCCATAGTTCTGGCTACCACCACCCTAGGTGCATTACCCATAAAATTTACTGCCTCAGGATTAGCTCCACAGTATTCTGTTGCATGTTCACTACTTCCACAAACTTCACACCACAGTGGTTGCGGCTGCACCATATTTACTGAAGCTTGCTGCTGTCCCAATGCCAAATTATTAAAGTGGGTGGACATCATAGTTTACATTGATGCAATATGTGCCGTCAAAGAGGTCATAGCATAAACTTCTAACATTTCTGCTTTCTTCTACACCACCGGTTTGGAGTTCCCTCCAGTTTATTTAGGATTCCCTTGAGATATGTGATTCAGCAGTGTAAAGAGCTCATCATAGGTTTTCTCCAATGCCTGTCCACCTGCAGTAGAATCAAGAAAAATTTTGGTATTGGGTTCCAACTCTTCTATGAAGGTATGGACCAACACCTCATTAGCTTGATGATGGTGAGGACAACTAATGAGTAAGGATTTAAACCTTTCCCAAGATTGGTACCAATTGTTTCCAGATTTTTGTTTAAAGATTAAAATTTTAGCCCTCAACTTAGCTGTCTTTCCTAAAAGGAAGAACCTAATAAGAAGCTTGCGAGCCAAATCATTCCATAAAGTGATTGAATTTGGTGGTTCCAACTTTAACCACCTCTTAGCTTCCCCCAATAAAGAAAAGGTAAATAATGTTAACCTCGTATAGTCAGGAGATACCCCATTAGGCGTATATATGCCGCTAATCTCCAAGAAGTTTTGAATGTGTACTTGGGAATCTTTATGAGGTAAACTTGTAAACTACCCATTAGAGTGAAACAGCGGCACTATGTTCTATTTAAGTTCAAATCTTCCTCCAGCTAGAGGTTTCTGAATGCTAGAGGTGACATTTGCTGTGAGTGGGACTGCCACATCACGTACTGTCCTGGCTGCCATCTCCACAGGGACCTCATCTAGCAATACCTCTCCTTCTAAGTCGTGATTATCCGCAATATTGAGTTTATATATTAGGTTTTGTGAAGCTGCTATTCGCTTTTTTTGCTGGGAGACTCGTTCAGGCTCGGATAATGGATCTACAAGTTCCTTGTCCCTATCCGGTGTAATGTCTCAATTACCTACAAAAATTTACAGCTAAGACCAAGTTGTTAACACTAGCACAATCAATATAGAAACTTAGAAAAGATAAATTGCCTAATTTTAAGATCCCCGGCAACGGCGCCAAAAACTTGTGTTGGCTACAATTGCACACACAAGTGTGCGTAGTCTCTCAAGTAGTAAAGCGGCTCTTTCAAGCCATATATCGAACCCACAAGAACTTTAATGAGACGTATTATTTCTTTCCAACGAACTATACTAATTGTGATTGTGTGATGGATTTGACATAATTTGTTAATGGTTTTGGATGTAAGAAAATTTTCTACAATTAAAAACAATGCAGTAGTTACGTATATTAATCAGATTATGAGAAATTCCAAGGCTATAGCATAACTTGAAGTCAAGCTTACTATTTTTCGATCTCAGTCTTTGATGGGTTATTTAATTACTGATTAAAAAAGGTTATTAATCCAATCATGGTCTCCCGACCTATAATTGCCTATCTTTATCGTCAACCTAACTACATCATTGAGCAGAGATAAGCGTGAAATAATAAAGATGCATTTAAACTATCATCTTTTATCATAATCGAATGTGGTATATAGGTATGTATCACAAGTATCCTATAAGCGAATCATTCTAGGTTATTCTAGTATGAACATATTCCTTCCATTCTTTGATCTATCTACTTGTCCTCTTATGATTCCAAGATAGTGAAAATATATATTCTAATGCTGGCCAAATATTAAAATCATAACCAAAAGAATGCAAGAGTAATTAAAAATTAGTAACCCATCATCAACCAAGCCCAAATAATATTAAACCATGATTTCATAGCTATATCCCCAGATTTTGGGTGCTTAGCTAGTCATTTTCAAATGATAAAAACAAGTGCTTAATCTTCATACAAACTAATGGGAACAAGAAAAGAAGGAGAGAAGGAACCTAAAAATGCTGAACTTCTTGCTCTTACTTCTATTTTAGATCCAAAACGCGGCTCCAGCCTTCTCACCAGCCCTCAAAATCTATTTAAATGCCCTCCTTCAATTATTGTCGAACCCAGAATAATAAACAAATTAAAAGTTCTTGGCACTATAGTGGCGCTGGGTGCCACTGTAACGCCAAGATTATGTCTCTAAAATTTTGCTCCTAGCGTCGAGCGCCACTATAACGGCTGCAGAGCTTGGAGTTGCAGTGGCGCTGGGCGCCACTATAACGCCTAGAACATGTCTCTAAAGTTTTGCTCCCAGCGTCGAGCTCCTCTATAACGGCTGCAGAGCTTGGCACTGTAGTGGTACTGGGTGCCACTGTAACGCCAAGATTATGTCTCTGAAGTTTTGCTCCTAGCGTCGGGCGCCACTATAACGGCTATAGAGCTTGGAGTTGCAGTAGCGCTGGGCGCCACTATAACGCCCAGAACATGTCTCTAAAGTTTTGCTCCTAGCGTCGGGCGCCACTATAGAGCTTGCACAACACTATGTTCTCTTTCACTTCTCATGTTTCTCCAAACTCCTACATATAATTGAACACATGTCTTAGTGCACACTTGATTGGTATTTCATAATAAACACACAATTTAGCTCCAACATCTTCTCAAAACGCCTACCAAAAATGGCCAAACATGGCACATGGTCTCATAAATGTGCCCAAGATTACCCTTCGACATAAGTATGCCCCCTCCTTTGTGTATTTAATGCTTGAATTATTTGGCTGAGCAAAGTGATTATATGATCTTCACACAACAACAACAAAATTTATTAATAAAACTGAATAAAAAAATTATTTAGTTTTATTATTTATTTATTATTAATATTATGCAATATCAAGTGATAATTATATGATTAAGTTGCATCATCCTCTTGATATTCTCAGAGGTTTTGTTGTTCAAATTGTCAAAATGTCACTGTTCAACTCACAATATAATAACCTTAAATCTTGATATCATCATAGTCCATATGATAGCATCCACGATGATATACCTTTATTAAAGTTAATGGGTTCAATGATGTCATGACCCAACCCACTAGTCAAGCGGGCACCCACTGTAAGACCTAGGTAGGAGAACCCTTATCCTCTTATATGAAAAAACCTGCGAAATTTATATCAAACCTTGAGTAATTAAGCCAGAAGTTTATAGAATCTCTAGTAATACACTTGTAGAAAAATAACACATAAAACCCCCATGGATACTAGTTTAAAACAGATACAAGAGCTTTTAATAGTGGTAACATAATAAAATAACAATGACACAACTTCCACCATAAAGAAGGAAGAATAAAAGCTGCTGGAGGATCGCCTTCGTCTTTGCCTAAGAGACATAACTAACCCCACAACCAGATTATGCCAAGTGGCATAGCAAGAGTAGTACATATACTAATAGGCATCATTGATCAATTCGATACCCACCGCATAGTAAATGAACAGAAAAATAAGATAGATCATAATAATTAAACTTTATAAACCTGTCCATCCCAACAAAGTAAGTACACTTACTCTCACCTTTAAGGTCTTCACCACTCTAGGTACAAACTTAAAACCTGTGGGTTTTAGGCCCACCATACTATTATTCATTCACTCTAACAGTCACCACTCCACAACCTTAGCCATTCAATGATTTCACCCAACCACCACTGGTCTTGATCCAACTGTCTCACAACATAGGGGCCTAACCATTTCATTACCACACTTCCTAACTAAACCTGGTTCTAGATAACTATTACTACTACCACAGTTACTCATGGAAACTTCAATGATAATACTTCATGTCAACAAGCAACCTCCACCTCAAATACTATAAATATAGAATACTTCATACAACATATATGTCATATCAAGGCCTAATACAACCCATCCTCTTACCCACCAATAAGTTTATACAAGCTCGCAGTTATTTATAACTAACACGCCTCAAATCAAAGGTTCCGTTATAGGTCCTTATTCCATGACTCATTTACCACTAACCTTATTATTACATAAAAATATAGATATCATCAGGTCATCTCATGAGACCATTCACACACACATACTTGGCCCTCTCATGGGGCCCAATTTAGTCATATATATGTCAAAAAGTGACTCTCGATTCAAGAATATGTCAGAACGTGACACCTAATTTAAATACGTGTCGGAACATGACACCCGATCCAAATATGTGTCAGAACATGACATCCGATCTAATTATGCAAAACAATCACAAACTAGCAACAATAGACCACATTATATCACACGAATGGTGTCATTACAAAACAAGCCACCAAGTGATCATTTTCATAAAGTCTAGCATGTTTACCCTGTCCATACACACCTATGCATATCATAAGTAACTCAACAAGCACATGAAACACTTACGGGAAACAAACCATCGCCTATACTGCAAAAACCCTTAAGGTTTATCTCCAGTATCTACTTATTTTATATCTCTGTACACACTACTATGCCTATTACAATTTAACCATTTATATGCAATAATATTACAATCAATAAACTTCCCCAATCATTACAACACCTTCTTAACCAGATCACATTCGAATTAAATACTAATACAGCCAAAATTTCTGCCTGTGACCCATGACCCATAACTTAGTTATATGATTTCTCACTAAATTCTCTTCTATACTATACAAGGGTATAGATATACTACTCCGAAAGAGAGAAGCCTTGCCTACCTGTGTGTCAAGCAATTGTGGAGATATAATGCGGCTAAAATCCTTGGTTTTAGATGTTCTACGGGCAAGGACAACTTAAATTCTACTGGTTGGAAGCCTTCCAATGCTGAGATTTCTTCCCTCTTCTTTTCAAGCCAAGAACATCCTTTTGGAGCATTTTTGCAATAACCCTCGCTTCTAATCTATCCTTGGAAGAAGTGGGGAAAATAAGAAAATAGCGACTTAAGTTCTATCCCATGTTATCTAGTTCTGGTAGCCACATTCCCGCTCTAGCAGTGCCGCTAAGGAAGGACCATCTTGCTCTAGCAGGGTGGTGGGACCCAATTGAGTAAATTTCTTATACTTTCTTATAATGTTAATTAACGATAATTTGGGTCATTACAATCGATACCAATTTACCCTTTGTTCATCCCCGAATGACACATGTGAAAAGACATGAACCTGTTAAGGCACACTTGAAGGAACGACCACTATCCATAATCTAAGGGAAAATTCTGCACTATGAACTATGATGTGAATGGAAATACCTTAAAGAAACTAACCCACGTTCAAACCTCACTATCCCGCCTCATCCCACTCTAGCAAGATTCTTTCCGCTAGAGAGGTGCCGTTGGAATGGGGATCCTACTGCTTTGGCGGGATAACGCGATCAGTAAAGAGTGGGGAGAAGAATGGTTTCTCCCCATTCTTCATATTCCCTCACTCAAACTCTCCCAAAACTCCCTTAAACTCTTCACTCTGATTGTCTACTCTATGGTAAGAATCTTGTCCATAACTTTAAATTAATGTTACTATTTACATTCTAATAATAACATGTTAAGAATTAGTAGAATCAAAGGTCCATAGGGTATTTTTCAACCCTTTTTGGAAATACATTTCTTGCATTGGTAGATTAACATAGCATGGGACCCTCCCCTTACATCCACATTGTCTTCACGACGTTTTGGGCGTAAGGTTAGCAACAGATTTCACCCAGTTGGACTAGAATATTAGGGTGGAAGTTGAAAGATTTTTCTTTGTCAAAACCTTGATTATGCTATCTATTTAGAGTTTTTGAACCAACTTCCTTTGTAAATAAGTTTGTTAGGACACTCAGGAGCATTAATCTGCAAAAAAATTGAAGAAATAAGTGTTTTGGGGGTGGGGAGGCTCCATGAACATGCCTGGTGTTCTTCTTGGATGAATACCGCTCCGGCAGCCTTTATCCCACTTTGGCGGGGCTGCTACGGAGGGATCCGACCTCTCTAGCAGGATTTTGCCAGGCAGTGGCCTCGCATTTGAGGTTTTTTCCCCCCTAACCTCTGTTTTTACACTTATATTATTGAGTTCTAACCAAAAATTTTGTGAAACTTGTAGATACAACACTATTTCTCACAAAGACGACGCCAACCTCCCCTTCATCCGAATCCCGATGCCTCTACCCTAGAGAGGAATCACGACTTCAAAAACAATAAGTTCCAACCCAAGAGGGGCTTCTATATCAGCCACCAACTTTTATACTAGGTTGGAGGAGTTCGGGTGGCGCCCTTTGACTGAATCCTCTCCCTCCGAATGCACTGGTTGGGTGAAGGATTCTATGCTATACTCCCTACGATACGCTGGGAAGAAACTGACCTCACCATCCACATCAAAGGTGGTGGATATCCTACTGAGTCCCCACTTCATAAATGCTTTACTAAAGGCCCATCCCTGACACTTCCAATGCTGACTATGAGGCCAAATTAAGGGACATAGTTCTAGAGTGTCTACAGGACACTCTATTAGCCCCAGCGCACCGAAATAGGGTTTACTGGCCCAATATAGAGAGCATCTCTAGCACTAACTGGTCTGATGATACTAAGAGCTTCACTTGGTAGCCAGGAGGATTTGCCCTTCCAGCGACCATACAAATGTGACTTTCCCACGAGCTCTAGTGGTGGCTTATGCCATTCTGAGGATAGGCCTGAATGTGGGGACCCAGATTATGTCATAGTGGAAGATATTCTACCGGGGTAACAAAAAGGAGTTCTTCCTACCAGATCTGATTTCTTCCATGTGCAAGATAGCCAAGGTTCCACTTTTGGATTCTGATGAGGTGCTCCCTATGGACCCTCTTTTTCACCCCTTACTTATCAGGCAGACCTCTTTCTCGGGACTAATAAAAAGAAAGATAAACGGGGTTGAGAGCATCCGGGCAGTAGTAGAGGGTGAGGAGGAGGATGAGGATGCTGCCCCTCCTACTCAGTCAGCCACTACTTGACCCTTAATTGGAGAAGGATTTAGCTGCAGTTCAGATGCGTCTAGGAGGCCGCTTTGCCTAGAGCCCTGGTCCCGTTCCACCAGCCACTACTATGGAGGTAGAGATGCTCCATCGATAGCTGCGGTGGGAGAAGAAGAAGATTATATAGAGAGACCGCCTTATGATGAGGATGTGTAAGACGATAAAGGTCATCTTCTCTTTTGTTGATCCCCAGAGGGAGCTTCCCACCCAGGAGACCTGGTACTTTCGTGAGTTAAATTTCCTGAATGAGGTCTTGGCAGGAGAGTACCCTTCCGAGAAGCTAGATTCAACTGATGACACTCCCCTTCCTTCCCATTATTTGGGCATGTAACAAATAATTTACTACTTTCTTTATCGTTTTCTCTATTGTTGTAAGCACCTGGATGCTTTTAATTACTTCACATCATTGCGCATGCGTGCACACACACACACACACACACACATATATATATATATATATATATATATATTACCATCTTTTTATGGATATTCAGTCTCTATTGAGCACTATATTGACCTTAGAGTTAGTCAGGTGTTCTTAGGAGTTCATAGCAAAGGCAGGGGAAAACAGGGGACTTCCTCTAGAGTTTCTATCTCACGCGATCTTGCTTTGGCAGGATATTCCCTGCTATTGCAGAAATTGCTGAGATAGTAACCCAGTAAATTTTCCTTGGTGCATTTTCCTACCCCATATCCCTTTTAGGACTCTGAGAGTCTAAACTTAGCCCATTTGACTCCCCTTTAACGAGAAATTAGTATGGTATGTCCCATTGTTAAACCCAGCACTACACCTTAAGAAATCTCTTGTCCTTATTTACCTTAGTTTAACAAGCATGCCCACCACAAAATCCATCCAACATTCACATTAAACTAAGGTCATCAAGATAATAAAAGAACAGTCTGAAACAACTAGTAACATTGAGTTCTTGTCAAATTGTTTCTCACAACTATCATTATTAAATTAGAAAACACAAGTTAGCGACACCTTGTTTCTTCTTAGTTACAACTATATTAAGAGAGTATTCATAGCTACCTTTATGCGAAGAACCATAATAGTTCTTTTCCTCACATGATTCCTAACTAAATTTCAACTGCCCCAAAACCAAAGTTTCTCTACAGTCCCAATATGTTCTTTTCCCCTTACCAATTTTACCAATGGTAAGCCCATGCACCAGTTACAGGCTGCATTCCCTCACATGAGTATTTCATCTAATATATCAGAACCCATTCTTTAATCACCTTGTGTCTTACTAAAACTAGCACACATAATCCAGTTATGACTCCTTTCTGATATCTAGCTCACAGAATTACTAGCAAGTATGCATCACATAATTTTAACATGCAGGCAAGGATACTTCACACATTACATCAAAATTACTATGTACATAATCACAATTTCAGTTGCATAACTCAAGAAAGTTCAAAACTATTAGTTAAGTCCGCTTCATAGATGATCATTAGTTGATCATATATGTATTCTCACTACCTCTAAGGCAAGATACCAATTGGAAACTTCTTGGTTCCAATTTCCTTTACTTGTGTCCCTTCAGCCGTGACAATGACATCCAATTTACTTTGTTGAGATACCAATTGGAATCCAGAGATACCAATTAGAATCAACCCATACCACAAGCGACAGACCACACGAATAAGAGAGAAAGGATGGAACTACTTCCTAAAATGCTTCATAGCTTCCCGAAGATTAGATGTGGACATCAACACACTAATCTGCATAATTCTATTCCACACCTGCTCTTGTATTGGGAGATCGGTAACCTTGGCTTTGATACCAAACTATCAAGACCCAACATCGGTCGTGCGGGCACCCACTCTAAGACTTAGGTAGGAGAACCCTTATCCTCTTACATGAAAAACATTGCAGAATTTATATCAAAACTTGAGTAATTAAGCCAGAAGTTTATAGAATATGTAGTAATACTCTTGTACAAAAATAATACATAAAACCCCATGGATACTAGTCTAAAACATGTACAAGAGCTTCTAAGAGTGGTAACATAATAAAATAATAATGACACAACTTCCACCATAAAGAAGGAAGAATAGAAACTGCTGGAGGATCGCCTTCGTCTTCACCTAAGAGACATAACTGACCCTGCTACCAGACTATGCCAAGTGGCATAGAAAGAGTAGTATCAGCACAAACAACACATACTGGTAGGCATCATCAATCAATCTAATATACTCTGTATAGTATATGAACAAAAAAAATAAGAGAGATCATAATAATTAAACTTTATAAACCTGTCCATCCCAACCAAATAAGTACACTTCTTAGTCTCACCGTTAAGGTCTTCACTACTCTACAATTCTAGAGTTTCACTACCCACTCTAGTTACGAACTTAGGACCTGTGAGTTTTAGGCCCACCGTACTACTGTTCATTCACTGTAATAGTTACCACCCCACAACCTTAGCCACTCAATGATTTCACCCAGCCACCACTAGTCTTGATCCAACTGGCTCATAACATAGGGGCCTAACCATTTCATAACCATACTTCCTAACTACACCTGGTACTAGATAACCACTACTACTATGATAGTTACTCATGGAAACTTCAATGATAACATTTTCTGTCAACAAGCAACCTCTACCTTTAATCCTATAAATATAGAATACTTCATATAACTCATATTTCACATCAAGGCCTAATACGGCCCATCCTCTTATCCACAAATAAATTTATACTAGCTTGTAGTTCTATATAACTAACACACCTCAACTCAAGGGTTCCTTGCTATGTCTCATTTACCACTAACCTTATTACTACATAAAAATACATATATCATCAGGTCCTCTCATGGGACCATCTACACACATTCTTGGCCCTCTTAGGGGACCCAATTTAGTCATATATGTGTCAAAAAGTGACACTCAATTCAAGAATGTGTCAGAATATAACACCCGATCTAAATACGTATCAAAACATGACACCCAATCTAAATATGTGTTAGAATATAGCGTCAGATCTAATTATGCAAACCAATCACAAACTAGAAACAATAGACCACATTATATCACACGAATGGTGTCATTACAAAACAAGCCGGCAAGTGATCATTTTAATAAAGTCTGACATGTTTCCCCTATCCATACACATGTATGCATATCATAAGTAACTCAACAAGCACATGAAATGCATACGGAAAATAAACCATGCCTACACTACCAAACCCTTAAGTTTTATCTCCAGTATCTACTTATTTTATATCTCTGTACACATTACTATGCCCATTACAATTTAACCGTCTATACGCAATAATATCACAATCATTAAACTTCCCCAATCATTACAGCGCCTTCTTAATGAGATCACATTTGAATTAAACACTAATACAACCAAAATTCCTGTCCGTGACCCATGACCCACAACTTAGTTATATGATTTCTCACTACATTCCCTTCCATACTACACAAGGGTATAGATTTTTTACTCTGAAAAAGAGAAGCCTAGACTACATGGGTGTCAAGCATTTGTGGATAGATAATATGACTGAAGTCCTTCATTCTAGATGTTCTACGGGCAAAGCCGGATTGAATTCCACTGGTTGGAAGCCTTCCAATGTTGAGATTCCTTCTCTTCTTCTTAAGCTAAGAGCAGCCTTTTGGAGGGTTTTTGCAATAACTCTCGCCTCTAACCTATCCTTGGAAGAAGTGGGGGAAATAGGAAAATTGCGACTTAAGTTCTGTCCTATGTTATCCCACTCTGGCGGCCACATTACCACTTTAGTGGCGCCGCTAAGGCAGGACCATCCCGCTCTGGAGAGATTGTGGGACCCAGTTGAGTAAATTTCTTGTGCTTTCTTCTAATCTTAACTAAGGACGATTTGGGTCGTTATAAATGTAAACCAAGAAGATGTTTATCATAGAAGAAAAGCCCAAGATTGTCACATGAAGTGGACTACAAGTTCTACATATCTTTCATGGTCCAAATTCGATTCCAAGAGCCAAAAGATTGGGCCATATGAAGGCCAAGAGGAGGGCCCACATGGATCCCAATTGGAGTATAAAGGTTTCCTAGTTTAAAAGTTTCTTAGTTTTAAAGGTTTCCTAGTTTTATTTTCATAAAAGTAGTATTATAGGTTTTCCCTTTATATGGGTGAATTTTGTTATTTGGAAAAAATAGACATGATTAATATTATTTGAGAAGCTTTTTTCTTTACACCTTTGTGTGTGGTAACTATGAATTTATCTTACGACCTTACAAGAATGAATCTTTAAAGAGGTAAGATTAATTTTTTAAGTTGATATATTTGGTTCTTATTCGTAAAATAAAGAAGGTGATTAGTCTTATACTAATTGTTGTCTGTAATTTATCGAAATAGGGGTCTAGATAACTTTTTGATCTAAGTTTTTGAGTTGACTCTATTAGTATTATAATTAGTTTTAATCCACTAACTTTTCTTGAAATTTGGGGATTTTATTTCTCAAATTTCACATATCTTTCAATTTTTTGTCTTTAATCTCAGTGATTTTGCTTCCGCATTATTTTTTTGTTTATTCAAGTAATTGATTCTTATCAAATGATATCAGAGAGGTTCTATCAAGGTTTTATTCTTGATAATCTCGGGAGTTTCAAAACAAATACTTGGCTTTGTTGTAGTAACCTTAAAGAAAAGTTACATAGCAAAAAAAAAACGAAAATTACAAAAAAAAGAAAAGAAAATTCAATCACTTGAAAATCAAGGTATTTTCAAGAAATTACAAATTTGTTTTGACTCTTGATTTTCTACCTCAAGAGGAAAATCAAGAAGACGGAAAATTTGAAGTTTTTTCTTGTTACACAAATTTGACCTTTTCTTGTCTCAACAATCCCAATTCGTCTAGGTATTGATAAAGTTTTTTCTTTCTACTCCTTACTTCTAAAAGATTGTTACTATTATGTTGGAAAAAGACGGTTTAAAATTGATTTAGAGAAAAAAATAATTTAAAAGGGAGTTACCACTTAATTTTTTAAAGAAATTAAGAAAATTTAATTTAAAATACTCTAACAGATTAATTCTTAAAAAATTAAAGAAAAAGGGTACGAGGTTCTAATTTTTACTTTGAGAAAGTGTTAGCACTCAAAGTAGCCGCTAACGCGCGGTTATCCGGCGATTTGAAAAGACTTTAATTGACTAACTTTTTGAGAAAATAATCTTAAAGTTAAGAAAAATATTTTGAATCAATTGAAAAAGGGAAAAATAGCTTGAAATATTTTTGAAATGATTAAGACAAAAACATGATTAAGCAAAGAAAAACATTTGAGGTATTTTAAAATATATGACATGAACAATTGAAATAATTTAGACATGAGTTAATTTTAGCAAAAAAATTAATTAAGAGAAAAATAGTTTGAGGTAAGTCAACATAAACAAACTAGATTCATCTTTAGGGGAATTTAATTAAGATAACTAAATATTAGTGTCAAATAAAGAAATAAGAGTTAGATGAATTAAATACAATATAAGAAAATAAATATTGGGCTCAAGTCTGATTCTGTTCGCCTGGGCCAACAACTTGGCCCAAATTGATGCATTTGGGCTTTTTCAGCCTATTTTTGTTGTATATCATTGATGTATATCAGACTGTATACCAAGTGTATGCAACCTATTTTCAGTAGAACACTGTATATCAATGTATATCTCCTTTTTTTCCTGTATTTCTTGTATATTAATTTGTATACTAAAAGTATACAACCTATTTTTAACTTCACCAACTTGTAAATCAGCCTCCCTTACACCTATATCAGTTTTCATGACCTATTTTAACTCCATGTTTCATGAAAAAGACGAGGCCAACTCGATAAAGAGAATTGAGCCTCCATTGCTCAACTCAAAAATGCATAGAAGGGAAAAGGGCCACAAGGACTTAGAATGAGTAGGTTAATACAAATAAAATGATAAGGATTAATACACAATCTGACTAAAATAAGCAAGGTAAATAAAGAGACGCACTATAAGCAGATGATTTAAAAGAGAAATTAAAAGGAACATAATGATCATTCAAGCCATAATGAGACAAAATAGTGACTAACAACATGGGTATATATAGAAAAAGAAAAGGAACGAAGAAATTTATTCATATAACTAAAGTACATGGAATTAACATATACACTATACTAACTCAAATCTCAAAGCAAGAATTCAATCAATTAGGCCATGAAAGTCTAACTAAATAGTAACTTAAGCATATATTCCTCCTTTAAAGGGTCTTCCATATTATCTAAATCATGATAAAAAAAGAAATTGAAAACATAAAAATTTATATAGTAAAAAAAATTACTTGGAAAAATAATGAACAAAACTGAGAGTTCTAGCACATTTGATAAAAATGTCACTAAACTTCAAGCGAGACAAGGAAATTTCTACCATTATTATAATTAATTCTAACAGATGCTAACTAAAACAAGGTTACGAATCACCTAAGAAGAGAGAATGAAACAATTAGGCATTAAACAAAAAAAAATGAGAAAAGATTTTACCTCTTTTCGGGCAGTGAACTAGGATAGGAAGCTTTGATGAAACTTGATTCAACCTTTGAAATCAGTTCGTAACAACGAAAAAAATATAGACTGAAAGCTAAAAATGTTCACAAATTTTAGGCTGGGAACAAGAGTCCAAAATTCTAGCCAAATAAAAAAAATTACAACTTCTTTGGGTAGCCAAAAACCCCTCTCTCTAACCATGAAAATATGAGCCTTTATATAGGCTTCAAGAAATCCCAAATCCTTTGAGGATTTTTGATGTGGGAGAAATGGAATTCAATTTTTTTTAGTTATAAACTAATTAATTCAAAAATACAAACTATAATTAAACTAATCTAATTAACATAGTATTTAGTAAAATAAAATCTTTTTGAGATGATTTTCGAATAATCACAAAAGTAGTAATCAAGGATATAATTATACAAAAATATATATAGTATCCTAAAATTGTAAAAAAGAAAAAATTAGTTAAGAATAACATGAAAATATTTTAATTCTTTAAAAGTTAATTATTTTAAATTGTACAAAATTTAATATACTCGATAGCTAAATTGTGTTGTGGGGGTCAAAATTGAGTGTCAACAGTTAATAATAGGATTTATATATAAATCCTAAATAATCCATTCAAAGGTAGTAATTTGAGTGGAGAAACGAAAGAGAGAGAGAGAGAGAGAGAGAGAGAGAGATCAATAGAGAAGAAAAAACCAAATTGAGAGATGTTTGTTTGTTTGATATTTTTTGAGATGTCTCAAACATGTAAGAAAATTGAAGCTGGAACTCAAAACGACATCAACCGTACTGACGTGTTGATCAAACGATTGGAGAATATGAATGTCACCGTAGCTAGCTTAAGGAGAGAAAATATTTTTTGCTCTAGATTATTGATAGTGAAAGTGGTACTAATATGGTAAGTTCATACGTTGTGGAGAAGTTGGAACTTACATGCATTAAACAAGCTACTCCTTATAAACGACAATGATTGAATAATTTTGATGAACTTAAGGTGACTAAGCAATGAATGATTTATTTCTCCATTGGGAGATCTTCTGATAATGTTCTTTATGATGTCATTCCAATGCAAGATTGTCATATCATTCTTGGGCGCCCATGGCAGTTTAATAGGAATGTAATTCATGATAGGAGAAAGAATAAAGTTTCTCTTGAGCTAAACAAAAGAAAATATATACTTGCACCTTTAACCCCCATCTCAAATTTATGAAGATCAGAAACGTGTGAAAGAAGCAATAAAAAAATTTGAGAGAGAAAATAATAAGAGGAGTAAGGAGTGCAGGTTGACATCCCAAGAGACAAAAACAGAGAGGATATGTTGTGTGAAGAACATAGGATGTCAAGTAGGGAAAAAAGTGAGATTGAGAGAAAACAAATGAGAGATGACCATGAGATCATAAAGAAGAGGGATGATCGTGAGGTAGAGAGGGAAAAACAAAAGAGTTTGAGTGAGGTTATTTCTTATTCTAACTCTAACATTTCTACTTCTTCTTCTAGTTGCTTTGACTTTCTTGTAGGTACTCATGGGAAAGTTTGCATTAAAAAACAGTCATTAGATGAACTTAATTTTAAGATTGTTGATACTACATGTTCAATTGAGCAAGTGCATATTGATGAGAAAGATAAAGTTAAAGGAAATTATTTTGAGCGTGTCCAAGATAAGACTAATGACAGAAAGTTCAACAAGACAATTATGGATCTAATACCAATGAGTAAAGAAAAATGAGGTAATGTTATTCCTTTGCTACATAAGATAAAGTACGGTATGTCTAATTGATTTATTCACCTTCTTGATATTCCTAAAACACTTAATATCTTTTTGGAGGTAATGAACTACACTCTTAATTCGTATATTGGTGACTATATTAATTTTGAGGATGATGATAATTTTCTACATAATAAGTCATTAACTGTAATTGCCAAGTTTAATAAGAGTAAATTGAGCTCTTTTAAAATTAAGCATGATATAGTTGATTGTGGATTCCCATTTGTTGAAAAGAGGCGTGATGTTTGTGTGAGGAGGTTTGTGAATAGGTTAGATGATTCTTTCCTTATTCTAGTGTTGAATCTATTTTTGTGTAATAATTTGTTGTAATATGATTCTTTCTATTGGATTAGACTTAATTCTTTAAGTCTTGATTGTTGTGAGCTTAATGGAGAAAGTACTTAGAATTTAATGGAGATTCTAACTTAAAATATAAAGGTTCTTCTAATCTTCTTGAAACTCATGTGTTTATGTGAATAGTTTTATGGAAAAGAATCTTTAGGAGGTATAATCGAGGATGCTTTGATATATCATAAAAATGTCAAATTTGATGCAGATTTTGTATTGTCTTTGTCATATCCATTGGAGTACTTTATTGATCAAACTAAATTAAAGTTGAATGTATAATTTGTAATGACATCTAGATGACAACTTTGGTGTGATTATTCAAGTAGGAAAATTTTCAATTAGTGGATGTTGTTTACTAATGCATGTCTTGTTGATTTTGCGAGAATCAAATTCGAGGGTGAATTATTTTTAAGAAAAGGGGAATGATAACATCCAGGATAGCATACCTCCATTAAAGTTGATGGGTTCAATAAAAAATCAAAAAGATGTTTATCGGGGAAGAAAATCTCAAGATTGGCCCAAGAATTATGTAACAACTTGTTCCCATCGTTTCAGACAAGCCAATAGGGAAGAATCCGAGCCAGAAACTTCAAGTAGTTACTTGGAAAATTTTCAGCCTAGGCCATACTTGAACCAATTTTGAGTCAAGTGAGGTGTAGGTTGATCCAAAAAAGTATGGGTAAGTGAATCTTTAATTTTATTGGGTTAGTTGATATCCAGGACAATCCAAAGCTTGTACGGCTTTACGAAATCACATTCGGGCGAGTAAAACTCTTGAAATCGAACTTGGAGTGAAAGGTATATTTTAATGCATTTTGGGTGATGGTATGTTGTGATATGAAAGACTTGGAGACTCTTCACGAGCTCACTATCTCCACATATCCCTCCAGAGCGAGAATAATCCCTTAGGGCGGGCCTGTTAGGGAGGGGCCTCTAGAGCGGGATGGTCCCTTTGTGGCAGGACAGATAAGACTTAAAGTGGAGAAAAAGTCTAGATATGGTTTTAGTCATTCCCACTTCGTTGACCAAAAGTGACCTAGGGAAAATTCTTCCTGGTATCCACCATAGTTTGTGCCAAAGACCAAGAACAAGCTGAACGAAAATGGAAAGGAAAAGCTCCTACACTTAAGAGTTGTCAAAGCTTGAATTTGAGGTAGGTGATGGTTTATTTTCTCGTATATGATTCATGTACCTGTTGAATCACTCCGATGTATGCATATATGTATATGAATAGAGAAAAATGAAATGAATACATAAAATGATTACATGCTAGCCATGACTTGTGATGAACTTGTTCTTGATAGACACATGATTGTAACTATTCATTGTGATTGTGGCTAAATTATATGCTTGGATCGGATGTCATATTTCAATACACATTTAGATTGGATGTCACATTATGACACACACTTGGATCGAGTATCATGTTTTGATACAAATCTTGGACCAAATATCACGATCTGACACATAATAAGTGTTTGCATGTCCCATGAAAGAACCCTTATGTGAATTGCATGATATTGAGACTGGTGAATTGTGATAATGTTGAGTATTGGTTAGGAAATGATATTTTTTAAGTCTGTTATGTATATATATATGCTTATGGTTGTGTTTACTTTTTCATGTCTCATTTACTGGCTAGCCGCATGATCATATAGTACATTATTGACTTTGTGTACTTATACTGCACTTTTTCTATTTTGTTTAGTACAGGGTATCTTTCGGCGGTTGTTGAGAGACATCGTTTAGAAGATTATTCATCTTTCAGAGTTTAAAGGGTGAGCTAGATTCTTTTGGTCTACCGTGAGCTCTTCTATGTATTGGTCCTTCATTCAGGACCTAACCTTTAAACACTATTTTTCTCTATTACTATTTAGGGTTGCATCCCTCTTCTTTCCTAGATTTGTTACTTGTTAGAGTTTTGGTACATCAACTTTCAGTTCCTAGGAGGTAAATTTTGTATGTTTGGGTTGATGACTGGATATTTCTGAGTTTATGGGAACTCAACCTTCATTTTATGGTTTAATCTTGCTTCTACATCTTTAAACTGCTTATATCTCATGAAAGTTGTTAGTTTGGGCTATAGTAATGGTTCTCCCACTGGAGGATTAGTGTGGGTGCCAATCATGGCAGGTTAGGGCAATGAAAAACTTGGTATCAAGGCACTAGGTTCATTGATCTTATTATACCAAAATGAGTCTAGTAGAGTCTTACAGGATGGTATAGAGAGATATCTGTACTTTTCTTCAAGAGGCAACATGACTTTAGGAAATCTCTCAATCTTCTTTCTCCTTTCATGCTATTACTTGATTCCAATTGGTATCTGGCGATCCAAATTGGTATCTAACCTCTTTCACTCTTCTATCTAATAATGAGCCTAGTGATGACCGACGCTGAGCATGACATGCTCACCAAGTTTCTGAAGCTTAAGCCTCTAATCTTCTATGGTTCAAGAGTGAGGATGCCTATGAGTTCATCTTTAACTACTACAAGAGATTGCACAAACTGTGGATAGTACACAAGCACGAAGTGGAGTTTGTGATTTTTCAGTTATAAGGTGAAACCAAGCAGTAGTGGAGGGCTTATGTGGAGTGTCGCTCACTAGTGTTTTCCCCACTTACTTGAATCTAGTTTTATGCCTTGTTTTTAGAGAAATATGTGCCACGTACCTTGAGGAATAGCAAGAAGGACGATTTTATGGCATTGGAGCAGGGTGGTACGTCAATGGCCACTTATAAGGACAAATTTCATATGTTGTCCAGGTATTCATCTCAGCTGGTAACTATAAAAGAAAAGAGAATCCAGTAATTTGTGAAGGGGTTGAAACCCGAGTTATAGGTTTTGACGGTTCACATGACTTTATCAAGCAAGAGTTTTAATGAGGTCATCAATTTTGTGAAGAGAGTAGACCGAGTGAGACAAGATGGGCAGGACAAAGCTTTGGATAAGAAGCCCAAGAGTACATGTAACTTTTAGGGATTCTATTTTAGAAGGTCAGGAAAGCCGGCAATTATAGCCTGGCCGATTCAGTCAGCCCTGTCTGCCTCTACTAGCAGTTTTTCAGGTACTCCACAGCATCATCCAGTCTAGGAGATCCAGGAAGCTTCTTTTTCGGGTAGCAGGTTATCCCTTAAGCGTGGCTGTTTTAATTATGGAGAGCTAGGTCACATCAGGAAGGAGTGTTCTCACCCTCGCGGGACAAATTCAGCACCCTAGTAGGCCAGGGTAGTAGTACCTACGGGTGGAGGTAGAAATAGTAGAGGATGTCCATAAGGTGGGAGAGGAGGAAATTCAAGAAGCCGTAGAGGCTGAGGTAATGGTAATAAAAGTCGAGGAGCAGCGCATCTAGGTAAAAAGGTAGCCCGTTAAGATGACAAGGCTCAGTTTTATGCCTTTCTAGGCAAGACCGAGGCTGAGGTGTCTGATGGTGTGATCATAGGTACTATTTTTATATATGATCGGATAATTACTATTTTATTTGATCTGGGTTCCACTTATTCATATGTGTCAGTGAGATATGTCTTGGGTTTTGATGCACTTTGTGTGTACTTGATGTCCCCATCCATGTTTCTACCCCTATTGGAGAGTACGTTATAGTCACCCATATTTACCGTGCTTGTTCGGTGATGTTTATGGGCTTCCAAACTTGAGATGAATTAGTGATTTTAGACATGACTGATTTTGATGTGATCTTAGGCATGATTTAGTTATCCCCCTACTATGACGTGCTTAACTGTAATGCTAAGAATGTGACTCTAGAGATCTCGGGGAGGGAAAGGTTAGAGTGGGAAGGGATGTACAAGCATAAGTCAGCTAAGGTCATATCCATTCTCTAAGCTAGAAAAATGGTGGGGCAAGGTTGTTTGACCTATTTGGCCCATATCCAAAATGTTGATGTAGAGTCTCCCTCTATAGAGTATTTTGGCAGTGTGTGAATTTCCAGATATATTCCCTACAGACTTGCCTGGTATGCCTCCCAAATGGGACATAGATTTTTGTATTAATTAGGAGTCGGGTACTCTCCCAATTTCTATTCCTCTCCACCACAGGCTCCAACAGAGTTGAGAGAGCTTAAGGCTCAAATCCAAGAACTTTTAGATAAGAGATTTATCCGCCCTAGTGCTTCTCCCAAGGGTGCTTTAGTGTTGTTTGTTAAGAAAAACGATGGTAGCATGAGAATGTGCATAGATTATTGGCAACTAAATAAGGTTACCATTCAAAATATATACCCATTGCCATGCATTAATGACCTTTTTGATTAGTTGCAAGGTGCATCAGTCTTTTCAAAAATTGATCTCAGGTCCTGGTATCATCAATTGAAGATTAGGCCTGAGGATGTGCCCAAAACGGCTTTTAGAATAATATATGTGCACTATGAGTTTTTAGTGATGTCTTTTGGGTTGACCAATGTACCTGCAACCTTCATAAGTTTGATGAATGGGGTTTTCAAGCCATTCCTAGATTTTTTGTAATTGTGTTTAAAGATGATATTCTGGTATATTCGAGGAGTGAGCAAGAACATACAGACCATCTTCGCATTGTTCTAGGTGTTCTAGGGAAGCAGAAACTATAATTGAAAATTTTCTAAGTATGAATTCTAGTTTCCTTCAGTTGCCTTCTTAGGTCATATTGTATCGAAGGAAAGCGTAATGGTAGACCCACAAAAGATTAGAGCTGTTAAGAATTGGTTTTGGCCTAGCTCTGTGACTGAAGTTAGGAGTTTTGTGGGACTTGCCAGTTATTATCGCATATTCATAAGGAAATTTGCTTCTATCACTACCATTTAACAAGGTTGACTTAAAAGGAGGTACCCTTCGAGTGGACTGACAAATGCGAGGAGAGCTTCCAAAAGCTCAAGACTCTTCTAACCAGGACACCTATCTTAACCCTACCTGTTGAAGGTAAAACCTTTATTGTTTATTGTGATGCTTCATATTTAGGTTCGAGGGTTTGTTGATGCAGGATAAAAATGTTATAGCATATGCTTCACGGCAGTTGAAGGTGCATAAGAGGAACTACCCGACTCATGACTTAGAGTTAACATAGTGCTTGCTCTAAAAATCTAGAGGCATTATCTTTATAGTGTCAAGTGTGAGGTGTTTACTAACTACTGCAGTTTGCAACATGTGTTCACCCAGAAAGATTTGAACTTGAGACAGCAAAGATGGATGGAGTTGGTCAAAGACTATGATGTCAACATCTAGTATCACCCAGGTAAGACTAATGTGGTAGCAGACACATTGAATTGGAAACTGATTAGCATGGGCAGTATAGCCTATTTGGGAGCCTGCAAGCAGCCCCTAGATAAAGAGATTCTGGCCTTGGAGGACAAATTCATGAGACTAGGCATTTCATAGAAGGGTGGGGTGATGACTAGTGTTGATCTAAGACCTACCTTTATTGAAGAAATTAAGGCCAAGCAGTTTGAGGATGTGAACTTGAATGCTATTAAAGAAAATGTTTTGATGGGCAAGGCCCAAGATGTAGTCCTTGATGCAGGAAGGGTGCTCAACTTTAGGAGAAGAATTTGTGTTCCCTGGGTAGATGGCATAATTCAGAAAGTTTTGTCTGAATCTCATGGTTTGCGATACTCTTTTCATCATGGAGTGACCAAGATTTATTGAAACGTCTATATTAGTGGCCGGGTATGAAGGAAGACATAGCCGAATATGTAGCTAAGTGCCAGAATTGCCAGTAGGTGAAATATAAGCACCAAAGACCTGTAGGTTTGCTCCAAAGGATGTCTATTCCTAAATGGAAGTGGGAAAGGATATCTATGGACTTTGTGGTGGGACTCCCTGAGACGTTGGGGAAGTATGATTCCATTTGGGTGGTGATTGACAAATTGATAAAGTCAGCGCACTTTATTCCGGTTAGAGTGGACTACAATTCACAACAGTTGGCATAGATTTATGTGAAGGAGATAGTAAGGCTGTATGGGGTGACCCTTTCTATCATTTCATACCGTGGTACATTGTTTACCTCAAAATTTTGAGAAAGTTTCATGAAGAGTTGGGCATTCAACTCACTTTCAGCACAACCTGTTATGCCCCTTATTTTTGGTACATGGTAAAATCTATCTAGCTTCTCTAGAGCTACCGTGCGATCCATATTATCTACAATGTTATCAAATAACTCTAAGGAAGAGAGGATGTGATGCCCCATAATAGTGAAGGCTGGAAATAGAGTTATAAGGATTTGAAAGGAGTTGGAGGCTAAGTAACAAGTCGTGGAACTCAACTTACTTGCGTAAACTACCAATTTGGGTGTCTTATATACTTAAGCTACTGGAGTGCATGTCGAACTCATGTAGCAAAGATTACATAGGTTCTTAAAGTAAGAGAAGATTACGAACCCACGAAAGAGGCAGATGGAGGCATAACAACTACTTGAAAACAAGTAGGTGATGTACCTACTTTGACCAAGTAGGTGACACCCTACTTGGGGTGGACCCCCACGCTGCCATGTGGCAGCTTTGGATTGGTTACATGAGATGATATGGCTGCCTAAGGGCTTAACACATGTCACCCTTAGGGGCTGACATGTGTCACTCTCCAAAAAGGGTATATATATAAAGTGATGACTAATTTATCATAATTCAGCTATCTCTCACTTGGAAAATTGAGAGAAAACGTGAGAGAGTAAAGAAAGAAAGTTATGGGTTTGGACTAGGCAAGGTAAGTCCTCCAATTTTTCTCCATGAATTAATTATTTGAGGTATCCTACGGTGATATAACGGTGTTTAATAGCATAAATTAATTATTTGGGGCAGCAGGATAGCGTAACAAACAACCCGCTAAATTTCAGCATGTTAAGGAGCTTTCAAAGTTCAGTTTCGGCAAGGTAAGATCCTCCTTTTGAGTTAGAGTTAATGAAGTTGTTATGGAGTATATTACTTGTGTTAAATGAAGTTGGAAGTAGGAAAAATTGCATAAGTAGGCTGGACATTGTGAGCAAATGAAATTAAAGTCGTTCTAGCCGAGTTAAAGTTGTTAAAGTTGTATAGGATTGTTATGATTGTGGTGTTGTCTTTGGAGATGGTTTAATTGCGTATTGCAGGGCTGAAATGTGGGTCAAAAGGGGTGTGAGGGCTGCTGGTTTCAGCCACATAACCCTCCATTTCGTGTGGTTAAAGGTTTTATGAAATAAAGATTGAAAACCTTATTTTGGTATCGTGGTTTTGGGTGAGTTATTTGGAACTTGTATTGCATCGTATTATAGTAATTCAATGTTGTATAGCTGCTGGTTGTTGTTGTTAATGTGTATGCTAAGTTTTGGAGGTTAAAACAGAAGTTTGGATAGGGCAAGTTATAGGGGAGGTGCTTCCCGATTTCCGTTAACTTCCTAACTAACTTATAAACTAGTCGAGAAAGACGAACAAGGAAATGGTTCCTATGGATACTTGAATGCAAATGCAGAAACTGGAGAGTCAAAGGTTATTAATATGAGTATTATTTTCGTGTTAAATAGGTTCAGAGGACGACGACGCGAATGTGGTTACGAGTAACCCATAAGAGGTATATAAAGCTATCTTTCTCTTCTTTTGGCATGTCTTCAAGTTAAGTAATGGATGATATGAGCTTGAGGGTAAATCTACTCATAAATGCCAAGCGTAATTCACGGTCCTTATTTACTTCTTGATGAAATCACTCTTACAGTAATTGAACTAGGGCTTCTCAAGCCTTCCATACGTTAGGAAGTGATGAGTATGTGAAGTTATCCTTCTTTTCTCTTGGCATGTCTCAGACATAAGTGGTTTGTATATGAAATGTGGGGATAATTGCATTAATAACACTCTAGGCATGACTCATAATTCTTACCCACTTCTTGGTATTAGAACTCCTATAATAGTTGAGTTATTGCCTTTTAAGGCTTCTATATGATGAAGGGTAGTATACGTAAAACCTATCTCTCCTTTCTTTTGGAATGTCTTAAATGTAAGTGAATTGATATATGATATGAGTTTGGAGGGAGTTCCATCCATAAGTTTCGGACATAACTCATGACTCGTGTTCACTCCTGAATGCTAGAAGTCCTAACCTGAATGCTAGAAGTCCTAAAGTAGTTGAACTACTACCCTCGAGCCTTCTATATATTGAGTAGTGACTGAGTACGTAAGCTTCTATTTCTAAAGAATCTGTGATGATAAGTGTCTCTGATTTCATAAGCCATTTGGCATTATCTTAATAAAAGTCTATGATTCCTGAGACTCCGTATGATATGGTCCCTAATGGCATTTAGAGGAGACTTGAGATGATGATCATTTTGATCCTCAAATGATAGTTCATGACGATTGTTATACCGAGTCTCAGATAATAAGTTAATTATATATGGTTACTCACTACTCTACTCGTGCATGCTGTTAATACATTTTTTACCGAGTCCCATAAAGGGCCGAGTATGACCGAGTCCTATAAAGGGCTGGGTATGATATACGATGACATGATTATTCACTGAGTCCCATAAAGGGCCAGGTATAGCCAAGTCCCATAAAGGGTCGGGTATGATATATGATGATATGAGCATTCACCGAGTCCCATAAAGGGCCGAATATGACCGAGTCCCATAAAGGGCCGAGTACGATATATGATGGTATGATTATTATGATAGTATGATTATTTACCGAGTCCCTCACTAGAGGGCCGGGTATGGCACATATATGCATATGATGACCTAATAAAACATTTGTGACACCGAGTCCTATGATGGGCCGGATACAGTATATATGCATGCATATGAAAACATAATGATGTATTTGTAACATATGAGATAATGACGTATACAATGGTATGATATCGTATATGATGTTATGATAACACCGAGTCCCACAGCAGTCCGGGTACGGTATGGGAGGATGATATACATGCCCTTATTTTATAAGATGCAGGTGCGGTGATTTATTAAATTTTATACTTGTTTCCTGCATTCCTAATTCTGCTGTAATCTCACTTATACGGTGTTATGCTTTATATACTCAGTATATATATCGTACTGACCCCATTTCTTCGGAGGGCTGCATTTCATGCCCGCAGGTATAGGTATGTATTTTAGGGATCCATCAACTTAGGATTTCCAGTCAGCGATTTTGGGAAGACCTCCATTGTGTCAGAGCCTAGCTTTTGGTACTTGTCTTCAAATGCACATAACTGTTTATTTAGGGGTACGACGGAGGCCTTGTCCCGCCATATGATATAGTTAATACTTTTAGAGGTCTATAGACATATATGTGTGGGTTGTGTGTATGTTTTGTTCAACGACGTCTATGCGATATATGATGCATCTTAATATGAAATGACAACTTTGTCGGCTTGCATGCTCTTTCATGATATGATTAATGACAACTGCTCCAAAAAAAAGGGGCTATATGTATATAGAAATGTCATGACCCATTGGGGGTTCTTAGGTATGTATACGGGGTCCAGGTCGGACCCCAATCACGGCCTACGGGGTTGGGTCGTGACACAACCCTTCATCCACAGACAGATGGACAGTCAGAGAGGACTATCCAAGTGTTGGAAGATATGTTGAGAGCTTGTGTAATCGACTTTGGGGGACATTAGCACAAGTTCTTGCCCTTATGCGAATTCTCCTACAACAATAGTTTTCACTCCAACATTGAGATGACACTATTCGAAGCTCTTTATGGAAGGGGATGCAGGTCTCTTATAAGGTCGTTTGAGGATGGAGAAGCGGAGCCCTTGGGGGTGGACATAGTAAGGGATTTCCAGGATAAGGTAAGGATTATCTAAGCTAAGCTCATAGTAACTCAGAGTCATCAAAAGGAGTATGATGACCATAAGGTAAGAGATATGACATTCCAGGCTGGTGAGAAAGTGCTTCTGAAAGTATCACCCAATAAGGGGGTAATAAGATTTGGTAAGAAAGGTAAGTTCAGTCCTCGCTATATTGGTCCTTTTGAGATTCTTAGCTGTGTAGGGCCAGTGACGTACAGATTAACCTTTCCATCTAGCTTGTCTGGGTACATCCAGTGTTTCATGTGTCTATGTTGAAGAGGTACCATGGAGATGGAGATTACATCATTAAATGAGACTTAGTTTTGTTAGACAAGGATCTTCAGTACGATGAAGAGCTGGTGGCAATCTTGGATTGTGATGTTCGGAAGCTGAGGACCAAGGAAATTAAATCTATGAAAGTTCAATGGAAGCATTATCCAGTAGAGAAAGCAACTTGGAAAACTGAAAAGGACATACGAGATAAGTTTCCCCAGTTGTTCATCGATTCAGGTACTACTCTATCTCTGTCTTAGCCCTATTTGTACTAGTTGGTCACTCAAGAATGAGTTATGGGTAAATTTGTATATGTTATAAAAACATGTTCCCATCATTATGGATAAGCAAATAGGGAAGAAATTCGGAGCAGAAAATTTCGGGTAGTGACTTGGGCAATTTTGAACCTAGGCCAGACTTGGATAAATTCTGAGTTAGGTGAGATCTAGGATAATCCAAAAAGGGAAGAGGGAGTGAATCTTTAATTTGATTGGGTTAGTTGATATCCAAGATGATACGGGTCTTGTACAACTTTATAAAATTGCATTCGGGCTAGTAAAATTTCCAGAATCGAACTTGGCGTGAAAGATATATTTTAATGCGTCTTGGGATGAGGGTATGTTGTGATATGAATGACTTGGAGAATATTTACAAGGTCACTATATCCGCATATCCTGCTAGAGCAGAAATAATCCCGCTAGGGCAGAGCTGCCAAAGAGGGAATAATCCTGTTAGGGCGGGGCCACCAGAGAAGGAATAATACCACTAAGACGGGGCCACCAAAGTGGGATGTAGTGGGACAGACGCGATTTTAAGTCAGGAAAAAGTCCAAAAATGGTTTTAGTCATTCCCACTTCGTTCTTAAGAGACCAGAAGCGACCTAGGGAAAATTCTTACTAGTTTCCACCATAGTTTGTGCCAAAGACCAAGAACAAGCTGAACAAAAATGGAAAGGGAAAGCTCCTGCATGTTAGAGTTGTCAAAGCTTGAATTCGAGGTAGGTGATAGTTTATTTTTCCGTATGTGATTCATGTACCTGGTAAATTACTCTATTGTATGCATATGTGTATATGAATAGGGAAAAATAAAATGAATATATGAAATGACTACATGCTGGCCATGACTTGTAATGAACCTATTCTTAATAGACATATGATTGTAACCATTCATTGTGATTGTGGATGAATTGTATGCTTGGATCAGGTGTCATGTTCCGACACACATTTGGATCGGATGTCATGTTTTGATACACACTTGGATCGGATGTCATGTTTTGACATAAACTTTGGACTAGATATCATGTTCCGATACATAATGAGTGTTTGTAGGTCCCATGAGAGGACCCTTATGTGAATTGCATGATATTGAGACTGGCGAACTATGATTATGTTGAGTATTGGTTAGGAGATGATATTGTTTAAGTCTATTTTGTATATATGTGTTTATGGTACCGTGTTTACTTGTTCATGTCTCGCTTACTAGCTAGCCGCTTGATCCTATCAGTACACTATTAATTTTGTGTACTGATACTGGACTTGCTCTGTTTTGTTTAGTACAGGATATTTTTCAGCGGCTGTTGAGAGACCTCATTTAGAAGATTATGGATCTTTCGGAGTTTAAAGGGTGAGCCATATTTTTTGAGTTACCGTGAGCTCTTCCATGTCTTGGTCTTTCATTCAGGACCTAACCTTTAAACACTGTTGTTCTCTATGACTATTTGGGGTTGCATCCCTCTTCTTTCCTAGACTTGTTACTTGTTAGAGTTTTGGTACATCGATTTTCAGTTCCTATGAGGTAAATTTCGCATGTTTGGGTTGATGATTGGATATTTCTGAGTTTATGGGAACTCGGCCTTCGTTTTATGGTTTAAACCTGCTTTCGTATCTTTAAATTGCTTATATCTCATAAAAGTTGTTAGTTTGGGTTGTATTAATGGTTCTCCCATCGGAGGATTAATGTGGGTGCCAATCACGGCGGGTCAGGGTCGTGACAAATTATAACAAGAAGTGGACTAAAAACCATAGTTTTCAGCTTTATTGAGTATTTGACTGGTCAACTTAAAGTCATTTTGTACTTAAAATAAGCCCAAAAAAATAACTGGGTCTGTTTGACTTAGCTTATCTAAAACAGTTTTTAAGTTGAAAGCAGCTTATAAGAAAAAAAATAAGTTGGGCTACCCCAACTTATGTTCTTAGGCTTATAAGCTACTTTTAGCCTATAAGCTGCTTTAAATAAGTTAAGTCAAACAGGCACTAAGTGCTAAATATCTTTCATGGTCCAACTTCGATTTCAAGAGACGAAAGATTAGGCCACATGAAATCCAAGAAGAGGGCCCACATGGAGCTCAATAAGAGCATAAAAGTTTTCTAATTTAAAATTTTTTTATTTTAAAGTTTTCTAATTTAAAAGTTTCATAGTTTAAAGTTTCCTAGTTATTATTTCCATAAAAGTAGGATTTGAAGCACATTCTATTTGAGATAGGTTTTCTCTATATAAAGGTGAATTTTATTATTTGAAAAAAAGACATGATAAATATTATTTGAGAAGTTTCTCTTCTTTACACCTTTGTGTGTGGTGACAATGGATTTATCTCACGACCTTATAAGAATGATTCTTTAAAAAGGTAAGATTAATTTTTTAATTGATATCTTTGGTTCTTATTCGTAAATTAAAGTTGATTAGTCTTATACTAATTATTGTCTCTAATTTATTCGAAATAGGGATCTAGATCACTTTTTGATCTAAGTTATTGGATTGACTCTATTAGTATTATAATTAGTTTTAATACGCTAATTCTAAATATTAAGACCAATAGGGTACTTAGCATTTTTTTTTGAAATTTGGGGATTTTGTTCTCGAATTTAACATATCTTTCAAATTTTTATCTTTAGTTTTAATAATTTTGCTTCCATGTTATTTTCTTAGTTATTAAGTAACCCAATTTTTATCTTGAAAGACAATTCCTAGTATGTGTTTGGCAAGAAGAAAATATTTTTTTCACAAAATAAGTAATTTTTAAATTTATTTTATGGTGTTTGATACGTAATTTTTTTAAAAAAATTTATATATAATTTAGAAAACACGATAAGGTTGAAAATGAAATAGTAAAAGGCTGCTTTGACTCATTACTAGGGGAATATTGGCTGATGCCCAACAAACCCACTTGTCAGTTAACATAATGTCACCAAACATCAACTTGCAATCCTTATCTTGAGAGGCAGCATCTTTTTTTAACAAATAATTTTAAAGATAAAAAGATTATAGCAATTCCTTAAATTAAATTTAGCTTTAAGTATTATATGTCTTAGCAGTGCAAAGAATACTTATATAATTAGTGCAATTAATGATCATAACGTGAAATTATTCTATTCTTGCAGGTTACTAATTTAGTATATTAAGTTTGTTATAAAGAGTTGTCTATTATTGTGTTTCACTTAATATGATAATATTAAAAAAAGAAATTATACACCATTGGTGTACGGAATATAACTAATTGAATTTAGCTATTAATGCAAGAGAGGGGTAGGGGTTGGGTGGGGTGCGGGGGGTTGGGGGAGCAAACCAATAGAGTATAACCAAGGGCAGTCCGATGCACTAAAACTCCCGTTATGCGCAGAATTCGGGAAAGGACCTGACCACAAGGGTCTATTGTACGCAGTCTTACCTAACTACAGAGTATAACTAAATGAAAGTATATTTTAAGTTTTCAACTAACTACAAATTTAAGAATCTTTTTCTCTAAGGCTTTACTTAACTTACCAAAGTATAACCAAATCAAAGTATACGATACCTTTAATTATTACTAACTTAGATAAGTAGGAAACTACCATTCTTTGGAATCCCCTCCTTAGTTTGTCTATCCTCTTCTACCAAATCTCTCTAAAATCTCTATAAATATATATGTTTGGGATTGGAAAAAAATATTCATTTATCGAAATTATTAGTTTATCGATAAATGCATAAAATATTTATTTATTAATAAATAAATATTTATTATTTTGGAGAGTATTTTGCAGTATATGCCATAAGAAAGGAAAAAAAAATTGAATTAAGAATTTCAAAAGTTTAAATCTAGAAAACTAAAAAATATAGTCTTTGCATATTTATTATTTAAATCTAGGAAAGTTAAACGAATTTAGTGAAGTTTAATGTTTCTAATTGTATTCATGTATATAGAATATGAAGAGATTTTATGTATATGAAGGAATCCAAGAAGTTGGTGAATTAGATGAAGGTATCCAAAAATTAAATGATGTCATCTCTAATTTAGTCTACAGAAATGTGATGGATGTTGAACATCTTTTGAACTACCCTAACGAGAATGATACAGTTATGGAATTACCTACAGAGGAAAAGATTATGTCACGCCCCGGGAGGGTACCCTAGGCGTGGCCGGCACTCGAAAGCCATTTCTGGCCTCCAAGCGAACCACCTGGTCCAGTCACACATTCATTCAATCACATTCTCTCAGCGGAAGTCTCAATCAATGAAATACTATTCATAAATTAGGGCCGAAGGCCAAACAACTATCGAATCAACAACAGTTATGGAAGAACTACTCAAAAGAACAATCCAACATTTCTACACTTCGGTCTATGAAGCCTCTATCAACAATCTAGGAGGTGCCGATGACAAGCCCATGGCTACCAACAATCAAAATAAAGAAAACAACACAAAACTATACAAGAAGCTCAACATCCTCCGGAAACTAGGAGGACTCACCAACTAACTGGAGTGTGTGGATCTTCAACGGTGCGCCGGTTGATGATCCCTAGTACCTGTCTCTGCATCATGAAATGATGCAGGCCAAATGGTGTCAGTACATGGAATGTACGAGTATGTAAAATGGCCGAAAGAAACAACATCAGAAGGAACCAAATCAACTCGGGAATCTCAACTCAAAAAGAAATACAACTCAACAAGCGTCCTAAGTCTAAGCAAGCATATAGTTTAGACGGGACCAAATCATATACAAATCAACTCAATCTGACTCAGAGTACTACCAGGACCTATGTGGGAGTTTCTCTTATTCGACAACCATACTTATGAGCTAGTGAAAGTACAACAAACCAACGTTGTTGCCTCGTTCGTTCATACTTTGCCAGGGTATGAACGAATCAACCAATCATGGATCCAATCCAACCAAGTCCTATAATGTTAGGACAATAATTTTGGGGAAGCATCCGACTTTAACGGTTCAATCCCCTCCTATGTTTGGCGACGTAGTTATTGGGTTCGAGTATGGACTGTACTCTTGCCCAATTTGGTGCTCGATACTCCTTCCAAGACTCAATGCTCATAAAACTCCATCCAATCAACTCAATCAAATCATAGCGACAAGTCTCATTACAACCTTGTCAACTCTATCACAATCGAACCTCTCCCAATCATACAATCGATCAATCTCAATCATATTTTTCAAAGTAAATTTAAATGCACATTTATAGCAACATGAAAACATGACCAAACATTTCTTCTATCCATTTAATCAATCTTTGATACTCAACACAACTTCAAGGCTTTAAATCAACAATTTAAGATAAGCAACATTATTAGGAAAATAACATCCTTTATCATAATCCACATAGTTAAGAAAATCAATAAAACATGTTTAACAACTCGTTTTCATCAACTCATACTCACATAAAGGTTCTTTCTAGAAATTCCTTGTCTCAACAACATCAACCAAACAAGAATCACGTTAATGGATGACAAGACTCATTGGGACATAGGCCTATCAAGAAACTCGATTCCTATGGACATTTGTCCTCAAAGAAAGAGTAGGGCACATGGGTGGACTCAACCCATGCTTTGAGTAGCCTTACATACCTTAGAATAGATTTTTGAAGAAACCTTGTCGTTGGGTCTTCAATGGCAACTTGACATCTTGAAGCTCTTGGAGGCAAATCTTGTTGAAGAAGGATTTGGAGAAGAAGAGAGGAGAGGGAAATTTTCTAGGGCTTTTCTAGAGAGAGAGAGAGGCTGAAAATATGTTCCTAAAATGTTCAAGGATAATACATATATAATTTGGGACGAATCCCCAAATTGCCTTTTCTCCAGAATTCTAAAAAAAATAGGCTAACACGCTCCTGGCGCGATAGTGGCGTGTCGCGCCATTGCAACGCCAGGTCGATTTGGCCTAAAACCTGCACATCTTTTAGTGGCGCGCTGCGCCAAGGACCAAACTACTGAGGCATGTTCTTGGCGCGATAATGGCGCTTCGCTCCCTTACAGCGCCAAGGCCATATTTTCTGGGTTCTGGAAAATAGGCTTGAAAACCCGGCACACCTCGTAGTGGCGCGCCGCGCCAGGGACCAAACTACTGAGGCATGTTCCTGGCGCGATAGTGGCGTATCGCTCCACTGCGGCGCCAAGCCCAGGTTCCCAGCAGTTGCAACCCAGGCCTAAAATTCCTGTCGTGCTAGTTCGTCTTAAGATGGTCATATCTTTTGACTCCGAACTCCAAAAATTATATTCTTGGTGGCATTGGAAAGAAGACTCGACGACCTTTAATTTAATAGTTCGTGGGCCACCCAGATTGTTGTCTTTCAAAAGATAGGGTCGTTAGAAGTCGACCCCTTAAACAAACTCATCCAAAAACTTAGCCATGACGAACCTTTAGGACTTAGCTTGGTCCTAGGGGTCCTTTGTGACCCCACCTCACCTCCAACACTCTTCAATTACTCAGGGACTCATCTTAACTCAAGCATATACTTCACAATAAATGAGTTCGACCCTACACGTATACAAAAAAGGTCCAAATCGTAGGGAAAATATTTTGGGGGGTGTTACAGACTATTCAATCTGTAATGAATAATGATGATGAGAATGATCCTGAACAAGATGATAGTAGTATTGTCCACATGTATCGTCAAAGGAGTCATTTCAAGCATGACTACATTGTCAAACTATTTGGTATAACACGAATAAAATATTTCGGAAATTGTGTTCGTTCTTCAAAAAGTTAAGGATGAGATTAATTTTGGTTTTGGTGGGAAGAAAAGACAATCAACTATAGAATCATATTTTAAAATAAAATAATTATTGGTCAAGTATTATTGACTGATTAAATATATATAAATTCTTGATGTATTCTAGTAATTATTACTTTATATTTTTTCTAGGCCATTAATATTTTATTTTTAATTATTATCTAATTCATTTAGCGAGAATATTACTTTAATATAATTGGCCCAAGTCGGGACCGGAGAAAAATATTCATTTAGCGAGATTATTATTTTATCGAATATTACTTTATTGAATTTAGACAGTATCTTGACTAATTGGACTCTTGGCTTCATTGAACTAAATAACTAGGCAAAATAGTTGGATAAGCTTTGTAAATACTAGTTAGGAGACTTATGCTTGTGGATCTATAATAACTACGGAAAGGGGTCAAAATTATTCTCAAACTATTCAAAATAGCTTAAATATACCGTTTAATTATTTTTGGGATCAAATATAATCTCATCGTTACCAAAAGAGACCACAAATACCCTTTCACTTAACGGTTGACCGTTAAAACTGACATGGCAGTGCCATATAGAAAAAAATATCTACATGGACAGTCATGTCAGTCTCTCTCCCTCTTCATCTTTAGTTCAGAGGTATTTTTGATCCTTTTTTTATAATTTTAATTTTTTTTCTTCTAATTTTCCTAGACTACCACATACCCCTTCCCTCCACAACCCCACCCACTTTTTTTAATTACTAATTATTATTTTTTAAAATTTTCTACAATACCACATAATCCCCATCCTCAACCCTCCCCCCAAAAAATTATTTTTTAAAATTTTACATTTTTTTTCAGGAAGTGGGTATAGAGAATCAAAAATGAAAACTTTTCAATATTTTTTTGGAGGGGTGGGGGATATTGGTCGTGGAGGAAAGGGGTCGTGGGGTAAAAAATAAAATAAAAATTCAACATACTTCATATTTAATTTACCTTTAATAAAATAAATTATAAAAATTAAAAGTTTGAGTGGTTAAAAATTTAAAATTTTGGAGGGGATGGTGGGGTGTGCAAGGAGGGGTGGGGGTCATGGGGGTGGGTGGTGTAAAATCCAAAATAACAACTTTTAAAACTTTTTTTAAGAATTTTTTTTGGGTGAGGGGCTGGATATGTGGTGGTGTAGAAAATTCAGAAAAAAAAATTAAAACTTTAAAAAAAATCGAAGGGGGGGAGGGGGGTAGTTGGGAGTATGTGGTGTCGTAGAAAAATTTTAAAAATAATAATTAATAATTAAAAAAAAAGTGGGTGGGGTTGTGGAGGAAGGGGTATGTAGTGGTGAAGGAATTTTTTTAAAAAAATTTATAAAAAAGGGGGTCAAAAATACCCCTGCACTAAAGAGAAAGAGGGAGAGAGGCTGACGTTGTCGTCCATGTGGTTATTTTTTTCTACGTGGCACAGTCACGTCAGCTTTAACGACCAACTATTAAGTGAAAAGGTATTTGTGGTCTCTTTTGATAACGGTGAGGATATATTTGATCTCAAAAATAGTTGAAGCGTATACTTGAGCTATAATCTGTGCTATCGATCGTTAAAAAATCTTACAAAGCGAGTGAATTTTCTTGTCCATGACTTAGATATCCTCTAAAAATGCATCACATTTTCTTTGTAAACTACGATAGTCATATTATGGAGGAAAACTTAATTCACATTTTTAAACACATATAATAGTGTATTTACACGTTATAGGCACAACTTAGGAGATAGACAAACTAATATGCTAATTACCACCTATTATGGACGGACCAGATTTAATAATCCCCTATCTCCAATAAGAATTTTTACCTAAATGAATTCTTTGGATTAATTATTATTCATTTTTAGTATATTTATTTATTTATTAGAGTCTATAACCTAATTTACATTTAATAGTTATCACCCATTGCTCCCCTCATCTCTCTCCTCCTCCGTCCAACTTCGCCGAAAATAGCTTCTCCGGCAAACAAGGCAATAAACAGGAACCATCTCCAACTCGAACTTAATAAAACAATCAGATGCAGGCTTCTATCACTTTCAATGATAGAAACTTCCTCTTGTAGTGAAGAAAAAACATCTCTGACAGCATTGCTGAAAGTTTATGAGCAGATAAAGTTGGACAGGCGATGCACACACATGAGTATAAACACTCGATCTATTCATTTTTCTTTCTCACCTCCATAACACCATTTAAATTTGGCTACAAAAATTCTCTCTAAAGATGGTTCATCTTCAGTGAAGTCAATAGAGAGACAATGAACATTATGAATTGTTGTGGCATTATTTTTTACTAGAGAATACAAAGAGGACGAAAAAGGGTGGAGTACACCCTGTGGTGATGTTATCTGCACCAAAAATAATGAGGAAAAGGGAGCTTGGTGGCTGCTTTGTGGGTTGCTCACCGGGTAGCGATGCGGAAGATGCCACCAATGTTGCTATCGAGAATGACTGTGTTTTGGAGAAGAAGAGTGAGTCGAAGAAGGTGAAGAAACCTTCATATCTAGCCGAAAACTCTCTCCGGTGTCCAAATTTGTGGTGGTGCTTGAACCAAAAAATGGGGAAAAGGGAGTTTGGTGATTGCGGGTGGAATTCATTGTGATTTATTTTAGGGTTTGTTGGAGCTACTGGTAGTCAGGCGGTGGTCTAGTAGTGGTGATTTATCGGAGAAGAAGAGGTGAATTCTTGAAAAGTTGTATTACAGTTGTATTAAAAGTGTAAACGATAGTAGTAATATAATAATTTGTCACGATCCAAGCTAGGGCCTAGGTGTGACACGGTAATTAGAATCTCGAAGGACCCCAACCAAGCTTCTTAATATATCATACATGAGCATACATAAGATAAATAAAATAATAAGACTAAATCAAAGGAGCGGAAACAGAATCTTAACATGAATGGTCTCAATAAGAGAGAATTAAATCTAAACACAAATGGAAAGACAATATAGACTCCATGAATATCTAACAAGCCTCTATTAGTCTAGATGGGGCATAGGCAAACTCCTAGCTCACCCAAAATATAAAAGTAAAAAACATAAGGAACAATGAAAAGATCAGTGTTCTATTCTCAAAACATGAGGACTCACCAACAATAAAAATAGTACTAAATCTCTAGCCACGAGTAGGGGGTGTGTGAACTATTTATTTTTCTTACTAATAATTATTATTCTTATAATATATACTATTAGTAGTTTTGTAAAAAAAAAATTACAGAAAAAGGTGAAGGCAAAAAGATGAGTCTGACTAGAGTAGCACACATGATCAATGCTCACCTACCAATAAAAATAGTCTGTGAGTCAGCACAAATCTCTTTAAGCAACAAACTTTTTTACTGTATGAGATGCTAGGAATAACAATACGAATAATAGTAGAAGAATTTTCAAAAATAGCTAAGACAAAAATAATAATCAGGCTTTTTTAGTGACAGTTTACTTAATTATAATTTGTAACTACATGTTATAAAGAAGAGAGAGCTAAGCAAGATTGAGAGAGGGAGGAGAGATGTGAGATCTGAGAAAGAGAGGAGAGAGATACAATTGATTTTTATATCTGATAGACAATTGTATTGCTAATACAATTAATACTATTATTTTGTATCAAAACTAGCTACTAAAAGAGGAGAGAGGAGAGAGGCAAATGAAGTTGGGAGAGGGAGGAGAGAGGAGAGATGCAAGCAAGATTTGGGGGAAAGAGGAGAGAGATACAATTGATTTGTACATCTAACTTTAACTATATCATGAATACAATTGATACAATTGAAGTGTATCAATGAATACAATTGTATCAAAGATTATTGTATTCAATTCGTAGATGCAAATCTATTTTATCAAGTATATTAACGAATATAAATTATATCCAAAATACAATTGGTATCGACGAATATAATTGTATCAACAAATACAATTATATCATTGTTGTAATTCGTAATAAATTTTGTATTCATCTATTGCCTCGTGTATTATATTTATGTGGTATCATATGTATTTGTGTTACTATTTGTATTTATTTCATTGACTATTACCATTTGTATTTATATCATTGAGAATTACTATTTGTATTACAAAGAGAGAGAGAGGGAGAGAAGCGACAAAGAGAGAGGGCGATGAGAGAGGAGAGAGGTAAGGAAGAGGGAGAGAGGGATTAACATAGCTATATTTATAAAGTAGTAGATGTGAATGATAATTATTCAAACTATAGTGGTGTATAGTAAATATATACCATATGTTTGCCTTACTACGTAATTTTTTCATAATTTGATAGAAGAAAATCTTCTTAAAATATTGATCGACTTAGGTGCAAATACCATTAGATATATTTTGGCAATATTTTAAAATAAATATTAATATTGTGATATAAATTTAATGATAAAATTATCATATTGTTAGCCTCTTGGTAGATGATTTTCAATTTTCTGGCATCATAAATTTTAGGTTGTCATCTTTTGCTTTATCATAATATTTTTTTATTATTGTGAATTTGTTACAAGTAGTTATGTTATATTATTAAGCTCATATATAATGTAATTTTTTTTCCTTACTTTATTGTTTAGAGTGTGTTTTCGTATATCAATAACATAATTTGACTATTGATGTGAATGGCGAAATTTTCCTACTTACTTGTTAGTATGATGATGGGCTATCATGTTGTTGTTTGAGTTTACTTTTTATCTTGACAATTTTACTTTATTTTTAAAAGCTTTTTACTAAATAATATAATATACATGCAATAATTTATATATATTTATTATTAATTAACGCGATACACGCATGCAAAGAACATACAACAACAACATATTACAACAACAACAACAACAACAACATATTACAACAACAACAACATATTACAACAACAACAACAACAACATATTACAACAACAACAACATCATCATATTCAATGTGATCCTATAAGTGGGGCATGAGGATGGTGGGGTTCTCACTCTAAGCCAGTACTAGTAATTTGAAAAAATGATAGACATTTAGCGCATTCACTTGTTTTTTCTTTCTGATAGGCCAACTCAAAGAGGAAAATGCAAGGGGCGTTAGCAGTCTTTTTTGACTCGCCTGCTACTAGAAAGAGAGAGTCGCTGTCATTCTTTGCTTCGTTCGAGAATCAACTGCACATGAATAGGCTCTTCCTTAGGCCTTCAAGAGGAAGCGACTTTTTTCCAAAATTCCGGAGAAAATGAAATGAAATTCTTTTCGTAAGGCAAGAAAGTCGCCTAAGGAAAGTAGAAGTCTATGCACACTAACCGAATTTTTGGGAAAGGATGGTGGTGCAAATTGGCCTTTTCCCTTCTCCTTTCTAAAGCAAAAAAGAATGTCATCATTCTGATCGTGACTTGAAAAAAGAAAGAAGAGAAGGAACTTGGAGTTGGCGCCCACATAACGGATTGCTTGCTTACCAAGCCATCCTGGCTTTTCGCTCCTCTCCAACCAGTGTATGTATATCTTATGCCTACCTTTGTAGGGGTAGAAAAATTATTTTTTGTAGATCCTCAGCTCAAAATAAACGTTTTCAGATAGATTTAAAAAATACAAAGGTAAAGAAGCTAGGATGAAAATATCGAAGGAAAAATATATTGACAATAAAAATAGTAAAAAAACTAAGGTAAAAAAAACAACAATAATACTAAATTTAGAAAATAAGATAATGATAGAATAATTACAATAATATAATGGTGAGGAAAAGAGAGAGTAAATAAGGTGCTGTGATCTGAGACTATACTCTCACATAAGGAAAGAAATCGTGCAACTACCTACTAATCTTCTACTTTAATCCTTAACCTCCGTGGTTCCATATTTAGGGTCATGTCTTCATTGAGTTGAAGGTGTGTCGTCATATTTAGTCACTTCTCCCAATTCTTCATTGGTCTACTTTTGCCTCTCCTTAGGGTGTAGGCTCATCACTATCAACCTTTCACATTTGCTCTTCTCCTCTTTACATGTTTAAAATATCTCATGCTCACTTACCACATTTTGTCCACCATAAAAATCACTGCCACATTGCCCATATATTCTCATTCTTAATCTTATCTCTCATAATATGTCCACACACCCATCTAAACATTTTTATTTTCGCTAATTTTATCTTTTAAATATGACATTTATTGACTGATCAACACTATGCTTCATACAACATTAATTAATTTAATAACAATCATTTTATAAAATTTACCTGAGTTTAAATCAAACATTCTGGATCCACTCCAACCCTTTACAATTTCCATGAATGAAGGAGACGAGGAAAAAAAAACAAGAAAATATTAAAACAACACAATTCCAACCCAAAATAATCACAAAAATATGGAAAAAGGGGAAAAAAAAAATACAAGCAAGTTGTTGTAAAAGGAAACACACATTTCTTCTTTTAAGAGGGGTTGTGGTGGAAAGCAGGCATAAAACAGACAATAAAAATATACCAATCACTAACCAATGTCCCCACATGAACCCCCATTATTTTCCTTCCAAATTACTCCTATAAAGCAACCAATAAAATATAAAAAAGTAGCAAGGAAATTAAATAGAATTTGAAAAAAGAAATTTAAGGTATCGTTTGACCCAAAGTTTTCAAATATTCTTGGCAAGTTATTTTTTAGAGAAATTTTGGTGAAGTTTTATCATGGGTTTAGTCACAAATTTTCCCAAGTTTTGGTGAAATTTTAAAAAATATTATTTAGTACATGTAGATTTTAAAAATTATTTAAAATATCCATAAGTTTGTGTAATCATTTTATAATGAACATGTTTCGTTAGAAAAAATCTTATAACATAACTGATAACAATCAACAACAACAAAATAACAATATGAGCAAGAACAATATATTAATTAAATTAAAAACAAATTATTCTTTTTTTCTCAATCTTGTCACTCAAACTATTATTTTCCATAAGAGGTAATAACAAACTATTCTTTTATAAAATCTTTTCACATTCTACGAACAATATCTTCCTGGCAAACTTTCATTTCTAGATCAGATGACTGAGAAGATGAAACAATATTGTCACTCTAAGTTGATTATTCATCATTTTCATTAACGATCATATCATCACTTTTATATTCAGTGAATATTCCATCACTTCTTTAATTTTCAGGCAAAAAATTATGTAATACAACACAAGCAATTACTATTTTCACCTGCATGTCTAAGTCATAGTTATTCATGAATTGTCGCAGTATTTTGAATCTACTTTTCCATACACACAATATTTTTTCAATTACATTACGCAAAGATAGTTAAACAACTTTTTACCATTCTTAGGCTCCCTTTCACTTCTTCTGTAGTCTTACAAATGATATCACACTCCTTTAATAGAAATATGGTTGTTGTCTCATGGAGAGAAATTTCATTAAAGAGGGTCGATGAATATTTTTATAGATAAGTTTTATTTAAGAGGGATTAATGATATTGGTTGATCACATTAATGGAGTAAGTTGATAGATAAATATTTAGTTGAAAAATTAATAAATTATTGGTGTTTTTATAAAATATAAAAGTTTGAGATTAATTTTAAATTTTTAAAACTTTCCAAATTTCCAAATTCTATTTTTTTTTTAGAATTTGAAAATTTGGGAATTTTGCCAAATATATTTATCAAGTAATGACAAATTATATGAATAAACACAAATTCCCAAATATATTTTAATTTTTTTTCAAAAACTACTTGAGGCGAAACGCCCAACTTATGAATAGTGATAATGTAAAAGATTTTGCATGTCATTAGTGTTGTTTTTCTACAACTAAGATCATTTATCGAAAATAGTTGCGGAACTAAACGTTGACATGACAAATTAAGCAATTTAATTTTAAAATAATAAAATACTCGAATATTATATCAAAATATGGAATACTTTATCGAAATTGATAATTACACACACACATATATATATATATATATATATATATATATATATATATATATATATATATATATCTTTTTAATTTTTGCAGTATTTTCTAAGTTCTTTCCACCTAACTGGTTTAACATAATATATATATATATATATATATATATATATATATATATGTTTTTAATTTTTGCAGTATTTTCTAAGTTCTTTCCACCTAACTGGTTTAACATAACCACTTTTTTCTCTTTTAAAATCAAGAATTGTTTTCTTCCAAGTATTACTTGATCCACGAATGTGTTTGTTGGCAAATGCAACAGCTATTTGGAAACTGTCCCTGAAATAAACTTTTGGTGTAAAATTTTAAAGACAGACTATGCTTAATTTTAGCTAATGTTATTTAGATTTTAAAATTTTGATTATTTTATCGTATTAAAATATCATTTTTTTTGTAATTGATAGACAAAGAAAATTACTTTTTTTAAAAAAAATATTTCTACATGTATAGAATATTAATTTAATATAATTAAAGCACTTGTTGAAGAGTCAAAGTCATAATTTTTTATTTTAATATGAATATACTATCTCGATCAAATTATAATTACTAATTTACCATACATAAAATATAAAAACCAAACTCAAAAATATCAAATCATACCAAATTACTTCGGTATGTATGATAATAATATATTAGCATTTTCAAAAATAGAAAACCAAAATGTGCACTGAAATTTCAAATACCGTATCATATTACTTTATCTCACATGACATGTTTAAAGCCACAATATCAAATAACTAAAAATAAAAAAAGAATTTTATTATTATTTAATTTCTGTATTATTATCCTTGTATTATAATTTTATGTATGTATAAGTTATTTGGAAATGATATATTGAAGAAAATAAAAAAGCACATATAGAGAGACATTATCCCCAAACTCCCATGGTATCCTTGTTTCTTCTCTACCCATGTCTCTCTCTGTAAACACACAAAAACTCTGTTTTTCTCTATAATCTTCTTGTTGTTGCTTTTTCCTCTCACAAGTGTTTGGTTAATGTTGAATATGGGTTCATCCAAGTCAGATCTGAGGTCAACGATCTACCCAGAACCTGTTGACCACTTCGACCATCTACCTGATCCACTTCTTCTCTTGATTTTCAACAAGATCGGTGATGTTAAAACTCTAGGAAGGTGTTGTGGAGTTTGTACAAGGTTCCATTCACTTGTTCCTCAAGTTGATAACGTTGTTGTTCGTGTTGATTGTGTTATCTCTGATGATGATAGTGATTCATCATCTTCTTCTTCATCATCATCTTCTGGTGGATCTTCTGATAAGTCAAGACACCCGATTTCTTCACTTTTTCGACTTGTATTCCTTGGTCTTGTTAAACCCTTTCAATCTCTTACTCAGTTGATCTCGATTTCTTCGAGGCGATGTACTGCTTCATCGTCTCTTGTTGAGGATGATTTTGAGCAAAATTCTGTTACCCATCACTCCCCTACACAGGTTTTGAAGAATTTTGATGAAATTAAGTTGCTTAGGATTGAGTTGCCTAGTGGCGAATTGGGTATTGATGAAGGTGCTTTACTGAAGTGGAGAGCTGATTTTGGTTCTACTCTTGATAATTGTGTGATTCTTGGGGCGTCGTCGGTGATTCAACCGATTGGTAACAGAACTGATTTAGTCGAGGAACAGTGTGGAAATGGAAGTAACAGTTTGGGTGATGGTAATGGAGAAACGGATAATGGGAGCATACCTGAGTCGTTTTACACTAATGGGGGTTTGAAGTTGCGTGTTGTGTGGACGATTAGTTCTTTAATAGCAGCTTCTGCAAGGCATTATCTACTGCAACCGATTATAGCGGAGCATAAGAAGCTTGAGAGTTTGGTTTTGACGGATGTTGATGAGCAAGGAGTATTGTGTATGAACAGGGTGCAGCTGGAGGAGTTGAGAGTGAAGCCTCTTTCAGCTTCATCGGCCTCGAAAAGGACCATGGTGCCAGCACTGAACATGAGGTTGTGGTACGCCCCGCATTTAGAGTTACCTGATGGGACAGTGCTCAAAGGGGCAACATTGGTAGCAATTAGGCCTAGTGAGCAACCTAAGAAAGAGGTGGTTGGGCCAAATGGGAATTGGGTGGCAGCAGCATTTGAGGAGCCTTATGGGACGGCTGCAAGGATGTTGGTTAAGAGGAGGACTTATTGTTTGGAGATGAACTCGTTCTGAACAAACTTGAAGTGGTTGGGGAATTTCTTGGATTGATGACTGAGGTAATTTCTTATCCTATATATCTGGTTTTGGGTAAAATTTGTACTAGAAGTTTGTCCTGATTACAATTTTATGTGTCATTATGACTATGAGCTCTTGATCTTCTGGTCCCTGTCTATGGACCATTCAGAGATATAGGTTATCTGAGTTTATTTGATCTCTCTCTACACACACATACATTGATAGATACTGTTTGTTTCAGTGGTTTTGCGCAAAAGTTTCTCTTATTTTGTTGTCATCTTACGTTTGATTTAATCATCTGATCTAAGTGTGTTACTGAATTCTCTGGCATACCTTTTTTGTAGAATCTAGGAATTAAAAGTCGTCATTATGATGTTTACCAATATGCAAATCCTAGGGAGTTTCTTGATTTATTTTTGAAAATATACTGGTATTAATCTGAGATGAGTTGGGTGGAGAGGAGCAGGCCCTTTATCACAGAGTTTCGAACCGTGGATCCTTGGCCCTCAGGAATTTTTAATAGATCTGAGATGAGTTTTTCTTGGTGATTCTTGGTCAATTCTGAAGACATATTGTTAATGTGGGTTATTTATCAGAAAGCTGGTCATTTTCCACAAAATGTGTATCATTGTCTTCAGTTCTTTTATTTCTAGATCCTTAAATGAGAAGGCTGGGTGTAGGCACATTTCCCAATTTCTAGTGCGGAACTTGCATTTTAAGCTTATTCGTAACATGCTTTCTTTTTATTGGGGTGCATTTGTATACATAATCGTACCAGTCTTTATATCCTCTTGACATCACATAAATATGCTGAGGAGCTAGCATGTAAAATTTATCTCTTTTTTCTTGATAAAAGACTCTATGTATTGATTCATTACTAAAAGAATTACTGGAAATGTCTATAATCATTTTCCTATGTTGCAACCTGCTAGTGCATGATGATTTTTATTTGATATTGTACATTGGTTGCAAGATTATCACTACCATAAGTTGGAACAAAGTTTGTGTCACAAATGTGTTAAGTGTTAGCTAAGTTTTGATTGGCTGGCTTTCCGTTTTCATTAAGCTTTTATTTGGGAGTTTTCTATGTTGCAACCTGCTAGTGCATGATGATTTTTATTTGATATTGTACATTGGTTGCAAGATTATTCACTACCATAAGTTGGAACAAAGTTTGTGTCACAAATGTGTTAAGTGTTAGCTAAGTTTTGATTGGCTGGCTTTCCGTTTTCATTAAGCTTTTATTTGCGGAGTTTTCTATGTTGCAACCTGCGTGCATGATGATTTTTATTTGATATTGTACATTGGTTGCAAGATTATTCACTACCATAAGTTGGAACAAAGTTTGTGTCACAAATGTGTTAGTGTTAGCTAAGTTTTGATTGGCTGGCTTTCCGTTTTCATTAAGCTTTAATTTGGGAGTATTGACTACACCCTAATTCTGAGCTTCATGTTACTCTTTCCAAGAGAGAGAGGTATAAAGCAGCTGCTTCTTTTGGCTTCCTCTGCTTTCTTTACGTGTTTTGTATCAGAATTAATATGAAGCATATATCCAGAGTTGTCAGTATATATGCATCTATATTATACAATTTTATTATCATTTTCAGGGATAACTAAGAACGGTGGAACTCATGCTGAAAAGCAGCGGAAAAGAGAATTTTGTTGAGCTAGCTTACCCTGAGTTGTTTGATCAAACCAGTCTTGCTTCTAGAGATGAAATGCAAGTTGCTGGCTAAGTATGAACTTTAAATCAGCCCGTGTTATGCACGTTGATGGGCATCATGCTTTTGTTTTAGTTTGGGGCATATACTTCTAAGAATGCACGAAGTGCTTCTGGTTTGTTTAACAGGAGTTAAGTGCCTTAGACTTTATAGCAATACACATTTGATAGTCCTCTTTCTGTAAATATTGTAGTAATGGATATCACATGCCATGTCAGGTACCTTTTATTGAGCAATGAAATGTACTTTTTGCTACATTTGTGGTAGGTTATTCACTTATTGCAACCGGTGTTGTGTGAAATGGTACACTATACTTTTCATAAATTTTATATTTTTATCTGGTAAAGCTATTACTTACATTTGTGAGTCTGTCAAGTAGTGTAATTGGCAGTATGATTGTATCACACTCGCCATTTGAGGCAGAAGAAGGGTTAATTCTGCCGCGACTTTATGGGAATATATTAATGATATATTGTGCATGTGCAATTTTGTTAAATGAATTGCCCACATCAAACTTATGATACTAATCTATGTATCTTGCATTGCCACTCCTTTGTGTTATGGTCCGGTCCGGTCCGTCCTCTTCTAGACAGTGAGCATCCAGACTGCCCCTTCTTTAACTTACATTTAGACTGGTTGGCGTCACATCTGTGACTAGTTAGACATCCTTCCTTTAGTAGTTAGATTTAAACAGGTCGAAAATAAAGACTGATTGGCAGAAAACAGACCTGGTTCTGATTCCCCACTTCCCACTTTGCCAAATCTGAGAAAAAGACAGCCAATTGGCACTAGTCATTACTTCTTTGAACTAACACCCCATGATGAATTGAACCAACCAGTCACTTTCTAGTTACCAATGATGCTCTTGGCAAAGGGACATGATTGAAACCCATACCAAACTAGTTGGAATGTATTGACAAATCACGTTCAAAGTTAGATGACATGTTTGTTAGTTCTTAACATGTCACTAAAAGCAGTTACATTGCTGAACATTTTGAAATTGCATTGTCCGTCACTATTTATCCTCAAGAAAAATCCAGTTTGGATCAAGAAAGTTAAATAAAAGTAACGATCATTTCCTTTGATTTCCTGCCCCCAACCCAAAACTGTTCTTGTCAGACCAAAAAGAAAGTCAACATTTTGTCCCTCAAGGAAATCCAAAAAAGAAAAACAACACTTGATAGAGTAGAAAGGGCTGCCCACTGAGCCAAATTCAAATTAGTGTGGCATAAAAAAATCTGTAGAAATAATCAATCAACCAATCTTCACATCAGCATATAGTTGAGTAAAAATTAGGATAGAAAATGTACGTAAAAGCTATTAGCAGCACAAGTTTAATCAGAAGATTACATTGATATAGATTATGCAAATTAAAGTTTCATCTTCCTCCTATATTACCTTTGTCCATCATGAGCGGTAGCAACAACACAAACCAGTGTACATTTGCCATCCTTACGCTCCGTTCTTCATAGACCACAGAACACACCACCTTGCATCCAAGTTGTTCATCTGATTCTCCATAGTTTAGACAACCAAATTCAATGCATGTAAGTAGCCTTAGAATTTCAAGAAAGATTTGGTTGCACGAGAGTTGTGGCACCTCAAAAATGCATAAGGCGGAGTGATGAAATGAAATAAATGAATAGAAACTTCACAGTTCACAAACCTGTAAGCTTGAGACTCTTCTGCTTTCATTTCCAACCATTGAACATTTCCAGTGTTAGCTGGAATTAATGACCCACATATATGTAGTATATCTTCATCAAAACTACAAATAAAAAGCATGATATCAAGTCTAATTCTTCCTTTAAAGTTGACCAAAAAAATAGAATGCAGAGCTGAAAGGAGAAGCAAAAGAGCACTAAATTCAGTAGTAGAAACACTGTTAGGACTTAGGATTACTATCTAACCACAGCAATAATTAAGGAACATGCAAATTCAGGAAATCATTTATGCAGACAACCCAACAATTTAGGGCTACTATAGCCCATTGAAGACCCATATCTATTTATATACTAATATTACTAGTCTCTGGCAACGTGTGTTGTACATTTATCTCAAAATATTTAATAGTATAACTTTTGTGTTGCAATGATAAATTTTAAATGATATAAATATTATTGGACTTTCTATGAAATAAAAATCAAAACATACAAAAAATTCTCATAAATTGAGATTAGAAAATCTTGCAAATTTGATACAACATTAGTGATATATATAATACGTTAATTTAAAGATAAATACATACTCAAACATATATAAATATGCAAATAATAAAAATATTATCTCGTAATGCCGCCAAAAGTCACCGGACCTTGCTTCGACTAAAACACATGAATATTAGAATTTTTTTTTTTTTAAAAAAGGAGATTATTGTATAAGTATTGCTGAACACAAAAAGAAAATACAACATCGTTTATGAAAAGTAATAGTATAACAACCGAGATCTAGAAATATGGAAGCAAACGCTACTAATTGTTATGCTTCATTAAGTACCTAAACTAAAGATGATGAAGAAGAAGACTGAAGAAATTATGAACATTTTAACTCTATGAAATAATAAAAAAGACTTATTTATAATGATATGTTAAGAGTAACAGAAAAGATTCAATTTATTACGAGATGTTATGAGTAGTAGAAAAGACTCAATTTATTACGAGATGTTATGAGTAGTAGAAAAGACTCAATTTATTACGAAATGTTAGGAATTGTAGGAAAGACCCAATTTATTATGAAATATTTTTATTTTTTTAACCAAACAATTTATAGAAGTTTTACTATTTAATAGTTAATTAATTAGATGCTTTACATTTTGATTTATTGTAAGATAAAATGATAATCCAACTTTGCAATTTAAAGATTCTCACCTTTAAGTATAGTATGATATGATGATGATTTTTTTCTCAATTGTTGATGTGCTAAATAAGAAAAAAACCAAACGTCACCTTTAAATTACACCTCTTTAACTGTTACACTGGTTTAAAGTTATTAATTATATGACTCTACCTTGATTCATCAAGTCATATTCATGCACCATATTCTTAAATCTCACAATCGCTTTCTCTACAACAACTATAATAATATACTCAAGGTAAGATCTGACGAAGGTAGAGTACACGTAAACCTTAACCCTATCTTTGGAGTTGGAGAGGCTGTTTCTGAAAGACCCTTGGCTCAAGGAAAAGCAATTCAAAAAAATGACGGAAGTAAAAAAGTCATGAAAAAATAGTATAGAAAGCATGACAAAATAATCTGAAAAAGTAGTAACTACAGCAAATAATATAATAATCTAAGTACGAGAATTAACAGATAGTAACAAAAACCGAAAAACAAGAAACTATAGGAGTAGTTGTAAGAACCCAAAAGTTGGAAGGCCAAACAAGAAAAAATGATGCAGGGTAAAAGCTGCAGAAAACTGCTGGTGCAGATTCCTACGAGCAAACCTACGGACCGTAGAAAGTTCTACGGGCTGTAGGAAGGCAGTCATAGGGAGCCTAACACTTGGGAAAAAAATTCAAGTTCTAAGATGATTGAAGTTTACGACCCGTAGAGGTTTTGACGAGCCATAGAAAAGGCTTGTAGAAAGGGGTCCCGAGGAATGAAATTTCTCTAAGTGTCTGGTCACTCTACAAGGAGGACTTATGGATCGTAGAAATTTCCAAGATCCATAGGATCAACCTATAGGAAGTGGTCAGAGACTCAGAGTTTTTGGTGTTTGAAAAGGTTGCTAGGACGAGGGGTATTTACGATCCGTAGGAAGTTCGATAGACCGTAAATTCGACTCGTAGGATGGGTCCTGAATTTTTGGGATTTGCTAAGTATGGATTTGTTCTACGAGCCATCATTACGACCCGTAGAATAGTCGACGAACCATCAGACCCATTTGTAGGTTCATCATGCAATTTTCAGTAGCTTGTAGGTCGTTTCGACCAGATTTAATGAAGGACATTTTGGTCTTTTTCTATTATTTTAGATATGCACCTGGACATTTTTGGGGTACTATACTAAGACTATAACTACCTAGAACCTTCAAATTCCCAACATCCCCTCTTATTTTCTCAAATCACTCCAAGACATTAAGAATTCTCTCCCAAAGGACTCTTCTTCTTCATCAAGCTAAGGTTCTAAGGTTCAAAGATTTTCTTCATAATTTCAAATTTCATCAAGGTATGTAGGAATTCATCCATGAACCCTTTCCATCCATGGAGTCCCAAAGTTCTCCTTTCTTTTCTATCAATTTTAAATTCTCCAAATTCTAGGGTTTTGATCAAATTGCATATGGGTCAATTCAATTATGATCTATTTCAATTACAATGGTTCATTCATGCATAATTTCAATTGAATTGCATGTTTTCAACGTATTTTTCAATGACATATGCATTATGCCATGAATTTCATGTTTCAAGATATGAATTTATGATCAAGGAATTATGAATGATTTATGAAAGTTCTATATGATGATTCAAGTATAAAACCATGAATCGTGAAAGGTTTTCTCACAATATGCAAGTTATGATAATTTGGACGCTTAGAAAGGTAAGTATCCACAAGTTCAAGTTATGATCATGGTTTTCAAGGTGTTATTCTTATGTTATATTTTCATGATAATTGGATTGGTTGATTTGCCTTTTCTAATGACTATGTTTTATATATTCCGTTGGGATTAACTTAGCATCGAACAAACTTTATGATGGGGATCCACAAGGAAACCTAGTAGCAGTCATTAGTTTTAAAACTACGTGCCACCGTAGGTTTGCCTTTATGGCTTAGTTAATGGATCCACATATAGCTCATGTTTATGTTTATAATACGGAGTCTAACTTGAAAAGTAGCCTCTGTCTTCTCAGAGTGGGAGTTACATTGGGTTTCATGTTATAACTCATATGGTCTTACATGTCGGTTAAGGTTAATATCCCACATATATATATATATATATATATATATATATATATATATATATATATATATATATATTACGTTCAATAAGCTTTTGTGATGTTTTACGATGCATTGACCACATGTTTATGATCTTCAAATGCTTTCAAGTTCTTTCTCATAGTTACAAGTTATCGGTCATGCATCCCAATATCATATTGAATATGTCCTATTCTCATTGTTCAAGCATGCTTCTCATATACTTAGGGGTCGTTTGGTAGAGTGTGTTAGCAAAAATAATGCACGCATTAATTAGGTATATTAATAATACCTTATTTGGTAAAAAATTTCATGGCATGTATAAATAATGCTTGCATTAGTTATACACTCTATTGTGTATTAAGGCTTGCATTACTTATACCATGGATTTCTAGGTATTAGTAATGCAAGGGAATTTAATGCTTGCATTATTATGGTTAAAGACTCAATTATCCCTCAAAATTCCTTTTACATCTTTTCATCATAATTGTTGAGGATATTTTTGTAAATAAATTTTTTTATGCAATGCATGTTATTTTTTAATACACTAATACGATGTATGATATGATCATCAATCTCCTCATTTTCTTAGATAATAGATTCATGATACTTGAAAGTTCCTCTTTTGGATGACCTAGGTATCAAGTCCCACTATCACGCCAGCCTCGTGTGTTATGTCTCGCACTCTGAGTATTCTATCTTAGTCTTGTTCAACCTGAATCCTTTAGACTCCAAGATTCATTTTCAAACCTCCAATTTATCATTAACTCTATCATAAGTTTCATCAATCAGAACTATATTATCTCCAAATATCATACATCATGACACCTTACCTTGGATCTGTCGCATTAATTCATCCATTGCCAAGAAAAATAAAAATGAGCTAAGAGTTAATCCCTGGTGCAACCCCATCATAATGGAGAAGTCCTTGAGTCTCCTCTTATTATCCTTATCCTAATCTTGGCTCCATCACACATGTTGATGTGTCGCAAATTTACGACACATTCAATGCTTAAAACGTTAAATTAGCATGGGTTCCAAGCATATTTTTGTAAATATGATGTGCGTTGTGTTAATTTTGTAGGAAAATTAAGTCACGCGCACGGTCAGGCTGAATTATGGAGTTTTTTCTATGGTTCACTGCAATTGATTGTCCACGAGTGCCACCATGGGCCGTGAAGACTTATACAGCCCGTGGACTTGGCCGTTAAAATGTTGCTGAAGAATATGTGTAGAAAATTTCCTAAGTAAATTCCACAAGACCCTTCATGGGCCGTGGAAGTCACCACAGGTCATGGACCCTGCCGTGAAAGATAGGATAGCATAATACGTAAGCCGACAGGGTTATTCAGCTGAGGACTATGCAAGGTTATACATCAAACAGATAGTAAGACTTTATGGAATTCCTACATCTATTATCTCAGACAGAGGTGCTCAATTTACAGCTGGCTTCTAGAGGTCATTCCAAAAGGGATTGGAAACACAAGTAAATCTTAGTACATCATTTCACCCTCAGACTGATGGACAGGCTGAACGTACTATTCAGACGCTAGAAGATATGTTACGGGCCTATATTATTGACTTCAAAGGTATCTGGGATGATATTTCCCACTTATTGAATTTTCTTATAATAATAGCTACCATTCTAGTATTCAGATGGCACCGTACGAGTCTTTGTATGGCCAGAAGTGTAGTTTACCTATTGGTTGATTTGATATTGGTGATACTAAACGAATAGACCCAGATATGATTCAGCAAGTAGTGGATAAAGTGAAATTCATTTAGGAGAGATTACAGCCCAGAGTCGACAGAAATCATATGCAGATAATCGACGTCGAGCCTTGGAGTTTCAGGTTAATGATTGGGTATTATTGAAGGTGTCGTCCATGAAGGGGGTAATGAGATTCGGCAAGAAAAGAAAGCTTAGCCCGAGATACATTGGCCCGTATCGGATTATTCGTAGAATAGAAAAGGTTGCCTATGAGTTAGACCTACCATCTGATTTGGAAGCAGTACATCCGGTTTTTCACGTGTCAATGCTTCACAAATGTATAGGCGACCCTTCCAGAATATTTACCGTAGATGATGTCCAGGTAACAAAAGAGTTATCCTACTAGGATCAACCTATCGCCATCCTAGATCGACAAATTAAGAGGTTGCGAACTAAGGACGTGGCTTCCGTCAAAGTATTGTGGAGAAATAATAATTGAGAAGAGATGACCTGAGAATTCAAAGAGGAGATGAAGAACAAGTACCCTTACTTGTTCCCTACACCTACAAGTAACTTAAAACTCCTCACTTGATTATATTGGTTGCCATAGAAAACTATATGTTATGACGATAAGGGAAAATTCCCTAAAATTTTTATAGAGCTTTGTGAGACCAACTCAACATTCGAGGACGAATGTTCCAAAGGGGGGAAGGATTTTATATCCCGTATTTTCATACATCGAGTCATTCGGAAGAGAATCGACTCAAGTTAAAAATGAGATTATTTTCGGACACGAAGTAGAAATCTTTAATTTCCAATACTAATTAGAAAATATTTTGGAGATTTGGAGTTCATTTAATTGGGATTCGATGACTCAAATAAGAGTTAGTGATTGACTAAATTAATTAGCCTAAGTACTTGCATGGTCCCCATCCAAATTTGTTAATTAATAAGTTGGATAGATTCTAGTGAATTAATAAAATAGTTAGAAGACATGTAGATTATTCCACATGAAAGTCTAGGGGCTACCTATAGAAATCATTTAAAGATTAAGTCTTAAAGGAAAATGTTGAAAATTATTTCATTCTTCTTCTTGACCAAATTAACTTAGAGAGAAAATGAGGGTTGTAGAGAAAGAGGGTCTCGGCTAAGGCTTAGATTTGAGGAAGAAATTAAAGGGTGAAGTGTGGTTATTTCTCATGTGGATGGCAGCAATGTTGGAGTATTTAGGACTGCAAAAACTTTGATGAAGCAAGACCTCAAGTCCAAGAAAATTGTGCCCTTTTAGCCTAAGATAAGATTTCATCTCTTTTTCTCTCATTTTCCTCATCTTGAAGGTGATTTAAACTTGTGTGAGTTGATAAATGAGTGATGAATGTATGAAATCATGGGTGTTGATGTTGAGGCATGATGGGAGACGTTGGGGGTTGTTTGGGGTGAAAATGATGAATTAATTTTATTTAGTATTTGGTTGTTGTTATCATGGTTTATGTGAGGAGGATGAAGGAATTAAATGGTTAAGGTTGAGGTTGAATTTGTTGTAGAACTTGTGGTGATATTAACATGGATTTCTTGCATATTAATGAATGATGTTGTGGTTGTGTGTGGCTGCTATTATAGGTCACTAAAATTTGATGAAAAGTAGTATGAAATAAGGTGTAAAAATTATAGGTGGTTTGCTTGGCTTGTTGTAGGTGTTCATAAGGTTTTTGAGCATCTTTATGTTGTCAGTTAGGGGTTGTTTTGATAGGTTGTTGTTGTTGTTGTTGAGATTGGAAGATTAATGATAATTAAGGTTATGTGTTGCATTAAATATTGGTTGGGCTGTTTTAGGATTGTTTCGATAAAATGTTAAGACTATGGATCATTAAGGATAATTGGAGGATGTAGTAGTTGTATATGGATTGGAATTATTGTTGAATGTTATGAATGTGGAATGCCTTAACTTACCAATAATGTTATAATTAATATATTCACTTGTATTAAATGGAATTGGAAGCAAGAAAACCCCATGATTAATGTATGTATTAAAATGGATAGAATTGAAGGTTCTTGAATTAGATTGGGTTGATTGTTGTTGTTGCTATCATAGTTATAAATTAAGTGTACTTATGATTATGCATTGTGTGGCTGATTTTTAGACTATTATAAATCATTTCAATAAGGTATGATGGTTGCAACCTATTAGAAGTAATTTGATAGCATCGTAGTCGTCATGTTGATAATCAACGGAAGTCAAATGTTATGTGGGTTGTTTGGAGTATTTTTGAATATCGTCTTGGCTTGTCTTGACATGGCATTTGAATGTGTGATTGTTGATGTTGCTTTATGATTGTATGGATGATTTGGAAGTGGGAAAAGTGAGCGAAATAGTGGAGGTGCTGTCCAAATTTTTAGAAATAACCTACTAACGCTAGAGTACATTTTATGCCTTTCCATAGCTTAATCGTAGTGATTAACATTTTAATATAGGTTGTGACAATATTGAGTAGCATATACATAGTGAGTGCAAGTAAAAACTAAAGGTATTTAAATCTAACCTTTCTTTCTTTTGGCATGATCCATATGAAATAAATGGACGACGAATGTATAAATTCCAAAGAAACTCTTATTCTTAGGTATACTAGGATGGCTAATATTCTTAATTTTCAGAATGTAGATCGTTATACTTTGACTTATATGTATGGTTCCAGTCATTCTAGTTGGTAAAATTCATATTTTAATACAATTCATGCTTCGGTATAATTCATATTTGGAATGATTTATAATGGCAATCGAAGGTTACCTGAAACAACTATTGTCTTGATTTTCAAATGATGGTTCAGTTTAATTATTCTATTGAGTCTCAATTGATGATTGAAATGCATATGGTTACTCACTAATCTACTCGTGCATGCCTTAATGTATCTTTCACCGTGTCCTGGGTCGGGTATGTATTCTTGCACAGTTTCACTGCATTGCTCACTGAGTCCCTCACTAGAGGGTCGGGTACGGTATATAAATATATAATGATATGATATGAGGACATGATGATATGATGATGGAACCGAGCCCATGATGGGCTGAATATGATATATATGTATATAACAGATTCATCGAGTCCATAAAGGGCTGGATATGATATATAATATAAGCATGCATGACTTTATTTCATAAGACACAGGTACAGTGACTTCTTGAGTATCATAGTTGTCTCCTGAAACCTCTACTTTAGATATGATTTTTCTTACTATATTTTATGCTTATATACTCAGTACATATGTCATACTGACCCTTTTTTTTTCGAAGGGGAGACTGCGTTTCATGACCGCAGGTACAGATACTCATTTTGGAGATCTACCAGCTCAGGATTCCACTCAGCAGTTTTGAAGTGCTCCATTGTCTCAGAGCCTGTGCTATTGGTACCAATCCTTATAATGTATATATTTGTGTATTCAGGGGTACGGCAGGGCCCTGTCCCGTCATATGCTATTGTTAATTCTCTTAGAGGTCTATAGACACATTTGTGGGTTGTAGACACATTTGTGGATTGTATATAGTGACAACCTTATCGGTTTATGTATTATGTTATCTTATCTTTGAAAATTGTGACTCCCTAGGAGGCAGGTGATTTCTGTATATATATATATATAAGTGACAGTTTTGAGATGAAGTGCTGCCCATATAAATCTCATATCATGTTTAGTTTCTGATTGATTATAGATAATAGGTGGATATACGAGTGCCCAATTCGGACATTAGTCAGGTCCATGGGGTTGGGTCGTGACAGTAAAGAATGAAATTCATCTAATAAGACCGGAAGGCATTTAAATGTCCATAACTTGCTAGATTTTGCATGCGATGCATTGAAATGGTATTACTAATTCGAGACGTCTACTGAGTTATATGTCATAGAAAATACAATCCTAGCTACATTCTCACATTGTTCAAAACTCTAAGTCTGTTTTACTTTGTTATTGCAACATTGTTGCTCGTTACTAAATTCAACAAAAAAAAAAACAATTTACTTTATGCAATTTTTACTTTCAGGAAATAGTGACTACAATTGAATATAAGTGCTAGTAAACTTATTTCCTCCATATTCCATGTGGGTTTGACTCCAATCTAGTTGGGCTTTATATTTGACAGTGACCGTTTTATACTTCTTAATTGGAGTGCAAGTTTAAGCGTATCAAATTTTGGCGCTGTTGCCGGGGAATACGACTTTAAAATACTTTATTAATAGTTATTTTGGTTGGTAGTCTTATTTCCTAATTTTATTTTTATTTCTTGTTATTTTTTATGTGGGATATAGGTTTGTGCATGCCCAATACCCGAATTTAGGGTAACCACTGATCCCCTACGATCCCGAGCTACAAAAGTCGAATCGAAGGATGAATGCACAAGAGCCTGAAGCGCAAAGGGTGAGAGAACTTGCAGAGGCTCAAGCTAGAGCCAACAATGGTAACAATGATAATATGGGGGATGATCAGGAAGATGAATTGGAAGCTCAACATCGTCACCCAGTGCCAAGAGGTAAGAGGTAACAACAACCCATTGACTTTACTTTGCATGATGATGATCTAGATATGGATGGAGTCAGTGTCACGATCCAAAAATCGGGTGTGATGACACTCGTCTCAACCCACCAAGACAAGTCAGCCTAAAAGACAACAAAAAATAAATGCAGAAGTAAATGAAATAAATCAAAGTTTAACTTAATCAAAAATAGGTAACTAATCTCAACATCCCCCAAGATTGGTTGTCACGTGTACAAGCCACTAATACATTACCAAAGTACAAAAAAAAATATAGTCACAATGTCTTTGTCTCTAGAATAGGACTAAAAATAATAAAAGAGTAATAGGTGTACGCTATATGGATGTGACAGCTACCTCAACACTCGAAATGATAGCCTCGGATATGGTAGGAACCGCTAGAAGATCAAGTAGGTCCGGGCTCACAACCTACACAAGTGTAGAAGCAAGGGGTGAATACCAAACAATACGGTACTCAGCAAGTGGAAAACTAAGACTAAACAAAGATTAATAGATTCAAGTACTCATGTCCTACAAATCGAACCTCCTTAATTACAACCTGCATAAAACCAGTCCAACTCTACCCTTGTACAATAATAACAATAATATAATTCACGAATACTCATCAATAGTCTCATCAAATGAATCATATCAAGTCAAGTTCATCATATACATAACAATAAAGGGGTAAACACAAATTCACAAATATCAGAAAGGTGCAATACAATGCAATGAAATAATGCATATTTTTCCTATCGGTAAACATCCGCTGAATCACAGTCCGGAACCCATGGGGGATATTTCTATCCATGTAACCTTCCACGGAGCGTATGGACCATCCCCTCAATATATATATCCTACCATGGAGTATGTGGTCCGTCCCCTCAATATATATATCCCGCCATGGAGTGTGTGGCTCAACCCCTTGTGTTTCATAATACCTACCATGGAGTGTGTAGCCCGACCCCTTTATTTTATATTATTTTCAGTCTCAGCATAGTAAATTAGAACCAATGCAATCAATTTATGTTCATATAATTCACGATAATAATATGATATCAATAATAATTTTTCATATCTCATATCAATATAGTTATTTCACATGTCCAAAATAAGTCAATGATCTCATCACATTGATCACACCAATACACATCATTAGATTGTCATTTTATACCCCTTATCTCCATTTTCAAGGTCAATCATACAGTCAATAACCCATTCCAATTCTCATTACTCTCCAATGCACATAACAAGGAAATACTAGCATCTACAAGCTTAAACTGAGGTTTAAAAGTTCACTTGCCTCAAATAATTAAGCAATCACTCCGGGACCACTCCTCAACTCAGATCGCCTCATTACTCCCCATACTAAAGGACTTCCTACTCAAGGCATCTTCCACCACATTGTCTTTTCCTGGGTGGTACAAGATAGTCATGTCATAGTCCTTTAGCAACTCAAGCCATCCACATAGCCTCAAGTTCAGATCCCTCTGACTGAATATATACTGAAGAATCCTATGATTGATAAAGACCTCGTAATGCACACTGTATAAGTAATGACGCCATAACTTAAGCATGAAGACCACGCCCGCTAACTCTAAATCATGAGTAGGATAGTTTTTCTCATGGGCTTTCAATTGTATCAAAGCATTGGTAATCATTTTCCCCTTTTACATCAACGCACTGACTAAACCAACACCTGAAGCATCACAGTACTGTAAAGCCCACACCCTCCTTGGATAGCATTAAAATAGGAGCCAAAGTCAATAAAGTCTTGAGCTTTTGGAAGCTCGTCCCACACTCGTCGGACCAATGCAAATCCACGGTCTTCTAAGTCAATCTAGTTAGCTGAGCTATAATAGTGGAGAAACCCTACATGAATAGTCTGTAGTAAAAGGCTAACCCCATAAAACTATGAATTTTAGTAGGAGAAGTAGGCCTTGTCCAACCTTTAACTGCCTCAATCTTAGACGGATCCACTCTAATCCCCTCTTTGGATACCACGTGTCCCAAGAATATCAAAGAATCAAGATAAAACTCACACTTGAAGAACTTTGCATACAACTTTTCTTCTCTCAACTTTTGAAGTACCAACCTCAAATGGCGGACATGATCTGCCTCCGTCTTGGAATACACCAAGATGTCATCAATGAATACTATCACAAAAGAATCCAAGTACGGGCGAAACACCCCATTCATCAACTCTATAAATGTTGCAGTGGCATTGGTCAACCCAAATGACATCACCAAGAACTCGTAGTGGCCATAACAAGTTCGAAAAGCTGTCTTAGGGATATCTGATGCCCTAATCTTCAACTGATGATAATACCAGACCTCAAGTCTATTTTAGAAAATAATGCCTCTCTCTGAAGTAGATCAAATAAATCATCAATATGGGGAAGTGGATACTTGTTCTTAATAGTTACCTTGTTCAACTACTTATAGTCAATACACATCCTCATAGTACCATCTTTCTTCCTTACAAACAGAACTGGTGCACCCCAAGGCGATATATTAGGGCGAATAAACCCCTACTCAACAAGTCTTGCAACTGATCCTTCAACTCCTTGAACTCAGCTGAAGCCATCCGATATGGAGGAATATAAATGAGTTTAGTGCCAGGTTCTAAGTCAATAGCAAAATCAATTTCCCTATCCGGAGGAATACCAGGAAGATAAGTAGGAAATACATGAAATACATCAAAAAACTCCTTAACCACCAGAATAGTCTCCATAGGAAGTGGCTCAATACTGGTATCCTGAATAAAGGCCAAATTCAATCAACCTCTGAGCATGAATATATGAGATAACCTTACTAGGATATAAGCCATTAGTACCCTTCCACTCGATCCTTGGGGCATTAGCTATCGCTAAGGTAATAGTCTTAGCATAACAATCAATAATAGCACTATAGGGAGAAAGCCAATCCATATCCAATATCACATCAAAATTTACCATCCCTAGAATAATCATATCTACACAAGTATTATAACCGACCAAGGAAACAAGACAGTACCGACACACTCGATCCACCATTAAGGGCCCACCCACAGGTGTAGAAATATAAACAAGCACGGGCATAAGATCACATGTCAAATCAAAGCCAGATGCAAAATATGTAAACACATAGGAAAATATAGACCCTGGATCAAATAACACAGATGCAGGTCAATGGCAGACTAAGACGATACCTGTGATAAGTGCGTTAGAAACCTCGTCCTCGGGTCTCCCTAAAAAAGCATAACACTGAGCTCCCCTATCACCTCCGGCCTGCACAACGTCTCTACTTCTTCCCTAAGGGACTATAGCAACACCAACACCCCTACCAGGAGTGAGACCACCTATACTAGTCAGGGATCTACCTCGACCTCTAACTAGCAGCGCTGGTCCTCTTCTAAAATTAAAGAACTAGATTGGGTTCCTCCTCAACCCTAAGATACACTACCATGAAAAATGACCCGGATCTCCATAAGTATAACATGCTCTCCCATGTGAAAACCTCTACGATAAACCTGAGGAACCTATATAACAACCCTAGCTCACCGGCCTCTACTGTGACCCCTGGTAACTCTTACCTGTACTGTAGGACCCGCGAGGTATCTAACCATCCTCAGAAGTTATCATAGATGCATGAACTGGTCCTCTATGATGGAAAGAACCACCTCTTCTATAGGACCCTCTACCTCTAGATGAGGTACCCAAAAATTGACTAGAAGCATGGGCCCTCTTAGGGTCCCCAAACTCCTCTCTCTTCATTAACTCTGCCTTTTTGGAGGCACTCACGATGGACTAGAAGGAAGCACCTTCATGGGTAGGTCGAAACACTACTGTACGAATGGAATAGTTCAGTCCTTAGACAAATCTACGAATCCTCTCTATCACAAAAGGAAGGACAGCCATGGCATGTCTGGACAACTTGTAGAAATGAGTCTCATAATCAGTAACTATAAGACCCTCTTGCCTCAAACTCTGAAATCGTAATTGGCTCTCTTTCTTCACACACCAGGGGATGAAATGGTCATAAAAGGCACTAAAAAACTCATTCCAAGTCACATGGTGTGACCAACTAGCGTAGAACTCAAATATACTCTCCACTACTCTTTAGCTAGCCCACATAACTGGAGTGTAGTATAACGAACTTTGTGAGTCTCAATTAACCCCACTATCTCCAATAACTCTCGACAAATGGTTAGGAATTCATCTGCATCCTCAGTCTTCTCACCTTAAAACTACAGTGGGTCTATTATTCAAAACCTCTAATATCGGTGTTGCTCGTTGTCAGTCAACATGACTAAAGATGCACCCTGAGTTCCCCCTACTAGTAATCTACCCTCATCATCTCTACAGCCCACAGATGGTTGGCCCACTAGACCTTGAACAATTGAAAGCATCACTAGACCTTGAACAATTGAAATCTGATGCTATCCTAGGGTCTGAGCCCCTACTCTAGTCTAAGAACCCTCAGGTGTACCTATTGCCCCCATACTCTGATTAAATCCTTCGAGCGCATCTAATACTCGCATCAAAGTAGCTTGAAGCAATGGTGTAGTAGAAAGCTCTGGAAAGACCTGTTCCTCTCTAGCATTAATTTGTGTCTCAAGAGAAGCCGCTATAGCATGACCTCTAGCTGGTACCGCTTCTCGAGCACGACCTCTACCTGCCGCCACTCCACAACCAAAGCCTCTATCTCTACCCCTAGTTAGGGACCCAACATCAACATCGGGGAGTGCCTCCCCTCCTCTACCCTTAGTCGTAGCTCTAGTCCAAGCCATAAGTCAAAAATGACATAAGTAACCATGCACGATACAAAGTGAAAGAAGAAAAGGGAAAATTTCCTAAAAGTCCTCAAAGCCTCTCAAAGATAAGTAGAGATGTCTCCATACCAATCCTCAAGACTCTACGTAGACTAGGCTTGTATAAATATGAGACCTATAAATTTTTGGCTCTGATACCATTTTATCACGATCCAAAAATTAGGTGTGATGGAACTCGTCTCAACCCACCGAGATAACTCAGCCTAAAACCCAGCAGAAAATAAATGCAGAAGTAAATGAAATAAAGCAAAGTTTAATTTAATCAAAAATAGGTAACTAATCTCAACATCCTCCAAGATTAGTTGTCAGTGTACAAACCACTAATACATTACTGAAGTACGAAAGAAAATACAATTACAATGTCTTTGTCTTTAGAATAGAACTAAAACATAATAAAAGAGTAAGAGGTGTATGCTATATGGATGTGACATCTACCTCAACACTCTAAATGATAGCCTCGGATATGGTAGAAATTGCTAGGAGATCAAGCAGGTCCAGGCTCACAACCTACACAAGTGTAGAAATAAGGGGTGAATACCAAACAACACGGTACTCAGCAAGTGGACAACAAAGACTAAGCAAAGATCAATAGATACAAGTACTCATGTACTACAAATAGAACCTCCTTAATTACAACCTGTATAAAACAAGCCCAACTCTATACTTGTACAATAATAATAATAATACAGTCTACGAATACTCATTAATAGTCTCATCAAATGAATTATATCAAGTTAAGTTGAGCATATACATAGCAATAAAGGAGTAAACACAAATTCACAAATATCATAAAGGTGCAATGCAATGCAATGAAATGATCCATGTCTGTCCTATCAGTATACATCCGCTGAATCACAGTTCGAAAATAATGGAAGATATTTCTATCCATATAACCTTCCACGGAGTGAGTGGCCCATCCTTTCAATATATATATCCTGCCACAGAGCGTGTGACCCATCTCCTTAATATATATATATATCCTTCCACGGAGCATGTGGCCCGACCCCTTATATTTTATAATACCTGCCATGGAGCATGTGGCCTAATCCTTTTATTTCATATCATTTTCAGTCTCAGCAAAATATATTAGAACCAATACAATCAATTCATGTTCATATAATTCATGATAATAACATGATATCAATAATAATTTTTCACATTTCATATCAATATAGTCATTTCACATGTCCAAAATAAGTCAATGATCCCATCACATCGATCATACCAGTACACGTCATTAAATTGTTATTTTACACCCATTATCTCCATTTTCAAGGTCAATCATACAGTCAATAATCCAGTCCAATTCTCATTGCTCTCCAACACACACAATAAGGAAATACTAGCATCTACAAGCTTAAACTGAGGTTTAAAAGTTCACTTACCTTAAATAATCAAGCAATTACTCTGGGACTTGAGCCTTCTCCTTTCGTTGGGCTTCCAAATCAATGTAATCTAGTCAAATAAATAATCACGATAAGATTTCGAGACTAATAATACTCATATTGCTATATGTCTAGACTATACCCAAAAACTCACACATATCTATAATCAAGTTCCTAATTTTGATGCCACTTAATAGGTCAAATCTTATATATATATATATATATATATATATATATATATATATATTTGTTTTTTCAAATTTTAAGCATTCTTAATTCCTCCAAATATTATAAATCTAATGGTATTCATATAATACAATAAACCCAATATTTAACTATATATACCAATATATTATCAACACTTGAATTTTTAAACCAATAGCAAAAGAAAATAAAACAAATTTATGATAAAGTTACAAACCCAATAACTTGAACTCGAGAAGAAATCAGTAACCATCCAACCTATCCTTCTAATCCTTACCCTATAATTGCTAATCATTACCCAATGATTATTTCTGGTTATCCTCCCCTTAGCCACACTTTTCTTGCCCCAAATATTCACTCGTTCATCCTTAACTGCAATTCCTTTACTTCACCCACCCACCATTATATATCTAGTAATTAATGCCAATAATACCATCCATAGAACAATCACTCTATGCATACAAAAAGATATACTCGACTGGAAATAAAATTTACTCGATGTTATCAATTTCGTGCAAGGGTTCTTGTTCGTGCAAAGGTTCTCTTTGTGTGGTGCTGTAATAAAAAAAATTCATTTGGAGGAACTTCATTTAATTTATTTTAATACATAGGCTAAGTGCCGTAGGGAATTAAGTAAATTAATAATTTAGCCCATCAATTAAATTAAATCTTTAAAATCACCCGCCAACTAATTAATTGTAGTTATCAAATAGTCTAAAATTCTCAATTTAAATTTATGAAAAGAGTCTTTTATGAAGAAAAGAAAAATAATTCTCAAAATGACCTAACGGGTCATTACAGTCGGAGACACTAGGGCTATAGTTCTTCCACCATTGCCACCAGATGTGATGTTCACCATTACTACTAGCAACATGCTTCATCTTTTTGAACCTGAAAGGACTGTTTAAAAGAGTAGTCGGAGATGATGCGAACCAACATTTATTGAACTTCATCGCTACATGCAAGTCTTTTGAGATCCCTAGAGTTAGCCCAACAATGATTCATCTGAGATTATTTACATTGTCTCTGTCTGGGTAGGAAATCAAGTGGCTAAATGAGCTCCCGCAAGATTCAATTACCAACTAGAGAGAAATGAAAGAAGCATTTCTAAAGTAATTCTTCCCAACTTCGAAGAAGTTGCAGATCAAAGATGAGATCATTGGGCACAAGCAATAGCCTCATGAAGTACTACATGACTCTTGGTTAAGATTTAGTCAAAACTTGAAGTAGTGTCTGGATCATAATCTCACAGATGATCACTTGAGGGAGCTATTCTAAAAATCTTAAAACTTTGTGACCAAGCCGGTGGTTGATCAAGTTAGTGGTGGATCTTTCATGTCTAAGAATTTTTGCTTCAAGCTTCACCTATTTTGTTAAGGTTTCAAAAAATAACAAGGCGTGGAACATGAGAGATTCTGATAAAGGAGGTCTGGGTTATATTTTGAGATGTTGGCAGAGAAGAGAAAGAGAGAAGAAGAGTGAGACCAGGACATAACTCACATCAATACCCAAATGGATTTACTAAACAGGCGCCTACTATTTAGAGGTGTTAAGAAGGTAAATTCAGTTGGGGGTGCAAACAGGTATGATGATCCAGAGCTAGAATATGATGATGAAGCAAAGTATCTGAACAATCAGGGGGGGTTCCAGACTTACAACTCTGGAAACCAAGGTCGAAACATTTAGAAGGATGGATACTATGACCGGACAGGAAACTACGATTAAGGGAGTTGGAAAAATAAAGACAACCTTAAAAATAATTGAAGCGGTGTGTATGTGCCTCCTAGGAACAAAGATCGAGTTGGGAATGGTTTTGGTAGCTCAAAGATGGAAGAGATGCTGAATAAGGTACTGCAAAAAGTGGAGGCGACTGAAGCTGGTGTCAAAGATTTGAAAGGTGACATGTCCAATATAATCTAGTTGGTCTATTCACACTCCACTTCCATTAAACAGTTAGAGCATCAAATGGGACAGTTATCAGTGACACTGAATCAGAGAAAGAATGACACACTTCCTTACGACACTGTACAAAATTTGAGTAAAGACGGGCAATGTATGTTGATGATGACTAGGAGAGGTAAGATGCTTCAAAGATTAGTACTTACATGTATTGAGCAGGAAAATGATGTCGAATTCAAAATAGATGAGCATGCTAAGAGTTGTGCCAATGATACTATTTTGTGGATGATGATGTTGAGGCTGAAGAGTTGGTAGTAGAGCCAAAGCTAACTGACAAGGTAAATATCATGACTCAAACTAGGGCCTAGATGTGACATGTCGATTAAAATTTTTGAAAAAATCTCAATCAAGCCTCTTAGCATATCATAAGCATATATAAGATAAACAATAGCGGAAACTCATAAAAGTACAAGGAGACAAAGCATAGCTAAAGAGAATCAAAACAACATAGACTCTTTACACAGTATGCTCACATGCCTCTACATGACAACCTAGGCGGGGACTAGGATATATTCCTAGCTCACTCTCAAAGAAAGTAATGACACCGTATAGAATAATCTTTAAACATCACCATAGTCTAAAAAAACAATAAAGAAAAGAATGACTCGGATTGACCTCGAATTATGAGGACTCACCAAACTAATCTTCAATGGAACACCAACTAGCCAAGGGAAGAGGATGGAGCATCCGACTCTATATTGTGATATAATGTAGGTAAAAAGTATATGTTAGTACATTTGAATTTACTAAGTATGTAGGCAATGCAATGCGTAGAAAACCATGTTTGTGCAAATGACCATTTTAAGTAGCATGATAGAAGAAGTAGTAAAAATTATAAGTAGTCACCAGAAGGATCAATGCATAATAAATTATATGAGTATCATATAAAGTAAAGGATAGGATTAGTTATTTAAAATATAAAAAGGACCATACATATGTGGGATATGAATTATAACCGACAATAAGACCATGCGAGCTATAGCATGGAATCTCGTTGTCTCCCCATACACAAAGAAAAAGGAGAATCTAATTGCCAAGGTAGACTCTACCCCACTAGGCGGGTCATAACGTACGCTTTATATGGATCCACTAGCTATGCCAAAAGCGCAATCCTACGATGACACGTAGTTATAGGATAAGAGACTTTATATAAGGACCCCATATTTTGAGCCCCCACCTCAAGTCCACATTCGGTGCTAAGTCAAATCCCACGGAATAGATTCATAGCATGAGAATCGTAATGGACATATATCATAGTCATGATCTTAGGTTTGAAATCATAGAGTAGCTCATTTTCATAATATAAGTACAATGCAGGTATTGTCCTTCCACATTACAAATCATACATACATAGTTAATATCATTTGGCCTTAAGGCACACATTGGGCTATAAGTCACCTTTTTTATAATTTGCATAAAAATCATAATTTGAAACATACTTGTAGTCTATGATCATAATTAAAATACATAATCATAATTCATACTTGAAAATTAGGGTAAAACATGAATGCATGATCAGTTGACTTAAAAATCATGAAATTGACTTGAAAACATGCATGATCATATACTTTTTATCAGCCCATACATAATTCATAGAGATAATATCATTTGGAAGTATAATTGAAAATACACATAATTCATAACATGAACCCTAAAGATCAATATAGGAAAATTCATGGAAAAACTCTTCAATTCAATGCAATAACCATCAACTTATATCAAAATAGACTTATAATCATAATTTGAATTATAATTCATGCAATTGGAATAGAAATCATAAACCCATAAAATTTTGTACTTGAATTTAATAGAAAACTTGAGAAATTGATTAGGCTTCATGAATGAAAGAATCCATGAATCAATACCCACATACCTTGAGTGAGAAGACCAAGAAATTTGGAAGAATTTGAGAGTTTTGATGGAGAGCTTGAGTGAATTTCTTTGAAGTCTTCAATGGATTCCTTGAGAGCTCTTGTAGAGAGAGAAATATTTGAGTAGGTGAATTGTAGAAAAATGAATGGAATTAAGAATTTAGGGTAGTTAATAGAGTAGAATTAGGTCCTAAAAATGTTTAGGTTCATTATATAACAATTAGGAAAAATTCGAAAGTGCCCTTACTTAAAACCTGAATTCAGATAAAAAAAATGTATCTAGATTCACGATGCGGAGCTGCTCTTGGATAGGCCAATTTTCAGCGAATGAGATTTTGGCCAGATTTTGACTCAGAAAAAATTACATTGAATGGGAACAAGTAGGCGATGCGGAGCTGTCGCGCACCTCATTGTTTTGTGTAATTTTTGACAAAATTCATCTTTCGGTATAAGAGTCCTAAAAATCCACTGAGACTATTTTTCCGCAGGTTTTAACTCCCTAATCGACATTCCAAACTCGAATTTGCCAAAAAGAATAAGAATATTGTGTTACATGAGCGACTTATTCCCAAGGCATTCTTAAGGAACTTATGAGCATTTTGAGGAATGTTACAGTAAAGGGCAAAGAGCAAGTTGATACAGAGATAGTACAACCATTAGCACCACTTCGTAAACTGCCTCCTCCATTCCCCTAGAGATTCAAGAAGGCTGAGAATGGCAAGTTCTTGAAATTTATTGCTATGCTGAAAAAACTGTCTAGGAATATTCTGTTGGTTGAAGCATTGGAGAAAATGTCGGATTATGCAAAATTCATGAAGGACCTGGTTACAAAGAAGAGGACAATCACTTTTTATCCAGCTTATAACCTACACCGTTATAGTGCTATTGCTACAAGATCTTTGGTCGAGAAAAAGATCCATGCACATTTACCATTCCGTGCATAATTGGAGAATCTACTTTGCAAGGGCTTTATGTGACTTGGGAGCTAGTATCAATATCATCCTGCTAGTGATCTATAGACAGTTGGTCTTAGGAGCCCCAAGAACGACTACAACAAGGTTGTTAATGGCTGATCGACCAGTAAAGAGACCCGTGGAAATTATTTGTGATGTGCTGCCATGCTGGTGAGAGTTGATCATTTTATATTCTCGGCCAATTTTGTCATCTTGGACTATGAGGTAGATTTTGAGGTTTCCATAATTTTGGGAAGACCATTTTTAGCAACAAGCAGAACATTGGTTAACATGGAAAGTGTCTAGCTCACCTTCAGATTGAATAATGAAGAAATTAAGTTTAATTTGTACAAGTCAATAAACCAGTCTAGGGACATGACTGTGATGTCCGTGATTGACGTAGCTGACTAAGCAGTTATTGAGGTATCCATTGAGGAAAGGTTCACTGTTGAGACCTTGGCTGCTGTGATCATGAACTTCGAGGGTAATGGCTTAGAGGAGTTCGATGAGACTGTGAACGCTTTACAGGGCATGTGATCACACCCTTACGCCCTTAAAAAGCTAGAACTTAATCTAAAGAATAGACCAACTCCTCACGCCAAACCATCCATTGAGAAGCCGCTTGTACTTGAGTTGAAAGAGTTATCGTGTCATCTGAAGTATGTGTTTTTGGGTAAGGGTAACACTCTTCTGGTCATTGTTGTTGTGGATTTGAATGAGTAGAAGGTTAGAGCACTTGTCAAGGTCTTGCAGAGGTATAAGAAAGCAGTAAGATGGACCATTGTTGACATCATAGGTATACCCCTGGCATCTGTATTCATAAAATTCAGTTGGAGGAGAATTGCATTCCTAGCGTTGAGTATCAGCGAGAATGAATCCACCAATGCAAGAGGTGGTGAAAAAAACGATTATCAAATGGCTTGATGCAGGCGTGGTTTATCTGATCTCAGACAATAGTTGGGTTAGCCTTGTGCAGTGTGTCCATAAAAAGAGAGGTATGAACATTGTTGCTAATGACAAGAATGAATTGGTTCCATTAAGGCCAGTCACGAGTTGATGAGTCTGCATGGACTATCGAAAGATCAATAAGTGGACCTTGAAAGACCATTTCCTAATGTCTTTCATGGACCAAATGCTAGACATAATGGCAAGTAGAGGTTGGTATTACTTCCTGGATGGGTACTCTGGCTATATTTATATTTCTATAATGCTGGGGGATCAAGAGAAAGCCACTTTTACATGTCCATATTGCGTGCAATCTCATGCCATTTGGACTACGTAATGCGCTTGCCATATCCTAGAGGTGTATGCTGTCTATCTTCTTAGATATGATGTATGATACTCTGGAGGTATTCATGGATGACTTTTCTGTGGTAGGTGATACTTTCGATCAGATTTTGTTCAATCTTAGCAAGGCATTGCAGAGATGTGAAGAGGCCAACCTAGCTCTCAACCAAGAAAAGTACTACTGCATGGTAAAAAAAGATATAGTCCTGGGCTATAAGATCTGAGAAAGGCCTGGAAGTGGACAAAACGAAAATTAAAATTATTGAGAAGATGCCCCCTCCTATCTCTGTGGAGGGTATACGAAGTTTCTTGGGGAATGTAGGTTTATATGGAGCATTTTATCAAGGACTTCTCCAAAATTGAACATCCCTTGTGCAAATTATTGGAGAAGGAGTTAAAGTTCTATTTTTCTGAGGCATGCATGAAGGCGTTCGAGTGTCTGGAGGAGAAATTGATTTCAGCGCCAGTGATCATTGCTCCAGACTAGTCTGAACTATTTGAGGTGATATGTGATGCTAGTAGTGTTGCTTTGGGGGTTGTGCTAGGGAAAAAGTATGACAAGATCTTTCACCCCATATACTATGCGACCAAGGCACTGAATGCAGCCAAAAGAACTATACTTTCACTGAGAAGGAGTTGCTAGCTGTTTTCTATGGCTTTGAGAAGTTCAGAGCGTACCTCTTGGGTTCAAAAGTCATAGTTCAATGTCACACTCCTTTTTCGCGAATTTTTCCAATTTAAATGACTATTTTTAAAAAGGATCATTTTATTTATTTAGAGTCGCCACTTGAAATTGAGTTTTTGGTGTTCCAAGTCACCTTATTAAATCCTTAATCAAAATAAAAATTAACTCTTTATTTTGTGGTTTGCGAACTAGAAATTCAGGTAAGGAATTCTATTAACCGAGGGGAAGATGTGAGGCACCCCTCGAGTTCCGTGGTTCTAGCAAGGTTGCTTTATTAACTTATATTTGGCTTGAAACAATTTTAAATATATTATACCTATTAACCTAAGAATAAAAATGCTACTTACCTTCCTTCTTTGATTTATTATGAATTACTTAAAACTATTTGATTCTTATTAGGATGCGTTGTACTGGCAGTAGTGCTTTCTAGCCTTACCCCAAATTATTGATTTATTTGTATGTTGCGCCTAAAAGTTGTTTAAAACTCTTCAAATTGTAAAGTTTTTTTTTTATAACTATTGACCTAAAATATGCTCCTAACGATTCCATTTAAAGAAATTTAACTATCAAATTTTATTTAAAATTATACAAATCTTCTTATAAAAGTCAAAAGACTCTAAATTATTCTATTAAAAGTTTAACCATCGAGACTTACTAAAGGCAAAATTCAACAACCAAATATATTATATTAGCGGCTAAAACTAATTATCAAGATTAATTAAATAGCGAGGGTGTTTTCTAAATATCCATTGTCGAAAGAAATATTAAACTGCCTAACTATTAGCCTTGTGGTCCCCCTTATTCTTCACTTGACAATTAGAGTGCACTGCACATTATTTTTCAAGTAAAATGAAAAGGTCTTAGGGTTCAAGAGCTTCTTTTTTACAAACTGTTAGTAGTAGTTGTTTAAAAGTAGCAGTTTGTGAAGATGTTTTCCTTTTATATAGCATTAATTCCAAGTAACCCATGAGTCGTGAATATGTTGATTATCAAAAAAATATTTATGTGCCAATTGAACTTTAAATCTTCAAATAAAAGAAATTAAATTTCAAAACTTCTAACTGTGTATACATTTTTCCAGACATTCCTACGTGATCTGCTTTCATATATTCTAAGAATAATATCGCGAAATAAACATTAAAGTGAATATAACACATTTTTTACATAACCAACGTAAATGACCAAAATTTAATGTTCGTTTAATAACATATCTTTATTAGTAGATAAAACAAAAAGGGGATATTCCAACTTCCAACATATTCAAACACAAGATCATTTAACACTCGAACATATGTATATCCTTAACTTCGATGCTAATGATATACCAAAGCTATTGAACGTCTAAATATTTCAACCCACCTTGAATGCTTATTCAACAAAAGTTTGATCATACAACATTCTTAGAATAGAAAAAAAGAAGATAACAACGGGAATGAACCTTCAAATTATTTTCGATTAACAATGAAAAACGACGCACCATCTACAGATTTCCACAAAGTTGAAGCCGCGAACAAGACCTCGAACTCTAACTTAACTCTTAGAACAACTCACTTGTTCACTTTTCTTTCTCTTTTTTTTTCTGCCTTTCTTGCGTTTTCTTTCTCTGCGTTACTCTCTTTTTTCTATCTTTATTTTTTCACTCTTTTGCTTTTCTTGCTTTTTTTCTACTCTCTGTTTCTGCTATAAAAAAAAACTGTGTTACTCTCATTTCTCTATTCTGTCTTCTTTTCTTCTGTGCCTCCTTTGCTCTCTTTTTTCTATGTATTGTATAGAAAGGTAGTATGTGGATGTGTTTGTTCCAAAAGAAAAGGAACGTGAGGATTGGGGTATTTTGATTGAGAGTTTTGATGGAGAGGGAGAGACGTGATAAAATAATAAATATACCCCAATCCTCACGTTCCTTTTCTAATTATTTTATACTAATAAAATATAAAAAAGTTAAATGGCTAGTCTGAAAATAAAATAAAATCAAAATATTTAATATTTAAGAACTAAAAATTATGTAAAATTTCAAATTCGGTCAAAAATTACGTGTATACAGTTTGCCCCTCTTTGACTAGAAACACGAAGAGATTGCAGACAAAGAAGTAGACAACGTGACAAGTTTTGACCGAACTCTTATTTGAAAGAAAAAAGATGCGGCCGAGTCCTAGTTTTGGACATCCTACATATCTTGGGTTTTAAGGGAATCAAGTCACGTGTAGTTTTAATAGATCATATAGTGAGTTTAAAGTCAGGCGAGGTCCCATCGAGACTCCAGTTCACGGCTCTTGTTTTACATGAAAATGAAAGAAAATACAAGTACAAGATTCTATCTATATAGCTTCTCTTGAATCTTGACTTGGGTCTTCATGCTTTCTCGAGTGGTAAGATATTCATTGTCATCTCAAATGAACTTGAAGGTTAACTTGCTCTCCAGGTAGGCTTCTGTTAGTATAGCTTGAAGACCTTGTCCTGAAGGCGAGCTTTTGCTACTTGGGTTCAAAAGGTGCTTGAAAATTGATAGTGCTTTCTAGATGAGCTTGAGAGGTGGATTGATTTTATTCTACAAGCGGATCACTTAAATAAAAAAATAAAAGAAATAGCATAAAATATTTTGCCCCAGTTTACGATAAAGAAAATTTTGTGAGTATGAATAAAAAATAGTACTTGGCTTTGAATCGAGATTCTGAATGACTTGAGCCTTATTGCAATGCATTCCTCTGATGGCTTCTAAATGTTTAAGTCAACTCCATTCATCACGACAATCTAGTTAAATTAAATTATGCTAGTCTACGTCCCATTGTTCAGGAGGGTTATGCTACGCTAAATCACATTGTCCAGGAGGGTCCTGCTACGCTAAATTCCATTGTCTAGGAAGGTCCTGCTACGCTAAAATCTCATTGTCCAGGAGGGTCTTTCTACACTAAAATTCCATTATCTAGGAGGGTCCTTCTACGCTAAATTCCGTTGTCCAGGATGGTCCTGCTACGCTAAAATCCCATTGTCCAAAAGGGTCCTACTACGCTAAATCCCATTGTCCAGGAGGATTCTGCTACTCTAAAATCCCATTGTCTTGGAGGGTCCTGCTACGCTAAAATTCCATTGTCCAAGAGGGTCCTGCTACGCTAAAATCTCATTTTCCAAGAGGGTCCTGCTATATTAAAATCCTAATATCTCATTGTCCAGGAGGGTCCTGCTACGCTAAATCCCATTGTCCAGGAGAATCCTGCTATGCTAAAATCCCATAGACCAACAACACAAATAAAACAAATTGCCCCAATTTAAACTAGAAATTTTTTGTGAGTGTTACAAAATCATAAACATATTTGTGGAACGTTCAAGAATAAGAGGTGTTATCTCCTAGGTAATCGCAATCCTCAGTGTTTGGAAAACCCCATCATTTTCATTCTAATTGAGTTTTGCAAACTTGTATTGCCATATTGTCATTTCGCTTTCTGTAGATTAGATTGAACATTTAGAATTTTGGATCTTTAATCTGAACACAGCTTGTATCCCTGTTTCAACAAAAACAAATTGTGAGTTTAAAAGCACGGTGGTTGGTTTGTGCTTTTGACTTCTTCCAATGACTGCTCCTGTATTTGTCATATTGACTTTTACATGCAGCCTGTACTTGTCATTCTGACTTTGTTTCCATGCAGTCAATGCTCGTTACTGGTTAGCTGCACTATTTGGACCGAATTTTGTCTACACAGAGTGACTTAAATTCAATGTCTACCTTTATTTCGCAATATCAAATATTCCAACCTTTCTTAAATCTTTGCATTTTTCTTGAATTCAAAACTTGGCCGTAGACAATAACCCCTTGGTATGTTGCCTCATTTTTGAATCATATGATTGTTATGTATTGGTTGGATGCTTTGCTTTGTGCAATTGAAAAGGTTGGCAGTGAATCTTGAAATCCTCTTTCAGTTTTCTTGGCATTGACTTTACTCAAGGATACAAGATATCAAAGTGATAAAAAAATAATCAAATAAAATAATTCAATGAGAGGATTCTTTTAGGGAAGGGAAGAAAAATAAAACTTATCGGAGTGTGGTAGCTGACTCTAATGATCAAGACATGCAATTTGAATTAATTAACCCAATTTTCTCATCCAAACTATTGACAAACCTTTTAACAAACCACGATTCTATTCGGACCCTTATTCGCCTTATGGTTCCCCGAGTGTCTTCACCAATAAAACTTTCTCATTTTATTTCTTTCAGCTCACCTTTTCTTTACAGTGCCCATTAGGGTTTTCACCAATAAAACCCTCTCATTTTTAAATCTCTCAACTCACCTTCAACTTACGGTGTCCATTAGGGTTTTCACCAATAAGACTCTCTCATTTTTATTTCTCTCAACTCACCTTCGCCTCATGATGTCGTTTAGAGTTTTCACCAATAAGACTCTTTCATAGTTATCTCTCTTCTATTGGTAGAGGAAGAATATTTTCCTTGGTACAATTGTATATACCCTCAACATGTTTACTTTTGATATCTTAAAGGTTGAACAGAAGATCTTTCTTTGGTTATAACACAACTCTTGGATAAGTCTAGAAAGGATGACATTAAACGAGCGGGGTTGACTTTTCAACTTTTGGGATTGATAAAAAAAATGACTTTTGCCCCATTATTTGAAACATGGAATTTTGAATTTTTCATTTGGTTGGACCAAAACCCAACGATAGGGTTGCCTAGGTATCTTGCTAAAATAAAAATCAGGTCGAACATAGTTCAGATTTTTGATTATTTTTTTTCAAAATAGGGTAAAGGAGTAAACAAAATTTTATCAATAGTAGCAATGGATGACACAATTTTTAGACACGGAATGCAGGTTTTTCCTCACATGAACCTTCAAAATGTCAAGTACAAAAAGAGAGATTTAATATCAGGACATCGAATCATACATAATATTTCTTTACGACATCGACATTATGACCATTCCTTTTACCTTGCCTTCAATATTTGTTAAATACAGAGCACCATTGAACAACACCTTTTCTACAATGAATGATCCTTGCCAATTTGGAGAAAATTTGCCTTTAGCTTCAATTTGCTGAGGCAGAATGCGCCTCAATACTAACTGATCCACTTCAAAGCATTTGGGATGCACCTTTTTGTTATATGCTTGTTCCATTATCTTTTGATACAGCTGACCATAACACGCTGATGTTAATCGCTTCTCATCAATAAAGCTCAGTTGCTTCTTCGTATTTTGATCCATTCATCGTCATTGATCTCAACCTCCACAATAATTTGGAGGGATGAAATTTTAACCTCTGCAGGTATAACCTCTTCGATCCCATATACCAGCAAATAGGGAGTGACACCTGTCGACGTGCGAACCGTAGTGAGATAACCCAACAAAGCAAATGACAATTTTTCATGCCATTGTCGAGATTTTGCAGAGTGTCTTTTTTATGTTCTTGTTAGTAGCTTCTACTGCCCCATTTTCCTTTAGGCCATATGGAGTTAAATTTCGATGTTCAATCTTAAACTGTTGGCATAACTCTTGCATTAAACAACCATTGAGATTTGGAGCATTATCTGTAATGATTACCTTTGGAATACCAAATTGATAAATAATGTTGAAATGAACAGTCAACCACCACTGTTTTAGTCACTGACTTGAAAGTTACTGTTTTCACCCACTTTGTGAAATAATCAATGGCTACTAACATGAACTTGTGCTCATTCGGTGCTTTTGGTTCAATCGGCCCGATCACATCCATTCCTCAAGCCACAAAAGACCATGGGGCAGACATTGCATGTAACTCTGAGGGAGGAGAATATAACAAATCACCATGTATTTGAAATTCATAACACTTACAAACACACTGTACTGAATCTTGCTCCATGGTAAGCTAGTAATAACCTGCTCAAAGTATTTTCTTATATAAGACATACCCATTTATGTGCGGTCCACAAACTCCGGCATGTACTTTAATCAGGATTGTTTAGCATCTACACACCTTAGAAGACCCAAGTCAGGGGTCCAAGACTCCTCCACTTAAGAAAATACCATTAGCCAGCCGCCAAATAGTTTTCTTTTGATAACTAGTAGCATCCATCATACACTCTCCGGATTGAAGTTATGCTTTAATATCCCAGAACCAAGGTTTACTACAAAGGGTCGATGTGAGCTTTATCGGGATACTGGAGCGTCGAAGATAATGTGGCCAAGGCATCACCAATCTCATATGAACTCTAGGAATATGTCTAAAATTCACTAATAAGAACCGTCGACAAAAATCTTGTAAACACTATTGATACGGTATGAGCTTCGAGTCACGATTCTCCTATTCTCTTTGAATTTGATGGAATAGCAAATCTAAATCTCCCAGCACTAATAATTCTTGGATTCCCATGTCAGTAGCTAATCTCAAACCCAAAATGCAAGTTTCATACTCTGCCATATTGTTGGTACAATAGAATCTAAGTTGGGCAATTATTGGGAAATATTCCCCTGATTCGAACATTAGAACAACTCCTATCCCAACTCTCTTCTTGTTAGAAGCCCCATCAAAGAACAACTTCCATCCAGGATTATTATCGAGGATAATTGCATCGATACATGATAGCTCTTCATCAAGAAAATAAGTCTTATTTGGCTCATACCCTTCATTGATGGGGTTCTCTACCAAATGATATGCCAAGGCTTGGGCTTTTATTGTGGTCTGTATCACATAGATAATGTCAAATTATGTGAGCAACATTAGCCATTTTGAAAGTCTGCCCGTGGGCATAGAATTTTGAAAGATGTATTTTAATGGATCCATGTGAAAAATGAGGTAGGTAGTGTATGATGATAGGTAATGCTTTAACTTTTATGCTACCCAAGTCAGGGCACAACACGTCCTTTCCAGAAGAGTGTACTTAGACTCATAAGTGGTAAATTTCTTGCTGAGGTAATAAATGGCCTGCTCCTTCTTACCAATAACATCATGTTGACCCAACACACAGCCAAATGAATTATCCAACACCGATATATACAATATCAAGGGTCAGCCTGACTCGGGAGGAACCAACACATGTGGATTCGATAAGTACCTTTTGATGCTTTCAAATGCCTCTTGACATTCTTCGATCCATTCCACCATAGCATTCTTCTTTAATAACTTAACAATGGGTTCACAAATTGTCGTGAGTTGAGCAATGAATCTGTTGATATAGTTTATCCTTCCTAGAAGGCTCATCACTTTAGTTTTCTTTTTTGAAGGTGGGAATTCTTGAATGGCTTTTATCTTTGAAGGGTTTGTCTCAATACCTCATCTACTGACTATAAACCCCAAACGCTTATTTGATGGTACTCCAAACACACATTTTCCTGGATTAGGCTTGATACTATACCTGCAAAGCCTTTCAAAAAATTTCCTTAGGTCTTTGACATGGTCTGACTATTTTTTTGACTTAATGATCACATCATTCATATAAACTTCTATCTCTTTATGCATCATACCAATGAAACATAGTTGTCATTGCCCTCATGTAAGTTGCTCCAGCATTATTTAATCTAAATGGGATGACTCGATAATAGTATGTACCCCATGATCTGATAAAAGACGTCTTTTCTGCATCTTCATTATCCATAATGATCTGGTGGTACCCTACATAGCAATCCACAAAAGATGCAATTTCATGACTGGCTGAATTGTCCAACAAAATATGGATGTTGGGCAAGGGAAAGTCATCTTTTGGACTCGTTTTATTGAGATTCCAATAATCAACACACATTCGAACCTTGCCATCATTCTTCGGGATCGAGACGATATTAGCTAACCAAGTAGGATATTGAGCGACTCAAATGACTTTAGCCTCAAACTGCTTTGTGATTTCCTTTTTAATTTTTACACTCATGTCGGTTTTAAGTTTTCTCAGCTTTTGTTTAATGGGAGGAAATGAGGGGTCAGCTGGCAACTTGTGAATCACCATGTCAATGCTCAACCCAGACATATCAACAAAAAACCATGCAAAAACATCTTTGTAGTCAAACAAAGCCTAGATTATATCTTTCCTTTGTGGTTGTTGAGTATATACACTTATCTTAGTCTCCCTAACATTTTCAAGACCCCTAAATTGATTACCTCAGTTTCACTTAGGTTAGGGTTTGAATTATTCTAAAAGTTTTCAAAATCCTTGCTTACTTCCTCAAATACCCCATCTTTATCATATTCGACTTCTCAGTTAATTATTTCAGAATTAGATTGGATTTTAAGATCAGACAACAAATTCTCTATGCATTTCATATCACTAGAGTGAGCATAGAAAGAACTATATGAGAACAAAAAACAAAGGGATATATATTAGACTGAAAGAGACAAATGAAAATTATCTATCCATATATAATAGGAGAGTCAAAATCGCCATGTGTCAGCACCATAAAATTAGCAATTATTTTAGATTAAAAAAGACATTAGTTAGTTATTATTTTTTAAATTTATTATTACATTTTCAAAAAAACAAAACAAAAGGTAATAACAAAAAACTACAAATCCTATAGAAAAAATGGCCAGTTTTTAAAGCATTTTCCCTTTTTTTTTAATAGACATTTGTGATTACATATATAATATAAAATAATTAAAAGACCAAAAATAGGAACTTTTAGAAAATTCTACGAAATAACTTTTTAAAAAATAAATTTATATCTATATTCTATATATGTATAAATAATAGGAGATGCAAAAGTGCTACACCACAAAAATAAAATATTTATCAATTTTTAAAATAAAAAAAATGGATCATTTAATTATTAGTTATTAGTTACTATTTTTTAATTTAATTTTTTAAAACTTAAAATAGATTTTTGATATTATTATTTATTGTTGTACATCAAACATTTTTAAATAAATACTTAAATAAATTTGCCTCTCATTAATGATAATTTTCTTATAAAAAAAAAGTGCACATTGGTGTGAATTCTCCGTGGAACTAGAATTTTGAAAGATAATCACTCTTTTATTTTAAATATAATATTTTAAACTTATATAATAAATTTTGAGTAAACAAATGAACAACATCGTAGGTTATTTTTATTTTGTTTTAAAAAAATTAAATTCAAAATTGAGAAGAGTGTTATACGTGTCTTAGAAGATAAGGTGGTTACAACTTCTTGATTTTATCCTTATAAATTTTATATCTAATATATTATTATAAAATTAGTTGGAAAAAACAGTTTCTAACACTTATGGTGGAACAATACTTTCACCTAATACGGATAATGGTTTAAAATTTTCATAGGTTACTTTACAATATTACAGTTTTGGTGGATAATAAATCACAAATAAAAAATTATAGAAACATGAAGAATAGAGTCAGCAGTCTTGAAAATCAAGTATCTTTTCAGAAAATTATTATTTAATAAAATATAGCTTTTTTTCTTGAGATCTTTCAATTCTTTTTGCTTTTGAAAATATTGATCTGTTATAGATTAATCCTCAAAATGGGTGAGTATTAATATCTTTTCAAATGCATAATGTGCCTACTCAAAATAAATGCATCAATAATAATCAGCCTACGGTGAAAGTTCGAATTACATGATAATAGCATGTGTTAGATCGTAAGTATTCATACAACTTATTCTTTTAATTCTTTACTCTATTTTTTCTTGTGTGTTATTAAGTTTGTTGCATGAATGCTACTCTTCTAAAAGTAATTTGGTCTCTATGAATAGAATTGAAATTGGACAATGTTTTTAGGAATCATATATCGCAACATATATATACATATATATGTATATATATATATATATATCACGTGAGTTAACTATATTTTTTAAAAGATATTAGGCCTATATGCAAACTCATTGAAAGAACTGCATATGAATTGTTATTTTTGTATTTATTGAATTTAGAACTTTATACATGTATTGTATTCTTTATTTGTGTATAGTAATTTTGATCACATTTGAAAATTTTCAAGAATTAAATTGAACACACTTTACAATATAATTTTGAGTTTAAAAATGAAAAAGGAAGTATTTTTTTTACATGTCAATTAATGAATATTTCACTCAATTTCTTGTAGAGATTTTTTTAAAAAATCTCAAACAAAACTATTTTTACATAAGCATTTGAATTCCTGAATTCGTTGTGGTGTTTAAGGATGATGAAGACGGCTAAAAGCTCTATATATTAAGGAATGAGACTCTTCAACTGATAACATAGTGGCAACTGGTAAGTTTTTCTTTGATATTCTACTTTTTTCTCAGCATGTTTGTCTCTGCATTTCTTATCCAACAATTATTTATGTTATTGACTAACATGATATTAATCTTAACAAATCTCATTTCTTTATTATACATATTTTCATTTTTTAAAAATCAAAAATCAAATTATGTACAACACAATTATATTTATAACACATTTGATTTTTATATAAAATAGACAATGATTCATATTATCGGACTTTTGTGGTATGCCTTTTCTTCCTATTAGTCAACAACTTTACAAATTCATATATGTATACAATTTACATAGATATGTTTCAATCTCCTCTCAAACTATAACTAAAAATATGTTACAAACAAAAGTCGGGATATCAATCTTAAAAATACAAAACATATTCCTTTTAGAGGCATATATTAATGTACGCCGAAAAGTTAGTTATGTTATCCTATAAATTTATTTTTATCAATTTTTTGCTTCACTTTTGACTACTTTAAAAAATGTTTGATCTCTTTTGTGTCGTTTGTTATATATAATTTGTTGCTAGAAAATATGATTATTGACAAACAAAAAAGGAGAGATTTTTCAATGATCAAAGACTTTACAATTTGCTTCATGGATGAATTTAGAGAGTTGGATCTCTTTTCACATCGAAGCAATGATGAAGTGATTTTTTTTCCGTTAAATAAATTTAGATTTTTTTAAATAACCACTATATGATCTTGCTTTAAATATTCATTCAGTTTATAGCCTGTTCATTTTTTTTGTAGCTATCAAAATTAAAATTAAAATTTTAGCAACTTGATTGAATTAGCTATTTGAATACAGGATGTTTGTATTGCATTATATCATTATATTAATTTAGAACCTCTATTTTTTATATTTTTTTTCTTTATGTACATTTAGTATGTAAGTTAAAAATCTTTCATTGCAAATATATCTATATTACATGATCTTGGGCACATACGTTTCACATTGTGTAAATTTCAAACAAATGTTGGGAGAATTCATCAACACCATTAAAAAAAAAAGGAAAAATAGATATATGAAAATTTATGTCTTTTTTTCTTTCAGGTGAAAAAGATCATACAAATTAAAATTCACAAAAGATATTTTTATGTATATTTGTATTAGTGTTTCTCCAATCGCTATTTAAAAAATAACAAGCGCTGAGAGACATTATTGAGGGGAAGGGGGGTGGGGGTAGGTTTCCGATTTTGGATAGGCATTCTATAAGATGAACTCGAAACTTTTGGTCAAAATATTTTCAATTTATTTATTTTCATATTTTGATAGAATCAGTTGTAGGATGTGCAGGGGAATAGCGACCGGACCTGACGAGATCCCTGGGGAATTTTAGAAGAATGCAGGTAGGGTAGGATTGGATTGGCTGACTGCGTTGTTTAATGTCATTTTCAAGGCATTGAAGATGCCGAAAGAATGGAGGTGGAGTACAATCATTCCCGTGTACAAGAACAAGGGAGACATTCAAAGCTGCAACAACTATAGAGGTATCAAGCTGCTTAGTCACACTATGAAAGTGTGGGAAAGGGTGAGGAGAAGTGTGTCTATTTCAGAAAACCAGTTTGGATTCATGCCGGGGCGCTCGACTACAGAAGCCATTCATATTGTAAGGAGATTGGTGGAGCAGTATAAGGAGCGAAAGAGGGACTTACACATGATATTCATTGACCTAGAAAAGGCCTATGACAAAGTGCCAAGAGAGGTCCTATGGAGATGCTTGGAGGCGAAATGTATACCTGTGGCGTACATTAGAGCGATTAAAGACATGTAAGATGGAGCTAAGACCAGGGTAAAGACGGTAGGAGGGGACTCGAAGCACTTTCCTGTTACGATGGGGTTGCGCCAGGGATCAGTTCTTAGCCCATTTCTATTCGTCCTGGTGATGGATCAATTGACAAGACAAATACAAGGTGAGGTGCCTTGGTGTATGTTGTTCGCGGATGACATAGTCCTGATTAACGAGACTCGCAATGGAGTTAACGACAAGTTGGAGGGCTGGAGACAGATGTTGTAGTCTAAAGGATTTAAATTGAGTAGGACCAAGACAGAATACTTGGAGTGCAGGTTCAGTGGCCTTCCGTGTGAGGTTGATGGGAAAGTGAGGCTTGGTACCCAGGCCATTCAAAAGAAAAGAAGCTTCAAGTATCTTGGGTCTATTATACAGGAAGATGGGGATATTGACGACGATGTTTCACACCGTATTGGTGCAGGATGGATGAAATGGAGGCTCGCCTCCGGAGTGCTGTGTGACAAGAAAGTGCCACCAAAACTCAAAGGCAAGTTCTACAAGGTGGTGGTTAGACCAACTCTATTGTACGGGGCAGAGTGTTGGCCAATCAAGAAATTTCATGTTCAGAAGATGAAAGTCACGGAAATGCGAATGCTGCGGTGGATGTGTGGGCATACTAGGATGGATAGAATTAGGAATGAAGATATCCGAGACAAGGTGGGAGTGGCATCGGTGGAGGACAAGATGCGGAAAGCGAGACTGAGATGGTTTGGGCATGTGAAGAGGAGAGACACAGATGCTTCAGTGCGGAGGTGCGATAGGTTGGCTTTGGACGGTTTTAGGAGGGGCAAAGGGAGGCCGAAGAAGTATTTGGAAGAGGTGATTAGACATGATATGGTATAGTTGCAACTCACTGAGGACATGACCTTAGATAGGAGGCTGTGGAGGACTCATACTAAGATAGTGGGCTAGGTGGCTTATCTTTTCTCCATAGTAGTCGTAGTTTTGCTCATTTGTTTATTAACATTTGATTTCTACATTTGATTACTGCTTATATTTGTTGATCCGATTTACTTTGGGTATCCTATTTATCTATAGTAGTTAATGCTCATTTCTTTCCGGTCTTCTCTACCCTAACTTTCTCGCTCTCATTATTCATATTTTTAGATTGTTTTCGATATGCTTGGTTCTACTGACCTATGTCTTGTTTTCCTTGTTTTTCCTCTCTTGTTCTTCTCTCTTAATTCAAGGGTCTTTCGAAAACAGCCGCCCTACCTTTCAAGGTGGGGGTTAGGTCTGCGTACACTCTACCCTCTCCAGACCCCACATGGTGGGATTATACTGGGTTTGTTGTTGTTGTTGTTGTTGTTGATGATAGAATCAGTCAAAAAAATAAAGTTTCATATATAAGTACATAGCTAAAATAACTCTATCGAAAAGCATTGATAGTAAATTCTAAGAAATTAATTTTAAAAAAAAATTAATGTTTAAGAAAAAATCTATTTCTTTGCTAATATTTTTTTTAAAAAATTATAGAGATATTTCTGGGAGTTTAATTTTATTAAAACCAAATACAACTTGACTTCTTAGTGACTAATTTTATTTATAATAGTAGCAAAAATTTAGAAGGTTCATGACATAAGAAGATGAGTAAATACTAAAATTCATTGGATAATTTAAAGAATCAAAGGTAAACTGAAAATTTGAGACATACAACAAAAAATAAAAATTATACAGAAAACAAAAGTAAAGAAAATGTAATTACTTATTGCATTTAAATCTAAGTTAGCGGTCACTTAAAATATTAATAGATTTTATGATAAAATAATAAACTAATTCTCTGTATATACTTTTACTAAAAAAAATATGTAAAGATATATTTATTTGACTTTGTCATGAATTGAAAGATAACTTTTGAATATGAATTGAAAAATATTTTTTCTTCAATTTTATGTTAAAGATGATAAGTTTTCGCACAAAAAATAAAACAAATAATAATCTGCTATAATACTACTTAAAAGTAAGAAAATATTACATTTAAATCTTTTTTTTAGTAGTATTGGTTATTAGTTTAAATTTCAGTATAAAACTAAGTCCCTTTCTGTGAATACTTAAATGAGCATTTTGTTTTTGTCTTTAACTATAAATTGATTTTACCTTGGAGTTTGTTATGTTTCACTTACAAAATCAGATAATTAATAATGTGCTACTTTATAATCTTAGCCTAGAACCAATAAATATTTACAAAATCATTTCTTGAGAAAACTATCTAATTCATCAACAAACTTTGAATCTTATTGTATATAACATTTGTATATAACATATGACCTTACAACAACTTTAGATAGAATAAAACATTTATGTTAGCTTTTTATGTATATGATCATGAAACAAAATTTAATATTCTCAAAAAAAAAAAACTTTAATATTATCCGCGCATCGCAAAGGTACGTATACTAGTATTTCCTAAAATGAAAGATAAAGAGTTTGAACAATAAAATAACAAGAAAAGAAAATATTTTGAATTACAACTCTGAAATAAATCGGACATCATAAAGGTAAATAAGATAGACCAACAAGATTCCTTCTTAGTAGGGAGAGGGGTGGCCTCCCAACTGTTCATCTAGACATCAGGGCCAATGAATTTCACATCCCTATTACTCGGGCCTTCTCCGACTTCAACCATATCGATCTCGACAAATAAGTTTTGAAAATAGCCGATCAATTCTGCATCGACATCCAACACTGGGAACTGTGGCACTAGCTTAATAATCACAGGCGAGGTAGGGGCCCCTCGCACAATCAGGATAGGTTTGTTGGGCCCTTTGGGGACAAACACCTTTGCTTCTCTCCGACTTTTCCAAACATCGTCAGAATGGGTGTCTTTGACAGACCCAACTTTTTTGGTATCTTTTTTACCTCTGAGGACACTGCTTTTGTCAAATCAACAATATTCATCGAACTCTTTATACCGGTTTTGATCTTAATGATAGGCTTGTATGGGATTATCACTTCTTCGCCACCATTTATCATCTCTAACATGTTTATTTCATTGTGCATTGGCAATGGATTTTGATTGATGTTTGGTCTATTTGGGTTTTGCACTACAATTTGATGTGTATCTATCAAATCTTGGATTGCCTTTTTCAAGTACCACTATTTCTCTATGTCGTACCCAGGGGACGTCAAAACAATATGCACATCTTCGAGAATAATCTAGATTTCTTGGTGGAGGATTCGGGATGTTTCTTTCAATAGGGCTCAAAACATTCAACGCCCTTAATTTTTGGAACAAACTAGCATATGATCCTCCAACAGAAGTTAAATCATCTTTAGGTACATTTCTTTTCTAGTATTCCGGCCTAGGCCTAAAAGGAACCTTAGTGGTATTTTGGTAAAATTGTGGGGGTGGTGGACGATTTTAAGGAGTGGGGGCGTGCCATCATGGGTATGAAGGGGGTTGTGCATATAGTTGCGCATTAAAAATGGGATATTGAAGATATGGAGTGGGATACGTTGGGGTTTGGGAAGGAAAGTAGTGTTGTGGGTCGTTATATAGGTCTTGAACATAGGTTCGAGGCCCTAAACCAATGCTATGAATAGCCTTACATACCTGGAATTCGAGCCTTTTCTCCTCGCCGGAGCATTTTGTGTACTACTGAAGTATATGAATTACCGGAATAGTATTTCTACACTACTAAAAACTAAAAATATTTGAGAATAAGTAAAGAAGTGTATAGAGAGAAGAGTTGCTTGAGAAAACTTGATGAACAAAATGAGGAAATAAGGTGGCTATTAATAGGTGTGAAGAAGGAACCTAACAATAAATAAAATAATTACAAAGAATAATCTTGAAAATATAATGGAGGATTGTGATATCATGAGTGATGTCATGTCATGTCATGGGTGATGTCATGGGTCTAGGATCCTCCATGGTTGTTGAGATGAATCTTTCTTTTATGGATTATCCTTTTTCGGAGCTCTGTCTGAACAAGAAAGTTTCCTAATTAGGATTTGGTGTATTTATATAAATTGTGTCTCTAGAAGTCTCCTTTCATGTCGTTCAAGAATCAACTGAATTGGATTATCCTACTGTGAGATATGATTTTTCTTCTACAAATACTCTATTTCGTCACAGCACCAGGTCTTGCAAAAATTAATTTATTTAACCAATTTAGCCTCCGAATCTTAAGCTATCTTCCTTTCACTGAAGTAATACAAGATCTTGATCTTGTTTTTCCTTCACCTCCACTACAACAGATGGTGGAGACCCATACTAAACCTGACTCACCCTTCACTAGAATCAACAAGTTGGACTCCCAATCGCGCAAGTCTATGCACTTCCTTTGTCAACTCCTTCTTTTCCTCTTCCACATGGGTCGTACTCCCTATTGATAACCTGTTAAGAGCATCGGCAACTACGTTTGATTTACCTGTGTGGTAGAGAATGCTCATGTCTAATCCTTGAGCAACTCTGGCCATCTCTTCTATCTCAAGTTCAGCCCCTTCTGAGTGAATACATACTGTAAGCTCTTGTGGTCCGTGAATACATCCACATGTACACCATAAATATAGTGACACCAGATCTTAAGAGAAAATAACACAACTGCTAACTTAAGGTCATAAGTGGGTAGTTCCTCTCATGGGTCTTAAGCTGTCTGGAGGCATAGGCAATGATCTTACCTTTCTGTATCAACATATATCCCAACCCAACTCTGAAAGCATCACAATAGATTACAAAAACCATTTGTTCCCTTGGGTAGGGGCAACACTAGACCAGTAGTCAATCTAGCTTTCAACTCTTGAAAGCTTTTCTCACAAGCACCATACTATTGAAACTTAGATTTTTTTCGAGTCAGCTTAGTCAATGGTGATGATATAGATGAAAATCCCTCAACAAACCTACTGTAGTCACTAGCCAAACCCAAGAAACTCCTTATGTCAGTTGGAGAGGTAGGTTTGGGCTAATTCTTAACTGCCTCAATCTTTTGAGTATCAACTCGAATACCATCACCACATATAATATGGCCTAGGAACACTACAGACGCAAGCCAAAACTCACACTTTGAAAACTTAGCATACAACTCCCTCTCCTTGAGAGTTTGACAGACAATATTAAGGTGGTTAGCATGTCTCCCTTACTTCTTGAGTAGACCAAAATATCGTAGATGAAGACAATCACAATATATCTAGGTATGGCTTGAATACCAGTTCATGAGGTCCACAAAAATCGTAGGAGCGTTAGTCAATCCAAAGGACATAACAAGAAACTCAAAATGACCACAGAAGGTTCGGAAAGCCGTCTTCGGGATGTAGCATCCTCTCACTTTCAACTGAAGATAGCCTGATCTAAGGTCAATCTTAGAGAAGCATGTGGCACCCTGAAGTTGGTCAAGAAAATTATCTATCCTGGAGAGAGGATACTTATTCTTTATGGTGACTTTATTAAGCTGATAGTAGTCAATACACACCCTCAAAGAACCATCCTTCTTTCGCATAAATAGGACAGAAGCGCACCATGGTGAGACACTCAGCCTAATAAATCTCTTATCTAAGAGATCTTTCAACTATTCCTTCAACTCTTTTAACTCAGTTGAAGCCATTTTATAAGGTGGAATAAAGAGAGGTTGCGTATCAGGAAAAACAACAATCCCAAAGTCGATCTCCCTATTAGGAGGGACTCCAGGTAGATCTTTAGGAAAGACTTCAAGAAATTCATTCACAACGGGAACTGACTCAAGAGATAGAGGCTCATCATTAACATTTTTGACTCGAATGATCTGATACATATATCCCTTGGACATTAACTTTCTAGCCTTAAGGTAGGAAATAAATTTACTCCTAGGCACTACAGAACTCCCCTTAAGATAAGCTCATTCGGAAAGTCAAACTTGACTATTTGAGTTCTACAATCAACTGAGGCATAACAAGCATAAAGCCAGTTCATGCCAAGAATAACATCAAAATCTACCATATATAATTCAACTAAGTCAACAATGATATCTCTGTGATAAATAGACACAGTACAATCTCTATAAACTCTCTCAGCTAGGATGGACTCACCAACGGGAGTAGATATGCTGAAAGGCTCAAGAAGACACTCAGGAAGGATCTCAAACTTACTAGCCAAGTAGGGAGTCATAAAAGATAATGTCGCACCCAGATTAAGTAATGCATACACATCAAAAGAAAGGACTCGAAGCATATCAGTAACAATATCGGGTGCGTTCTCTTGGTCTTGGCGACTACCCATAGCGTACAGACTGTTTGTTCCCCCGCCTGCACCTGAAGCTGCAGCTCTCTAGTTACCTCTATTTTATGGTGCTATAGAAGAAAACTGAGCTCTACTACCTCCATCTCAATGTCTCTTCGAAGGACACTCATTTTGGAAATGATATGTCTGTTCACATCTGTAGCAAGCATTAATACCCTCATGACACTCTCCAAAATGGAGCTTCCCACATCTAGCACACAGTGGCTTTCCTCTAGAACCTTGAGCCACACTTTCTTAGGACTAAGAACCCTGAGCTCAAAAGTTTTGGTGACTCAGCGACCTCTGATCATACTATGTATTAGGTGTAAGTGCACTTGTTGATGAAGGTGCATAATTAGAAGGCCTCTTCTGAAAGGAATTGTTACCCTTCCATCGCTTCTGCACATTCTCATGTACAACAAACTTAGCCTTCTTGTTTAAGTACTCCTCTCGGTCCTTCTTCTTGTCATCCTCAACCTATTGAGCATACACCATCAATCTAGAAAAATCGATTTCAAAAATCATTAGTATTGCCTGACACTCTTTCTTCATAAATTTTTCTAAGCCAGAGACAAACTTCTTCATCTTGGCCCTCATATTTGGAACAATCTCTGGAGCATATTTAGATAACTGAATGAACTTTAAGCTATACTTCATCACAATTATGCCCTCCTACTTGAGATTCACAAACTCCTCAACATTTGTTTCCCTACTCTTGAGGAAATAAGTGATCAAGGAAAACACCCTCGAATTAATCCCACATTGTAGGCTCAGCATCCTCACCACAACTCTCTTTCCACAGATTATAGCAAATATTTGCCATATCCTTCAACTGATAGGAAGCAAGTTCCACCCCCTCAATCTCATTTGCATGCATAGGTTTCAAAATCTTCCATATTTCATAATAGAGAGAGGTTGCGTATCAGGAAGAATATCAATCCAAAAGTCAATAGAGAGAGGCTGTGTATCAAGATTAATTTTCTTCTTGATACACAACCTCTCTCTATTCCATCCTATAGAATGGATCCAGGTGTGTTAAAAGAGTTGAAGGAGCAGTCAAAAGATCTCCTAGATAAGGAATTTATTAGGACGAGTGTCTCACCATGGGACGCTCCTGTCCTATTCGTGCGAAAGAAGGATGATTCTTTGAGGATGTGTACTGATTACTGTCAGCTTAATAAAGTCACCTTAAAGAATAAGTATCCTCTCCCCAGGATAGATGATTTATTTTACCAACTTTAGAGTGCCACATGCTTCTCTAAGATAGACCTTAGATCAGGCTATCATCAGTTGAAAGTGAGAGAATGTGACATCTCAAAGATGACTTTCCGAACCCACTATAGTCATTTTGAGTTTCTTGTTATGTCCATTGGATTGACTAACGCTCCTACAACTTTCATGGACCTTATGAATTGGGTATTCACGCCTTACCTGTATATGTTTATTATTGTCTTGATTGACGATATTTTGGTCTACTATAGAAGTAAGGGTGAGCATGCTAACCACCTTAGGATTGTCCAATAAACTATCAAGGAAAGGGAGTTGTATGCTAAGTTTTAAATGTGTGAGTATTGGCTTGCGTCTGTAGCGTTCCTAGGCCATATTATATCTGGTGATGGTATTCGAATTGATACTCAAAAGATTAAGGTAGTTAAGAATTGGCCCAAACCCACCTCTCATACTAACATAAGGAGTTTTTTGGATTTGGTTGATTACTACAGGAGATTTGTTGAGGGATTTTCATCCATATCATCACCATTGGCTAAGCTGACTAAAAAAAAGGTCAAGTTCCAATGCTCTGATGCCTGTGAGAATAGCTTTTCAGAGTTGAAAGCTAGATTGACTACTGCTCTAATTAGGGGTGTACATAGGTCGGTTTGGTTTAGGTTTTCATTAATAAATAACCAAACCAATTATGTCGGTTTATTAAACTTATAAACTAAATCAAACCAATCTAATATCGGTTTTTCAGTTTCGATTTTAGTTAGGTCCTTCAATTTTCTCAGTTTTTCAGTTTTTCTTACAATTACACCATGATTAAAAATAAATAAAATTGAAAAGGTTATTCCCTTGATTGTGTAATTTAATATTGCACTTGAATTTCTCAATTGAAGGTTGTTCCCTTGATCGTGTGAATATATTTCTTAAAGAGATCTCTAAGACACTTGAATAAATAAAATCAAAAAAATTAAGATGTACAATGTTATTTTCAAGACATTGTCTTAGAAAAAATATCAAAACCTCATGAGAAGACACTACACATGTCAATATTTTAAGTCATATTACAAGCTCAAATATGAAATAATATACGTAAACATTGAAAGTTATAAACTAATTTAAAAAATACTTACAAAGCATATTATAATTAATATTTTTTGTGTATAAAAAATATAAAATTATATATGCATTATGTCGGTTTGGTTTGGATTCGGTTTGACTTTTTTTTATTAATACCAAACCAAACTAACAATGATCAATTTATTTTTTTCAACGTCAAACCAACAAAACCAAACCACAAGTCGATTTTTTGGCCGGTTTGACTTGGTTCGTCGTTTTGATTGGCTTGTACACCCCTAGCTCCAATGATATCCCTACCCGAGGGAACGGATGGTTATGTAATCTATTGTAATGCTTTCATAGTTGGGTTGGTATGTGTGCTGATGCAAAAAGGTAATGTCATTGCCTATGCCTTCAGACAACTTAAGACCCATAAGAGGAACTACCTAACTCATGACCTTGAGTTAGCAGTTGTGGTATTTGCTCTTAAGATATGGCATCACTATCTTTATGGTATACATGTGGATGTATTCACGGACCACAAGATCTTTCCGTATGTATTCAGTCAAAAGAAGCTAAACTTGAGGTAGAGGAGTTGGCTAGAGTTACTCAAGGATTATGACATGAGCATTCTCTACAACCCAGATAAAGCAAACGTAGTTGCCAAAGAAAGTGAATAGAATTGCACAATTGGGAGTCCAACTTATTGACTCTAGTGAAGGCAGAGTCATGGTTCAGAATGGGTCCATGTCATCTTTTGTAGCAGAGACGAAGGAGAAACAAGATCACGATCCAATTTTACTTCAGTTAAAAGAAAATTTACATAAATAAAAGGTGATGGTCTTTGCAAAAAGGGAGATGGTGTGTTGAGGTACCAAGGTACATTATGTGTTTCTAGTGTTGATAGTATCCGAGATAGGATCATGGAAGAGACTCATAGCTCTAGGTATTCTATCAATCTAAGGTTTACTAAGATGCATCATGATTTGAGGGAAGTCTACCGGTGGAATGGTATGAAAAGGGACATTGTAGACTATGTCTCCAAATGTCCAAATTGACAACAAGTCAAGGTTGAGCACAAAAGATAATGTGGTGTAGCTCAGAATATAGAAATTCCAGAATGGAAGTGGGAGATTATCAATATGAACTTCGTTACAGGCTTACCAAGGTCTCACAGATACCATGATTCGATTTGGGTGATTGTGGATAGGATGACCAAATCAGCCCACTTCTTACCCATTAAGACTAATGACATCGCAAAGGACTATGCCCGATTGTATATTCGAGAGATTGTTAGACTTCATGGAGTCCCTCTTTATATAATCACAGATAGAGGAGCTTAGTTCACTGCTTAGTTTTGAAATTCCTTTCAAAAAAGGTTGGGTTCGAGAGTGAACCTTAGCACCCCTTTCCATCCTCAAATGGATGGCCAAGCAGAGCGCACTATTCAGACTTTGGAGGACATGCTGAGAGAATGTCATTGATTTCAAAGGTAATTGGGATGATCACTTACCCCTTATTGAGTTTGCTTACAAGAATAGTTTACATTCGAGTATTCAGATAGTTCCTTATAAGGCACTTTATGGGAGAAGTTGCAGATCACCAATTAGTTAATTTGAAGTTGGTGAAGCTGAGTTGATAGGACCAGATTTAGTTCACCAAGCCATTGAGAAAGTGAAGATCATCTAAGAGACGTTGAGGAGAAAGTGAAGATCATCTAAGAGAGGTTGAGGACTGTTCAGAGTCTCTAGAAATCTTACACCGATGTTAGGAGAAGATATTTGGAGTTTGAGGTGAATGATAGGGTATACTTTAAGGTTTCACCCATGAAGGGTGTGGTGAGATTTGGAAAGAAGGGGAAGTTAAGTACTCAATATAATGGTTCTTACCATATTGTGAAGAGAGTAGGTAATGTAGCCTATGAGTTAGAGCTACCACCAGAGTTAGCGGCTATTCATCCCGTGTTTCACATTTCGTTGCGTAAGAAGTGTCCTTCATTGGTTGTACTTATTGAGAGTATTAGAGTAAAAGATAGTTTTCCCTTAGGGAGATTCCTGTCCAAATCCTTGATAGTCAGGTTCGCAAGCTTAGAACCAAAAAGGTTGCATCAGTCAAAGTCTTGTGGAGAAATCAATTTGTTGAGGAAGCTACATGGGAAGCTAAACAATATATGAAGGCTAAATATCCTCATCTATTCGTGCCTTCCATTGATAATGTTCAAGGTAATATTCCTTACTTCTACCTTTGAGTCGATGTGTATTCTTGAGTTTGAGTCATTGACTATTTGAGTATGTGTAATTTTTGAGCATTTGAATATCAGAGTTTTTGGATAATTGATGTCTTGATGGTATTCATGCTTGATGTCTCCTAGTTTCATCTTCATTCAAGAACGAATGATGGGGAGATATTGTAACACCCCCCAAAATGTTGTATGTGGTGTTCCAATTTTCGACAAAAATAATACTACTTCTGTATTTTGGGAATAGTCCGAATTAGGTGATTCAAGTTGATGAAGAACCCCGACATCATTCTCTACAACTTTCATAAAGACCATAGCTTAAGATTCAGAGGCTAAGTAGGTCAAATAAATTAATTTTTGCAAGACCTAGTTCTTTTAAGAAATAGAGTGTTTGTATAAGAAAATCATATCTCACTATAGGATGATCCAATTCAGTTGATTCTTGAACGACATAAAAGGGAACTTCTCGAGCTACAATTCATATGAGGCACCAAATCTTAATGAGAAAGTTATCTTGTTCAAACATAGCTTCGAAAAAAAGATATTTCAAAAAAAAGATTCATCTTACCAACCATAAATGATCTAGATCCATGACATGACTCATGACATGACATGATATCACAATCCTCAATTGAATTTTCAAGATCATTCTTTGTAATTATTTTATTTATTGTTAGGTCCCTACTTCACACCTAGATCTACCCACCTTATTTTCTCATGTTGTTCATCAAACTTTCTCAAGCAACTCTTCTCTCTATAAACTTCTTTATTTATTCTCAAATATAGTTTTAATTTTTAGTAGTGTAGAAATATTATTCCGATGATTCATATACTCCGGCTAGTATATAAAATACTCCGACGAGGAGAAAAGGCTAAGATTCATTAAGTTCTTCGATTCTAAGTAAAGCTTTGGATCTAGGTATGTAAGACTATTTATAGCATTGGATTGAGTTCGTCCACGCGCTCAATATTTAAATTCATTGTTATTGAGTTATAGTTGAATTTTACCCAAATTCTTGAATTCTAAATGAGTTAATTCTTCTTCTATTGAGTTAGATATATTTATGCATCGAGATTATTATTATTTTATCTCTCATATTGTTGGCATTGTTGTTTGTGGCTACTTTTTGATTAACCCTAATTATTTGATGTTCATGATTTTTTTTCATGCATGCTTTATGTAAAGATGTTGGATTTTAATATGCATTGACAGAAAGAGTGATTTGAATTAATACTATATATGTATTTTATTGAGTTTTAAAAGAGCAAAAACATTGACTTTAAATAAATTTGATTCATTGGGTTAAATAATATTTTGAGCAAGATATTTTGATGAGATGTAAATGATGTTTTGAAGTGTAATGATTGATGAAAGAGGTAATGATGATGATGATGTGTTGAGATGAGTTTGATGTTTTAAATTAAAATTTAATGAGACTAAATGATGAGGTTAATATGAGCACATGTTTTGGGATTAGTATTGAGCACCGAGTTGGGCAAAAATTTAATTGACTCAAACCCCAAAACTATGTATCCAACGTAGGATGGAGGCTATGCCTCTTAAGTCCCAAAAGAGATTTTGCTGATTGGATCTAAGATGGTGATGTCCTTTACCCTGGCAAGGTATTGGATGGATGTGGCAATGACATTGCTTTTTTGTATCATCACTAGCTCATAAGTGATGGTTGTCGGTTAGAGAAACTTCCAACTAAGTAAGCATTGCATATTATTTTGTTTGAAACTTGCATTACATGTTGATGTTAAGATGATGTTTAGTTCTGAGCTGAGTCTTCTTGAGAGGAGTATCTTAATATCTGTCCTTACTTTCCTGCCATTTTACATACTTGTACACTCAATGTACTGATGTCATTCGACCAGCATCGTTTTATGATGTAGATACAGGAGTTAGAGATCCTCAACAGGCGCATCATTGAAGATCATTACTTTTCATCTATTTGGTGAGTCCTTCTTGTATTCGGAGGAACTCTTTATCCTATAATTATTGTTGAGTATTATATTTCTTTTGAGGTAGTCATGGACATGTCATTGGCAACATCTGATAGTGTTAAAGGCTTCGTAAGCAGAGTTTGATGATGTAATTAGAGTAGTTTTTCTTTGAAACTACTTCTCCTAAGGATTATTTCTTTCCTTTGATGTTGATGATGGAGAGCCCACATAAGTATTCTTGTTTTCACTTAAGTCTTCTGTTGATGAGCGGATGAATGATGAAACCAGTTAATTCTCTCAGAGACCAAAGATGGTTTTTGAGTTCTGGCCACGCGTAAGGTACCCTCTCGAGGCGTGACAGCTCTAGGCTCTAATACAACGGTAGTTACATCTTCTTTCCTTTTCTTCCCCCCCTCCCCCAAGACTTCCCTAGCCATTTTGAAGCACTTGTATTGTGGCCCTTAAGACAGATTGGCTTACAATCTTTCCAGCCTTAATGCCATTTTCAACCATTTCTCCAACCTTAATAACCTCGATGAATGTTTTTCCCATAGAAAAAAGTAAGTAATGGAAAAAGTTCTTGCGCCTGGAGAAAGACGTCGATCATCTCTGACTCCTTCATCGTGGCCTTAGCCCTAGCAGCTTGTTGCCTCCACGTAACTATATACACGCGAAAATATCCAATGGTCTTCTTCCTCATATTGGTGAGTGTGGTGCAGTATGGTATGATGTCAATGTTGTATTGGAATTATTGCATGAAATTTCAAGCTATATCATCCCGTGTATGCCAGTTTGCAATATCTTGATCTATGAACCATTCAGATGCAATTCCCACCAGACTTTCCCCGAAATAGGCCATGAGCAATTCCTCTTTGCCCCTAGTGCCTCACAGTTGATTGCAACATCTCTTCAAATGAGCTATAGGGTCGCCATGACCATCATATTTCTCAAACTTTGGGGTTTTAAAACCGGTAGGTAAATGGACGTGCGAAACATGCACAACTCATTGTATGAGATGCATTTGTGCCCTCTTAATCCCTGCATATATCTTACACTCTATTCCAAGCTCTCAAATTTTTCTATCCATTTCTTCATGTTCCTTATCCTTTGTAGTTTTCTCGACCTCGACAGGGGAACTATACATATGAGTGTAAGGGTAAGACCTAGAGTTTAAAGAGCCAGTTCAAGGGTATAACCTCGACCCTATTGAACTTTGGATGAAGGGAAATTGTTGGATTTTGGTATCTACGGTGGTTGCGGGATTGCATTAGTTTGTGCAGTTTCCATAAAAAATGGGTTATTTATTAGTGGCATATTCAAAGGGTGCACCGCGGAGGTTCCAACGGTGTTGGATGTGTTAACATATGGGCCAAACCCAGGTGGATAAACTGGATCACTTGTCGAGACTTGGATAGGGGATGGCATATTCGTATTCAGATAAACACGGATCAAAGATGGTGGGGCTTGTCCATTCATCCAAGCATCAAACATTTGGTGTTTCAACATCCTTACTTCTTCTACTGATGTTGCTTCTTGTGGGACCATCTGATTTTGGTCTTTCTCATTGTTCGACTATATTTCATCCTTGCGGGTCATCTTCTCTTTTCCCTTTTATCTTGTATAGTATGGATGAGATACCAGCATAACCACAAACCAACCACCTTTGAGCTTCTTCTTTTTCGATCCCTCTCTTTCTCTCTCTCTATTCAAATTGAAAAAACATATTAGGTTTTAATGCTTTACAAATATTAATCACACATTGTATGTCATGCACCTAAATTATTTCTATTTCTACAATGAGTCCCGGGAGGTTGTTATGTTTAATCCCGGCTTTTAGGTGAATTCATTTTAACAACCACTCTCATTTGTTCATATCTTCCTTTATTTTTTAATGTTAAAAGCATTTTGATCGAACCCATTGAGGGTTGCCTACGTATCATGTTGAACATGAATCAGATAATTACGTAGTTCATGATAAGAGAGTGATTTTATAAAAGAAAAGAACAAAATTTATTTAAACAGAAGAAAATATCTTTTACATTCATTTTCAAAAGATTCTTAACACTACTGACTTAAAAAAACAGCTAAACATAAAATGTTAAAAATTGCAATAGTCTTGCCGAAAGGAAATAAAAGGAAAAACAATAATAAAAAATGTTCTCTCGAGGTGCTTTGTCTCTTAATTGCCTCTTAGACTTGAATAGACTTTGAACAAAGCTTTCGGCAGATGTCGAACTAGTGTATGTGCCTGTCATCCCAAACACTCATCATTTCAGTGGAGATAACGGTTCTCCGCGAGTTGAAGCACTCGTACTTTGGCTACCCCATATTTTTTGGCAGTTCTGCAACCAGTATAGAGTAGTATTGACCACATGGTTCAAATTCTCTTTTTGTGGTTGTAGCTCTTCGATTTGTTGGTGAAGTGTGCCTCGCTCTCCTATCCATTGGTTTCTGTCAATCAACTTCTGCCTGATAAGATGTAAAACGCCTAGTTATATCCTTCTCTCGTTCCATCGAAGCCTTTAACTAAGCTTGCAACCTAGATTGTGTGTTTACTACTAGGGCTCTTTCTTCTATAAACCATACTCGCTTTGCTCCATAGCGCCTGTGACAATGCCCAAATCCTCATGCAGGGTTTGAATAGTGGAACGATGCTCTTTCTCAATTATTTTCTAAACCAACATTACTCTAGCGTCAAATTTTGCCTCATACTGGATAACTCTTCTCTAGCATTCCTTATGTCATTACTTAGGCCATCCTGATTCCAGAGTAGACCGATAGTTTTCTTCAACCTGGCATTGAGCTAGTTTGATTCTAACCTCAAATTCTGCTTTTTGATTCTAACCTAGCATCTGAATGTTCTCTTTAAATCATAGTATTTTTGCATATATTTTTGAATAACCTTGCAAGATTGATAGTTTTCATGAATTTAACACTTGAAATAAATGATTATATTTCTCCTTACATGAACCCTAATTAAATGACGATGATAATTGAAGGTCTATATGTGTTGAATGGATTGGAAAGCATAAAGTATGAATGTTTGAATGAGAGTGAGAATGAACATGAATATAGCTTTAATAAACCTTGAAGGTCATCTTAAAAATCTAAGATTAAGCATGAATAACTTAGTAGAACTAAATGCTTTCATAAATGCATATCTTTATTTCACTTGAATGGTGGGTTTGATAGGATAGTACGATTGGTTAAGAGGTTTGATTGTGATAGAGTTGATTAATTGATAATAGTCCAAATGAGACTTGTCGAATTACTAAATTGAACTGATTGGATAGGGTTTTATGAGCATTGAGTTTTGGAGGGAGTATCTGTCACGTCCCGAGAGGGTACCCTAGACGTAACCGGCACTCAGAAACCATTTCTGGCTCCCAAGCAAACCACATAGCCTAATCAGACATCCGTTCATCCATTCAATCAGCAGAAGAATTAAAATAAAGAGAATATTTGGTGGGCAACTCAAAACATCAATCTAACTCAAAGAATAAAGGCCATGGGCCGACAAATCAACTCTAATATTTGTCATTAAAAATAGTTTGACAAGAATAATTTTAAGGAAAGAAATACTCAATCGACCCTTCACTATCTAGTCTATGAAGACTATATCACTACTATCTAATTGGTGCCAATGACATGTTCATGGATACCTCAAATCAAAATAAAAAGGGCTAACTCGATGCAAGAATACACAGACGGTGTCCTCCGAATGTAGGGGAGGACTCACTAATACGTTGAGTGTGAATAGATCCCCAATGATGCTCTTATTGACGATCTCTTAAACCTGTCTCTGCATCATGAAACGATGCAGGTCCAAATGGACGTCAGTACGTGGAATGTACGAGTATGTAATATGGCAGAATGAAACATACCTCAAGGAAGAATAACATCGGTACACATATCTCAAATCAGAAAGATAAGAGAGACATCAAATAAGGCATCGTAAGTCTAAATTAAGAATACAGTTTAGACAGAGACCAATCATATACCATACAATCCAATCCAATTATGTATAATACAGTTCAATCAAATCATTTACAATCCGATCCCTTTCAATCATGTACTGATTATATACACTCAACTCAACATTCAACTCAATAATCAAATCCAATCTAGTCACATACAATTCTATTCAATCCAATCACAATTCATCTAATCCAATCCGATCATATACCATCAACTCAACAGTCAACTCAAATATCAACTAAAAGGACTCAACTCAATAAATATGCACATTAAATTATGAAATGTTTTACAATTCAACTCAATCATCTACAATCACCATCAAACCAATCACATCAAGCACAATCCATTCAATTGGGAGTTTCTCTAACCGACAACCATCACCATATGAGCGAGTGATAGTACAACAAGCTGACGTTGTTGCCACGTCCGTTCATACCTTGCCAGGGCATGAACGAATCAACCAATCATGGATCCAATCCAACCAAGTCCTATAATGTCAGGACAAATATTTTGGGGAAGCATTCGACTTTAACGGTTCAATCCCCTCCTACGTTTGGCGACGTAGTTTATTAGTTCGAGTATGAACTATACTCTTACCCAATTCGGTGCTCGATACTCCTTCCAAGACTCAATATGTTCATATCTATCAAGTGAGTAAAATACTCAAAATGCACATTTAGTCTCATCGGACTCTTTCAAATCAACTCATTTAGTCTCATTGGACTCTTTTCAAAACTCAATCAAATCTGGCCTCATTGGACCTTCTTTCAAATAAACTCATCTCAAATCATCAAACTCTTCTCTTTAAAATCTATACAATCTCAAAAATCGACATTTTAAAGTAAAAATACTCAACTCACTTATACTCAAAATACTCGTGTTCAAAAATAATTAAAAGACTTCTCAAACTCAACCCATGCTTAAACTCTTTTCAAATCATAGATGAAAATAATTACTCTTTAAACTCAAAATAGTGTATAAATAGTTTATGCAAAAATGGTTCCAAAATCATTTATTTTCAAAATGCTCATAAGACTCCAACCACATCAAATTAGGTAAATCACATATCACATAATCACATTAGACTCCAATCCACTTCATCACATAACATCCTCATCAATATACCTCTTCATCAATCATTGTACACATATTAAATAATCACTATTCACATCATCACTCACACCATCATCAAAACATCGTCACTCGCATCATTATTACACCATCATCAAAACACCACCATTCACATCACCATCAAATATTATCATCACATCATTGTCAAATATTATCATCACATCATTTTCAAACATCTACTCCACAATCTTCATTTTAGTCCTATGTTCAAATTATAGAAACAAAGGGACATTCTTAACTATCCAATTCATTCTTTCCGTTCCAATCAATACATATATACATACAACTATCCATCTCAACCTCAAAACAATTATGACAAAAGAAATCTCATCTTGGGTTCATGTGAATGAAACATGAATCCTTACTCTCAACAAAACTCAACTCAAGAATATCGTCAATACCTATAAATCTATATACAAAGATACATTTGTTGTCAATAATATGAAAAATAACTATTTAGTAACTCAAGTCATTAAAATCATCAATCGACCGTTTGTATCTAAAAACATTCCTTAGTTTAGGGAAAACTTTCAAGAAAACCTTTCTAGAAGGTGCAACTCTTTCACAACTCCTAACCAACACATCTATGGGCATATGGAAGAACTCAATCCATATTTTAGGTTAGCCTTACATACCTTGGTGAAGACTTGAAGAAGACCTTGGTGTTGGGTCTTCAATGGAGAACTCGAATCTTGAAGCTCTTGGAACTCTTCTTGTTGGAAATGGAGAAGAAAAAGAAGAAGAAGAGAGAGAGAGAAGCTCCTAGGGCTTTTAGAGAGAGAGGGGGCTGAAAATATGATCTCAAAATAGTCTAGGGTGATACATATATAATTTGGGTAAGTTCCCAAATTGCCCTGGCGCGGTAGTGACGCATCGTGCCATTGCAGCACCAGGCTGATTACGCCTACAACCTGCACACCTCGTAGTGGGACACCGCGCCAAGGACCAAACTACTGAGGCACATTCTTGGCGCGATAGTGGCGCGTCGTGCCCTTACAGCGCCAAGGCCATTGTTCCTGGGTCCTGGAAATTTGGCTTGAAAAACCCTGCACACCTTTTAGTGGCGCGCCGCGCCAGAGCCCAAACTACTGAGGCATGTTTCTGGCGCGATAATGGCGCATCGTGCCACTGCGGCGCCAAGCCCAGTTTTCCAGTAATTACAACCTAGGCCTAAAAACTCTGTTGTGCTAGTTCATCTTAGGATCGTCATATCTTTCGACTCTGAACTCCAAAAATTACGATCTTGGTGGAGTTGGAAAGAAGACTCAAGGACCTTTAATTTGGTAGGTCTTGGGACACCCAGTTCTTTATATCTTAGTATATATGGTCGTTTGAAGTTGACCCTTATACTAACTCGTCCAAAAACTTAATCGATTGGAGTTCTTTGGACTCGACTTGGTGTTAGAGATCCCTTATGACCCCTAAACACATCTAACACACTTCAAATACTTAGGAATTAATCCTAACTCATGTGTAGAATTGCAAGTCCTCCGGTCCGAGTCTACCCACATGTGAAGAAATGTTCGATTCTTTGCAAAAAAAATTCCAGGGTGTCACAGTATCGAGCACCGAATTGAGTAAGAATAACTAACAACTCGAACTCAATAACTACGTAGCCAACGTAGGTGAGGATTGTACCATAAATTGGATGAATTCTTTTATTTTCCCTAAAGTGAACTTGATTGATTGATTTTGGATCCTTGATTAGTTGATTCGTCCCTTACCCGGGCAAAGTATTGGACGAATATGGCAATAACATCGGCTCGTTGTACCTCATCGGCTCATAAATGATGGTTATCGAATAAAAAAAACTCTCAGATAGGTTTTGATAGTACTCTAATGATTGAATTAGATTATATATGATTGGTCTCTATCTAAACCTTATTCTTACTTTAGACTAATGACATCCTAATTGAGTTTTTTCATCTTTTTGATTTAAGATATTTGAACTGATATTATTCTACCTTGATGCATGTTTCATCTGTCATATTACATACTCGTACATTCCATGTAATGAAGTCCATTTGGACCTGCATCGTTTAATGATGCAAAAATAGGTTCTAGAGATCATCAACAAGCACACCATTGAGGATTTGTACACATTCAGCTAATTGGTGAGTCCTCCCTTGCATTCAGAGGATACCACTTATGTTATTCTTTTTTTGAGTTTAGTCTTTTTATTTTGATTTGAGGTAACAATGAACCTAACATTGACACCATTTAGACAGTAGAGATAGAGGCTTTATAGATTAGATAGAGATGGGTTAATTGAGTATTTCTATTCCTTAAATTGTTCTTTTCAGAATATTCTCATGACATAGATTGGAGTTTGATTTGTTGCCTATGGCCTTTCTTCCTTGAGTTAGATTTGTTGATTGGAATTTCCACATATTTGTCTCTTTATTTTAAGTCTTCTGTTAATTGAATGAATGAAAGGATATATCACCAGACCAAGTCGTTTGTTTGGCAGCCAGTAATGATTTCTGAGTGTCTGCCACATTCAGGATACCCTCCCAGAGTGTGACAAGAATATTTTGAGCCCTATTGAAAGAAAGATCCCAAATTCTCCCCCAAAAAATCTAGATTATACTCGAAGATGTTCATATTGTTCTGACACCCTAGGACACGACATAGAGATATGTTGGTACTTGAAAAGGGCAATCCAAGATTTGATAGATACATATCAAATTGTAGTGCAAAACCCAAATTGACCAAACATCAATCAAAATCCATTTCTAATGCACAATGAAATAAACATGTTAGAGATGATAAATGGTGGAGAAGAAGTGACAGTCCCATATAAGCCTATAATTAAGGTCGAAATTGGTATAGAGAATTCATAGGTAAAAAAGTCAATCATCGACGAATGTTGTTGATTTGACAAAAAACAGTGTTTTCAAAGGTAAAAAAGACGCCAAAAAAGCTGAGCCCGTCAAAGACACCCATTCTGATTATGAAAGGAGCATCTGACGATGTTTGGGAAAGTCAGAGAGAAGCAAAGGTGTTTGTCCCCAAAGGGCCCAACAAACCTATCCTAATTGTGCGAGAGGCCCCTATCTCATCTGTGATTATTAAGCCAGCGCAACAACTCCAAGTGGTTAACCCCAAGGCTGTCCCTTGGAATTATAAGCCAACTATTGTGACATACAAGGGGAAAGAAATCGAAGAAGAAGTAAACGAAATAGGGGGATTAACCCATTTGGAGAGATGATATGCCCCGATAGAGTTAAGAAGGACTAAATAGGTAAGAAGTGATCAAATGCCAATTAAGAATCCAATTTCTGAAGAAGAAGTAGAGGAGTTCTTAAAAAGGATGAAACTGCCAGACTATTCCATTGTGGAATTGTTAAAGAAAACCCCAGCCCAGACTTAACATCGCGGCACGCACTGGTCACTCGACTACTCAAACTTCATCAAGCTTCCACATGGGTTGCCTTCCATGAAGTGCCTGATTTAACGTCACAACACGACGCAAGTTCTTTGATTAATCAGACTTCATCAAGTTGGAGCTCTTTGACTATATTTACCTCTTCTTTCGCTCCTAAGTACAACTTCACACGCTGCCCATTAACTTTGAACTAATGCCCAACTTGTGCCTAGAGTTCAATTACGCAATGTGGAAATACTTGTGCTATGGTGAAGGGATCAGACTATTTCGACTTCAACTTGCTCGGAAACAATCTGAGTTGAGAGTTGAACAGCAACACCAAGTCCTAGAGCAAAACTCTCTCTTCTCAATATGCCGATCATGATATAACTTCATTCGTTCTTTGTACGGAGTTGCTCTTTCATATGCCCTCAACCGGAACTCATCCATTTTATTGATCTGCTCTAACCTCTATTGGCAGCTTCACTCCAACTCAGATTCAACTTCTTGAATGCCCACAATGCCTCGTGCTCTAACTCTACAGGCAAATGACATGTCTTTCCAAACACTACCTGATATGGCAACATACCAATGGATGTTTTGAAAGTTGTCAGGTATGCCAATAGTGGATCATCAAGCTTCCTTGATAAGTCAGTTCTTTTTGTATTCACGAACTTGGTCAATATCTCCTTAATTTCTCGATTGGACACTTTAACTTGCCCGCTTGACTAAGGATGATATGGGATAGCCATTTTGTACTGCTTCACATCTTATTTAGCAGTAGAGTCTGAAAGATCTTGCTGCAAAAATGGGACCCCCCCCCCGGCCCATCACTGATAATTGCCCTAGAAGTGCCAAACCTTGAAAAAATGTTCTTCTTTAGGAAACCAGCCACACACTTACCCTCATTGTCAACCACGACGACTGTTTCAACCCATTTGGAGACGTAATCAGCCGCAAGCAAAATATATTTCATTTCATACGAACTCACAAATGGCCCCATAAAGTCGATGCTCCAAACATCAAAGAGTTCAACCTCCAAGATTGGAGTCATAGGCAACTCTTGGCGCCTTGATATTGCACCCTGCCTCTGCCATTTGTCACAACTCTTTGCCAGATCATACGTATCTCTATAGATGGTAGGCTAGTAATAACTGCATTGAAGCACCTTTGATCGCCCTAGTGTATGCCATAGGTACACTTTAGCTGGCCTCCCAACATCTTCATAAACGGCCTCTCTTAGAACTTTGTCATATGCCTTTCAAGGTCAATGAACACAATGTATAAATTCTTATTCTTATTCCTATACTACTCCATCAGTCTAGTCAAAGAGCCCCGGAATGAATCTAAAGTGTGGAAAAGCATTATATATTTGTGGCATGTAGTAACTCACATATATTAAAATGAGTGATGGATGCACAACTTCCTTTTGACAAGGCCCCTTTCCTAATCTTTTTATGTTGTCATCAACTAGAGGTATTGTAGCTCATGCTAGAGATGATGGTTCTTGGGCAGCCAACTCTAGAAGGAACATGAATGATTGGGAATGTAAAAGAGTGTGTAAACTATATAAGTTACTTATCTAGTGTAGATACATTGTTTTTTCGAAGGATGCAATAAAAGAGAGTTCTCGGTTAAATCTTATGATTGGGAATGTAAAAGAGTGTGTAAACTATATAAGTTGTTTGAAAGTTTCCAAAGTTGCTTCTCTAGTGTAGATAAATTATTTTTTCGAAGGATGCAGCAAAAGAGAAATCTCGGTTAAATCTTGTTGTAGAACTCTACAACAACATACCCAGTGGAATCTCATAAGTGGGGTTTAGAGAGGATAACGTGTATGCAGCCCTTACCACTACCTCGTAGATGTAAAGAGTCTATTTTCGAAAAATCCCCGCCTCGAGTGCAGTAAATCCAAGTACAAAGTAGGAAAAAACAATGAAGAAAACATAGCAACTAATACGATGAACCAATAATAGTGCAATAATTGAAACCTGCTTGACAGTTGGTAATTTTCAAGAAAAAGGTATTTTTCTATGTCGTAGATGCTACCTATGTAGTTGTCAAGCAGAAACTCTTATTCATCTGTTTTTGCTTTGTCCTCTCACTGACCAACTATGGTAGATATTCCTGAACTTTGTGGGTATTCAATTGGTCCATGCCTTGAACTATCTTTTGCATTGTTGGAATAAGCATGGAATAGCCAAAGTAAGACATAGTTGGCGTGTATGGTGGTGGGTGGTTTGGAGAGAAACGAACTCCAGATGATTTGGAGAGAAGTGAAAATCAGTTAAGAGGATTACGTTTGATTATCTTTGTTTTTTCATTCTTGACGTAAGTTGGAGTATGCTAATGAGGCACAAAATATTGTTATAATTCATTGAATCCCTGTATTGAAGAGGGACAAACTTTTGGTTTGCTTTTCTGTCTTTTTTTCACTTGTACAAAAAATCTAGCACTCTTTCTTTTTTAGTAAAAAAATCTAGCAGTGTTTTTGTGCTACTACTTATTAACACAACCATTACCTCTTCAAAGAAAACATTAACAAATATGCACCTTTCATGCCATGGATTTTCTTCTGTAAAAGGAAACATAATGCGCTTGTCTTTAAGCCAGACTACCAAACTTCACAGAGATCCTGAACAGATTTAAACCCAGTAGCTTCACTCATCTCTTTTTTCAACAAGTGCTTTATGTATTACATTCTTACATGTATGTTTTTGATATATTTCAGAGTTGGCAGTTCATTTTAGCCTAGTAGTATGGAGGATATACTTCTGATATTCCTCTATTGAAATATGTACTACATCAGCGAGAACCTTTAACTTCGTGAGCCAAAGGGTTGAAGCCAATGAAGGCGGAAAAAGACATTTTTTTTTATAATGGTAACGTTAGTACTAATATTAAGAGCACTAGGACAGTGCTGAAGACATATACACAGAGGGAGTCCGAAGCCAAAAAGACAAAATAAAATCCAAAACAACAAGTCAATTATGGAAGAAACGAAAGGAGTATAGGCGCATAGGCCCCGCCTTACGATATTAACTGATGAAGAAAAGGAAGGAACCCTGTAAGGCACACTAACACATGCGACTTGCAGGTGATGTAGGGCCTCTCATTCCCACATTCAACTACCCAGGCGACCCCAACTTTCTATAATATTATTTTTTATAGTAATAAATATAATTAAAATTAAGGTTAAATTTTTTTATAAGCAGCATAAATTATATCATTATTTTTTTTGTTGTGATTAAATTATTAGACGAAGAATTATTTTTTTTCAATAAAAATAGACTTAGTAAAAAAAAGTTAAAAAATACTTTTGATATAATAGACAAAAATATTTTTAAAAGTGACCAATGTAATAGGCAAAAAGAGCTTCTAAAAAAGGTCAAAAAATAGTCAAAAAAAACTATTTTTCTTTAAAAAAAAGTCAAAATAATATATAGCCATAAAAAAAGTTAAAAAATGTAAGCAAAAATTTGTACTAACACTTAAATTTCTAAGTTTATGGAACACTTCTAAATCAATTAATTATACCTTTTATAAATAAATAAAAAAACAATTCTAAATTAATTAATTTCTCTTTTTTTTTCAAAGTCCATTGTCCCTACTCCCAAAAAAAGCATTCTTGACACACAGGAATTTAAACCTCATTGAAAATTACAAAGTCAGTAGATGGTCTTGAACTCACAAAAAAGACAAGAATAATAGATTCATCAACTTCCTTACTCAAATTAGAAATTAAACTCTTTAACCAATAATTATTAGAATATTGTGGATAGAGGGGGAGAACTAAAAGGGTAAAGGAAAAAGGGCAAAGGACTGACTAGTCCAATGGGACTTCAATGGGGAAGAATGGCTGACAGGTATTGTCTTCGATAGATGAAGAAAAATCAAGTTGTCTAACCTAACCCCAGGGCGGACCCCAATCGAAACACGATAGATGAATTAAGGACAAGCGAGATAAGGAAAGCAGATGGCCCTTTGGTGGAGAAAATGGCTACTTAACCATGATTATTTATTATCTCTAACTTTTAAGTCTCCTTTAAATTAAAAATAGTGAAAATTAAAAAAAAATTATATAACTTGATAATATTTAGGAATAAAATTTACATGAAAATAAAATAAGGATTAAACTTCTACACATTGCAGGTTAAATAATAGAAATTATCATCTGCCTCAACACGATTGTTGTTATTTATTCCACACATGGTTGGTGCGTGTGACCTTGTTATTCTTCGTGGATTGCTAATGTCCTGCAAAATTTATTATTATTAATTATTTGAATATTTTAAAAATGTGAATATTGAAGTTTTGTAAATTAAAAATATTAAAACATACATATTGTTGTGAAGATTCATCTTCATCATTTTGAGATTGAGACATTTCTAGCAATGAGACGAAAAATTATTATTATATAATTTTATTATAAATTAAATATTTCAATAAATATTTAAAGAGTACATTACTTACTGTCAAAAAATTTAATCTCCCAACAACATTTTATTATAAATTAAATATTTCAATAATTATTTAAAGAGTATATATATATATATATATATATATATATATATATATATATATATATATATGCAGCCAATAACGCTTTATGTAGACAAAAATAGAGAAAATAAATTTAAATACTATGTAGTCATACATGAAAAAATAAATGGCGTTTTTCAGACTTGGTTAGAAGTAATAGACTCTATAAATGGGGTGAAGAACCCGTTTTTCAAAGGTTTTAATAATTTTACAGAAGCCTTAGACTATGCTAGAGGAATTCTGGGCCCAAACTATTACATCTCTCCAGCCCTCAGACAAAACCAAGCCTAAATACCCCAATACAACATCCAGAAAGACACAGACAAAATCATATTCTGCAACCACTATTCTACCATGACTGAAGCCTTCAAAAGACTAAATACAAAAAATGAGGCTTTTTTTAATCTTAAGTACGTGGCGTTGTTACACCAGATCTACAAGCCTCCCGAAGGACTCTTTCGATTGATAGTCCTGGTTTTCAGCCAATATACTTTAGATCTATCTAACTTACCCCGTTCATCTCTTCTTCTCAACTTATATTTTTAACAACTTCATCTTTAACCCTACCCCGGACATATATGTTACACTCCGAAAGGGTACCCTAGACGTGGCCGGCACTCGAAAGTCATTTCTGGCCTTCAAGCGAACCACCTAGTCCAGTCACACTTTCATTCATTCACACTCTATCGGCGAAAGACTCTATTATAGGACTACTATCCATAATCCAGGGCCAAAGACCAAACAACTATCAAATTAATAATCAGCTAGAATAAAACTAGTCAAAACGAACAAATCAACATTTCCACACTCTAGTCTATGAAGCCTCTATCAACAATCTAGGAGGTGCCAATGACAAGTCCATGGTACCAAAAGTCAAAATAAGGGAAACAAATCAAAGCTGCAAGATAAGTCTTGGTATCCTCTGGAAATTGGGAGGACTCACCAACTAGCTGGAAGTAAGTGGATCTTCAACGGTGCGCCGATTGATGATCTCGAGTACCTGTCTCTGCATCATGAAACGATGCAGGCCAAATGGCGTCAGTACATGGAATGTACGAGTATGTAAAATGGCCGAATGAAACAACATCAGAGAGAATCAAACCAACTCGAAATCTCAACTCAGAAAGAAGAACAACTCAATCAAGTGCCTTAAGCCTAAACATGAATATAGTTTAGACGGGACCAATCACATATCATTCAACCCAATCCGACTCAGAATACTATCAAGACCTATATAGGAGTTTCTCTTATCCGACAACCATCACTTATGAGCCAGTGACAGTACAACAAACCGACGTTGTTGCCACGTCCGTTCATACTTTGCCAGGGTATGAACGAATCAACCAATCATGGATCCAATCCAACCAAGTCCTATAATGTCAGGACAATAATTTTGGGAAAACATCCGACCTTAACGGTTCAATCCCCTCCTACGTTTGGCGACGTAGTTATTGGATTCGAGTTATTACTTACTCTTACCCAATTCGGTGCTCGATACTCCTACCAAGACTCAATGCTCATAAAACTCCATCCAATCAACTCAATCAAATCATATCGACAAGTCTCATTTGAAACCTTGTCAAATCATCAATTCTATCACAATCAAACCTCTCCCAATCATACTATCCGATCAATCACAATCATACCTTTGATGAGTAGTTAAATATGCATTTGTAACAATATACAAACCTATCCAATCGTTCCTCTATTCATTTAACACATCCTTTGGGACTCATCACAACTCCAAGATTCTAAATCAACAATTCAAGATGAGCAACATATTTAAGAAAATTAACATATTTAACATAATCAACATAGTTAAGAAAATCAATAAAGTATGTTTAACAACTCATATCCATCGACTCATACTAACATGAATATTTTAGAAATTTCTTGACTCAACAACATCAACATAACAAGAATCAAATTAACAGATGAAAAGACTCATTTGGACATAAGCCTGTCAAGAAACTCCATTCTTATAAACATTTAACCTCAAAGAAGGTGTAGGGCACATGGTTGGACTCAGCCTATGTTTTGAGTAGCCTTACATACCTTGTGAAGACTTTGAAGAAACCTTGATGTTAGGTCTTCAATGGAAGGCTTGAATTCTTGAAGTTCTTGAAGGCAATCCTTGTTGGAAATGGATTTGAAGGAGAAGAGAGGAGATTTCTAGGGCTTTTTAGAGAGAGGAATGGACTGAAAATAATGGTCCAAAACGTCCCAAGGCTAATGTATATATAATTTGGGAAATGCCCAATTTGCCCTTTCTCCAAAAATCTAGAAAAACGGGCTAAAACACTCCTGGCGCTATAGTGGCGTGCCGCGCCACTGCAGCGCCAAGTCGAATATAGGCTTAAAACCTGCACATCTGATAGTGACGCGTCGCGCCAAGGACCAAACTACTGAGGCTGTTTTATGGCGCTATAGTGGCGCATAGCGCCCTTACAGCGCCAAGCTTAAGTTTTTTTGGGTTCTGGAAAATAGGCTTAAAAACCCTGCACATCCAATAGTGGCGCGCCGCGCCAGGGACCAAACTACTGAGGGTGGTTTCTGGCGCTATAGTGGCGCGTCGCGCCACTGCGGCACCAAGCCTAGGTTTCCTGCAGTTACAACCCAGGCCTGAAATTCCTGCAGTACTAGTTCGTCTTAGGATAGTCATAACTTTTGACTCCGAACTCCAAAAATTACAATCTTGGCGGCGTTGGAAAGAAGACTCGAAGACGTTTAATTTAATAGGTGATGGGCCACCCAGATCGTCATATTTCAAAAGATATGATCGTTAGAAGTCGACCCCTTATACGAAGTTATTCTAAAACTTAGCCAAGACGAATTCTTTGGACTTAGCTTGGTTCTAGGGATCCCTTATGACCCTAAATCACCTCCGACACTCTCCAATTTCTTAGGAATTGATCCTAACTCAAGCATGCACTTTACAATCGTCTAGTACGATCCTATACGTACATGAAGAACGGTCCGAATCTTAGTAAAAAATTTTGGGGGTGTTACAATATATCTGGCCACAATTATGTCCTTTGTTCAGGTGGACTCTCAAGGCCAATTCAAATTCCTAGGAATTTATAGGTCAATCCATAGTCGTTAAAAAGTTAAGAAGCTAACCATATACTAAGGGTATCAAAATTAAATATGTACAATCATTAACATAATAAAGCAGAGAATTAAACATAAACACATATTTTTTGGGGAAAATTAATTGTAAAACTTATAAAGCTTACATGACTTTGACTGAGAGAGGTTTTCCTTTCGGGAACCCTGAAAGTCTTGAGATAGAAAGAAAACTTCACACAACCACACACTTGTTTTATTACATAAACAGCTTTGTACAAATAGAGAAAGGTTTTTAGAAGGGGACTGGTGTTCTTACAAGAAGGGAAGGGGAATATGTTAGAGAATTTTCTTACACTTAAACTTAGAGCGTCTCTCTCTAGAATTCTGTCTTTCTAACTTACATACTTCTTTCTTATATAGAGGTAGAGATAGGCGAATGAAAGGATTAAAAAACTGCTACGTGGCCTTCTTCTAGACGGCCGACACTTGTTGATAAGGTTTAATAATGCGCGTCAGGTGCTCATTGGGCCCCATCGTCACATGCATTATCAAACTTTCTTTTTGACCGACTATTTACAGACGTGTGCTTTTATCAACAGTTTTTCCCTCTTTTGGAGGGTAGTGATAAAGTGACAGCACTCACATAATATCTGTGGGCATACCCACATGACACACTTATTTACTTATCTTTATGTCTTTTTCATCTGTCTTTATCTATCTCCTCTTCGTCTTTATCTTCTTGGATGCTTCTGCTCTAAGTATCAAGATTATGAAGGGCAATAGAGTCAAAACTCATGCCTAAGTCGTTGTCTTCATATGGGTTTTGGGCGTCTTGATAATTATCATTTTCATAGCCTTCTTCCGAACTGGGTGTTCTTATTGGGCTTGTATTTGTGTCTTCGTCTAATTGAACTCTTCTGTTTTCCGGATCTGGACTGTCTTTACTAATAACATGCTTATCACATCACTGGTCTCTGAAAAATTATTCTAAAGTCTACTTAATTATGGCTTTCAATTTTATTATTTTTTTCTTTTTTATAGCCATATTTCTTTTAGAACTGTCTTGGTAGAAAGTTTTAGGTAACCTTCTTCGTAAGGAAGAAGATTCCTCTTCTTCACTTTTTGGCAAAGTGACAACCGTTAACGGATTTGATTTGTCTTTACCGGCTACCGTTTGCGCCGGACTAGCTATACCCTGATATGATATAGTAGATTTCTTAGCATTCAGAGGGGAATGCACACCCTTCTCATCCATTTTTGGTTGAGATGGAGAACTCATGTCTTCGGTCTGAGTACCTGTATTTGATTTAGCACCAAACTTATCTTGGAAAGTCTTCAGTTGTTTCATAAGTCTCATATTTTCTTGTACGAGAGTCTCATTTTTTGTATTTAGTCTTTTGAAGGCTTCGGTCATGGTAGAACAGTGGTCGCAGAATATGATTTTGTCTGTGTCTTTTTGGATGTTGTATTGGGGTATTTGGACTTGGTTTTGTCTGAGGGCTGGAGAGATGTAATAGTTTGGGCCCAGAATTCCTCTAGCATAGTCTAAGGCTTCTGTAAAATTATTAAAGCCTTTGAAAGAGCGGGTTCTTCACCCCATTTATAGAGTTTATCACTTCTAACCAAGTCTGAAAAATGCCATTTGTTTTTTCATGTATGACTACATAGTATTTAAATTTATTTTCTCTATTTTTGTCTGAGAATATTGACATAAAGCGTTATTGGCTGCAATAAAATGTTTCGTGTCTTGTTTAGTATATGTTATCCACAAGTTATCTACTAAATATTTTTGAGTCTTATGTATATTACAGTCTGGGAGTATTCTAAAAGACAGGTTACATTGAGGATAGGAGATTAAATTAAATTTATCGAAGTAAATTCGTTTCACCATCTCAATTGTTCCCTGAGGTCTGTAATGAAGCTTACCAAGAAATGTCTGAGCGTATGAGTCTGCTGGGGCTATTCCCTTGCCTTTGTCTGTTGGCTGTTGGCCAGTGGGTCTCATGCTGAAACACAGTTGTTCAATTAGTTTTTAGTTGCAATCTACTCAACTGATCAGCTAGATCATTATCTTTTCCCTTTACATATTCAAAAACTATATTATTGTATATAGATATAATATCCATAAAATTTAGCCATCTTCTTTTACTACTTGCTTTACTATTGATTGTCTGGTGAAACTTTATTATTGCTTCACAATCCGTTCTCACTAATACTTCTGATTTATTTAATATATATAATTTAAAACTGTTCAGTCCATATATTATTGCTAAAACTTCTGCTTCTATAGTACTCATATTTTCTTTTTCTTTATATTTACCACTTTGATAGGCACATATTTTTTCTTCATTCTTACTACTATATTTATTTGGTCTAATTTTTAAAACAGTTCCCCATCCTAGCTGACTTCCATCAGTTTGTACTATTAAATAATTTGTTTCTAGGGGAATTTGCAAATCTGGTATATGTTTAACCTTTTCTTTAATTTGCTGAATTAGTTTAATATCTTCTATATTAAAATGTTTTTGTCCTTTGCTACCTATTTTAGCATATAAAGGTCCTACTATTTTTCTTAAATCTTTAATAAAATTTCTAGCATAATTTACTAATCCTAAAAAAATTGTAGATCTTTAGTAGTATCTAGTTTATCTGGCATGTCTAGTACCTTTTTGGCTATGTGTGGTTGTAACTTTATTTTACCTTCTCCTATTATTACTCCTAAGAAATTAATATGAGTTTTACATAGTTCCATTTTCTTTTTGCTGATTATGATTCCATTTTTGACAAATAAACGGAACATTATTTGTAAATGTCCTAAGTGTTTTTGTATGTCTTTACTAAATACTAGGACATCATCTACATAAACTAATACAAAGCTTTTATATTCTCCGAATATAGCATCCATTTTTCTGTTGAAATATAGGTGGTGCCGTCTTCAACCCAAAAGGCATATCTAGCCATTCGAAATGTCCTTCTGGACAAGTGAATGTTGTCCATTCTATACTTTCTGGGTGCATTTTTACCTATCAGTATCCTGATTTACAATCAAATTTATTGAAAAACTTTTTACCTTGTCTTCTATTTATTAATTCGTTTTTGTCTGGTAACTTGTATGCATCTATTTTAGTGTTATCATTTAATCTTTTATAATTAATTAAAAGAAGAGATGAACGGTGTAAGTCAGATAGATCTAAAGTATATCGACTGGAAACCAGAACTATCAACTGAAAGAGTCCTTCAAGAGGCTCGTAGATCTGGTGTAACAACGCCACGTACTTAAGATTAAAAAAAATTATACAAAGAAAATAGCAAGGTTATCATTTGTTTTTGGGCAGATTCTAAAATGTTCTATAGTTTCAACAATATCCATTTTGCCCTTTTTGCAACCTTTACATTTAAAGACACTATCTTTATTTTTTTTGTATAATTCTTTTGCTATCTCTATAGCATTATCTACTTCGCTCCAAGTTTAAGTGTAAGAAAATCCTCCAACATATTCCTCTTCCCTTCTTGTAAGAACACCAGTCCCCTACTAAAAACCTTTCTCTATTTGTAAAAAGTTGTTTATGTAATAAAACAAGTGTGTGGTTGTGTGAAGTTTTCTTTCTATCTCAAGACCTTCGGGGTTTCCGAAAGGAAAACCTCTCTCAGTCAAAGTCATGTAAATTTTTATAAGTTTTACAATTAATTTTCCCCAAAAAATATGTGTTTATGTTTAATTCTCTTCTTTATTATGTAAATGATTGTACATATTTAATTTTGATACCCTTAGTATATGGTTAGCTTCTGCACTTTTTAACGACTATGGATTAACCTGTAAATTCCTAGGAATTTGAATTGGCCTTGACAGTCCACCTGAACAAAGGACGTAATTATGGCCAGATATATTAAGGAAAAATAACCCGAAGTACAAATACCACAACTTCCTAATAAAGAAATAGACGCCTTAGTAAACCAATTGAAAAGAATAGAAATAACTCCCCAAAAAGAAAAAATACAAATTGTCAAAAAACCTCAACCATGGACCTTTTTTCACACAAGTCTAGATCAACAGACGAAGAAAATATCCAAAGAAACGAACCAAGCGTAAGCTACTCAGACAATAGAATAGGAAATAATCTCATATCTAGGATACTATCTAGGAGGAGAAGCCCTAATGATGAACAAAACCAAGAATTGAATGAAATAGTAGACGTAAATAAAGATTTGCAAATTTTCCAACAAAATCAATTAAAACTATTGAACCCAAAGACTCTATACAAGGTAGGATGTTTCTCTAGAGATACTCAACTATACAGACATTATAGAGAAGAACAAATATCAGCACTAGGAGAAAATGGTGCCCCAGTAGAGCAAACAGAGCCAAATGCAATAATTGTTATATGGAAGCATGCATTACGTGTATAGAAGCTAAATTAGAAATAAAGATAAGAAAACAAAAAGAACAGCAACAAGATAGAGAAATTACAAAAGACTCAGTAACAGATTTAAGATTAATAACATTAGAAACTAGAATAAATGAAATAGAACAAAGATTGATATACTTAGAAAAGGGTACACAAAAAGTAGAAGAAAATGAAGAAACGCTAGGAACAATACATTTAGATAACATTGAAACAAAATTAATGAATATAGAAGAAAATAATACTAGCCTTATCTGTAATGAAGACAAACAATTTGGAACGATTAAAGTATTAGCTCGAATTAAAATTAAAGACAGAAATAGAAACTCTAGCATTAGTAGACACAGGATGTACAAGTTGTCTTATAAATAAAAAGATATTGCCCGAAAAAGTATTAAAATATTTAAAGAACCTATATCAGCAATACAAATGGATGGAACCTACAATTTTTACAATCATTACATAGACAAAACCCAAATAAGCTTTATTAATACTTGTAATGAATTTTATAAACCTACTTACAATATGTATAAAATACTAGCAAAAGACTTGGACATAAAAACCGACCTAGTAATAGAATTATATTTTCTCATACAAAATAATGGAAGTTGCTTGTTTTCCAGAGATGGAATAATGCGATTTAAAAATACAACTTATACCCCTGTACAAACTGAAAAGTTTCTTACAAAGGGAAGATCTCAACTAAAAATACAGACAAAAGAAGAGAAAGATGCATGTTGTACAGATTGCAAAAGTGGCAATAGTTGTACTACAAAAAACCTGTATGAAGAACAGGAAAAATACTTAGATTGTACATGAATTCATAAATTCTTCATGTTCTGTAGCTATTGTACTTTCTGTGTCTGTGTCATCTACTAGTTTTTGATTGGTATAACTATAATTTGTAAATCTTATTGAAGTTTCTCCTTTGAAACTAGTGTACATTAGATGGTTGTTTGGTGTAAAATATTTAGGCTTACTTAATTTATCTAGATTCTATTCTAATCCTGCGTATTCTTCTAGATTGATTTTAATTGGTTTTATTAATTTTATTCCTTTGTTTTCCATTACTTCTACCACATCGTTAACTTGGAGTTTGAATTTTGTATTACTACTTAACATCATTTTTTCTATAAATCCTAAACACATTAGTAGGTTATTACCATTATTCATTTCTTCATATCCTTTGGTTTGTATTCCTATTTTAATATGCTTACCAAATTCATTTAGATTCATTAAAAAGTCTGGGCTTACATAGAATATTCCTCCATTATTTGTCATATCTACTTCAGTTAATCCTATTATGGATTTTTTCAGATCTGACCATCTGTCATCATATATTACGATTAATACCTTGGCACCCAAGTTTTTTCTAGTTAAACCTTTAATTCCTATAACAATCAATCCCATATGCATCATCATTAATCTAGGGTTTTTTATTGTCTTCAAGAAATTAGGAGTTACTAAGTTACATATGTTACATTGATTACTGTCTATACCTTTATGTCTCTCAAAACTATGGTGACATTCTATTCCTACGTTCATCATGGTACTTAATTGTAAGTCTTCTAAATTTAGTATTCCTCTATCTAATCCTATTTCGTTTACTAGGTTATCTTCTTCTGAATCAGAGGATTCGGATTAGGTCTGTTCTGCTACTTCAACACTTACAATGGAGTATATGCTTTCAGTATCTGACATACATTCGTCTACATTTAAAAGTGTCTCCTGCAGTTCTTCTATTAATTGGAAGTTTCTAGTTCTAATATTATTTCTTTTAGGGCATATGTTGGCTAAATGGTCTATACTTCCACATGTATAACACTCTAATTTATTTTTATAGTTTCTATCACTTCTATATTTTCTGACGTGTCTATCTCTATTTAAATAAGATTTCCTTGTTGATGATCTTTTTAGGTAATATTTTTTACGTTTATATGGTTTTGGGTTATAATATGATTGTCGTTTATGCTTCTTTGGCTTTTGTGGTCTTTTGTCATAACTTTGAGTTGTATAAATAACCGATTTACAAAAGTTTATTTCATTTTGTTTAAGCTGCTTCTGAATTTGTATATTAGTACATTTCTCTTGTAGTATTTCCATTACATGTTGTATCTTTTGTCCTATTGACCATAAAGCATTTGGGTCTTGTATTACTCCTGCTCTCTTATACCATCGTTCTTCTATTTCTCTTCCTAGAGCTCCAGGTAACTTATGAAATAATTTTTTATCTAGTTCGTCATCAAATGTATTTCCACTAACTGTGCAATAATAGAAATAATCTTTTAAAAAGTCTTTAATATGCATCCAAATCGTGATGCTTAACTGTTCTAATTTTATTACTGCATTTCTTTGTAAGGCTAATAATCCACTATTTGGATCTTCACTTGTTAACAAAACATGTATTTTATTAGCAAAATTGTATGGATTTGGTCCTAACTCTATTAGACCTTGAAATTCTTGAGGGTAAGTCTGTTTATATGCTTCCCAAACTGCTTTACATGATTATCCTAAAAAGGTTTCTAAATATTTATACATTGTTTCTGCGTCTGTTTCTTAATATTTTTTATGAAATCTGCTACAATTATTCCTTTCCATACGTCTATTACTGTATTCCACATTTGTGGATCGTTAGCTGCTATATTAAGTATTTTTTCTTTATTTCCTCCTTCTTGCAATTTAATAGGTTCTTCTAAAGGCATTCGTCTACCTGCTGGTTTAATATTGTCTCTTATTTCTATTTCTTGTGCTGCAGGCTATGCTTTCCTTGGAAGATTGCCTGAAGCATGTGTAACATTTGCTGCTGGACTAGTTCTTTGGAAAGGGCTTGCACTATGGGCACTTGTTGCCTCATTCATTAGTTCTTTGTAGCTTACTAAGGATGTTATGTCATCTAAAGATTCTAGGTCTTTTGTGTCTTTTATATTATTACTCTCATCTAGTTCTTTAGTATCTTGTATTCAATATGCTAGGTTATCATTTCTTTTTGGGCAGATTCTAAAATGTTCTATAGTTTCAACAATATCTATTTTGCCCTTTTTGCAACCTTTACATTCAAAGCCATTATCTTTATTTTCTTTGTATAATTCTTTTGCTATCTCTATAGCATTATCTACTTCGCATCCTTCTTGTATTAGTTCTATATTCATTATAAAAGATTTCACTATGAAATGTAAATATAACACGTTACATTCTGAAGATAAACAATATAATACATTAATAGACTTAATAATAAATTTCAGTGAAAAGGTTCAAAAACAGGATAAAAATATAATAAGACTACTAGAAATAATAGAGATCACTCAAAACAAACAAAAAAGGATACTAGATAAACTAGAACAAAACTTTGATTTCTTATAGTCACAGGAATTAGAAAGATACAGTATTTAAATACAAAGTTTAATTTAGAAAAAATACCTGTTAAAATCGAAATAGAAAAAATAATTAAGACAATAACAGAAAAGCCTAAAGAATTAAAAATCAGAACAACTCAGGGCAAATAGAAGCAGTAAATACTGAGATTAACGAATTAAAGAAGATAAAACAAAAACTGGAAGAAATCTCTCTTTCATGAATGATCTAGACCAAGACTCAATCTATGCAAAGGCATTAAAATCTTACGTCCAAGCTCCAAACTGATCCGCAAGAATTGTCAGATTACCCGCCGGCAAGTAAGTCAGACTAAATTATTATTAAACAAAGTAATACTATAATAGCACTACTATTAGAATTAAATACAAAAATAGATAAACTTGTCAAAGAAAAGGAAATTGAACAACCAAGAAATACCGAAGTGGACGAATTAATAACTCAATTGAAAAAGATTGAAATAACTACACATAAAGAAAGACCAAAGATAACTAGAAAACCTCAACCATGGACTTTCTTTCAGGTAGGACATGAAGAACCGAAGAAAGACCAAGAATGAGTTTTTCAGATAATGGAATAAACTTATTACTAGAATATTACCACGCCATAAACCAGACAAAAAATAAAATCAAGAATTAAATCAGGTAATAGATATAGACATCGATTTAAAAATCTTTCAACAAAATCAGTTAAAACTACTGAACCATAAGACATTATATGACACACAATATTTCTCTACAGACAATCAACTATAAAGACATTACAGGGAAGAACAATTATCAGCAATAGGAAACAACATAGCAACAATAAATCTAGTCAATCCTGAATCACTGAGAGGAATCATGAATACAAAAAAGACTTTAATGCATATGATACTAATTGTAATAAGATTAAAAGGTTTAACTAAAAACAAATTAGGGACTAAAGTATGAGTTGTACTCTATGATGATAGATAGTCAGATTTAAAGAAATCTATTATATGACTAACAAAAGTAGACATGACCAATAATGGATTGATATTTTATATTAGCCCTGACTTCATGATAAATTTAAGAGAATTTGGAAAAAAAATTAAGATAGGAATACTGACTAAAGGATATGAAGAAATGAATAATGAAAATAATCTATTAATGTGTGTAGGATTTATAGGAAAAATGGCGTTAAATAGTAATACAAAATTAAAAATAAAAGTAGATGATGTAGTCGAAATAATGGAAAACAAAGAAATTAAACTGATTAAACCAATAAAAACAAACTCTGAAAAATATGCAGGGTTAGAATTGAATCTAGAAAAAATTAATAAAAGAAAGGTATTAACCCTGAAGAATATGCAGGGTTGACTCAACTGTATTTTGTTGGCTTGTTCGTTGGAAGGGACTAGAACTAGTTGATTCCATAAATTCTTTTTGGCTCATAACAGAATTTAATTTTATTCCGTATACATTAAATGAGATTCTGGTGTTAGTACCTTTCTTTTATTAAATTTTTCTAAATTTCATTTTAACCCTGCATATTCTGCAGGGTCTATTCTTATTGGTTTAATCAATTTAATTCTTTTGTTTCCCATTATTTCGATTACATCATCTACTTTTATTTTGAATTTTGTATTACTACTTAATGTCATCTTTCATATAAATTCTACACACATTAATAGATTATTTTCATTATTCATTTCTTCATATCCTTTAGTCAGTATTCCTATTTTAATTTTTTTTCCAAATTCTCTTAAATTTATCATGAAGTCAGGGCTAATATAAAATATCAATCCATTATTGGTCATGTCTACTTTTGTTAGTCATATAATAGATTTCTTTAAATCTGACTATCTATCATCATAGAGTACAACTCATACTTTACTTCCTAAAAATTTTCTAGTTAAGACTTTTAATCCTATTACAATTAATACCATATGCATTAAAGTCATTTTTCTATTCAAGATTCTTCACAGTTATTCAGTATTGACTAGATTTGTTGTTGCTATGTTGTTTCCTATTGCTGATAATTGTTCTTCCCTGTAATGTCTTTATAGTTGATTGTCTGTAGAGAAATATTGTGTGTCATATAATGTCTTATGGTTCAGTAGTTTTAACTGATTTTGTTGAAAGATTTTTAAATCGATGTCTATATCTATTACCTGATTTAATTCTTGATTTTATTTTTTGTCTGGTTTATGGCGTGGTAATATTCTAGTAATAAGTTTATTCCATTATCTGAAAAAACTCATTCTTGGTCTTTCTTCGGTTCTTCATGTCCTACCTGAAAGAAAGTCCATGGTTGAGGTTTTCTAGTTATCTTTGGTCTTTCTTTATGTGTAGTTATTTCAATCTTTTTCAATTGAGTTATTAATTCGTCCACTTCGGTATTTCTTGGTTGTTCAATTTCCTTTTCTTTGACAAGTTTATCTATTTTTGTATTTAATTCTAATAGTAGTGCTATTATAGTATTACTTTGTTTAATAATAATTTAGTCTGACTTACTTGCCGGCGGGTAATCTGACAATTCTTGCGGATCAGTTTGGAGCTTGGACGTAAGATTTTAATGCCTTTGCATAGATTGAGTCTTGGTCTAGATCATTCATGAAAGAGAGATTTCTTCCAGTTTTTGTTTTATCTTCTTTAATTCGTTAATCTCAGTATTTACTGCTTCTATTTGCCCTGTTATTTTTATTACTAATTGGGTCGTTACTAATTGGGTCGTTCCGATTTCTAATTATTTAGATTTTTTTTATTATTATCTTAATTAGTTTTTCTATTTCGATTTTAATAGGTATTTTTTCTAAATTAAACTTTGTATTTAAATACTGTATCTTTCTATCTATTTCTATTCCTGTGACTTTAACAAATCAAAGTTTTGTTCTAGTTTATCTAGTATCCTTTTCTGTTTGTTCTGAGTGATCTCTATTATTTCTAGTAGTCTTAATGTATTTTTATCCTGTTCTTGAATCTTTTCACTGAAATTTATTATTAAGTCTATTAATGTATTATATTGCTGTGTTCTTCTTTACTAAAGTTGCACATTATGACTGTATTTTCTTTTAATATTTTGTATTTCTTCTCAGGGTGGATTCTTAAGTCTAAGTATTTCAAGTGCTTTAGTGGATCTATTGTGGCTACTTTTATCCTAACAGAATAGTTATTTTACGAAGCTCTTTTTGAAATTTTATTCTTCTATTAACGTATTCTATATCACTTCTGATACCGTGCAACTCCCACCTTAGTGCACTTATGTGTTCTGAATTAATAGATCTTTATAATGCTAAGTTTTTAAGTCTTGATAATAGGTGATCTGTTTCTAATATTTCTAAATAAGCGCTTAATGTTTTTTTCTATTTTTAATAACTTTTCATTATTTCTATTTCTCTAAATAAATACCAATATCGTGTCCTTATTTGTTTAGCAAATCTTTGTGTTCTCATAAATTTATGTTATAAATTATTTCTAGACGTAAGGTGTCGTATTAATCTATCTACATTCTAGTGCAGATATTATAGTAATTAGGCAATCTAGTCTTCTACTATCTTCTTTCGTATTATTTAATCTCTTTATCAATGACAAAAAATGGAAAGAAAAATGTTTGCATTCTATTTTCTATTATTTTTTATAAAAAAAATTGTGCATGTATTTCATATTTTTTATTTTTTTTTTGAAAGCAAAAATTTGACATTCATAACACTTTTTTATTTTTTGGGGAAGAAAAATATTGCATTCAGGACATCTTTAATTTTCTTTTCGTTTTGATATATAGATAGATCAAGGAAATTTTGTAAATCCAGGACCAACGCAATATGATCTTATAAATCTACAAGCAAAACATCATTTTGGAATAATCAATAAATGGAACAGGATGCACTTTTAACAGTATGCCGACAAGATAATAAAAAAATAATCCACTACATTATCATATCTTAATTATTTTTTTTAATTATATTGATTTTAGAGGTATTCTTGAAGTAGGACACATTCGATGTTATTCCGAAATTATTACTATTTTGATTGAAAGGTTGTGGTCAGAAACCCATACCTTTCATATGAGAACTGATGAAGTAACAATAATTATGCGGGACATGAAAGTAATGTTCGGCATGATTGTTGATGGAACACCAATTCTTCTGGAAGGCACTAAAACCTGAAATTTGATTAGGAGACAATATTTAATTTTTAATTTAACCAACTGGTTTCTCCCAGCAAATTTTGCTTTCAAGGGGACAAAATTTTTTCATCGACATTAATTAATTATATAGAAAATCCAAATAAAATAAATGATAGTTCCACTGATGTAGAGGTGCAACAAAAATTTAGGTTGTACCTATTTTGGTTGCTTAGGAGAACATTATTTCCTGATATGTCAAGAACTAAATTTACTTCAGATTTTTTCAATAAAATGGTTACATAGATGCAAGCTTGGGAAGGTGTCACACCTTTTTATTTGTATCATTCATTATATCGTGCATCTTTATACGACACTACAGATGTATTTGATTTTATATCATTACTACAAATTGGTGAGCTTTATACTTGTTATTGTTTGATTGACTATTTTTTTAATACTAATAACAAAATATTTATTATTTTATAGGTGTGGGCATGAGAGCATATTATTCCACTGCAGCTTCTACGTTGCCTCCCAACAACAATCAGGCACCACTTGCACATAAGTGGTCCCGAGGAAGGACTCATCAGAATGAGACTCAAAATATTTTGCCCGTACTTAGAGATGTTTTAGACAACCTACAACATGATCAAATATAACAAAAATGTTTTAGTTAATTACAAGATTTAAAATAGAAAAAAAAAATCCTATAATGGTTTGCTTTTTTAATCTTTTTTATAGTTTATTTGACAGCCTTTCTGAAGTAGTTCTTAATGCGTTGTCCGAATGATGACGGCAGGGACTTAATGTTTGGATGGTCAAGGTTCCACTTATTTTTGAAATTCATTGTGGGTGGCACATGGTTGACCGTGTGATTTTATAAAACATATACCAGAAAGTGTGAATTATTCTACTGATCATTATAAGCTCCATAAGCGCAAAGGAATATCATAAGATGTTCATCAAATGTTAGTTTATACTAAAAATATAGGGAATCATCGCGTTGAACATATTGTACATATAAATAATGTTGCAAACCAAATTGACTACTTTTATTGGTATCTACAGCATACACGCATGTTGATTGGAAATCCACAATTTGTTGTTCAAGCTGGATATCAACCAATCACAGGAAGATATGAAGCATTGGTATGTAAAATTTTATTATTATTTTTTAATACATAAATGTCATTTACTTGTTTGATTGACTTAATTTTTATGATTTTAATAATTTATAAACAAGGGATATGAAACAACACATATAGAAGGAATCAAATGGTTGAAAATGATAATACACATAATGTGCTTGAATCTACATGATATTACGCATATAAGAATTAAGTTGCAAGACTACCTAATAGCATTTCTGGCTTTGGATAAAAAAGCAGCAACTTTGCTTCAAATCTCACACCAAAATAAGGGTGAATTCCAGGAAGAATTTTAGCCAAATTGCTACTGAACTTCGGTTTGTAAGTCAATACCACACCATCTAAAGATTCATTAAACCTGTTAAAAGAAAGGAACCTTATGAACAAAAGTACCTAAGAAACAAGCAGGGCAGAAGTCCAAATACACTCAAACACCAAATCCTAAGTGATAATGAGGGAGGGAAGAGAAGAAGGAAAATATTAACCCGTGAAAAGTAGGAGCATTAAATAGCAGGATAGTCAAGCCAAAATAAAACAGGCAGTAAAGCGACGGCCATCGGATACCTCCTGAAATAAACTCAATAATCTGTCCAATTGATTGAACAAGCTGAATAAGTAAATTGCTTGCACATCAACTGATAAAAAAAATGTAATAACCAGCCAAACATCAATCCCTAACTACTTGCAGAGATGTAATGCAACCTCTTGCCCTTTAAGCAGTACATCCAGGTAGGTGAGCATGTCCCGTTAATGGGTCCACAAGGCATGATTTTGAAATAATGGGGCTAGTAGGTTCCAAATACTTCTTAATGGTTATAATTAAAAAAGAGTAGCAAATTGCATTCCAGGTTACATGGTCTCTTAGCTTCCTGTTAAACGCTAATGTAACCGTTAAAATTCTTGAACACATGTACAATTAGCATCCATTGTCTAGAGAAAATCTTCTGCTTATTTTGGATTATAAGCATTGTCCTCTGATGCGCTGATTGCTGAGATACCTAAATTAGCATTTCCCTGAAACTAGAATGGTTAATTGAACCTTAGTATACATGAGACATTAAATTCTGTGTCACAAATGATCAGAATAGCCCTTTTCTAAGACTGAGGTTATGATGATTTCTTCTGAGGTTTAATTTACCTAGGTTATGAATAGCATCACCAACAGATGTGGAAGGATGGTTGTGATCCCTCAACCCATTAATCAGAGGTCTCAGATTCGAGCTCAGGAATAGAGAAATCCCTAGTATGGAGTGTTTCCCTCTTTAATGCGCCATACACAACACGAATCCGGATCAGTTGGGCTAGTGGGCTTCAGATACCGGGGGGTTATACCCAAAAAAAAAAAGGGGGGGGGGACTTTAGGTTATTTGAAGGCATCGGTATTTAACTTTTCTGTTGGATTGTCAACTGTATAGGTGAAGATCTCAAACTGTCGCTTTTTAAGTGCCCGTTGGATTGGCTTAGTTTAGGTGCTTTAAAGCAGTTTTGAAGTGTTTGGGTAAAGTTAAAAAGTGCAGCACTTATTTTTAAGACAAAATAAGCCAAAAGTCATAAATTAGAAATCCTAACTTTATGGCTTTTGACTTATAAGTCATAAGTCAAAAGCAATCCAAACAGGCTCTAAGTCCTCTGCTGGATTATGCATTCTCTAAAGAACTGCTTTTGTTTGAAGAAAACTATATATCTGCTTGAGGCCTATGATACTCTTGCTTCTGAGACTTGTTGAGAGTTCAGAAATACCACTTGGTCCTCTATAAATCTAAATTAGTGTAAAATAAATTTGTTATTTTAAGATCCTTATGATATTTTTCCCTGTTCTTACCCATTTTACTTGCTCCGGTGAGAGGTGTGCAATGATCTAGATACTTCACCAATTGGATAATTGAACATCCAATCCGAAAATATTCCATTCAATAGTGGACATTCACGAAAAAAAAAGCAGGATATATCCTCAACAACATCCTTTCCAACATGGGAAACTATGCAAGCAAAAAGAAAACCAACTTTAAATTCTATATTGGACGGTGAGGCGTTGTTATTTAAAGCATTTATGTTATATTTGCAATGCATTCAGAAACCTTATCCTTCCTCTAAGTAACTCAGAATTATTTTATTTACTCTAGCTACTTCAAGCAATTCCCTATCTGATGTGAGATGTCTTCTTGATTTTGTGATCTTCCAGCAGATAATGAGTAAAATGGAACTTGTATGATGTTGATAGCCACTACTATATATTATTATCCATAAGTACTCGTTTTAAGGTGGAATTTAGTATCTTAGATTTCTCTGATGTTCTGTGCAGTTATTGTCAATGATGTGGAGGCCTTATATATTTTATACAAGTAGCTAAGCAACTCCATAATTGATGATGGCCTTATTCACTAGGTATTTTTATCGAAAAGTTAAGAGTTAGTTAAGAACTTGTGTAGCAAGAGATGTTGACAGTTGAGGGCACTAATCTAGTTGAACACGTCGGAATAAGCCATCACATATGACTGCAAAACATTGTATCTAACTCATTTAAGAAATAGTTGTTTGTATGTATGAGCTTTAACACAAAAGAAGCAGTGACACAAAGCAAATTGAATTACTTGGCAGTTCAAACAATGCATCAACACAACGTAATACTGAAAGCTATGGTGTTTGCTTCTGTGAGGTATTACAGTTGTAAATTTTGGATAAACAAAATAGTTAATTTTTTCCTCGAGTTCTTTGTCTGTTTCCCTTCCTACTTCCTTTTGTCCTCCTGAAAAGGCCAATGATATAGTAATTCCACCTGTATACTCGCATATTTTAGAGCCTAGCACCTGTGGTCTTGTCATGCTCCAAAACATACAATCGTTTTTTACTGTTTTGCTAAGAATGTCAAAAGAAACAGAATGTTTTATCTTGGATATGTTTCTGAAGACTCAGATAGTTCTGTGAAGCAACTCTATTTCATTCTACATAGCAGTTAATGATTTCAAGCATTTTGGGTGTGAAATTGTGGATGTTTCCTAATCTACAATGCAGGAAGAGTTTCTCCAACCTCTTTTCAGCTGCAGCCATAGGCAGAATCATTTTGCAGACAGAGTAAGTAATTCATCCTTTCTCATATAATTCATTAAAATATTTTTTCTCCAATCATATATATGACTAACTGTTTCGATGAGACATTTTCATTTACAAACAACTTTCAAATGTTACTGTGGATGTAGCTGATGTTCACTAATTTTAGTGGTTGCTATTGTTCCAAGTTAACTATTTTAAGATGTAACTTGAAACTTGATCTGAGAAAATTATCAAGAGATCAAAGTATGTATACAAGAATAATATCCATACATACTTTCTTGAGAAATTTCAAGATAAGTAGGCCATTCTTGAAAGTCATATAGTTCTCTATCTCATTAATTGCAATTGTCCAACATGTCATCTCTTTATTTTCTAAATAAGAACCCAGGATTCATCATATTATGACTATTTCTCCAGGCAGTCACCTACCACAATTCTCCTCTTTTATGCTTGCTCGGAGACGGCTATAAAAGCTCACATACGGGGATCCAGCTTACGGCCAGGTGATTCAGTGGAAAAAGCTATACTATTTATACATAGTTATAGGTATATGTTGAAACCCCCGGGTTAGTTTGTGTGAACCCCTTGTTGAAAATTCTGGCTTCAGCCACCGTGGGAAGGTTAGCATCACCTAAAATTGGATTGATAAACACTCTATTGAAACATGCATCATCAACTAATTAGCTTCACAATAATAAATGCATCATTCACCAAAATTCCTCATACAAAAAAAATCACTTTTTTTTATTTATAAATTCGCTTGTAGATTCAACGAGAGAAGCACAAAACCCAAAATCTGCAACTTCAAATTGGAAACAGCAATCAATCGTACGAAAGCGTAGTGAATAGGATGAGGAGGAATTACTTGAAAAGAAGAGAGCTGAGTTCGCGATAAACAGCAGCCTCGACCTTTTTTGCCTTCGATGGATGTAAATACACAACCAAATTCGCAGTACTCTCTTTCAGTGCCTCCATTGATGGATTTAGATAAAGCCAAACAGAGTATCGATGACAGCTTGATAGGGTTTATGGATCGTTTGGTCATGGAATAAACACAAAGCTAATACATAAATAATTTTTTTATTTATGGTTATCAGCATATTACTTTTATATAATATTTGATTATATATTTTTTTTAATTCTATATAATTAATACTTACATAATTTATGACGAAATTTATGTATAAGTTATCCAGGATAAAAGGTGAAATAAGTTATATGGTATTAGTCAGTGGCGGATCCACATGGTGTCCAGGCGAAAAATTATACAATTTATATATGATTAAAATATTAGTAGATGTCGAACCCATTTCGGCTAATTCGGTGTCTACTTTTTCAGATTTTGAACCCCTTATTAAAAATTCTGATTCCGTCAATGATATTAGTTATACATATATTAAAATAATAAATTACACATTTACCTCTTTTTTGTCTTGATTGCTTAATTCTATTCAATACAAATTATTTAATTGTTTTTAGTTATTTGTTATTTACTTTATTGTTTTAGCTATTGGTATTTATTTAAATTTTAATATGTTATTTAAATAATTATTTATTTCAATAAGTATAATAAATATTAGCTTACTAAACATTTTGAAATTAAGAAATAAGAATTAGCTCACTAATGTTTTTTAAACTCTATATAACTAATACATGCATAACTAAATTATGCATAACTAATATCTGTATAACTAATACATGCATAATTAAATCCTACATAATTAATACGTGCATAACTCTAACCAGTAACCAAACGATCCGTTTAGGTCATTTGGTAGCTAGTTTAAGTGGCACCTAATACATGAATAATTTTTGTTATTCATGTATTACTTTTATACTATGTTTGATTTGAAAATAGGATAAAAATTATTCATGTATTAGTTTTATACAATGTTTGGTTGGTAGATTTTTAAATGTTGTATATTAATTTTATACGGTATTTGGTTGCATTTTTTGTAATCATGTATTATTAATACTTACATAACTTATAAGTGAATCTATGTATAATTTATGTGGAATAGCATGTCGAATAAATTATGCGGGTATTGGTTATACATGTATTAAATTACACATTTACGCCTATCAATTTACTTTTAAATGTTTATTAATTTACAACAAATCAAATAATTAATACATATAAAAAAAACACTATTGATTTTTTGGGTCTTGTTAATTGCTTAATTAATTTTAATATTTTTGCTTAATTTCTTGTTAATTATTTTGTCAATACATCTATTAATTTATTTATAGTTATTTGTTATTTACTTTAATTTAAATTACTTAATTGCTTAATCTTATTCAATACAAATTACTTTAAATTGCTACTTATTTGTTATCAATTTTTTTTTTAGTTATTAGCATTTACATAATTTAATGTGTTATTTAGATAGTTTTTTATTTTAATGAGTATGATAAATATTATCTCATTAAATATTTTTGAACTTAAGAAATAAGAATGAGTTCACTAATATATTATAATATCTATATAACTAAATCATGCATAATTAATACATAAGTAACTAATACCTGTATAATTAAATAATGCATAACTTCTTTTTTTGGTTCAAATTTCAGGCTTTTATTAATACTTCTGAAAAATCTTACATAACTAATACCTGCATAAATACTACATGCATAATTAATACCTGCATAAATACTACATGCATAACTAATACCTGCATAAATAATTCTTGTATAACTAATATCTGCATAACTCTAATCAGCTACCAAATGCCCCCTTAAGATACATATTATTCGTATATAAAAAGTTGTATTAGTTATACTATGTTTGATAGATGTTTTGTATTAGGTGTAAAAGTTAACATAACTTAAACTATATTTGATTGGTAGTTTCTAAATGTTGTATAAAATTTATCCATACGGTGTTTAGTTGCATTTTTTTAATTCTACATAACAATTAATATCTACATAACTTTTGAGAAAATATATATATGTATAAGTGACGCATGATAGAAGATGAAATAAATTATGTGTATTAGTTGTACATGCATTAAAATAGTAAATTACACATTTACCCCAACTGATTTATTTTTAAATCTATTTTTATTGAGGACTTTACATAACTATTTTGTAGAGCTGTCAAAATGGGCCGGTCCAACTCAATCCTAAATAGTTAGTGAATTAAATGGGTTAGGACGGGCTGACCCTTTTAACTAAAGTGCTTATAAAATAGCAGTCCAACTCAGCCCTAAGCGGGCTACGAGTTGGTCTTTCAATCAAAAGATGAACAATATTGGCCTCTTAGAAAGACTATCGAACATTGATGAACACAACATCAATACGTCAAAAATTCATATGTTCATAAATTGCACACACTTTAGTGGAATACTTACAAAACAACAGAATATTCAAAATACAACAGTCAACATTCATAGGATTCATCAGAACAATATACATTACATGATTATTTTTTTCATACCTAGACAAGAAATGAGAAACGAGAAACGAAAAATTAGACATAAACACAAAAGTAAAAGAGGTCAAAGATTCATAGTTATAACAATTTCAATTGCCTAGTTGTTGAAGATTTGGCAAAATAAAACACTGCTTAGAATATATATATAATAAATATTTTTAAAATTTACGATTCATGGACTGGCCTCTAAGGCTGGTGGATTGAGCCTAGGAGGTTGGCGGGTCAAATGAGGCTAACTAACACCACTCACACCCACCACATCACTACCATGTAAGCACCATGTCATTAATTTTTTTTTTTTTTTATTTATTCACCATTTTTTCTTAAACACTTTTTATAATTAATTAATTAAAAAAATACATTTTCAAGAATCAAAATTTAAAATATGGGCCATTTTCATTAAGTTTAATTTATTAATTTTAAATGTTTTTAATAAGTAGCCCCAACTTCTTATTTTTTCTCCTCCAACCCTCGCCCTTCCCCCTCCCCCCCTCCCTCTCTTTCTTATTTCTTGTTCTTCACCATTTTAATCTTTAGTGGATTTTTTTCTTCTTCACCATCATTCAATAATTTTTTTTTAAAAAAATAACTGAAACTTCCCCTCCTTCCTCTTTCCTTTTCCCTCCATTATTCAAAACCTTTAAACTTTGCAAGTATTCTCAAATTCAAAATTCTAGAATATCAATTTCACTTTTTACATAATATAGAGTTAAATCAACGTCAATAATATTGTGCTGGTGTTGAATTTTATATATTTTTAAAAGCCTAGTGGAATGAAAATAATTGATAAAGGTCAGATGAAAATGAAGGAAAAAATGCTTTAATGGAGAAAGAGGTGTAGTGAGGAAGACAACAAAATAAAGAGAAGAAGAATTTATTTTTATTTTTTTAAAAAAGAAGACCCATAAATTTCATTTACCTCTAATTAAGAAAATTTATATATTTTTTAAAGAATTAATATATCAAGAATTATTTTTTAAAATGATAGTTATATATTAGCAAATAAAAAAAGGTCATGGGTATGATTTTAAATTTAGTTTTTTTTTCTCTTTTTCACGCGCTTTTAGAAAAGTGAGTACACTCAGTTTTCCACGTCACCCCTTAGGGGATATTCAAATCACTTCAAAATTGTTAAGGGGGGGGGGGAGGTATTTAAACGTCCGTGTAGTTAAAGTGTTAAAATAAGTTTTGATGCCAAGTTCAGGAGGGTTTTGATGTATTTACTCTTTACATAAAAATTCTATTTTTCCATACCCACCACCACTCCCTCTCCCCTTTACCTCTGACGTCACCATCATTCTTACCCCTTATATCGTCGTTGTTGCCGTCATTATCATCATCTTCTCCGCTATTATTGTCACCTCCTCCTTCATCATCATTATCACCACATTTTTCTCCTTCTCTACCATAACTATCACCTCCGCCTCTTCCTCTACCACCGCCACAATAATCATTACCACTTCTTCCACCTTAAACACCAATACTATCAGCCTTCTCATCTGCCATGACCACTATCTCATCCTGGGAACCCGTGCTAGCACGGGCCATTACATTTTAGTTTTTTTTAAAATTTCAATTTATGTGACACATTTAGAATTCGGAGAATCATTCAAATTTTGATCTTTTTACATAATTTTCAAATAATATATATTACTCTATATGTCCCAATTTACATGATACAGATAAAATTTTAAGAGTCAACCAATTTTTGATACGTCTTTCAAATATTTCAAGTTGTTAATTATCATCAATGTTAATCAAAACTTGTTTATTTATATTGAAGAGAATACCCACCGCCATTATAGTATTTGACTCTCATTCTAAAATAATTATTTTAATTTATTTGTCCAATTTATGAAATTAAAGAACTTTTTAATATCTTTTTATTTCTACTCTTAGTATTAAATAACTGCATAAAGTAGCAATAATCAAATTTAAGATTTCAAAATATTATTATTAAGGCTGAAGTCATATGCGGCACCTTAAAGTTATCCGCATATTTCACTTAGACATCTCAACCTAGCCTTGTACCTATTGATCACTTTAATCTTAACAAATTTATACCTATTTGACACAAAATGACAATCAATAAAATGAAAAATATGCGTGTATCTCAACCGCATATACACAACAATTAGACCAATGAAATGATGACAGCTGTCAATTGGATTACTTTTTTTAAAATACTCTATTTAAATAATCTTTAAAAAAATTAGAATACAAAATTTTATTTTTAAAATAACCCACACCCACCCCACCCTTCCCTAGTTCTTCTTCTTCTTCTCAGTCAAACGTTACCATCGCCTTCACTTTCTTCTTCTTCTTGTGGGACCTTGTTTTCCTTTTCACTGGGCAGCTGCGCCTCCATCTTTTTCTTCTTCTCCATCAAATCTTATCGCTTTCATCAGCGCCGATGATACACCATTGCTAACCACCTAAGCTAACTCCCCAGTTACCTTTCATTCTAATAGCATTAAAAGCTTCTATCCATTGTCTTTATCTTCTTTATACTAGTAATTATTTATCACAATTATAAGAAAAAATAATGAATTTTTGTTAGAAAAATAATTAATTCATATTATTTTCATCGAAAATAATGAAGTTTCGTCGAAATATTTGAGACTATAATTAAATCCATATTTTAAAACAAAAAAATAGAAAAGGCAGAAGAAGAAGAAGAATTGGAGAGGGAGCGAGAAAGAGAGACAGTGGGATAGAGGAAGAGGTCGAAGGGGTGTAGAGATGATGGAATAATTTCACTGAGGGAAACAATTGGATAGGAAGAAGACGTTCCTTCCTATCTTTTTTTAAAATTAATTATTATTATATTATTATTTATTAAATTGGGTGTATAAGATGAAAAAAAAAGAAAAATATTATTTTTAAGTGTTCTACGCGCTTAAGGAAGGTGAAATACATTTTTTGCCACGTCAATATTTTGTGTTTAATAGGAATTATTTTTGAACATATAAAGTATTTAATGGGTACAAGACTAGGTTGAGGTGTCTAGATGAAATATGCGGACAACTTTAAGAAACCGCATATGACTTAAGCCTATTAATAATGTTAGTTTAGTAAAATATACCTCTAATTAATTTTTTTAAGGGGTGTTATATATATCAAGAACAGATAAGTAATATGAAACACATGCAGTTTAAGAGTGGAAAAAATAAAAAATATACATATGCATACATATACACACACTTAATGCATATTATATTGAAATAACGGTCATAAGAATAATATTAAATTTTGTGATAAATTCTTAAAAATATTGTTTTACCTATAATGTTAAAGAACTTAAAGAAAAAATTATAAATATCTATATTAAAAAATAAATTATATATATTATAAAGAAATATTAAATAGATGTGATATAAAATAATAAAATGGACAATACATGAAATAAAATGGGGAGTTTGATTATTGTTTAAAGTTAGAAGAAAATTTTGATTTTGAAAGCAAAATTGAGGGTTGAAAATGATTTTCACCCTCAAAACATTAGAAGTACAAAGAAGAGGCTTGGTCGGCAAGTTGGCAAGACAACGGCCAGCTGCTTTCCAAACACCTTTTATATATTAGTAAAGTAAATTTGAAGGTTAAAAATAATTTTTGCCCTCAAAACATTAGAAGTACAGAGAAGAGGCTTGGTCGGCAAGCTGGCAAGACAACGGCCAGTTGCTTTCCAAACACCTTTTATATATTAGTAAAGTAAAATTGAAGGTTAAAAATGATTTTTGCCCTCAAAACATTAGAAGTACAGAGAAGAGGCTTAGTCGGCAAGCTGGCAAGACAACGGCCAGTTGCTTTCCAAACACCTTTTATATATTAGTAAAGTAAAATTGAAAATTAAAAATAATTTTTACCCTCAAAATATTCGAAGTACAGAGAAGAGGCTTGGTCAGCAAGCTGGCAAGACAACAGCTAGCTGCTTCCCAAGCGCTTTCTCTGTATTAGTAATATATAAACACACCTCATGGTCAATGTGCTTGCCGATCATGAGGGCAATCATGGCAGTTCAAAAAAAAATCGTGCTTTTTAGTGTTGTACATCATTGAATGAAAATTTGGACTATTGCTTGAATTGACCGTAGACCCATGTGTCTTTCCATTATTGCAAATGTATCCACTACTTTAGGATTCATTTTGCCCTTCATTTTTAAATTTATATCATCATCAATACGTACATTTTAGTAAATATGACCAACTTTGAGTATATTTTAAATCTCCAAGTGGTCTAACCGCATTAGTACTTTTTGATGGAACATGTAAAAGCTTATGATACTATTTTGTGTTCTTTCTATATTCCCTCCTTGCTACTTAAATATATCATGCATCATCAAAAGTTTAAGTTAAGGTACATGCTAGTTGTACAATTTATTTTAAAAGAATTAAAATTAAACATTTATTCTTTAAAAAGTTGGTTAATAAGAAATATATTTTTCTTATAAATATTGTGCCCGTACTTAGCATGAACTTAGCCCCACTAGTATCTATATATTTAGGATTTAAAATAAAAGTAAAGATCCTTTCCTGTATAAATTGTTAAAGTAACTATGATAAAGTGAAAAAAAAGACTATTTATCTATATTTAGTTCTTTGAAGGTCTTAAAATTTTAGCTTAGATGTAATATTATTTTTAGTCTCAACTCTATACCAATGCTAAATAGATATGAAAATTTTAACCATTTTTTTTATCATATGATGGTACGAGGGAGTTTTTTGTTTGTTTGCTAAGAGATAAATATTTTTTTTCGTTGAAATTGTTAGAAACTATTTTTCTATTTTGAGTTGTTAGAAATATCTCCTCTTATTTAAAATAGAAAGGAAAACTATTTTTTCAATATATCTAATATTTCATGAATATTATTGTTCTCTTTTTTAATCTTTTCTTTGTCAATATGTTTGTTGTCATCGTAAAATTATTAGACCTTCTTATCTTCTTTAAATAATATGACAAAATTTATATAAGTCATTATTGATTAATTCTTCAATTATTTTTTGCTTATGAAATGAAGATTCATGTAGAGTGCAGTATTGAGATTTCGTGTCGATTAAGAGCGATTTTGAAAATAATTTTCTGAATTCTATTTCTCATTCATATTGGTCTTACTGGGGTTTTATTATATATTTGCACATAAAATATGTTCAAGTTAATATTTTTTTTTGTCGGAATCATACTTATATAAAATAAAATTGTATTTTTTTATTTCAATTTTCGTAAATATTGATTATTTATCGAGTGATAGAGTCTACTGCTATTAAATATGATTATAAAATTGAAAAGGTAGATTTCAAATTTCAAAGGTGTAGAAAAACATTGCTTAGTGTTTGAAATAAACTAATACTAATAAAAATACTTTTAATGCAAATCCACTTCAACAATGATAATGCAAAGCTGAATGATTGGTATAAATTTTCAGTACCAATTCTTAGCATTCTTTTCAAGTAAATAAAATATTCTTTCAATTAATAAATGACTATATGATTTGATTTAAGACTATGAGGACTTGCTTATTTAGCTAAATAGAAGTAGTATTCATCATTTTTTTAAAACTATTATTTTTAATTTTTTTAGGGGCCCTGTCGTTAAGGGTAGATAAAATGGTAAAAGAATTGGGCCTAAAACCTTTTTGGGTTGTAACTTAAAATTTTCAGGCTAGGTCAATGCCAGACGAAATTTGAGTAAGGTGAGGTCTAAGGCAATCCGAGAATGAATTGGAGTTAATGTCTAAGCTAGAGTTTGATTTTATGATAGCTAAGGAGTTAAGGAGTCCGTAGGACTATTTGAAAGTGAATTGGTGCGAGTAAAACTCCCGACATCGAACTTGGCGTAAAAGAGTTAGTTTAGAACGTGAAGGTTTGCGGTTGTGTTGTGAAATAAGGGTTTGGGGGAGAATTTCTGAGTTTTTGTCTCTGTGTAAGCCACTATGGCGGGGCTACTATAGCGGGATGGTGGCCGCTATGCGGTCCAATCGCGAATTAATAGGAAAAAATCTCAAAACCATTTTTATTTTTGCAATTTCGTTCTTGAGAGAGCAAGAGACGACTTAGGGATATTTTTCTTTAGTTTTCCATCAAATTATTCGGCGAAGGTAATTTGATTACTCCCCTAACTTAACTTGTAATGGTCGTGAAATTGGCCAAGGGCTAGGATTTGAGTCATAATTCGGGTATTTTAGGGCATTATTGATTATTGTATTTTATAAGTATTTTAGACTAAGAACAACCCAAGACACTTCCAAAAGGGAAAGCTCAGATTTTTTAGAGCATTCAGGCTTGATTCGAGGTAGATGATGATTGTTGTTTTTCCGTTTATGTTATACGTGCTTGTTAACTACTTCATTAGTATTACATTCATAACATATGATTAGGGAAAAGAAAAGAATATGAGTTGAAATGGTAAATGTGATCAAATTGCATGTAATGAATGTTTTACTTGGCTGTACAAGTGTAATTGCTATTCATTGTGGTTGTAATTGTGATATGTGGTTTCCTATGGATTAGATGCCACATTGGTACAATTGGATTGGGTACCACACACATATTTGGATTGGATACCATACCGGTATAACTGGATCGGGTACCACACCGATATACTAACTGTGTTTTGGATCGGGTACCACACCGATACACTAACAATTTGTGTGTGGATTCCATGAGAGAACCATATTGATTGTGGTAATTGTGATTAATCACTCTTATTGTGTGAACTGATTCAAGTTAAGGACTGATAGTTCGAGTGTTGCTTATTATGATGTAATTGTGTATCATCTATTTTACTGTGTGGTTGCCTGTTTATATTTCATATATTTGGAAATAGCCATGTGATCCTACCAGTACACTATATTTATGTACTGATTCTGCATTTACTCTATTTTTGTTGAATACATGACATATTCCGGCAACTGCTCGAAGACCTCAACTGTGAGACTACTTATATTTGAATCCATGGGTGGGCCATTTGTTCAAGCTGCCATGGATTCCTCTTAGCTCTTGTCCATTCTTTCGGACATAGACATTCAAACATTTAGTCTATTATTTTCTTGATGGAGGTTGCATCCCCTTATTTTTTAATACTTCGATAGAGTTTTGGTACAATGACTTTCAGGTTCTAGGGAGTTAATTTCCACGATATTTATTTTAAATCTTGATTGAGTTTATGGGAACTCAATTGTCTTAATTGTTTAAACTATTTTTACTTGTCTAAATGCATGTCTTGGTTCTTATCTTGGTATAGTTGGGTTAGAAATTGATTCTCCCACCGAAGGGTTAATGTGGGTGCCACTCAAGGCGGATCAGGCTTGTGACAAAGTTGGTATCAGAGACCTAGATTCATTAATCTCATTATACCAAAATAAATCTAGTAGAGTTTTGAAAAATGGTACGGAGACATCTGTACTTTTCTTTAGGAGGTTACCCGACTTTAGGAAAACTTTCTTCTTCATTCCTTCGGGCTATAACTTAATTCCAATTGATATCTAGTGATCCAAATTGGTACCTGACTTTCTTTGCTCTTTTTTTCACATATGGTTGACACATGATGTAATGGTATGAAGACAGTAGCTCCAGAAGCAGAGCCAGTGATAGAGCCAGCAACACAAGGATGCGATAGAGGTTGAGGTCGTGGTAGGGAAAGGGGTAGAGAAAGAGTGACATATGCTAGGGGTGGAGCTCCGGCAAGGGAAGCACCAAGGAAAGCGACGCCTTCCACTACCACAGGACCATATTGAGGAATAAGTTGAGATTTAGATCAAGGAAGAGGCCAGGCCAAAGGTAGCAGCACAAGCTAGGGGTACGGGTCTTCCCCATGTCTAATGCAGTAGTTCAACACGTTTTGGCAATTTTGAGTGAGTTGGCTTGTACTGGAGCCATACCCACTGTTTCTACTCCTCAGGCTGAAGGTACTCAGCTGTTTGCTACTAAAACCCTCAGGGTGGAGGGAACTTTAGGTATTGATGTATTCTTCCGATCTTTAATGGGCCCAGTGATAACTGGCACTGAGCATGAGATGCTGATCAAGTTTTTAAAGTTAAACCCGCTAGTATTTCACTGGTTAGAGAATAAGAATGTATTTGAGTTCATCTTGGAATTTTATGAGAGGCTACATAAGTTGGGCATTGTGCAACAATATAGGGTGGATTTCGTGACATTTTAGGGAGATGCCAAGCAGTGGTGGAGAGCTTATGTGGAGTGTCATTCATTAGTTCTGCCGTCGTTGACTTGGACTCAATTTCACGCTTTGTTCCTTGAGAAGTATGTTCCTCATACTTTGAGAGATTGGAAGAATAATGAGTTTCTGGCTCTTGAGCAGGGTAGTATTATAGTTGCAACTTATGAGGCTAAGTTTCATGCCTTGTCCCATTTTGATACTCAACTTGTAAACACTAAGGAGAAGAGAATCTATTTGTATGTTAGAAGACTGAACACTGACTTGAAGGTATTGTCTGTTCACCTAACTTCTATTGAAAAGAGATTTAATAAGAGAATTGAGGGAGTTCGGTAGGTTGGGCAGGCCAAGGCTTTGGCTATGAAACTCAAGAATACGAGAAACTACTGTGGTTCTTACTTCAGGGGTTCAAGTTAGCAAGTATATTTAGCGCATTCAATTTAGTCAGCTATGCCCACTTCTACGGAGTTATTCAGGTATTCCACAACAAACTTTGACTCAAGGTGGCCTAGGAGCCTCTTACTCATCAGCTACCAGGACATCCCTTGACCGTGCATGTTTTAATTGTGGGAGCAAGGACACTTCAGAAGGGAATGCCCTAACCCACGGGCAGTCGATCAGGCGTAGCAGCAGAAAAAGGCAGTAATACCGGCAGGCAGAGGTAATAATAGCAGAGGACATCCATAAGGTAGGCGAGGAGGAAATCAGAGAGGCCGTGAAGGCTAAAAAAATAGTAATATAGGTAAAGTAGCGGCGCATCCAAGTAGATGGGTTGTCTATAATGATGATAGAGCACAATGTTATGCCTTTCTGGCCAGGAATGAGGTTGAGGCATCAAATGCATGATCACATATACTATTTTTATTTATGACCAGATAGCTACAATATTGTTTGATTCGAGTTCTACATATATGTTAGGTTTGCTTTGAATCTTGACTTGATATATGATATTGTTGATGCCCCTATCCATGTATCTACCCCAATTGGAGAGTCTATAGTTGTTACCCATATATATCGTGCTTGTCTGGTTTGTTTATGGAATTTCAGACTTGGGTAGACTTAGTCATTTTAGATATGACTGATTTTGATGCGATCTTGGGCATAAATTGGTTGTTCTCCTATTTTGTTGTGCTTAATTATAATGCTAAGACTGTGACTCTAGAGATCCTGGGTAGGAAAATATTAGAGTTAGAAGAGGTATACAAGCCAAATACAATAAAGATCATATCCTTTCTTTGGGTGAGCAAGCTAGTGGGATAGGGTTGTTTGGCTCATCTTTGGGCCGTTAGCGTAGAGTCCCCTTCCATTGAGTCTATTTCAGTAGTTTTTGAGTTTAAGGATGTGTTTCCTACTGATTTTGATTTGTCTGGTATGCCTCCGGATAGAGACATTGATTTCTGCATTGAGTTAGATTCGGGTACTTATTCGATTTTTATTCCTCCCCATCGCATGACTTTATTAGAGTTTATAGAACTCAAGACAGCTTCAAAAACTGTTGATAAGGGATTTATTCATCTTAGCGCTTATCCTTGGGGTGCTCCAATATTGTTTTTAAAGAAAAAAGATGGTAGCATGAGAATATGCATTGATTATAAACAACTGAATAAGGTCACCATCTGAAATTAATAACCATTGCCTCGTATAGATTATCTATTTAGTCATTTGTAGGGTGCTTTAGTTTTCTCTAAGATTCACTTGAGGTCGGGGTACCATCAGTTAAAGATTAGGCATAAGGACATTTCTAAAATGGCCTTTAGGACTCAATATGGGCATTATGAGTTCCTAGTGATGTCGTTTGGGTTATCAATGCGCCTACAACCTTTATGAGTTTGATAAAATGGGTGTTCAAACCATTCTTAAAGTCCTTCGTGAATTTTTTTATTGATGACATTCGATCTACTTCAAAAGTAAGGAGGAACATGCAAATCACCTTTGAACTATTATGATGTGTCCTAGAAAAGTAGAATTTGTATGCTAAATTCCCTAAGTCTGAATTCTAGTTATCTTTGGTTGCCTTCTTAGGGCATGTCCTAGTTCTATGATTGAGGTTAGGATTTTCGTGGGGCTTGATAGCTACTATGGTAGGTTTATTAAGAATTTTGCTTCTATTGCTATGCATTTGACAAGGTTGACTTAAAATAAGGTACCTTTTGAGTGATTTGATAAGTGTGAAGAGAGTTTTCAAAAGCTCAAGACCTTGTTGACTATAATGCCTATCCTGGCCTTGCTAGTGGAAGGTAAGGATTTTATTATTTATTGTGATGCCTCACATTCGGGCTTGGGTGTTATTTTGATGCAGGACAGGAATGTCATAACATATTCTTCAAGAAAGTTGAAGATTTATGAGAGGAACTATCCAAATATAATTTGGAGTTGGCAGCGTTAATATTTGCTCTCAAAATCAGGCAACACTATCTCTATGGTGTCAAGTGTGAGGTGTTCACTGATCATCCAGTCTACATCATGTGTTCACTCAGAAAGATCTGAATCTGAGGCAGATATGATGGATGTAGTTGCTTAAAGATTACAATATCACCATTCAGTATCATCTAGGTAAGGCTAATATGGTGGCAAATGTATTGAGCCAGAAGACAATTAGCATGGGCAATCTGGCTTACTTGAGGGTGCGTAAGAGACCCTTGACCAGGGAGTTTCACACTTTGGAGTCTAAGTTTATATAGTTGGGAATATCAGTGAAGGGTAGGGTGTTAGCTAGTATTGAGGTTAGACCCATTTTTATTAAGAAAATTAAAGCTAAGCACTTTATAGATGAAAATCTGAACAAGCTTAGAATTAAGGCGATGTATGGTGAGGCTCAGGATGCCACTCTTGATGCAGGCAATGTACTTAGTTTTAGGGAAAAGATTTGTGTTCTCTGAGTTGATGATTTGATCTAGAATATATTGGCAGAGTCTCATGGTTCATGATATTCAATTCATTCAGGTGTAATCAAGATGTATTGGGATTTTAATCGGCTTTATTGGTGGATGAGTATGAAAAGAGACATAGCAGAGTACGTGTCTAAGTTTCAAAACTGTCAATAAGTAAACTATGAACATCAAAGGCCTGTAGGTTTGCTTCAGAGAATGTCTATTTCTGAATAGAATTGGGAAAGGATAGCCATGGATTTTGTGGTGGGTCTTCCTAAGAAACTGGGGAAGTATGAATCAATCCGGGTTATTGTTGATAGGTTGACTAAATCATCCCACTTCATTTCAGTCAAAGTGGATTATAATGCGTATTTTGTTGGCGAAATTTATGTCAAGGAGATAGGAAGATTGCACGGGGTGCCCCTTTCTATCATTTCAGACTATGGTACTCAGTTTACTTTGAAGTTCTGGGTAAGTTACATGAGGAGTTGGGTACTCAACGCACTTTCAGTACAATATTTCACCCTCAAACCAATGGTCAGTCAGAGAGAATGATTCTAGTATTGAAAGACATGTTGAGAGCATGTGTGATTGACTTTGGGGGTCATTAGGATCAGTTTCTACCCTTGTGTGAGTTCTCTTATAATAACAATGATTACTCTAACATTGATATAGCAATATTTGTAGCATTTTATGAGAGGGGATGTAAATCTCCCATAGGGTAGTTTGAGGTTGACAATGTGAAACTATTAGATGTTTATTTGGTAAGAGAGGCTCAGAAAAAGGTAAGGGGTATTCAAACCAAGCTTTTGGCAGCCTAGAGTAGACAAAAAGAGTATGCAGAGCGCAAGGTAAGAGACATGACATTTCCAGTTGGTGAGCAAGCTCTATTGAAGGTGTCTCCTATGAAAAGAGTCATGAGGTTTGGCAAGAAGGATAAGCTTAGCCTTCGTTACATTGGTCCCATAAAGATTCTTAACTGTGTGGGGGCTAATGGCTTGTAGATTAGCCTTGCTGCCTACATAATCTGGAGTCCATCCAGTATTTCATGTATTTATGTTGAAAAGTTATCATTAGGATGGAGACTTCATTATCAAGTGGGACTCGACATTGTTGGAGATGGATCTTGTCACGATCCAAGCCTAAGGACTAGACACAACATGATGAATGAGACACATGGAGGTACCCCACCCAATCCTTTTAGCATTCATTTAGCTTTTCATAGGTAATGACATTAAACAATAAGCGGAAATGAAAGGGAAAATGGGGACTAAGGGGCAACATTTAAATGAGAACCAAACTATTCAAACCTTGCTATTTTATGTCCAACAATACCTATATATCATAGACTTAGAAGGGGCTAAGACATGTCCTTAGCTCACCCTCAATAAAAATAAAAAGAAAGTCAAAATATAATGTCTAAAAGTCTCAACATTTAATAAGCTAGAAAGACAAGGACTATTATTTCTGAAATATGGGAACTCACCCAAAAGTAGCCTTCAACGATCTCTACTAGCCACGTAGAAGAGAATGAGGAGGAATGTCAGTCCCTACATTGTGACATCATGTAGGCAATGGAGTATGCATTAATAATTTTAATGTACTAAGTATATGAACATGCATTATAATGAAAAGCATTAAGACATTTATAAGTAAAGTACATGAGTGAGTGCATGCATGAATAATAAAGTATTGATCATATGAAACATTACTTTGTGGGAAGATGACTAGAACCGACATTTAAGACCATACGAATTATTACATGAAATCCAACATAATCTCCTACGTTGGTACGGGGAGACTACTTTTCGGGTAGAGCTCTGTCAAACTTCATTCATTTCTTTAACATTTAGGGCTATTTGTGGATCCACTAGCCTAAGCCTACAAGGGCTTCTATGTTGATACATAGTTAATGAGACAAGGAGTTGCTACTAGGATTTCCTTACCGAATCCACCTCAATGCCCTAGTCGGTGCTAAGTTAAATCCCATAGAACAGTATAATAACATCAGAACATAATAATTTACATAAATTTAAATCATTAAAGCACCATTATGTAGAATATCTCATTAGAAACTTTATTGTTCAAATATGTGAGAATTGTCCTTATCACATAAAGAATCCTTCATTCATATCATTTCATTATTCTTTCATTTTAGAAGACTCCCTTTGAGAATAGACATTTGTTTTCATAAACGTTCATTTTGGAGTCAAAGCTTTCAATTCAGACTTTATTGAAATATAGTGAAACTAGGTGGGTTCTGTTTAATCAATTTTCAAATTATTTAAATCAATGCTAACATGCATGCGAGTAATAAAAATGCATCAATTAAGACATCTTTAAAACAATCCACCAATACAATTTAAAATTCCTTTGTTGATTTTACATAAGAACCTTTGATAAATCAACCACTTCATAAAATTTAGAGGCAATATGAACTAAGATAGATAAATAAACTTTCATTATTCAATGATCTATACATTTGAAATCATAATAAGAAACACCCATAAAATTTATTATTTATAATTTGAGTTGCTAGGTTTAGAAAATACTTGGGCTCCATGGGTGGAAGAACCCATGAATAAGACCCATATACCTTGGGGAATAAAGCCCTAATGCAGCCTTGAAAATGGAGTCTTAAAGATCTTGAAGTGGAATCCTAGACTCGGAAGATGGGACCCTTGGGAGAGCTTGAGAGGAAAGAATTTTTGTGTTTGAGTCTAAGTGTGAGAATGAGGGATTTTAGATAGTTTAGGGTTTTTTGATAGGGTCAATTCTGTCCCCCAAAATACCATACTTTGATGTTAGAACGCGGGAAAAGACTAAAATTTGCTTTAAAAAAGTTGGCCGAAACTGACCCTATGACTCATAGGAACTTCTACGAGTCGTAGAGAGGACTCATCCTGTAGGGATGAGAAACACCCTGAGGACTGACCCTCAAAGTTTCTCTATGACTCATCTCTACGAGTCGTAGACACTTCTAAAAATTGTCAAAGGGACTCTCCTGTAGGGTTTAAGATACCCTGAGGATTGAGTCTCTGATCTTCCTTTACGACTTATTTCTATGAGTCGTGGAATTGATGATGAGTCATAGACTCGAGTCGTCTTGCAGGGTTTGGAAAACCTTCAAATCCAAGCCTCTGAAGTTTTTAGATGAGTCATTTCTACAACTCGTCTAAACTTCTATGAGTCGTCAAAGAGACTCGTAAATTTGCCCCATATTTGGTCTAATTTCTTTTCCGCAGCACCCTCTCTACTAGTTGTTCTAACGACTCGTAGAAGTACCTACGACTTATAGGTAGACTCGTAGACTGGAAAGATCACTTTTTTTAGAGGTTTTCATTCATTTTAACTTTTTGACTTATGGGGTCTTACAGTATCTCTCCCTTGGGATCATTCATCCTTGAATGAGAATCATTAGCATAGAAAAGAAATGAAATGAAGACTAGCAACCCAACATGAATACAATGACATTTTGAAATGCATAGAACATGAGATCTTTAAAATTAACATAAAACATGACTTTAGAGTCAATATGAACTAATATAGATAAATAAACTTCAAATATTTAATGATCTATACATTTGAAATCATAATAAGAAAAACCTATAAAATTCATCATTTATAATTTGAGTTGCTAGGTTTAGAAAATACTTGGGATCTATGGGTGGAAGAACCCATGAATAATACCCACATACCTTGGGGGAATAATGCCCTAATGAAACCTTAAAAATGGAGTCTTGAAGATCTTGAAGTGGAACCATAGACTTGGAAGATGAAACCGTTGGGAGAACTTGAAAGGAAATAATTTTTGTGTTTGAGCCTAAGCGTGAGAATGAGGGGTTTGGGATAGTTTAGGGTCCTTAGATAGGGTCACTTTAGTCCCCAAAATGACCACACTTTGATGTTAGAACGCGGGAAAAGGCTAAAATTTCCTTTTAAAAAGTTGGCCGAAAGTGACCCATGACTCCTCCATACGACTCATAAGAACTTCTACGAGTCATAGAGAGGACTCATCCTGTAGGGCCTGAGAAACACCCTGAGGACTGACCCTCAAAGTTTCTCTACGACTCGTCTCTACGAGTCGTAGACACTACTAAAAATCATCAAGGGACTATCCTAAAGGGTTTGAGATACCCTGAGGATTGAGTCTATGATCTTCCTCTATGACTCATTTCTATGAGTCATAGACTTGACGATGAGTCATAGACTCGAGTCGTCTTATAGGGTTTGGAAAACCTTCAAATCCAAGCCTCTGAAGTTTCTAGACGAGTCATTTCTAAAACTCATCTAAACTTCTATGAGTCATCAAAGGGACTCGTAAACTTGACCCACACTTGGTCTAATTTCATTTCCTCAGCACCTTCTCTACGAGTTATTCCTACGACTCGTAGAAGTACGTACGACTTGTAGGTAGACTCGTAGACTTAGGGAAGATAACTTTTTTAGAGGTTTTCCTTTATTTCGACCTTTTGACTTATGAGGTCTTAGAATATCTCTCCCTTGGGATTATTCGTCCTCGAATGAGAATCATTAGCCTAGAAAAGAAACGAAATGAAGACTAGCAACCCAACATGAATACAACGACACTTTGAAATGCATAGAATATGAGATCTTTAAACTTAGCATAAAACATGACTTTAAAATTTCAACTCCATGAATATGCATGCATATGAAAACTTAGGAGAATTGAAACGTAAGAGTCTTAAACATTTGATCATGAATATCTTAGTACCTTAGGCTTAAGTAGAATGAAAGAGATGAGGGTATCACTTCATCATATCCATTTCCGCTTCTCATGTAGCGTTTTCAACTTGTTGATTCCTCTAAAGGACTTTGACGGATTCAAATTCCTTATTCCTTAGACTCTTAACTTGCCGATCCAAAATTTCAAGTGGGACCTCCTCATAGGTTAAGTTTTCTTCAACATTCACTACTTCCAAAGGCACAATAGAACTAGGATCACCCACATATTTCCTTAACATAGACACATGGAACACCAGATGAACCATGGCCATTTCCAATGGCAACTCCTACTTATAAGCAACCTAGCCAATGCATCTCAAGATTCTATAAAGCCCTACATACCTAGGGCTCAATTTCCCCTTCTTACCAAACCAAACTATACCCTTCATGGGAGAAACCTTCAAGTACACCCAATTATTTACACTAAACTCAAGATCCCTTCTCCGTGTATCGAAATAGGAATTTTGATAAATTTGAGCCCTCTTGAACCTTTCTCTAATGAATCTCACCTTCTCTAAGGCATCAAGTACCAAATTGGGCTCCAACAAGGTCATCTCACCCACTTCAAACCAACCAACCGGAGACCTACATTGTCTCCCATATAAAACCTCAAATGGTGCCATCTTAATACTTGAGTGGTAGCTATTGTTGTAAGCGAACTCAATGAGCGGTAGTTGGTCATCCCAACTTCTCTTGAACTCCAACACACAAGCTCTTAACATATACTCTAGTGTTTGAATTGTCCATTCGGCTTGGCCATCGGTTTGAGGATGGAATGGGGTACATAGCTTCACCTTGGTGCCAAGACCCCTTTGAAATGACTTCCAAAAATGAGAAGTGAATTGGGTACCATGATCCGAAATAATCGACAATGACACACCATGCAACCTTACCAATTATCGAATATACAACTTAGCATAATTCTTGATACTATAAGATGTCTTGATCGGTAGAAAGTGAGACAAATTTTTCATTCTATCAACAATCACCCAAATTGAGTCATGATGTTTCCGAGTACGAGGCAAAACCACTATAAATTCCATATTCACATCTTCTTATTTCCAAGTGGAAATTTCAATGTCTTGTTCTAGGCCACCCGATCTTTGATGTTCGGCTTTAACTTATTGGCAATTTAGGCATTCGGCCACGAACCTTGCTATGTCATTTTTCATGCAACCCCACCAATAGAGCTCTTTTAAGTCTCGATACATTTTTGTCAAATCGGGATGAATAGACATAAAGAATTATGAGCCTCCTTCAAGATCAAACCCCTTGGGCCATCAACATACGGAACACATAACCGACCTTGGTAGTTTAGTATCCCATCTCCCCATTGTGAAAAAACCTCTACTTTCATTTCCTTCAACAACTTCTTTAGCTCCACAAATGTCGGGTCAAGGTCTTATTTTGACTTAACATCCACCATCAAAGATGATTCAGACCTTATATGAATAAATATACCGCCATCATTGAAATCACTCAACTTCACCCCTAATCTAGCCAATCGGTGAACATCCTTCACCAATTCCCTCTTCCCTTCATCAACACAAGCCACACTCCCCATAGATACTCTACTAAGTGTATCGACAACAACATTGGCCTTACCTAGATGGCAATACACACTAATTTCATAGTCCTTAAGGAGTTCAAGCCACCTCATTTGCCTTAGACTAAGGTGATTTTGAGTGAAAACATATTGAAGACTCTTATGATCGGTGAAAACATCCACATGTACCACATAGAGGTAATGTCATCAAATCTATAGAGTAAATACAACAGCCACCAAATCAAGATCATAGGTAGGGTAGTTACATTCATGCACTTTCAATTGCCTAGAAGCATAGGCTATAGCCTTGCCGTTTTGCATCAAGCCATAATCCAAACAATCTTTGAAGTATCACAATAAGCCTTGAATCCTTCTAATCCTTTTGATAAAGTCAAAATAGAAGCGGATGTAAGTTGATATTTCAAAGTTTGGAAACTCCTTTCACATTCATCCGTCCATAGGAACTTTACCTTCTTTTGGGTCAATTTCTTCATAGAAGATGAGATGGAAGAGAACCCTTCAATGAACCTTTTATAATATCCAGCTAGACCCAAATATCTCCTAATGTTTAAAGGAGACAATGGTCTAGGCCAATTCCTCACTGCCTCCATCTTCTTAGGATGAACCTTGATCCCTTCATCGGACACTATGTGACCAAGAAACACCACCTCTTTCAACCAAAATTTACACTTACTAAATTTGACAAACAATTGCCTATCCCTCAAGGTTTGAAGTACACTTCTCAGATGAATCTTATGTTCTTCCTCACCCCGAGGGTAATTTAATATGTCATCAATGAATACCACCATAAAAATGTCAAGGTAGGATTTGAACACCTTATTCATTAGATCCATAAATACTGCTAGCACACTCGTTATCCTAAAAGATATCACTACAAACTCAAAGTGACCATACATTGTTCGAAATGTCATCTTGGGATTGTTACACTCCCTCACCCTTAGTTGATGATAGCCAGACTAAAGATTGATCTTTGAGAAGTGAGTTACCCCTTAAAATTAGTCAAATAAATCATCTATCCTAGGAATTAGATATGTGGTCTTAATGATCACCTTGTTCAATTGCCGGTAGTCTATGTACATTCAAAGCAATTCATCCTTCTTCCTTACAAATAATACGGGGGCACCCCATGGTGAAATGCTTGTCCTTATGAACCATTTTTCTAACAAGTCCTTTAATTATTCTTTTAACTCCACTGGGGCCATTCAGTAGGGAGGAATAGAGATAGGTTGGGTATCGGGGAAAAGATCAATACCAAAATCAACTTCCCTTTTGAGAGAGACACTAGAGAGGTCATCGAGAAACTCAAATAACCCAGGAATCGACTCAAGAGAAGAACTTTTAGAGTCGAGATTCCTAACCCTCACAATGTCGTAGATGCAACCCTTAGCAATCAACCTTCGGGTCTTAAAACAAGAAATGAACCTACACTTTACTACCAAATCACGACCCTTCCATTCAATATTAGACTCATTTGAGAATTAAAACTTGACTCTAAAAGTTCTACAATCTATAAAAGCATAAAATGCATGCAACCAATTCATCTTAAGAATAACATCAAAATCTACCATGTCAAGTTCGATAAGATCACAAGGAATGATTTATGCAAGATAGATATAGGACAACTCTTATAGACCTTCTTAGTAACAACCGACTCACCAATAGGGTTAGACACCAAATAGGGCTCTATTAACATTTTAGGTAACACATCAAACCTATTAGCAAGGAATAGAGTAACAAACAACAAATTGACACCCGAATCTAATAATGCATACACATCTAAAGCAAAGACCTTTAACATACCGGTGTGCTTTCTCAACCTCTTATTTCCCATGCAAGGCATACAAGCGGTCGCTGCGTTGGCCACTACCTTGAGTTTGTTGACTATGAGAAATTTGTCCTTGAGGCCTACAACCACCACCTCTACAATCTCTAGCATGGTGACCTAGTTTGCCACACTTAAAGCATGCATTGGAGCCGACTAAGTATTTTCCTTTGTGAGTCCTTCCACACTTCTTGAAAGTGGGGAATGTTTGAGCTCCAACATTCTCTCTTGGAACCATTGAATTAGTGCCCTTGTCATTTTTGAACATTGAAGGAGGAGCATTGGTGGAACTTTGCCCTATAAATCATTGCCCACCTTGGCCCTTTCCACTACCACTATACCCTAACCTTTGCAGATTGCACCCTCCATTATTAACTCTAGCCTTCTTGAACCCTCTTGACCTCTCCCTCAACTTTTCTTCCTTAATTTGTTCCATATATATCATGAGTTGGGATATGTCCATCTGTTTGACAAACATGATCATCTTTCACTCCTTGGACACCAAACTAGAAATACTGGAGATAAACTTGCTCATCCTTTCCCTTGGGTTGGAGACCATGAAGGAGCATACTTAGGCAATTTAGTGAACTTGAGGGTGTATTCCCTCACACTCATTCCCCCTTGACAAAAATTGATGGAACGCTTGAATCTTTGCCTCTCTTAGTTCTAAAGGAAAGAAATGGTCTAGGAAATCACCTTTTAACTCTTCCCAATCTATGAGTCCCATATACTCACCCCTCTCAACAACCCATTGTTCATACCAAATCCTTGACATACCTTCGAGTTGATAGGCTACTAGCTTAGCCTTTTCATTCGGAGGCACGCCCATGATAGCCACAATCCTATAAACTTCTTCAAAGAACTCTATAGGGTCCTTATCTACTTTAGAATCATCAAATTCGGGTAGATTCATTCTTCTGAAGTCTCGAATACTAGAAGCCAGAGTAGTCACTTGAGGAAGAGGAGGAGGAACAATGCCTTGGTTGGCTATGGCTTGGGCCAATAAGGTGATAATGTTGTGAAATTTTGCATGCATCACTCTTTTTTCATGGTGTGGAGCTTTGGGAACTGGATGGATTGGTCCTCATCTTCAACCCTTGCTCTAGGTGGAGGTACCCTTCTTAGAGGCATAATCTAGAAGGAACAAAATGATTCGTTAGTTAGACAAAATCTTAGGACACTCTAGGGAATGACATGAATCATGAAAGAAGGGAAAACTTTCCTAAATATCCCATAGTATCCTATTCATAGTTGTGGCGCGCTTCATAACCATGAACAAGTTCCTATTTGATGTGGTATGTTGGACTCTGAGAACTATTTGAAACCCCAAGCTCTGACACCAAGTTTGTAATGACCCAAGCCTAGGGCCTAGATGCGACACGACGAATGAGAAACCCGAAGGTACCTCACCCAAGCCTCTTTGACTTCATTTAGCTTTTCATAGGTAATGACATTAAATAATAAATGAAAATGAAGGGGAAAACCAGGACTAAGGGGAAACATTTAAATGAGAACCAAACTAGTCAAACCTTGTTATTTCATGTCCAACAATACCTCTTAATCAAAATAAAATAAAAGTCAAAATATAATGTCTAGAAGAGTCAACATTTAATAAGCTAGAAAGACAAGGACTATTATTCCTGAAACATGGGAACTCATCGAAAAGTAGCCTTCAACGATCTCTACTAGCCATGTAGAGGAGAATAAGGAGGAACGCCGGTCCCTACATGATGACATCATGTAGGCGATAGAGTATGCGTTAGTACTTTGAATGTATTAAGTATGTGAGCATGCATTATAATGAAAAACATTTAAACATTTATAAGTAAAGTACATGGTTGAGTGCATATATGAATAGTCAAGTATTGAGCATTTGAATCATTCATTGATGGGAAAATAAGTATAATCGGCATTTAAGACCATCCGAGTTATTACATGGACTCCAACATAATCCCCTACATTTGCACGAGGACACTATTTGTCGGGTAGATATCCGTCAAACTTCATTCATTTCATTAACATTTAGGGCTCTTTGTGGATCCACTAGCCTAAGCCTACAAGGGCTTCTATGTTGACACATAGTTAATGAGACAAGGAGCTGCTACTAGGATTCTCTTACCGAATTCACCTCAATGCCCAGTCGGTGCTAAGTCAAATCCCACAGAATAGTATAATAACATCAGAACATAATAATTTACATAGCTTTAAATCATTAAAGCACCATTATGTAGAATAGCTCATTAGAACCTTTATTGTTCAAATATGTGAGAATTGTCCATATCACATAAATAATCCTTCATTCATATCATTTCATCATTCTTTCATTTTAGAAGAATCCCTTTGAGCATAGACATTTGCTTTCATAAACATTCATTTTGGAGTCAAAGCTTTCAATTCAAACTTCATTGAAATATAGTGAAACTAGGTGGGTTCTGTTTAATCAATTTTCAAATCATTTAAATCAATGCGAACATGCATGCGAGTAATAAAATGCATCAATTAAGACATCTTTAAAACAATCCACCAATACAATTTAAAATTTCTTTGTTGATTTCACATAAGAACCTTTGATAAATCAACCACTTCATAAAATTTAGAGTCAATACGAACTAAGATAGATAAATAAACTTCCAGTATTCAATGATATATACATTTGAAATCATATTGAGAAACACTTATAAAATTCATCATTTATAATTTGAGTTGCTAGGTTTAGAGAATACTTGAACTTCATGGATAGAAGAACTCATGAATACGACCCACATACCTTGGGGAATAAAGCCCTAATGCAGCCTTAAAAATAGAGTCTTAAAGATCTTGAAGTGGAACCCTAGACTCAGAAGATGGGACCCTTGGAAGAGCTTGAGAGGAAAGAATTTTTGTGTTTGAGTCTAAGTGTGAGAATGGGGGGTTTTATATAGGGTTAATTCTATCCCCAAAAATACCACACTTTGATGTTAGAATGCGGGAAAAGATTAAAATTTCCTTTAAAAACGTTGGCTGAAACTGACCCTACGACTCCTCCTTATGACTCATAGGAACTTCTACGAGTCGTAAAGAGGTCTCATCCTATAGGGCCTGAGAAACACCCTGAGGACTGACCCTCAAAATTTCGCTACGACTCATCTCTACAGTCGTAGACACTTCTAAAAATCATCAAAGGGACTCTCCTGTAGGGTATGAGATACACTAAGGATTGAGTCTCTGATCTTCCTCTATGACTCATTTTTACGAGTCATAGACTTGACGATTAGTTATAGACTCGAGTCATCATGCAGGGTTTTAACGACTTTGAGCCATTTTTAATCTTTCTCTTATGAGCCTTACTTTCTCCATTGCATCAACTATCAAATCTGGACCAATCAATTCCATCTCACCTACTTCAAATCACCCCACTAGAGATCTACATCTTCTCATGCACAAGGCTTCAAAAGGAGCCATTTGGATACTAGAGTGATAATTATTATTGTAGGCACACTCAATCAATGGCAAATGGTCATCCCATCTTCCTCTAAGATCAATCACACATGCCCTTAACATATCCTTCAAGGTTTAAATTATTCTTTCGGCTTGTCCATCGGTTTGAGGATGGAAAGCGGTACTTAGCTTGACTTTAGTGCTAAGACCTTTCTAAACTGACTTCCAAAAATGTGAACGAAATTGAGTACCTCTATCCGTTATAATTGATAAAGAAACACCATGAAGTTTTTCAAGTTCACGAATGTATAACTTAGCATAGTCTTCGGCATCATAAGAAGTCTTGACCAGTAGAAAATGTGCCAATTTGGTCATTCGGTCCACAATGACCCAAATAGAATCATGTTGTCTTCTTGTACGAGGCAAACCAGTGAGGAAGTCCATATTTATATCTTTCCACTTCTATGTAGGAATTTCGATTTCTTGAGCTAGATCTCCTGACCTTTGATGTTCAACTTTCACTTGTTGACTATTAGGACACTTAGCCACGAACTATGCTATGTCCTTCTATATTCCATTCCACCAATACACTTCCCTTGAGTTACGATACATCTTGGTGGATCTCGGATGAATTGAATACCGAGAACTATGGGCCTCATTCAATATCAACTCTCTTAATCCATCAATATTTGGAACACACAAATGACCTTGGTAATGTAGTACCCCATCTTCTCTTAGGGAGAAAGCCTCAACATGCCAATCTATGAACATACTTAACCAATTCTTTCTTACCATCTTCAACATGTGCCACACTATTCATGGACAATCTACTTAGTGCATCGGCAACCACATTGGCTTTACCCGGATGGTACAACACACTCATATCATAGTCCTTAAATAATTCAAGCCATCTTCTTTGCCAAAGGTTCAAATCTTTTTGCTTAAACACATATTGTAAACTCTTATGGTCGGTGAAAATATCCACATGGACACCATAAAGATAGTGTCTCCAAATCTTCAAAGCAAACACAACCGCCGCTAGCTCCAAGTCATGAGTCGTAGAATTTCTTTCATGCACCTTAAGTTGCCTCGAAGCATAGGCTATTACCTTACCATGTTGCATCAAAACACAACCAAGACCAACTCTTGAAGCATCATAAAACACAATAAAAGCATCGGACCTTTTCGGTAAGGTCAAAATAAGAGCGGTAGTGAGATGACTTTTCAATTCTTGGAAACTCTTCTCACAAGCTTTCAACCATTGAAACTTCACTTTGTTTTGAGTCAACTTGGTCAAAGGTGACGAGAAAGATTAGAAACCTTTGATAAATCTCCTATAATATCCAGTTAAGCCCAAGAAACTTATAATATCCAAAGGAGACAATGGTCTAGGTCAATTCTTAACCGCCTCGGTTTTCTTAGGATCAACCATAATCCTCTCATCGGACACAATGTGACCAAGAAAAGCCACCCCCATTAACTAAAACTCACACTTATTGAACTTGACAAATAATTGCTTGTCCCTTAGAGTCTGCAACCAATCCTTAAGTAATTAGTATGATCCTCCTCATTTCGAGAGTAAACCAAAATATCATCAATAAATACAATTACAAACATGTCCAAATATTATTTGAACACCCTATTCATAATATTCATGAATGTCGTGGGGGCATTGGTCAAACCAAACGACATAACTAGAAAATCTTAATGACCATTCCTTGTTCAAAATGCCATTTTGGGAACATCACACTCCCTCACCCTTAATTGGTGATAACCAAAATAGAGATAAATCTTAGAGAAGTAACTTACCCCTTACAATTGGTCAAACAAGTCATCTATCCTTGAAATAGGGTATTTATTCTTGATGGTTACTTCATTCAATTGTCGGTAGTCAATACGCATACGTAGCGAACCATTCCTCTTTCTAACAAACAAAAAAAGAGCACCCCATAGGGATATACATGGTCTAATGAAACCTTTGTCTAACAAGTCTTTCAATTGGTCCTTCAACTTCTTTAGTTCCGTCGGAGACATTCGCTAAGGATGAATAGAAATGAATTAAATACTCGAAAGAAGGTCTATACCAAAATCAATTTAACATCGGGTAGATCATTGGAAAATACGTTCGGAAACTCATTAACAATGGGGACCGACTCTAGATTAGGGGCTTTGGAATTTTCATCCCTAACTCTCACAAGATGATAGATACAACTCTTGGAAATCATTTTTCGAGCTTTAAGGTACGAAATGAATTGACCTTTGAACACAGAATTACTATCCTTCCATTCTAGGATCGACTCATTTGAGAGTTGAAACTTAACCACTCGAGTTCTATAATCAATAAAAACGTAACATGTATATAGTCAATCCATAACAAGGATAACATCAAAATTGGTCATCTCAAGCTCAACTAGATCACATAGAGTAACTTTGTGGAAAATCGAAATTGGACAACTTCTATAGACTCTTTTAGCTATAACCGACTCACCTTTGGGAGTATAAATAAAAAAGGCTTTAACAATATTTCGGGGTTAACATCAAATCCCATGGCCAAATAAGGAGTAAAAAAGACAAATTTACACCTAGATCAAGTAAGGCATAAACACCATAGTTAAAGACCCATAACATACCAGTAACAACATTAGGAGTCTCCTCCACCTCTTGCCTACCATGAAGAGCATAAAATCGATTGTTGCATTGACCACCTTTTGGTTGGACTTGAGAACCTTGAGCAACCTGGCCTTGTGGACGACTATCTTTGACCTTACACTCTTTAGCATGATAACCCAGCTTACCACATCGATAACACACATTTAAACCTGCTAAACACTCACCCTTGTAGTTCTTGCCACACTGCTTATATGTGGGGATCACTTGACCAATAGGTACACCTCCTTGAGGCTTAGGGTTGGGCAATCTATCTTTGTCAAACCTTGGAGTAGTGTCATTTGAAGATCCTTGGCCGGAGTACCTTTGAAAAATATGAGGATGCCCACCACATCCGGACTTAGCATGAGAGAAATCACCACCATCGGTTCTTGGCCTCTTGGACTCTCTACTTTTCTCCCTTAGATTCTCGCTTTATTTTTTCCGCATAGGTCATAAGTCTAGAGATGTCCATCTCCTGGATCAACATAGCCGTCGTACACTCTTTAGAAACCACATTCAACACAAACTTGCTCATATGAGCTCTTGGGTTGGCAATCATAAATGAAGCATATTTTGACAGTTGGATGAACTTGATGGCATACTCCCCCACACTCATACCACCTTGCTTGAGATTGATGAATTCTTGTACCTTGCCTTCCTTAACTCCAATGGAAAAAAGCAATCAAGAAACACTCTTTTGAACTCCTCTCAAGTCACGGGATCTGCCTCTCTAGGCCTCACACTTTTCCATTGATCAAGCTAAATTTGAGCAATACCCTTCAATTAATATGTGGCCAACTCCTCCCTCTCAATCGAGCTAACCCTCATAATATCCACAATCTTGTGAATGTTATTAACAAACTCTTGTGGATCATCTTCCATCTTGGAACCCAAAAACTCTGGAGGATTTATCCTTATGAAATCATGAACTCTTGTGATGCCGTATCCACATTTGGGTTCACGGGAGAAACTACTTCATGATTGGATTAAGCCATAATGGCTTGATAAAGTATTTGAAAGGCCGCTCAAAACTCCCAATTTGATACTTGGTCATTCAAGGGATCATTCAGAGCTTGTTGCTCCTCTTTAACTACATTTCTTTTAGTGGGAAATCTTCGTGGAGGCATTTTCTGAAAATTCCAAAGAACAAGCGTTAGAGGGAAAGACTTAGCATACCACTCTACTGCATAATATAGACTTTGACTAGGACAAGCTCCTAGATCATCCAAAACATAAGAGAATGTTAAATTAACAATATGAAAGAACGTCATGTCCTCGATGAGATGAGGATTCACCAACTCTTTGATAACTAAGCACTCTAGCCACAAATAGGATGATCGACGTCCGCCCCTACATTACGAGACAATGTAGATAAAATATGTGTTAGTACATAGAAGGTACTAAGTATGTGAGTTATGCATGAACAAGTAATAAGACGTGAACAATATGACATAAGATGCATGACTAGCATAATGAACATGAATAAGGCTTAAAAGCATTTGAAGCATATTAAAACTTATGGTCAATGCATCATAAAAACTTTATAGTAAATCTCATAACTTAATATTTAACTTGTGTGGGATAAGACCTTTAACCGATATCTTAAGACTATGAGATCTATAATATAGAATCCGATGATCCCCACATCGAGAAGGGGCAGGAAACCTTGCCAGGGTATACTCCATCATGGTACTCAACTCAACTGTACTATATGTGGATCCACTATCTAGGCCATGAAGGCAATCTTATGTGGGCAACATAGTTTGGGACTTTCAGTTGCTACTAGGATTTCTTTGGGTAACTAACTGTGCTATCAAACCGAACCCCACCTATAAGTCCTCTTGGTGCTTTGTCATTATCCCAATGGAATTCATTAAAATATGATCATAAATATTATATGGAAAAATAACTACCTATCAACCATCTTTATAAAAACATATTAGGAGTAACTTATTAACTTCAGTGATTCATAGGAATCCATAATTTCAGTGAGAATTATCCTTTTCACCATCTTTAAACATGATTGTGTGAGAATTGTACTTATCACACCATAATAACTATCTTGGATCATAATTGATCATTATTATAACTTTCATCTTTAAATCATAATCTCAACTTTAAATCATAAAATTTTCCTTGAAAATCATTGAACTTATAATCAACTCATGAAAATTATCTTTAACTTCCTGATCATAACTGGAAAATATCTTTATGCATGGGCATTCATAATTCAATTTAAAATCATGCAATTCATGTAGAAACATGCTTAGAATAATCATTAATAATAACTCAAAAAATTTTTAAACAACCCATTGTAATTCATCAAAACTAGGGTTAATAAACCATTGAAAATTGAAGAAAAACCTTGGAGAACTTTGGGACTCCATGGGTGAAAGATACCCATGGATCAATCCCACATACCTTGATTGAAATCACTTAGAATTGAGACGAAACCTTGATAAAATTCTAAAACCCTAGCTTGTAGCTTGAGAAGAATCCTTGAGAGAATTGTGTTCTTTCCTTAGGAGAATTTTGAAGAGTGATTTTAGAATGAGGGAATTTCAAAGGAATTTGTAGATATAGGCTTGAACTTAGCCATAATTGTGTCTAGGTTCATTGAACTGAACTTGGAAAATGAGACAAATACCCTTCATTAAAACTTGAATCTGACCCTACGACTTGGCTCCTCATCGGAGAAATGATGAGCCTTAAAGACGACTCGTCCTACAGGTCATCAAAACTCGTGAATCTCAGAGTCTCTGAAGTTTGCATATGAGTCGTGTCTACGACTCGTTTTCCAGTTTATGAATCGTAATGTGTATTCATCCAGTAGATTTTGAAACATGGAAACTTGAGAGTCTCAAAACTTTACCTACGATTTGTATCTATGACTCGTCTAAAGGACTACGATTCATAAACATGACCGTCCTGCAGGTCTAAAATCCTGCAGTGCAAGAGTCTCTGAAATTGTGTTATGACTTACTTTGACGATTTGTAGACACTTTTAGAACTCGTCCTGTTGAGTCGTAGGGTGTCATCTGAGGTTTGTCCTTGATAGACAGACCCTTGGGACTCACTCTACGAATCATTACTACAAGTCGTAGAAAGCTCTAAGAGTCGTAGAGTGACTCGTAAAAATGAGGCCAGTCCAAAATTTTGAAGATTTCCCTTGGGTTCAAACTTTCCAACTTTTGGGGTCTTACAATACTACTGGATTAGTGGCAAATATCGAGAAATCTAAGGTATTTTTAGCTAGGGTGAATGTTGTCACTATAGAAAAAATACTAAAGCTAACTGGTTTCATGGAAGGGACTTTTCCAATAAGGTGTCTGACTTCCCCTATCCCCAAAGAAATGGAGTGAACAGGATTGTTATCAACTCATAATGAAAATCACTGCCAAGATACATACTGTTTCAGTGCGGCATCGGTTATATGCAGGAAGGTTGCAAGTTATAAATACAATATTGTTCTCTATGCATAATTTTTGGGGCTTAATTTTCATTTTACCAAAAAGCATTCTAGAGGAGGTGGATTAAAGATGTACGAATTACTTGTTGAGGGCCTCATATGAGAAAAGTAAAGTAGAATTGGTAGCGTGAGATATGATATGTCTACCAACTAAGTATGGTGGACTGAATGTTACAAAATGCAGTTGTTGGAACACTACATCAGTGGGCAAGTTAATATAATTAATTAATGAAAAAAGGGATATTTTATGGGTAAAATGGATACATGAGGTCTATATGAAATCGACTGACTTCTAGACATACATACCACCAGCGGATTGTAGTTGGTATTGGAAGAAGATAAATAAATTGAAGCAAGTATGACCAATTGGTATAGGAATTGGAGGTTTACTCTCACCCCGTCTGGAAACTACTCGATATCTATAGGATATTTGGCATTATAGAGGCCAGACAACGTATGCAGCGGGCACAACTTATTTGAAATTTTGTTCAATTACCTAAACATAGGTTCGTGATGTGGTTAGCTGCTTAGGACAAATTGTTGACAATGGAGAGGATGGCCAGATTTGGCATGGCATGTGATACTATTACTTGTTGTCTACGTGAAGGAGATAGAGTGGAAACTTGTCACGACCCAAGTTAGGGCCTAGGAGTGACACGACGATTAGAATCCTGAGGAATTCCAACCAAGCCTTTTAATATATCATTCATGATCATACATAAGGTAAGTAATGCAATAAAGTTAAGATATAGCTGCAGAAATAAAGTCTCAACATGAAAAGTCTCAAACTAAAAAAAAAAAGACAACATAGACTTCATGACATCCAATATGCCTATACTAAACTAGATGAGTGCATAAATAGCTCATCCATGACAGCAGATAAGAGTCATAAGAATGATGAAAGGATAAAAGTCTTGTACTCGAAACATGAAGACTTACCAACTATAAGAAAGTAAAGCTCAACTCTAGCCATGAGTGGAAGGTGCGCGATGATCGTCCGAACCTATATTATGATATAATATAGGCAAAAGTATGTGTTAGTACATGAAATGCATTAAATATGTGAGAAGCATGCATGAACAATGAAAATAGGACATAGTTAATATGAACATAGAATGCATGACCAATATCGTAATACAAGAGTAAAACTTTGAAAACATTTAAAGATCACAAACATGTGGTCAATGCATCATAAAACATTATCATAAAGCTTGTAGGACATAACATATACATACATGGGATATTAACCTTAACCGATATATAAGACCATGTGAGTTATAACATGGAATCTGATGTAACTCCCACACCGCAAGAGAGAGGCTACTTGCCAAGGTAGACTCCATAACGTAAACATAACATAATCATGAGCTATATGTGGATCCACTAACTAAGCCATAAAGATAAAACCTACGGTGGCATGTAATTTAGGAACTAATAATTTCTACTAGGGCTCCCTCGTGGATCCCCACCATGAAGTTCGCTCGGTGCTAAGTTAATCCCAATGAAATACATAAACACAATTATTAGAAAAGGTAATCAACCAATCCAATATCATGAAAATATAACATAAGAATAGCTCCTTCAAAATCATAATCATAATTTGAATATTATGAAAAAATCCTTCACAATTTATGGTTTTATGCTTGAAATCATAGTTGAATCATAAAACATAACTTTCATAAATCATACATGAGAAATCATAAACTTCGTGATAATAAATGAATAATTCATCCTTGAAATTGATAGTATAATGCATGGGTTATTGAAAAATACCTTGAAAACATGTAATTCAATTGAAATCATGCATGAATAGACTATTATCAATGAATAAGAACATAAATGAGTTGATCCATATGCAATTTGATCCAAACCCCAAAAATTGAGAGAATTGAAATTAAAATTAACATAGAATTAGAGAGAAAATCATGGGACTCCATGGAAGGAAGGAATTAACGGATGAATTCCCAAATATCTGGACTTAGAAAGCCTGAATTAAATCCTTCTAATGGAAGTTTGAAGATTTTGCCCTAGTTCTTGCCTTGGAAAGAAATTGGAGAGACTTGAGAGGTTTGATCTTGTGATTTGAAAGAATAAGGGTTTATGAGTGTTAGGAATTATTATAGGCTATGAATTTATCTCCAAAAATATCTAGATACATTATAATAAGAATAAAAAAAGACCAAAACACCCCTTAACTTAACTGTACGAGGTCGCCTAGTCGGAGGGTCACCACGGCCTGTGAAGCTCACCACGGATCGTGGTGATAGTCGTGGTGATGGAGGTAAGCTGATTTTGGGGGAGGTTTCCACCATGGAGGGGACCACGGTTTGTATAGGGCTCCACGGACCGTGGACCAAGTCGTGGTCCTCTCCTTTTCTCAGGGGTTCTTGGGGGGTCAACTCCACGAAAGGGTCTACCTTCCGTGGTAGGGACCACGAGCCGTAGTACCTCTCATAGACTTATCCCCTATTTTTCCAAGTTCCAAGGCTCCACCACGAAGCCCACTACGGTCTGTGGTCAGGTTCATGTCTCGTGTACTGGGCATGTGAAGGGCATGTAGGGTAGCTTTTTCTAAGATTTCCATTTTAAGCTCCATTTTTTGAGTTTTCAACTTTCGGGTCTTATAAAATTGGACAACATCGATTTGAGGAATGTCCATGGACGAGAATGGTATGAAAAGATGTGAGTAGATGAATGAACCTGCAGCTTCGATGTAAGGACATATCACAGAACATTGTATGAATTATGAGAACATGCTGTAGGAAATTCAGAAAAGAAGCTCTGATTACTGTGTATGGGGCATATGTTTACCACGTGTGGACAACAAGGAATTGTAAGATATTTCGACAAATCAATGCGCAAAAAGAGAGCATAGTACAAACATATCAAAATGGAGATAAGAGGCAAGAGTATAGTTTCTTAAACAATCCAAGAAAGCAAGGAAATGCACTGAACCTGTTGATTTTATTTGTGAGTACATTAGAATGAATATAGAGAAATATATGTTGTTTGTTTGGTGAGGCCAATTCCTGCTAAGCTAGTTGGTTGGCTGGGATGTGGTGCTCTTTATTTGTACATATTGTTATGGTAACATGCACAAGTTTAAATTAAAATAGGATAAAATTGTATAAATTTTTTTTGACAAAAGAGTTATCTTAAGGGAAAAAGGTGTGATATACCCCTCAACTTTATCATTTAGAGTTGATATACCTCTCTCATGAAAGTGGTTCATATATACCTCTATTGTTATACAAATGACTCACATATACCCTTTTCTTTTAACGAAAGTGAAAAAAATAATTTTGAATTTATTTTTAAAATTTTTTATCAAAAAAAATACATATAAGGGTATATTTGATTTTTCTCACATATAATGTATTTTTTTTGACTTTTTTGATTCAACGACTAATTTGAATTTATTATTTTGATGGTCAAATTTATTTTTCTCACTACTTTTATTGTAAAATTTATTATACATGCCACAATTTTTTTTAGATACAAAAACTAAATTAGACTATAAAAGCAAAAAAAAATAGTTTTAAATTACAAAAATTAATTTTTTTTTTCTCTTTTTTCCATTCACACTTTTTTTTATTTCTCTTATATTTACACCAAAGAATGAAAAAATAAAAAGAAAGTAAGAATTAGAAACACTGTCACGATCCGAAATCGGGTGTGATGACACTCGCGTAACCCACCAAGACGAGTCAGCCTAAGAGTCTAAAATATTCAAAGAAATAGGAAATAAAAGTGGAAATGTAAAGTCTAACATGATATAAATAAGGATAAGCGAAAAGTAGATTCTAAATTATCAAGACTTGGTGTCACATATACAAGCCACTATTTCAACAGAAATGAAAAAGATACAAGTATATATATGTCTCATATCCAGAGTAGAACAGAACATAAGATAATGGACGGCGAGAGTTTGCCGTAGAGGACAAGCTATTACCTTTCAAATGTCCAGAAGGTCGGACCAGTCAAAGAGTACTATGAGCAAAAGGGTGCCGAGCTCAGATCCTTCATAAATGTAGAAGCAAGTTGCGAGCACCAATAACACGGTACTCAGTAAAATGGAACCTGAACCCTAAATAAAGCAACGCAGAACACAGGTACTCTTGACATCACAATCACAATCCTCCACAACTACATACCTGCACTCAGACAACCCAATCTATATAGTTTATGTCACAATTGCACTAGAATACTAGACAGTCCACAATACAAGGCACAAATACATTCTCACCACTATATTCAGGCAAACTCATATGATCTCAGATCATAATCAATCACAGGAATAAATGAATAAAAATGCATTGTCAAATATAGTATGCATGTCTGTCCTACGATACACATCCGCTGATCACCTCAGGCCGGAACCTATGGGGACCTCACATAGACCATGTATCCGTCAGAAATGATATCGGCTAATATCTGCCGGAAGAGACATCGACCAAAATATCCGTCGAAAGAGACCTCGGCAAATCACTTCGACCGGCAGAAACCTCGGCCCTAATATTCAGAACCTTACTCGCATCATTTCTCAGCCATCACAGATACAATATATGCACAATTAAAGAGTGAAGCAAGATAAATATTCACAGTGATGTCATATAAACCACAATCACACAATAGATCACTGTCCCGAAATCCACAATACTTAGACGATTAATCCCTATTCAAATCCACTATCACCCTTCAACTCATATAATTCAATTCAATCTAATGACCCAACACACCATAATCCCCTCACGTAGGAAATACAAGGTTCAACATACTTAACAAATGTTAGAATTTTACTTGCCTTAGCCAAAAAGTCAAGAACAATTTGAAATCACCGCCTTTCCTCTCCGGCAATACTCCAAATCACCAAAATCTAATCAAATATAGATTCATAATCACCTTTCGAATCTATTGACACTAAAATTAAGAAATTCGGGTGAAAATGGTAAAATAGTCAAAAACCTCATATCGAAAATTGAACTCAGAATTTGATTATTTTTGGATGAAAACATTCTCCAAGTAATAAAGAATCTAATGGTGAAATCCGTTTAAAAATGAAGTTAAAACGAGTTAAAAATCATTAGAAAATCAAATTTACATTGTTCTTGAAAAATCCCAAAATGCCCTATTTGAAATCCAAAATTTGAAGTTAAAATACGAAACTATTCAATGAAAATTAAGGGAAAGTGTTAGAAATATATTATCCAATAGTTTTCCACGAAAAATCCCTTTGAAATTCGCCCCCACCGAGCTTAGAATGTCAAAAATTGAGGAAATTGGCCCTAATTCCGTCTTTTAAAAAAGACACTGTTCAGGCCGAATTATCTCTTCGCGACCGCGACCCACTTACGTCGCAATTGCAAAGGTCAGGCCCTCGCTTCATCGCGATCGCGACCTATACCTCACGATCGGCGGAGACCAATATAATGGAACATCGCGATTGCGACAGGGATCCTCCACGATCGCGAAGAATAACCTGATGCACCAGTTGACAACAACATTTCACAAGGCTAAGTTTCACAATGGACCTTCGAAATTCAATCGAAATCCCGTGAACACAAACCAGATATGCAACCCTACTAATTTTGACGTTCCGGACTCAATGAAACCATCACATTTTAAATTCGAGGCCTCTTTGACTCAAATTCGATAAGTCGCAACTAAACTAGTTTCGATACTTGAAATACCCAAAATACCCTCGGGACTTCTAAAAATTATAACAAAGCCATTTCTAGCATTAGAATCTCCTTTCAAAATTATTGGAACCATCAAAAATTTAATTTGAGCACCCGAACATCAAATGTTGACCAAAGTCAAACTTGAACCAAACTTGAACTCAATTTCCAGCTTCGGACCTAAATTCCACGTTTTAACTCCAAATCTGATTCCAACAACTCTCCTACACTAATTTCTACATTTCGGAGCTGATGAAATTGACAAAATTTCATTCCGAGACTCAAAATGCCAAAAAACTCAAATTTTGACAACTTAAGCCTTTAGAACCCATTTTCAAGCAAAACCTCAACTTTTCATAAAATTTTTAGAATCTAACTTTCAAATCCAAATAAAAGTGACTCGGCGAAACTAACGGGAGGGGTAAAATGGTAATTTATCAAAAATACCAAAAATGACCTTCAGGGTCATTATAAACTCAAATAATGATAATCAAAGAAGTCAAAAAATAATTCATGTGTGAAAAGGATTACATATACCCCTAAACTTTGCTAATATAAAAATTCACATGTATGGGTATATATATTTTTTATTATTTTTTTAATTTCTCAAAAAATAATACATGATATAAAAAAAAAAATTAAAATCAAAAAATTAATTTTTTCACTTCTTTAAAATGAAAAGGGTATATGTGAGCTTTTTTTAACGATGGGGGGTATATATGAGCAACTTTTGTAACGGTGGGGGTATATGTGAGCAACTTTTGTAACGGTGGGGGTATATATGAGCTATTTGTTTAACGATAGGGATATATATGAGCCACTTTCATAACGGAGGTCTATTAGCTCTAAATGATAAAATTGAGGGTATGTTAGAACCTTTTCCCTTATCCTAAGAACCTTTTCCCTTATCCTAATATACTTTGATCAAGGAGTACGTTAATTTTCACACGGACAAAAACATATCTTAAATTAGAGTACTATTCTAATTTAACTTTTTTTTTCCCCAAAAAAGCAGTATTCCAGCGGGGAAAAAATATAAAGGGCCAAGGATACTAGTCTAAAAAATTATCAAAATATCCTAATTCAATTTTTTTTTTCTTCCAATAAATAGAATTCTATCGAGAGAAAGAAAAGGTCAAAATATTCAAATCTAAAAAAACTACCAATAAAGTAGTATTCTGGCAAAAAAAGAAGATAAAGGAGCATCTAATTTATTTGGACAATAATTTCTAAATTTACATAGCAGAAGAATAACACAATAACTCTATAAAAGAATTCATTGTTCTATATTATTCATCACAAATTTTTAATGTAATTGTTGCAGAAAGAAGATAACAAAACTCGACAAAGTTCTCAATAACTATTATTGATTTTCATTGTTAAGTTTTCAAAATAATTAAGATTGAATTAGATGAATACGAATCTTCTTCAAATTCTTTATTAGATTCTAATATGCAGACTTAGCACCTCTACTATTAGATTTTGTTCAAGACATTATAGTTCAATTCTTTATATTTTTGAGTAATTTTTATTCTATATAGATATATAGATTAATCACACAAATAAGATATCATGTTACAATTTTATTTTATCTATTAAAGGTGTTTGTGAATGACAATGGAATTAGATCTAAAAAGATAATATGTTCTTAGAAATAACCTTAGTTCCAACACCATACCTATTCCACACGAATAAGAACACTTACCACCATTTCCTTTTTGGTATATAAAGAATTTTCAAGCGCAAAGCATCAACAATTAATTTACGTAATATATCTACTTCATATTCATGTGATATATTGTTCATTCCCTTTATGACTTTACTTCCTGTTATTTATTTTTTTAGTTTTTCTAATATAATTTGTTTTTGTTTTGTAGTGTGTACTTGTTCTTTTTATTGTTTAAAGATCTAATGTTTTCATATATATGTTATTGTAACGACTTAGAAATTTTTAAGTTCGGGTCAAGTCATATGAGCTGAGAAAAATTTAGAAATTCTTAAGTCCGCAGAAGTTTGAAATTTTTGAATACCTTTTACGGTTCATAGATGCTTCTACGGACTGTAGATGGAGTTCGTGAATCAAACTTCAAAGACAAAGAAAATTTAGTCTAAGATATGGGTCCACTTTACGGCTCGTAGATGCATCTACAAGCCGTATTGTTGGCTCAAAGATCAAAGTCCTGAAACTTGATTTTTAAGCTTGATTTTCATGAAGTCATCTATGGGTTATAAAGTCATCTACGGATCGTTCTGTCAACTTATATATTGATCTTCAAAAACCTCCAAGTTAAGCCCCAGTTTCACGAGAGGAATAAACAGCTCATAAATTGAAGTATGGACCGTAAATGGCTCTCGTGGAGATTGGTGAACAATTTTAAATTAGGGTTTCTTTTGTCTTTTCCCAATCTTCCTAAGCCTTAACACCTATGTTTTAACTTCTATTTGGGATAATTTAATATCATAAAACACTTAGTCCCTCTTCTTTACCATGCTCATAACTTCCCAAACTCAGAAATAGACCATAAGGAAAACAAAGGTTAGGGTTTCAAAGCATTCAAGTAAATTTCCTCTTAGGCTACCATTACTCAGGTATGTAAGGTTTCAATGAGAGTATCCCTTCACTCTCATGCCTAACATATTTTGATTTCAAGGATTTTGTAAAACTGTTAGAAACCAAGTTAGAATTTTTATTTGAATTATGATTTTTCCTCAAAAGCTTACACTTTTCTTTAATTTATTCTAGTTTTGAAAATCTTATTATACTGATTTAGTATGATTTCTAGGTTATTCAAACCCTCATGACGTTTAATTATGTAAATCTGCATGATATTTTAATCTTAATACATGCTATTTTGGATATGACTTTGAGCTTAGTCTCACATATAATTCAGATAGATAGATAGTTTTCATACTTATGAGCACCTATATGTATGTATGATATTTGGGAAGGACTATTTAGTGTTGAGATGATACGGGTTTAGAAAACTCAAGTTCCATAACTATGTACCACCGTACGACTTGAGTACACGGCTAGTCGATCAACTCCTTTAGCCCTTTGAGGCTCAGATAGTGTATCCACCTAGATAGATAGGTTCTATATTCTGGCAAGGTATAGGGCAGCTTTCTAACCGGGATTACAAGTTGGTCATCATGAGCTCACATGGTGTATATCAATTATTACAAACTCCCCCGTTTATGCATTTTTTACGATATGCTCTCAACTTTTCATGGTTCATTTTAAGCTTGTTATTTTATGATATGTTTATGCACGACTACCATAAATGACTTAACCTTATTTATATGCTTTTAAAAGAAGGTTTCAAATGATACTTATGCATGAACTCCAGCCGTTTTCTTGTCAATTCATTCACTATATTTGTGATCTTGAAAACCTTATTTCACTGTCATTGTATATGCCATTTTATATGATTATGCTAGTGCCCTTTACATACTCAGTATATTTCACGTACTGACCGCATACTTTTCTTTGTGCTAAATCTTTTTATGATGTAGATTCAGGCGCTCATTCTCAGGGACGCAGCTAGTATGGTTGCAACATTCCCGGTCAGCTCCATATTCGGGAACTTCATGGATTAGTTATAAGTTAGACTTGAATCAGTCATTATTATTAAGCGATGGTAGCTGGGGGCCATGTCCCACCAGACTTATTTCTTTCGTTCCTTATCTTAGAGGCTTACTTCAGACATTAATTTTCAGTTATCATGTATATATCAAAAAAAAGTAAGACTTATTATGTGTATGTTTCAACTTCTAGTTAGTTTTTTTTATGAAGTGCTTATTTATGCTATGTGTCTCAATCGGAATGTAGACTCGAATTGTGACAATTATTCTTTTTATGTATAAAACTCAAATTTATTAATTTAATATTATAATATTAAGTATTACACTGATAAAAAATTATGAATTTTTCATCTATTTTTTTATTATATTTTTATTAAATTGTTGAAGTATTTTTTTTCTTTCGAATCATTGACAAAACCATCTCGAACTTCATCGTCACCGTGTTGGGCTATTTTCGAGGATGCTTTCATGGGGAACTTCTTTCATCGAGAATTAAGGGAGACTAAGACGAGGAAGTTCCTCAATCAGAAACAAGAGTCTATAAGCATATAGGAGTACAACTTTAAGTTCACTCAGTTGTCGTGTTATGCTCCAGAGATGATGGCATATATGAAGAACATGATGAACTTTTTTATATCTAGACTCTCCTTTCTCTCAAGAAATATTGATTGGGGACATAGACATAATTCACTAATTGATGATTTACATGCAACAAGTTGAGGAGAATAAGTTGAAGGATAGGGGAGAGTTTTGAAATAAGAGAGCCAAGACACCAAATCATGAGTCCGACCAATAATGAACAAGAAATGAAAATCGATCATTCTTTCAGCAAAAGTCAACTAGACTAGCCCCATCTTCATCTATTGAACCGCCACCCAGACCTAGGAATGATCACAAGGTAAGGAAATTTGGTTCTCAATATCAGAGAAGTGTTACCAAGGGTGCATACCTTATCCTGGTTGCAACAAATGTGGCAAAAATCATCCCAATTAATGCCTTTATGGTAAGAATGGGTGTTATAAATGTGGCCAGGTAGATCACATACTCAAGGATTGTCTCTCAACTAGATCCGATAATGGAGGTAACATGACTCAATCTACTATATCCTCAGCTCTAATAGGTCAAATGTTTTAGAAAAGAATCACTTCCGATGCAAATGATAGTCAGAAGCACTTTTATGCCTAGCTTCTCAATAGGACTAGTTTAACTCTCCTGATGTTGTTACCGATATATTAAAAGTTTTTTCCAAGCCTACCTTTTTACTATGCTAAGGCTTTCCAAGATTAACCTTTTATAGACATCAAGACTTCCCAAGACTAACCTTTATTACACACTAAGGCTTTACAAGCCTAACCCTTATTACACACTAAGGTTTCTTAGGCCTAACCTTTATTACACACTAAGGCTTACCAAGCCTAACCCTTTATACACATTAAGACTTTTCAAGCCTAACCTTTATTACATGCTAAGGCTTCCCAAGCCTAACCCTTATTACACACTAAGGCTTTTCAAGCCTATCCTTTATTACACACTTAACAGATATATAAAATTCAAGTAATTAGCCCATGAACAAGACTTCTCAGTCATTAATCTGACCTAACCATAACATGATACATGAACAGACTATCATGCTCATCCATCCTTGAGTCCTACTTAGCTTTCAAATAACCCGGACCATTCAAGAATCCTCATGACATAATTATGGTGTTTAACATATAATTTTTTATCTATATAAGAACCCTCCTAATATTTAAATACAACAATCTATCCACTCATATGTCAACATAATAAACACAACAAAACAAAAACTAAAACATAGTAAATACTAGACATCACAATGTCAACCAAGTCAGCCATACCATTAGATTCCCCATCCCCAATCATGACTTAACAAATACATGCAATGTGTCCAAGATGATCACATCAACATGTACCCTGTTCACTCAAGGAACCAATACAAAATCAAACATGTATCAGGAGTGGTATTCAAGCCAACTAAGATTTATCTGAGTCAATTAATGATATCATGTACCAAGCGTGGCACCCGTGCCAACTAAGGCTTTATTGTATTAGATGTGGTACCCGAGCCAACCAACATGCATAATCACAAATCACAATTAAACAATCACACTTGAAGTTACATATAATTTAAGCAGGTTCAATGCATAATATTATCAACTGAAGTCTTTTCACATTCACTCTTAATTTCATGAACATGCATTACACATATAACATTCAGCATGAACACACACATACATATATACACCTATATATCAATATCCAATAATGGACCCTATTATGAGTACACATTCACTCCTGAGAATTACCTCCCTAATCCCAAGAATTAATACTCTTTCCATTTATTCTGTTCCCCTTTGATTATCATAAGTCCCAAAAATGGCTATAACCCAACAATTTCCTAATACTTAACCTTAAAATTATCACCAAACAACCTCAACAAGAATACTCAAGGTTAATAATCAAGACCTAGAGAGCCACCTTCTAGTTATTATCTTTTCCCGCCTTAACAATAAACAACAACTTTTAACTATCCAGAATTCGTGTCCGAAGTCCTAGGCATGAAACTTCTAATAAATATACAAAATACCATGCAATTGGAATCAGGTTTAAACTACTCAGTTAAGCATAACCTACCTGGACTTCAAATAGCTGTTGTAGAAGTTTGATCACTAACGTTGATTCCCTTATGAAACTTTAGCTTATTCTCAGTTTGAAATAACAATAAGATAGCGTAATAATGAACAGTGGCCAAAATATATCTAGATTATAAGTTAATCCCAACCCTAGACCAGTTTCATGATTGTTCCACCCAAATTAGGATGTTTTCATCATTAATACAAGTCAAAACCCTCCCCTACGATTACCTTCACAGATTCAAAGGCTTAAGAATTGAATCACTAAGTTAGGGGAGTAATTAACTTACCTTTAAAGATGAAATTTATGAAAAATAGGTGGAAATCTTTCTAGGTCACCTCTACAATTCTCCAAAATAAGTTTTCCAATTAATGATCATTTTTTAAAATAGTTTTAGAAAATTTAATCCTGCTATAGCGGCCCCAACCCTCTATAGTGGATTGCACGAGAAAAAAACTAAGAATTCTACCCAAAAGTATCCATTTTGCAACACAATTTTGAACCTTGATGTTATGAACCAACCCTTTCTCGTCAAATTCGATATCGAAAGTTCTACTTACCTTAATTAAATTTTGAATAGTCCTACGGACTCTTTATCGTCTTATCTAATAGAAACCAACCCAACCTTATAAATTTTATCCAATACTTTCTTGGATTGCCTTAGACCTCACCTTGCTCAAATTTTATCTGAGATTGACCTAGCCTAAAATTTTTAAGTCACTACTCTAAAATCCTTTTTATCAGTATTTTTCACTACTAGTTTTCCCATAATGACCGAAGGGATCGTTACAATACTTTTAAGCTTTGACAATACATTCTTATCTGAAAGTAACCTAAAGGCCCTACTCAAATACAATGTGTAAAGATACTTGAAATTTTCTCTTTTGGGACTAGTGCATTGATCTTAACTTTCATCCTCGCCTTATGTTTCATATCACTAAAATTGTACTCTAGGTACTCTGTCTTATTCCTTCTTAATTGAAACCTTTGCACTCTAAGGCTTCTCTCAAAACATTTTTTCTATCACTAACTCCACCATATATCTCATCAATCAATATTATGTCATCTACATATTACATACACCACGACACCACTCCTTAGATACATTGTCTCAATTTATTTATTACTAAAACAAAAAAGAACGGGATTATAGTTAATATCAAGTCACCTCTTACTATCCTAACTCAAGTTTTGACTCCATCATACATGTCTTTAATAACCCTAACATAAGTCACAGGTAGACCTTTAGACTCAAAACATCTTTAAGGAACCTCCCTAGTGGCTTTATATGCATTGTCTAGGTCACTTAACACCATGTATAGGTTCCTATATTGATCCAACAATGCTCTTCCTAGATGAATGACATTTATAGTTGATGCCCTAATATAAATTCATATTGGTTCTTAGAGATACTCACATCCTTCTTCATTTTCATCTCGACTACCCTCTCTGACACTTTCATAGTGTGACTTAGTAGCTTTATACCCCTATAGTTATTATGATTATGAATATCATCATTATTCTTGTACTATGATACTAGAGAAAGATGAATATCTTTTGAGATTTAAATTAAATAATTTTTAATTTATAACATTAAAACAAAATTTTCAAAATTCTTTTGAATAATTTTTATGTATAGTAGACAAATAAGATTTAATTATCATGTAAATATCCACTTTGATCTTGATGGATAAGCCAATGGAAAGAAATTTTGGAATAGAAAACTAAAAGTAGTAACTTAGAAATTTTGAGACTAGGTCAGACTTAGACAAAATCTAATTCAGGTGAGGTCTAGGGTAATCCATTAATGGATTGGGGTTGAATTTTCAATTATGATTATTTGAGCTAGTAGCTGAGACATTAAGAAACCCATACGACTTTATGAAATTGAATTCAGGCTAGTAGAACTCCTGTAATTTGATTTAACATGAAAGGGTTAATTTAGAATGTCAAGGTTTGAGGTTGTGTTGCAAAATAAGGGCTTGGGGCATGAAGTTTGAGGTTCTGTATCATGGAAATCCGACATAATAGGTGAAATACCGCTAATGCATGGCCGCTATAGCGGTCTGGGAGCTACTACAACGAGCAAATCGCGGATTTTTAAGGGAAAAGTTCCAAAAGCATTATTATTTCTTCAATTTCATTTTTTGGAGAGCAAGGGACGACTTAGGGTTATTTCCTTTAGTTTTCTATCAAATCCTTTGGTAAAGGTAAGTTAATCATTCCTCTAACTAGTAATTCTATTCTTACACGTTAAAATCAATAAGAATTCTCTTAAGGGAAGGTTTTGACTGAAATTAATTGTTGGAATAGCCCTAGTTGAGTGAGATGATCATGAAATTAGTCAAGGGTTAGGATTTTGATAAAATCCAGGTAATTTAGGCCATTTTTCATTGATTCTGTATATTCTTTATTTATTTTAGACCAAGAATAAGATAAGACACTTCAAAAAGGGAAAGCTAAGGTTTTGTAAAGCAATCAAGCTTGATTCGAGGTATGTGATGGTTGTGTTATTTCCGTTTGTGGTATATGTATCTATTAACTACTTCGTTAGTATTGCATGCATGATATATGATTAGGAAAAAAGGAAAGAACATGAATTTAAATGATATTTATGATCAAATCATAGGCGATGGATTTATTACTTAGTTTTACACATTGCATGCAATGGATGTATTACTTAGTTGTACAAGTGTGTGTTCTATTTATTGTGGTTGTAATTGTGATACATAATTTATTTTTGGATCAAGTACCATATTAGTATATTTGTATCGGTTATCACTCCTGTATAATTGGATCGAATGCCATGTCGGTACATTTGGAATGGGTACCACGTAGGTACGCCTTGACTATTAAAATGGGTACCTTGCCAGTACACTTACAACTTGAGTATGGGTTCCATGAGAGGACCGTATTTAATTATTTTCATGTGATTGATCATGCTCATTGTGTATATTTATTCAAATATAAGGATTGGGAGTTCGATGTTGTTAATACTAATATGATTGTGTATTATCTTCTTTACTAAGTTTTAGTTTCATGTTCATTTATCATTTACTAGAAATGACCATGCGATCCTACCAGTACATTGTAGTTGTGTATTAATACTGCACTTTCTCTTTATTTGTTGAGTATAACACATATTCAGGAGGATGTTGAGAGACATTAGCTAGGAGATTGGTGATCATTCGAATTCAAGAGTGAATCAGTTCTTTCAAGTTGTTGTGAATTCCTCTCAGTTCTTAGTCCTCACACTTCTAGATAATTATTTTTATATTTACTATTTTTGAGGTTGCATACCTTTATTCTAGACTTTTAGATAGAGTTTTGGTATAATGACTTTCAGGTTCTAGTAGAGTTAATTTTTTCATATTTTGATAAATTTCTTTAGTTTCTGTGAACTCATCTTTAAACTATATTTAAATTGATTACACTTGTTGAAATGTATGTTTTGGGGAAATAGTATGGTTTAGTGGGATAGTATTTGTTTTTCCATTGGAGGGTTAATGTGGGTGCCACTCACAGTGGGTTAGGATCATGACAAAGTTGGTATCATATCCCTAGATTCATTGATCTCATTATAAAAAAAGAATCTAGTTGAGTCCTGCAGAACAGTACGGAAACGTCTGTACTTTTCTTCGAGAGGCTACAAGACTTTATGAAATCTCTCAATCTTCTTTCTCCCTTAGTTCCACAACTTAATTTCAAATTGTATTTGATGATCCAAATTGGTATCTAATCTGTTTCACTCTTTTTTCCGTAAATGGTTAACGCTCATCAAAATAGTGCACGGATAGTACCTCCGACAAATAAGAAAGTAGTAGGTCCAGCAGCAAGAGGATGCGGTAGAGGCAGCAAAATAGCAAAGGGCAGGGGCAGAGGCAGAGGCAGAAAAAGGGTGACACCTACTGGTGGTGAAGTTTAGGTTGAGCATGTATCAAAGGAAGATACCACTCCCCCACAACTGGAGGATGTGGAAGATAATATTGATGGAAATCAAGGAGGATATGGAGCTAGAGGCAATAGCACAGACTGGATTACAATTATTTCCTCTTTGGACTTGGGGATGATTCAAATAGTATATCGTTTATGAGTGGGTTGGCTAGTTCTGAAACTATTTTAATAGTGCGAATTTCTCAAACTCTAGTTATTCATCCTGTTGCTTCTACGATCCCTAAGATGGATTGAGCATTGGGTATAAATGCTTTCTTTTGTCTACTAGGTTATGATGATCGGTACTGAGTATAAGATATCGACCAAGTTCTTAAAGCTGAAGCCTCTAGTGTTCCATGGTTCTGAGAATAAGGATGCCTATGACTATTATAAGAGACTTCACAAGTTGCGTATTGTGCACCAACATGAGGTTGAGTTCATGACCTTCCAGCATCAGGGTAAGGCAAAGCAGTGGTAGAGGAACTTTGTGGTCGATCATCAATCTTGCCTCCACTGACTTGTACCCAGTTCCATAACTTGATTTGGAGAAATATGTGCCCCTTACTTTGATGGATCAAAAGAAGGATGTGCTCATGGCGCTAGATCAAGGTAGCATGACCTTTAGCCGCCTATGAGGCAAAGTTTCATGTTTTTTCTCATTATGATACACAATTGGTGAGCACTGAGGAAGAGAGGATCCATTTTTTCTTTAAGGGTTTGAATCCTGAATTGCATATTTTTTTCGTACACATGACCTATACAGGTAGGAGTTCTAATGATTTAACTAATTTTGTTAAGAAAGTGAAAGGAGTTTGATGGGATGGGCAAACTAAGTCTTTGTCTAAGAAGACCAAGAATGCAGGCAACTATAATTTTTCTTACTCTGGGTTTGGGTCGACATGCATTTGTAGCTCGGTCGATTTAGTTGGCTATGTCAGCATCAATGGATGATTACTCAAGGACTCCACAACAAAATCCGACTCATGATGGTCAGAGAGCCTTGTACTCGTTAGCCATAAGGTCGTCCCTCGACCGTAATTGCTTTACTTATGGAGAACCAAGACATTTAAAGAGGGATTTCCCTTACCCTCGCATGATAGATCCATCATAGCAGAATACCAGGGAAATGGTACCAATGGACGGAGGTAATTATGGAAGGCGACATCCACATAGTGGACGAGAATGAAATCAGAGAGGACATAGAGGCAGAGAAAATCTAATGCAGGTAGAGAAATGGCACAACCAGGTAAAGAGGTAGTCCATCATGAATATAGAGCATACTGTTTTGCCTTTGTTGGTAGGATAGAGGTAGAGGCGCTCGATGCAGTAATCACATGTACTATTCTTGTCTGCGACCGAATGACTGCAGTCTTGTTTGATATATACTCTACTTATTCTTATGTGTTAGTTTAATTTTCTCTGAGAATTGACTTGGTCTGTGATATACTTGATTGCCCCAGCTATGTTTCTACCCCTATTGGAGAGTCTGTCATAGTCATCCATGTTTACCATGCTTGTTCTATCATGTTTGTGGGTTTTCATACCTGGGTAGATTTAGTTATTTTGGATATGGTTGATTTTGTTTCGATCTTTGGTATGAATTAGGTGTCCCCCTATTATGATGTGATTATTATAATGCTAAGATTGTGGACCTATAGATCTCAGAAAGGGAAAGTTTAGAGTAGGAAGAGGTGTACAAGCCTAACCAACCAAGATCATATCCTTCATCTGAGCTAGGAAGCTAGTGGGGAAGGGTTGCTTGGACTATTTGTCTCACATTCTGGATGTTAATGTAGAATCCTCCTTTATTGAATCTATTCCCTTATTTTCAAAATTTTAGGAGTTGTTCCCTATTGATTTGCCCGATATGCTTACGAATAGGGATATAGACTTTTATCTTGATTTGGAGCCAGGAACTTGCCCAATTTCTATTCCTCCCTATTGCATAGCTATGACAAATTTAAGGAAGCTTAAGACTCAAATCCAAAAGCTTCTTAATAAGGGTTTTATTTACCCTAGTGTTCTCCCTGGGATGCTCTCATTTTATTTGTGAAGAAAAAAGATAGTAGCATGAGCATGTGTATATATTATCGATAGTTGAATAGGGTCACCATTTGAAATAAGTATCCTTTTCCTCGTATAGATAATCTATTTGACCAGTTTTAGGGTACTCTAGTCTTCTAAAAATTAATCTAAGGTTGGGCTATTATCAGCTAAAAATTAGACTTGAGGATGTACCTAAAACAACATTCAGAATTCATTATGGTCATTATGAGTTCTTAGAAATATCGTTTAGATTAACTAATTCACCTGCAACCTTCATGAGTTTGATGAATGGGGTGTTCAAACCATTTCTGGACACTTTTGTGACTGTGTTTATTTATGATATACTAATCTATTTGAAGAGTAGGGAAGAACATGCAGATAATCTACATGTTTTGGGTATGCTGGGGAAACATAAATTGTATGCTAAATTCTCTATGTGTGAGTTCTGGTTGTCTTTAGTTGCCTTTTTAGGGCATGTGGTTCAAAGGAAGGGGTGATGGTAGATGTACAAAAGATTGAGACTGTTAAGAATGGGGTTCAGTCTAGTTTTGTGATAGAGGTTAGGAGTTCTGTGGGGCTTTCTAGCTACTATCGAAGGTTCATGAAGAATTTTGTTGTAATCGCTATGTACCTAACAAGGATGACTCAAAATAAGGTGCCTTTCGAGTGATCTGATTAGTGTGAGGAGAGATTCCTAAAGCTTAAGACCCTTCTGACTACAACACCTACACCTGACGTTGTCGGTTGAAGGTAAGGACTTTATTATTTATTAAGATGCTTCACATTTGGGCTCGGGTGCTGTGTTGATGCAGGAAAAGAATGTCATAGCCACTTCCTTATGGAAGTTAAAGATTTATGAGAGGAATTAACCGACACATGACTTGGAGTTGGCAGTGATAATATTTACTCTCAATATCTAGTGATATTATCTATGTGGTATCAAGTGTGAAGTATTCACTGATCATCGTAGTCAACATATATTTATTCAGAAAGATTTGAATCTGAGGTAACAAATATAGATGGAGTTATTCAAAGATTATGATTTCACCATTTAGTACCATCTGAGTAAGGCCAATGTAGTGGAAGACATTGAGCCAAAAGACAGTTAGCTTGGGCAGTCTAGCTTGCTTGGGTTTATCTAAGTGACCCTTGGCTAGAGAGATTCAGGACTTGGAGTCTAAGTTCATGAAATTGGGTATCTCAAAAAAGGATGCACTGTTAGCTAGTATTGAGGCTAGACCAACTTTTATTGAGAAGATCAAAGCTAAGCAGTTTGAAGATGAGAGTTTGAGCAAGCTCAAAATGAAGATATTATCTAGAAAGGCTCAAGATGTCTCTCTTGATGCCGGTGGTGTGCTCAATTTTAGGGGAAGGATTTGCATTCCCTGGCTCGACAATTTGATCCATAGGGTGTTGACAGAGTCTCATGGTTTATGGTATTCTATTCATCATGTATGACCAAGATATATCGGGATATAAAACAACTTTATTAGTGTCTTGGAATGAAATTAGACATAGCTGAGTTTGTGGCTAAGTGTCAACACTGTCAGCATGTAAAGTATGAGCATCAAAGGCCTGTAGGAAAGGTTCAGAGAATGCCCATTCCTGAATTGAAGTAGGAGAGGATAGCCAATGATTTTATGGTGGGTCTTCCTAAGACTTTGGGAAAATATGACTCTTTTGGGTTGTGGTTGATAGACTTACTATATCAGCCCTCTTTATTCAAGTCAAAGTGGAATATAACGCCTAATAGTTGGAAAGAATATAGGTTAAGAAGATAGTACGGTTTCACGGTGTGCCCCTTTCTATAATCTCTGACCATGGTACTGAATTTACTTTGAAGTTTTAGGGTAAATTGCATGAGGAATTGGGCATTCAATTCACATTCAATATAACTTTCCACCTACAGACTGATGGATAGTCCGAGATAATGATACAAGTGTCAAAAGACATATTGAGGGAATGTGTGATTGACTTTTGGGGCCATTAGGATCAGTTCTTACCCTTATGTGATTTCTCTTATAATAATAACTACCACTACAACATTTACATAGCACCGCTTAGAGCACTTTATTGAGGGGATGTAGATCGTCCATAGGGTAGTTTGAGGTGAGAGATGTGAAACCTTTGGGAGCTGATCTAGTAAAGGAAGCTTAAGATAAGGGTAAGGAGTATCAAATCCAAATTGTTAGCATCCCATAGTCGGCAGAAAGTATATAAAGATCGCAAGGTGAGAGATATGACATTGTAGGCTGGTGAAAATGTACTCTTGAAGGTGTCACCCATAAAAGAGGTTATTGAGGTTCAGTAATAAAAGCAAGCTTAGACCTCGCTATATAGTCCAATTTAAGATTCTTGAATATGTGGTCCAATGGATTATGGTTGGCTCTATCACTTAGCCTATCCGGAGTTCATCCCTTGTTTCATGTATGCATGTTAAAGAGGTACCATGGGGATGGAGATTTCATTATTAAGTGAGATTAAATCTTGTTATACAAGGATCTTCAGTATGAAGAAGAACCAGCTGCAATCCTTGATCGTGTTGTCTAAAAATTAAGAACTAAAGAGATCAAGTCGGTAAAGGTACAATGAAAGCATCGTTCGATTGAGGAAGCCACCTAGGAAATCTAAAAGGACATGCGAGATAAGTACTCTCACTTGTTTGATGTTTCAGGTACTACTTTACTCTTTACATATCCAGTCGTTCTCTTTTTATTGCTCGAGGAAAAACAATGAATAAATTGGTATCTATTTTAACGACCCACTCTAGTCGTTATGGATAAGCCTATGAGAAGGAATTTTGGGCCAGAAAATTTATGAGTAGTAACTTAGAAATTTTGACACTAGGCCTCACTTAGACAAAATCTAAGTCTAGTAAGGTCTAGGGTAATCCGATAATGGATTAGAATTGATTTTTGAGTTTTAATTGTTTGAGCTAGTATAAGAAGCCCTTACGACTTTATAGGATCAAATTCGGGCGAGTCCTAGAATTGATCTTGGCGTTAAATTATTTTAGAATGTCAATGTTTGAGGTTGTGTAGAGAAATGGGGGCATGAGGCATGAATTCTGAGCTTTTGTATTCGTGCAAGCTGCCATAGTGAGCGAAATCCAGTCTGGGCCGCTATAGCAGGATGGAAGTCGCCATAGCGAGCTAGTAACATATTTTTCAGTTAAAAGTCCCAAAAATATTATTATTTCTATAATTTCGTTCTTTGGAGAGAAAAGGGAGACTTAGGGCTATTTCCTTTAGTTTTTCACCAAATCCTTCGATAAAGGTAAGTAATCATTCCTCTAACTTTTAATTCTATTCTTAAACATTAGAATCTATGGAAATTCTCTTAGGGGAAGGGTTTGAACTGAAATTAATGGTGGGAAAAGCCCTAGTTGTATGAGATGATCATGAAATTTTCATGATCCAACCTAGGGCCTAGTCGTAACATGGCGATCGAAACACCAAAGGGCTCCAATAGAGCCTCTTGACATATCGTAAGCATACATAAGATAAATTAAAGCGTAAATAACATAGAAAAGAGTTTAAATCATAAATCATAAATCATAAATCATAAAAGAGAGTGTAAACTCGACTATGTAGACTCTACATCATTTGTCCAACATATGCCTTTACTACTTATGACGGGAGAGGTCTAAGACATGTCTGTATCTTACCCTCAACATGAATATACCAAAAGTCTTTGAAAGTAAACAACTCATAACTCACCCTCGATAGATGAGGACTCACCAAAACTTTGCCGGATGGGAACTCTACTAGCCACGTATAGAAGGAATGTGATCCTCAACCCCTATATTATGAGACAATGTAGGCAACAATATGTGTTAATACGTTTGAATGTACTAATTATGTGGGCATGACATACAATATAAATCATAAGATGCAATGATCAATTTAACATTCATGATAAGAAGGATAAGTAAAGTCATGAGAAAACCACAATGATCAAAACATTTAGAAGACATAGTTGGAATTGTAAAAGAACCTAAAGAGAGTATACATATGTGGGATAGAACCATAACCTACAATAAGACCATGCAAGCTATAACATGGAATTCTGATGTCTCCCCATACAATGGAAGAAAGGGGAATCTACTTGCCAAGGAAAACTCTACCCTACTAAGAGGGTCATGTATATTCTCTATATGTGGATCCACTAACTAGGACATAAAGACAAATCTTATGGTGGTACGTAGTTATGATACTAGAGACTTTATGTAAGGACCCCGTAGGTGGAGCCCCTACCTCAAGTCATCATTCGGTGCTAAGTCAAATCCCACGTAATACGTGACATAGTAATCATACTCAACATATAATCATAGACTTCATAATTCATAGATTAGCTCATTTTCATGTCATACTTGCAATGTGAGTATAAGCATTTCAACATCAGAATATCATACTTGTATAGTTTATGTCATTAGGTTCCTAGGTCACCAATTTAGGATCCTAAATCACCTTTCTTTATAACTTGTATGAAATTCATATCTTGAACATAATTTAAATTCATAATCATAATTCATAATTGAAATTAGGATAAAACTTAAATAAATAGTCAACTTAATTGAAAACCATGAAATACTTGGAAAATCATTGAACTTCATAATCATAATTCATGTAAATCATTATTGAAAATAACTTCATGCATGAGCATTTATAATTCAACTTTAAATCATGCAATTGATGTAGAATCATGCTTATAATGATTATTAATAACTATTAAAAATGTAATTGAAACAACCCAATGCAGTTCATCAAAAGTAGGGTTAAGAGTAATGAAATTTCAAAAGATTTTTGAGAAAAATCTTGGGACTCTGTGTTGAAAGGAACCCATGGATCAATCCTCACATACCTTGATAAAATCCACTTAGAAATTGAGGAGGGACCTTGATGAAATTGAAACCCTAGCTTGAAATTATGGAAGACGCTTAAGAGAATTTCTCAGTCTTGCCTTATGGAAATGTTTGAAGAATGAATTGAATAGGAGGGGAATTTGAAGAGTAGGATCAATATAAGATTTGAGCTTGGCCATAAAAGTGTCTAGGTTCATTGAACTAAACTTGGGAAAAGAATAAAATACCCTTCATTAAATCTAAAATTTGATCTTACGAACTTGACTGTATGAGTCGTAGAAGTGCCGACGAGTCGTAGAGACGACTCGTACAATAGGTCTTTGAAACTTTGAGAATTTTGGGGTATCTGAAGTTTTCTCCACGAGTTGTGTCTATGACTAATCCTTGATGCTATGACTTATAAACCCCTTTCATCCTGCAGGTCTGAAAACCCTGCATATTTTTAAGTCTCTGAAGTTTCATTACAAGTCAACCTTATAACTCGTCAACTCGACGATGACTTTTCCTATTGAGTCATAAGGGATTTTTCAGAGGATGGTCCTAAACAGGTTCAAGGAATCACCTACAACTCATTCCTAGGAGCCGTAGAAAGTACTACGAGTTGTAGAGTGACTCATGGACTTGAAGTTAGTCCACATTTGAGGATTTCTCCTTGGTTCCAACTTTAAGACTTCTGGGGTCTTACAGAAATTATCTAAGAGTTAGCATTTTGATATAATCTTTGTAATTTAGGCCAATTTTCATTGAATACATGTATTCATTATTTATTTTAGAATAAGAACAAAACAAAAAACTTAAGAATGGGAAAGCTCAGGTTTTGTAGAGCATGCAGGCCTGATTATCACAATCTACAACATGTGTTTACTCACAAATATTTAAATCTAAGGCAGCGTAGATGGATAGAGTTACTTAAAGATTATGATGTCACTATTCAGTATCATCTGGAAAGGCTAATGTGGTGGATGATGCATTAAGCAAGAAGATAATTAGCATGGACGGTCTAGCTTTCTTGGGTGTATCTAAGCGACCCTTGGCTAAGAGAGATTCAGGCTTTGGAGTCTAAGTTCATATAGTTGGGAATCTCAAAGAAAGGTGGGATGTTAGCCAGTATTGAGGTTAGACCCACTTTTATTGAGGAGATCAAAGATAAGCAATTTGAAGATGAGAGTTTGAGCGAGCTCAGAATAAAGACAGTATCGAGCAAGGCTTATGATGTCATTCTTGATGCCAGTGGTGCTCAGTTTTAAGAGAAGGATTTGTGTTCCTTGGGTCGAAATTTGATCAAGAAGATGTTGACAAGTCTCATAGTTTGCAGTATTCTATTCATCAGGTGAGACTAAGATGTATCTTGATTTGAAGAAGCTTTATTGGTGGCCTGGAATGAAAGTAGACATAGTTGAATTTGTGACTTAGTGTTAAGACTGTCAACAAGTAAAGTATGAGCATCAAAGGCATGCAGTATTGCTTTAGAGAATGCTCATTCCTGAATGAAAGTGGGAGACAATAACTATGGATTTTGTTGTGGGTCTTCCTAGGACTTTGGGAAAATATGTCTCTAATTGGGTTATGGTTGATAGACTTACTAAATCAACCCACTTCATTTAAGTCAAAAGGGATTATAACGCCCAATAGTTGTCAAAAATCTATGTTAAAGAGATAGTAAGGTTGCACAGGTTGCCACTTTCTTTCATCTTACACTGTGGTACTTAGTTTATTTGAGTTTTGGGCTAAGTTGCATGAGGAATTGGGTACGGAATGTGCTATTTCATACTAGTGAAGAGGTACTCTTGAAGGTGTCACCCATAAAAGGGTTTATGCGGTTTGGTAAGAAAGGAAAGCTTAGCCTTGCTATATTGGCCCATTTGAGATTCTTGATTGTTTGGGGCCAATGCCTTATAGGTTGGCTCTACCGCCTAGCTTATCTTGAGTTCATCCCGTGTTTCATGTATCCATATTGAAGAGGTACCATAGGGATGGAGATTATGTTATTAAGTGGGATTTAGTCTTGTTAGATAGGGATCTTCAGTATAAAGAAGAATCGGTTGCAATCCTTTGTCACACTCTGAGTCTACACCCTATACATGACCGACACTCAAAAACCATTATTGGTCTCAAGCGAACCCTTAGCCTAGCTAACTACTTAGAGGAAGACTAACATTAATAGCAAAAGCATTTATAAGGGGGGTGAGAATTTCAAATACTTAAATGTAAACTCATGCAAGTCCGAATAAGTCTCCAAATATAATAAAAATCAAATTTTAAATTATCCTATGAAAAGTCTAGAAAATCTCAACTCTATCTATGAAGTATTTATAAATACAATAGGTACAGTGACAAACCCACAACTACCTCTAAAGAGACTACTAATATTAAAAACAATAATTATAAAGGATCCCTACGAAAGTAAGGAGGCCTACCAAAAGCTTACGAAGTGGATCTCAACGGAGCGCCTATTGATGATCCTGAGTACCTGTGTCCGCATCATGAAATGATGCAACATCAAATAGTTAAAATGGTTGAAGGAAACATAACTACACGAAATACTCTTCAGAAAGAAATGCTAAAAATAAATTGGCTGAAAAGTAAAGCATGCATGTAAAGTAACACATGTAAATTTTTAAAACTAGGACAATGCAATATACATATAAAATCTGAAAATAATTAATTTACTTTCTTGGAGAGTTTTTCTAACCGACAATCATCACTATGAGTCTCGTTATGATACAACATCTAGCCCACATTGCTAGAGAAATCATATACCTTTCCAGAGCATAAGAAAACAACTTTATATATGGATCCATCTAAAAAGTCCTCTTTTGAGACTAAGTGAGGAGTCGCCCGATTAACGGTATGATCCTATCAGCGCTGGTGGCACAAGTTATAGAGTTGAAGTTATCTTAATTCGTATTCAAATCGGTGCTCAATACTACTCCCAAATATGTACTATGCTCAATAATATTAAAACTATATGTGTTGATTCAATTCTTGAAATGCTTCTTGAAGCTATATTGAATTCTTCTTTCAACTGACTGAAACTCCTTTTGAAACTATTTATGCTCTTCTTAAATAATAAGGTTTTCTCAATACAGGTAATGCATTTGGGATCCTTCAGTTCCCTTAAAACTCTTTACTGATGAACATACAAAATACTAGAGTATACTTATGTTTTGAGGATCGTGCATTATAAATTAGTAATGCAAAATACTTTACTTACTCAAATTCTAAAAATCATGCATAGTGAATAATAATGCAACAACTTTAAGTTCTCAGCTGGGTAGGGTTCCTTTGAGAAATAATCATGAACTATAATCCAAGAAAAAATCAAAATTCGCATGAGGAACCATACACTTAATAACGATACGCCAAATTCAATAGAGCGAGTACAAGTTCAACTCAAAATCCAAAGAAAACTTGGGGTAGAATCCTAGGTTAATATTTTACGGACTGAATTTAGATATGGACTTGAGGATGAAATTAGTCTAACACTCTGAGTAGCCTTACATAGCCAGAAAAAAATAGTCTTGAACAAACTTAAAAAAATCGATGAATGCTCTTGAAACCTTAACATTTCTCTCCTTGGAACCTTGCTCTAAGTCTTGAGAGTTATTATGAGGTGGAAAAGGTTGAATGATACTAATAAGGGATTTTGGTCTCAAAATGTCAAGGCTTGGACTGGAAAAGGGTGGGAAAAGACCCAAATACCCTTTATTTAAAACTGCCAAAGTCGCTTATGAGGCGCCATCTATGGTCCATAGAAGCTTCTACAGGCCGTAGAAACTCTCTCGTAGAAGCTTACTAGAAAGTGGGGAGTGACTTATGAGCCCCACCTACGACTTGTAGCTCTATCTATTGCCATAGGTATTGATCGTGGTTCACTATTTTGAGGAACTTTTCGAACTCTCTTTTGGAATTTCTAGACTAATCTAAGTTAGAAGATTTTGGGGTATTACAGTATCTCTCCATGGTCATCATTCGAGAGTGATGACCAAGCTAGTAAATTACACAAGGCACGAATACAATGAAAAATTTGAAACACTTAAGCACACAAACAAAAAATCTAAGATGGGCAAAAGCGAATTACATTCAACATCAACACTAGGAGGAACAAATAGATGAGGGTATCTAGCTTTCATATCCTTTTTGGCTTCCCATGTAGCCTCTTAAACATATAGATTTCTCCATAGAACCTTGACTGATGCAACTTCTTTAGTCCTAAACTTGCAAACTTGAAGATCAAAAATCTGAATCAAAATCTCCACATAAGACAAGATATTTTTTACACCAATGCTTTCTGTAGGAACAATGAGGGAGGGATCTTCTAAGCACTTTTTTAAGCATAGAAATATGAAATACTGGATGGACAACCACTAACTTTGGTGTTAGCTATAACTCATAACCTACATTACAACCCTCTTTAGAATCTGATAGGGACCAATGTAGCAAGGACTGAGCTTCCCTTTCTTCTCAAATCTCACTACACCCTTTATGGATGAAGCCTTCAAATAGACCTAATCATTCACTTTAACTCTAAATCTCTTTGCCTAATATCAATGTACGACTTTTGATGACTTTGCATAGTTTTCAACCTCTCTTAGATAATTTTCACTTTTTCCATACCTTGATGAACCAAGTATGACCCTACAACTCACCTTCACTAACTTCAAACCAACTAATTGGTGATATACATCTCCTCCTATGAAGAACCTCATATGGAGCCATCTAAATACTTGAATGATAACTATTATTGTATGCAAACTCTATGAGAGGCACGTGGTCATCCCAATTACCTTTAAAATCAATAACATATGCCCTTAACATATCCTCTAATGTTTGAATGGCACGCTCAGTCTGATCATCTATTTGAGGATGGAAAACGGTACTAAGATTCACCTTCGAACCTAGACCTTTCTGAAATGATTTCCAAAACTGGGCAGTGAACTAAGCACCTTTATCTGAAATGATAGATAAAGGAACTCCATAAAGTTTGACTATCTCCTCCTTGAGCAAAATCCATCACCTTCAATTGAAGTAGGATGACGTTTTTCTCTTGCTTTTCCTTCTCTTTCACTACTAATGATGATTCAGCCCCATTCTGAACACTAACACCTCCTTCATCCGCGTCTAAAAGGCGAACTCCAAACCTTACAAGCCGATGGACTTCCTTAGTCAAATCTTTCTTTCCTTCCTCAACATGATCAGCACTACCCATGGATAACCTTCTAAGAGTATCAAAAGCAATATTAACTTTACCTGGATGGTAAGGAATGCTCATATCATAATCCTTCACCAACTCAAGCCACCTCCTTTGTCTCAGGTTTAGCTCTTTTTAACTGAATACATATTGAAGACACTTGTGGTCTGCAAACATATCCACATTCACGACATAAACATAGTGATGCCATATCTTTAGAGCAACTACCACATGCGCCAGTTCGAGATTATGAGTCAAGTAATTCCTTTTGTAAATCTTATGTTATCTGGAGGCGTAAGCTATAACCTTGGATTTTTACATAGACAAAACCTAAGTCCACCTTTTGATGTATGAGAGTAAATAATAAATCAATCATTACCATCGGGTAAAGTCAACACCGGAGCAGTAGTACCATAGAAAATTAGCCTTTTTTTAGTTCGACTTTGTCAATGGAGATGAAATAGATGAGATTCCTTCCACAAATCTTTTGTAGTAACTATCCAAATCCAACAAACTCCTTTTATTAGATGGGGATATGGGTCTAGGCCAATTCTCTACTGCCTCAGTCTTTTAGAATCAACTTGAATACCTTTTTTAGACACTATGTGGCCCAAGAATGCCACTGATGCTAACCAAAACTCACACTTTGAAAATGTAGCATATAACTCTGGATCCTTGAGAGTTTGGAGAAAAATTCTGAGATGGTTGACATGCTCTTAGTTATTTCTATAGTAGATCAAATTATAGTCGATGAACATGGTAACAAATAAGTCCAAATACTGTCTGAATACTTGGTTCATCGGATGCATGAATATTATGGAGAGTTAGTTAAAACAAAAGAAATGACAAGGAACTTATAATGACTATAACGGGGTTTTGAAAGTTGTCTTTGGGATGTCACTTTTAGCTGATGATAGCCAAATTTGAGGCCTATTTTAGAGAAACAAGTGGCAACCTGAGGTTTGTCGAACATGTCATTGATTTTGGGAAGAGGGTACTTATTCTTTATTGTGAATTTATTCAACTTATGGCAGTTGATACACATTCTAAGAAATCCATCTTTCTTTGGCATAAATAGGATGGGAGCGCCCCAAGGAGAGATATTCGACTAATAAAACCCTTATCTAAGAGATCTTTCATCTTCTCTTTTAACTCTTTCAACTTAGTTGGAGCCATTCTATATAGTGGAATAGAGATAGGTTCAGTATCGAGGAGGACATATATCCAAAAGTCTATATCCCTATTAGGAGGGACTCTAGGTAGATCATCGAAAAAGTCTTTTAGGAACTTGTTCACTATTGGAACTGACTAAAGGGAAGGTGTGTCAACACTAGATTCATTAACTCAGATAATATGTTAGATATATCCTTTGGAAACTAACTCTTTGGCCTTAAGGTATGAGATGAAACCACCGTTAGGCCCTGCTAAACTACCTTTCCTTTCTAAGACTGACTCAATTAAAAACTGAAACTTGACTACTTGGGTTCTACAATCTATGGAGGCATAACAAACTTGAAGCCTATGGTGTCTTTATAATAGACTGATATAGTGCAATCTTAATGGACTCCCTTAGCAAGGAAAAACTTACCAATTAGAGTAGATACACTGAAAGGTTCAAGAAGGCATTCGGGATCAATCCTAAACTTCATGGATATATAAGGAGTCATAAAAGACAAATTTGCACCTAGATCAAGTAAGGCATAAATATCAAGAAAAAAGACTTTAAGCATACCAGTGATTACTGGTCTTGACGACTTTCTATAGCATACAGACGGTTTGAACATTTGTCTGTCCTTGAAGTAGTACCCCTTTGGGAAACTCTACCTAATGGTGTTGCTATTGAAGACTGGGATTTGTTACCTCTATTACCTTGTTTCCACATCAGAAAATCTTTTAGAAAGTTACTCATCTACCCACACTTGTAATAACCATTCATTCCAATAAGACACTCTCTTAGAAGGGCCTACCATACTTACCACAAAGTGGGTTTCAAAAAGAACTCTGAGCCATACTACCTTGCGAATGAAAACCCTGGGCTTTGAAATTCTAACCATCCTAGTACCTCTAATCCTTTCTGTTATAAGGCACTGGTGCACTCGCTGATGATTATGCATAACTATAAGACCTGAAAGAATGATAGTTTGCCATTTCCACTTTTCTGCTGACTGGGCTCATGTCTTGCCGACTTTTCACTTTCATTCTATTTCTTCTATCTATCTTTCTTCTTATATTCTTCAACCTACTGAGCATACACCATAAGTGTGGAGATATCCATATGTGAAATCAAAAGTGTAGCTTTACATTCTTTCTTCACATGTTTGGCAAATCCAGAACTTCCTCATTTTGGCCCTCATATTCGGAACCATCTTCGGAGCATACCTAGATAAATGAAAGAACTTAAGGTTGTACACTTTTTTTTTACTGTTAACCCTTCCTACTTTAAGTTTAAAAACTTTTCTATTTTTGACTCCCTTATCTCTCTAGGAAAGAAGTGATGCAAGAAGGTTCCCTCGAACTCATCTTATGAAGCTGGCTTAACATCCTCACCATGACTCTATTCTCACTTATTATACAAAATGTTAGCTACATCCTTGAGACGGTGATAAAAAACTCAATTCCTTTGATTTCGATAGCATGCATAGCCTTAAGAATCTTCCACATCTCATCAATGAAATTCTAGAAATCTCTACCTTGGACCTTATGAATACTGGCGAATTCATCCTCAAGAAATCTTTAATCCTAGTCATAGCTGATGACTCTTGGGGACTAAAGCTAATAAATAGAGTGCCCTGTCGGCCTGATTGGGTTGCCATCAACTGGGTGAGCATAGTAATAGCTTCTTTAAACTCTGCCTCAAAAATGGGGGAAGGTTGTGGAGCAGGTGTCTGTGGAACCCCTTGAGTTCCAGCATCATTAGCTTGGTCTGACAGATGAGATCCATTCCTTGTCTATATTTTTTAAGATGGAGGCATAGTAGTCAGTGGGATCTTGGTGCTGGCAACGTTCTTATAACTACGGTATGCTTGGAAGGCATGATTTGAAAATACATAAACACATGAGTTAGAAGAAACCTTTATAGAGTTAAACTCTATCCCACGAATTTAGAGTGTGAAAGAAGAGAGATACTTTGTAATGTCCTATAGCATCCCTATTATAAATGTGAAGCACTTCACACCAATAAGAAGGACTTTACTAGACACTGCTTCATAGACATCCTAAGACTCTTGAACTTTGATCTTTGATATCAAATTTGTCATGCTCCGAGCCTACACCCTATGCATGGACGGCACTTGAAAAACATTGCTAATCCTAAGTGAATCATTGGCCTAGATGACTACTTAGCGGAAGACTAAAGTCAATAGCAAAAATATTTAAAAGAGGGTGATCATTTTAAATACTTAAATGTAAACTTATTCAAGTCTGAATAAGTCTCTGAATATAATACAAATCAAAGTTTAAAACACACTCCAAAAAGTGTAGACAATCTCAACTCTATCTCTGAAGTCTCTATAACTACGAATAGGCACTGAACAACCCCACAGCTACCTCAAAAGCAACTACTAATACTAAAAAAATAATTATAAAGGAGCCCTCCGAAAACAAGAAGGCCTCACCAAAAGACGACAAAGTGTGATCTCAACGGAGCGCCTGTTGATCATCCTGAATACCTACGTCTGCATCATGAAATAATGCAATGTCGAATGACGTTAGGACATAAAATGTATGATATGTAAAATAATTGAAGAGACATAACTACATGAAATACTCAATAGAAAGAAATGCTAAAAATAACTTGACTGAAAAGTAAAGTATGCATGTAAAGTAAAACATGTAAATTTTCAAAACTAGGGCATTTCAATATACACATAAAATCTGAAAATGATTACTTTACTTTCTTGGAGAGTCTCTAACCGACAACCATCATTATGAACTTCGTGATGATAAAACATCTAGCTCACATTGATAGAGCCATCCTACACGTTCCCACAGTATAGGACAACAACTTTACATATAAATCCATCTAAAAGTCCTCTTTTGGGACTAAGTGAGGAGTCACCTGAATTAATGGTATAGTCCTATCTTTTATTATGGTGTAGGTTATGGAGTTGGAGTTATCTTAATGTATACCCAAATCGGTGCTCAATACTACTTCCAAACATGCACTACGCTCAATTATAATTAATATTAAAACTATATGTATTTGAGTCAATGCTCAAAATACTTCTTGAAGATATATTGAACTTTTATTTTAACTGATTGAAACTGTTTTTGAAACTATTTATGCTCTTTTTAAAAATAACAAGCTTTTCTCAATACTCGTAATATATTTAGAACCCTTCAAGTACTTTAAAACTCATTACTGATGAACATGCAAAATATTAGACTTTACTTATGTTCTGAGGATCATGCATTATAAATCAGTAATGCCAAATAATTTACTTACTCAAATTTTGAAAATCATGCATAGTGAATGACAATGCAACAACTTTAACTCCTCAACTGAGTAGGGCTCATGTAAGAAATAATTATGAACTATAATCCAAGAATTTTTTTAGAATTTGCATGAGGAAACATACACTCAATAATGGTACTCCAAATTCAATAGAGTGAATACAAGTTCAACTCAAAATCCAAAGAAAACTTGGGTTAGAAGCCTAGGTTAATTTTTTACTGGCTGAATTTAGATGTAGGTCATAAGGACGAACTTAGTCCAACACTCTGAGTAGCCTTACATATTTGGAAGAACAATGTTCTTGAAAAAACTTGAAGAATTCGATGAACGCTCATGAAATCCTAACTTTTGTCTCCTTGGAACCTTTCTCTATGTCTTGAGAGTTATTATGAGGTGGAAAAGGTTGAATGATACTAATAAGGGACTTATTTTGGTCTCAAAACGTCAAGGCTTGGACTTTAAAAGGGTAGAAAAAGACCTAAATACCCTTTATTTAAAATAGAAAAAGTCACCTACGAGAGGCCATCTACAGTCCGTAGAAGCTTCTATAGGCCATATAAACTCTCTTGTAGAAGCTTATTAGAAACTGGGGGGTTTTAGAGGTTTGGGTCTATGGACCCTTCTACGGGCCATCTTGCATGTTCGTGGGAAGGGTACTCAGAAAGGTCCTCTGAATTTGGATCTAAGGGATATTCTACAGTCCTTAGACCCTTCTATGAGTCATATAATGACTTTTCCTATACACAAGTAACTTTCAAATCTCTAAACTTTTCCTACAGGCACTATCTATGGTCCGTAGGGACTTCTATGGGCCATAGAAGTCGTCCGTAGAAATGTTGAAAGATAAGTCAAATTTCTAAGTCTGGTAGTGAGATACAAGCTCCACCTACAACATGTAGCTCCATCTACGGTCCATAGGTGCTGCTCGTGGTTCACAGTTTTGAGGAACTTTTTTAACTTTCTTTTGATCTTTCTGGACTTATTTAAATTAAAATATTATGGGGTATGACATCCTTGATTGTGAAGTCTGGAATTTGAGAACTAAAGAGATCAAGTCATTAAATGTACAATGAAAGCATCGTCCGATTGAGAAAGTCACTTGGAAAATTGAGAAGGACATGTATGACAAGTACCTCACTTGTTTGATGTTTCAGGTACTACTCTATTCTTGACTTAGCCCATTTGTTCCTATTTGATCTCTCAGGGAAGAGCAATGGATAAATTCATCTCTATTGTAACAACCCACTCCGATCGTTATGGATAAGCCAATGAGAAAGAATTTTAGATCAGAAAACTTTTGAGTAGTAACTTAGAAATTTTGAGACTAGGCCAGACTTGAATGAAATTTGAGTCGGGTGAGGTATAGGGAAATATGGTAATATATTGGGATTTATTTTTGAGTTTTTATTTTTTGATCTAGTAGTCAAGACATTAAGGAGCCCTTACAACTTTACAGAATTGAATTCGGGTGAGTAGAACTCCTGAAATTGATTTTGGCGTAAAAGGGTTATTTTAGAATGTTAAGGTTTGAGGTTGTATTTCGAAATGGGCGCTTGAGGCCTGAGTTCTGAGTTTCTATCTCCGTTTAAGATGCCATAGTGGGTGAAATCCCGCTATGGCGGCCTTGTCGTAAATTTTTCTGGAAAAAGTTCCAAAAATATTATTATTTCTGCAATTTCATTTGTCAGAGAGCAAGGGTGACTTAGGAATATTTTCTTTGGTGTTCCATCAAATTCTTTGGTACAGGTAAGGTAGTCATTCCTTTAACTTTTAAGTCGATTCTTAGACCTTAGAATCTATGGGATTCTCTTAGAGGAAGATTATGACCTGAAATTAATGGTAGGACAAGCCCTAGTTGGGTGAGATGATCATGAAATTGGCCAAGGGTTAGGATTTTGATATAATTAGGGCAATTTAGGACATTGTTTATTGATTCCTTGTATTCTTTATTTATTTTAGACCAAGAATAAGTCAAAACAGTTCAAAAAAGGAATGCTCAGGTTCTGTAAAGTATTTAGGTTTGATTCGAGGTATGTGATGGTTGTGTTTTTTCCATTTGTGCTATATGTGCCTGTTAACTACTTTGTTAGTATTGCATGCATGATATATGATTAGGGAAAATAAAAAGAACATAAATTAAAATGATATTTATGATCAAATTGCATGCAATATATGTATTACTTAGTTTTACACATGTGTGTTATTCATTATGGTTGTAATTGTGGTATGTGATTTCATGTTGGATCGGATACCACGCCAGTGCATTTAGATTAGGTATTATTCCAGTACAATTGGATCAGGTTCCATGTCGGTACAGTTGGAATGGGTAACACGCTCGTACACTGACTATTGAAATATGTACCATGCTGATACACTAACAATTTGGGTATGGTTTCTATGAGAGGATCGTGTTTGATTGTTGTGATATGATTGATCATGCTCATGATGCATATTGATTCAAATGTAAAAACTTGAGTTTGGTGTTATTAATTATTATGTGATTGTATATTATCTGCTTTACTAAGTTATAGTTTCTTGTTCATTTATCATTTACTGGAAATGACCGCGTGATCCTACCGATATACTGTAGTTGTACTGATACTGCACTTACTCTTTATTTATTGAGTACAGAGCATATTCAGGTATCTGTTGAGAGACCTCAGTTAGGAGATTCATGATCATTCAAATTCAAAGGTGAGTAAGTTCTTTCAGGCTGTCGCGAATTCCTCCTAGTTATTAGTCCTTTTATTTCAAACTCAGACTTCTAGATACTTATTTTTGTATTTATTGTTTTTGGGGTTGCATCTCCTTATTTTAGATTTTTAGATAGAGCTTTGATACAATAATTTTCAGGTTCTAGATTAACGGTATGATCCTATCAGCGCCGGTGGCACAAGTTATAGAGTTGGAGTTATCTTAATTCGTATCCAAATCGGTGCTCAATACTACTCCCAAAACTTTTACTATGCTCAATAATATTAAAACTATATGTGTTGATTCAATTCTTGAAATGCTTCTTGAAGCTATATTGAATTCTTCTTTCAACTGACTGAAACTCCTTTTGAAACTATTTATGCTCTTCTTAAATAATAAGGTTTTCTCAATACTGATAATGCATTTGGGATCCTTCAGTTACCTTAAAACTCTTTACTGATGAACATACAAAATACTAGAGTATACTTATGTTTTGAGGATCATGCATTATAAATTAGTAATGCAAAATACTTTACTTACTCATATTCTAAATATCATGCATAGTGAATAATAATGCAACAACTTTAAGCTCTCAACTGGATAGGGTTCCTTTGAGAAATAATCATGAACTATAATCCAAGACAAAATCAAAATTCGCATGAGGAACCATACACTTAATAACGATACACCAAATTCAATAGAGCGAGTACAAGTTCAACTCAAAATCCAAAGAAAACTTGGGGTAGAATCCTAGGTTAATCTTTTATGGACTGAATTTAGATGTGGACTTAAGAATGAAGTTAGTCTAACACTCTGAGTAGCCTTACATATCTGGAAAAAAATAGTCTTGAACAAACTTAAAAAAATTGATGAACGCTCTTGAAACCTTAACATTTCTCTCCTTGGAACCTTGCTCTAAGTCTTGAGAGTTATTACTCGGTGGAAAAGGTTGAATGATACTAATAAGGGATTTTGGTCTCAAAATTTCAAGGCTTGGACTGGAAAAGGGTGGTAAAAGACCCAAATACCCTTTATTTAAAACTGCCAAAGTCACTTACGAGGCGCCATCTATGGTCCGTAGAAGCTTCTACAGGCCGTAGAAACTCTCTCGTAGAAGCTTACTAGAAAGTTGGGAGTGACTTACGAGCCTGACCTATGACCTGTAGCTCTATCTATTGCCATAGGTATTGATCGTGGTTCACTATTTTGAGGAACTTTTCGAACTCTCCTTTGGAATTTCTAGACTAATCTAAGTTAGAAAATTTTGGGGTATTACAGTATCTCTCCATGGTCATCATTTGAGAGTGATGACCAATCTAGGAAATTACACAAGGCACAAATACAATGAAAAATTTGAAACACTTAAGCACACAAACAAAAAATCTGAGATGGGCAAAAGCAAATTACATTCAACATCAACACTAGGAGGAACAAATAGATGAGGGTATCTAGCTTTCATATCCTTTTTGGCTTCCCATGTAGCCTCTTAAACATATAGATTTCTCCATAGAACCTTGACTGATGCAACTTCTTTAGTACTCAACTTGCAAACCTAAAGATCAAAAATCTGAATCAAAATCTCCACATAAGACAAGATATTTTTTACACCAATGCTTTCTGTAGGAACAATGAGGGAGGGATCTTCTAAGCACTTTTTTAAGCATAGAAATATGAAATACTGGATGGACAACCACTAACTTTGGTGTTAGCTATAACTCATAACCTACATTACAACCCTCTTTAGAATCTGATAGGGACCAATGTAGCAAGGACTGAGCTTCCCTTTCTTCTCAAATCTCATTACACCCTTTATGGATGAAGCCTTCAAATAGACCTAATCATTCACTTTAACTCTAAATCTCTTTGCCTAATATCAATGTACGACTTTTGATGACTTTGCATAGTTTTCAACCTCTCTTAGATAATTTTCACTTTTTCCATACCCTGATGAACCAAGTATGACCCTACAACTCACCTTCACTAACTTCAAACCAACTAATTGGTGATATACATCTCCTCCTATGAAGAACCTCATATGGAGCCATCTAAATACTTGAATGATAACTATTATTGTATGCAAACTCTATGAGAGGCACGTGGTCATCCCAATTACCTTTAAAATCAATAACATATGCCCTTAACATATCCTCTAATGTTTGAATGGCACGCTTAGTCTGATCATCTATTTGAGGATGGAAAACAGTACTAAGATTCACCTTCGAACCTAGACCTTTCTGAAATGATTTCCAAAACTGGGCAGTGAACTAGGTACCTTTATCTGAAATGATAGATAAAGGAACTCCATAAAGTTTGACTATCTCGAAAATATATAATCTGGAGGAGTCCTATCCTGAATCTGTAGTCTTAACCGATAAGAAATGGGCTAATTTAGTCATCCAATCTATAATTATCCAACTCGAATCATACTGTTGAGAGATCATGGTAAGCTATGATAAAGTCTATATTGATCATCTCCCATTTCCACTTTGGAAGTTCTATATTTTGAGCCACACCACATGGCCTTTGGTGCTCAACTTTGACTTATTGACAGTTTGGGTATTTAGAAACAAAATCTACAATATCTCTCTTTATAGCACTCCACCAATAAATCTCTCTCAGGTCATGGTACATCTTTGCAGATGAATTGAATATCTGGATCTATGGGCCTTTACCATGATCCTGTCTTAGAGACCATCAACATTCAAAATACACAATCTACCTTGATACCTCAACACCCCATCTCCTCCTTGAGCAAAATCCATCACCTTCAACTGAGTAGGATGACGTTTTCTCTTACTTTTCCTTCTCTTTCACTACTAATGATGATTTAGCCCCATTCTGAACACTAACACCTCCTTCATCCGCGTCTAAAAGGCGAACTCTAAACCTTGCAAGCCGATGGACTTCCTTAGTCAAATCTTTCTTTCCTTTCTCAACATGATCGACACTACCCATGGATAACTTTCTAAGAGTATCAAAAAAAATATTTACTTTACCTGGATGGTAAGGAATGCTCATATCAATTCTTCACCAACTCAAGCCACCTCCTTTGCCTCAGGTTTAGCTCTTTCTAACTGAATACATATTGAAGATACTTGTGGTCTGTAAACATATCCACATTCACGACATAAACATAGTGATGCCATATCTTTAGAGCAACTACTACATGCGCCAGCTCGAGATCATAAGTCAAGTAATTCCTTTTGTAAATCTTATGTTATCTGGAGGCATAAGCTATAACCTTGGATTTTTACATAGACAAACCTAAGTCCACCTCTTGACGTATGATAGTAAACAATAAAACTATCATTACCATCGGGTAAAGTCAACACCGGAGCAGTAGTACCATAGGAAATTAGCCTTCTTTTAGTTCAACTTTGTCAATGGAGATGAAATAGATGACATTCCTTCCATAAATCTTCTGTAGTAACTATCCAAATCCAAGAAACTCCTTATATTAGATGGGGATATGGGTCTAGGCCAATTCTCTACTGCCTCAATCTTTTGCGAATCAACTTGAATACCTTCTTTAGACACTATGTGGCCCAAGAATGTCACTAATGCTAACCAAAACTCACACTTCGAAAATGTAGCATATAACTCTGGATCCTTGAGAGTCTGGAGAAAAATTTTGAGATAGTTGACATGCTCTTAGTTATTTCTATAGTAGATCAAATTATAGTCGATGAACATGATAACAAACAAGTCCAAATACTGTCTGAATACTTGGTTCATGAGATGCATGAATATTGTGGAGAGTTAGTTAAACCAAAAGAAATGACAAGGAACTTATAATGACCATAATGGGGTTTTGAAAGTTGTCTTTGGGATGTCACTTTCAGCTGATGATAGCCAAATTTGAGGCCTATCTTGGAGAAATAAGTGGCACCCTGAGGTTTGTCGAACATGTCATTGATTTTGGAAAGAGGGTACTTATTCTTTATTGTGAATTTATTCAACTTATGATAGTCGATACACATTCTAAGAGATCCATCTTTCTTTGGCATAAATAGGATGGGAGAGCCCCAAGGAGAGATATTCGATTAATAAAACCCTTATCTAAGAGATCTTTCATGATTTTAATTGATGAATTTCATACTGATTATGCATGATTTCAATTACATACATGTTAGAAAGTTGAATTGACTTGAACCCATGTAGTTTTACTCTATTTTTATTAAAGGATGATTTGAAGGTTATGGACTCCAATTAAATATTTATGAAAGCTAATGACTATGATTAAGGGAGTTTTGAATGAAATGATGAATATTGGTGAGAGGCTTCCTTACCTAAGCCAATGGATTTTTTATGAGAGAAGGACAATTCTTGCATACTTGAATCACTAAAGTTTTAAGGAACTATTCTACTGAATGATAATTTGATGTCTCAAATTATAAGTATGTTTATGTTACTATGATATACTATTTCGTGGGATTTTACTAAGCACCGAATGAGGGTTGAGGTGGAGTTCGGTAAGGGAGTCCTAGTGGAACCTCTTATTTCATTAACTATGTGCCAATATAAGATCCCTTTGTAGGCTAGGCTAGTGGATCCACAAATGGCCATTTAATGATAAATAAATGAATATTGACGGAGTTCTACCATGGCAAGAGTCTCCCCTTCCAATGTAGGGGGATATGTTGGATTCCATGTTATAACTCACATGGTCTTAATGTCGGTTATAGTCATCTTCCCACAAATGAATGTTTCAAATGCTATTTACTTGATTACTCATGCATGCCCTCACTTATGTACTTTACTTTATAAATATCTTAACGTTTTCTATTATGTTGCATGCCTACATAGTTAGTAAATTCAAAGTACTAACGCATACTCTTTTGCCTACATGATATCACCATGTAGGGACTAACGTTCCTCCTCGTTCTCCTCCACGTGGTTAGTTGGGATCGCTTGAAGGCTACTCTTGGTGAGTTTCAATGTTTGGGGAACAATATTCCTTTTCTTTCTAGCTTATGTTACATTGAGACCTTTAGACATCTATCATGGTATTTTATTTCTATTTTGTTGAGGGTGAGCTAAGGACATGTCTTAACCCCCGCCAAGTCTAAGGCTAGAAGTATTGTTGGACAAATGTACGGTGAATCTAGATTATTGATGTTTGTTATGATGTTTTTCCATAGTGTATCAGGAAGGTTTGGAGAGTATTTTCTGATTCTGTGGGTATTAGTAAAGAATACACACCCCTTAGAAACCTGATGATGAGGTGGTGGTCCAGTAATTACAGTAATGAGGTCCATAAACTTATCCTACAAGCAACTCCAATCTTCATATGTTGGAACCTATGGAAAAATAGATGTGCCATCAAATACGGAGAGAAGCAGTCCAATATTACAAGAGTGATCTACTCAGTCTTCAAGGATAACTTCAACCTTCTAAGCACTACCTACTCCTATATCAGCTGGCCAAATAGCTGGAAGGAACTGGTCCTTCTTGTGGAAAAATGTACTAATGAAGTTAATGTTAGTACTGTCTACTGGAGGAAACCTTCAGCTCACATGGTGAAGCTGAATACTGATGGTAGTGCACTTTACAACCCTGGAAAAATAAGAGGGGGAGGATTGCTAAGGAACAATCAAGGAGATCTTCTCTTTGCTTTCTCAACCCCTTTTGGAGAAGGCACAAACAACCAATCTGAAATATTGGCAGCCATTTTTGGTTTGACTTGGTGTCTCCAATTAGGATATACTAAAGTGATCCTTGAAGTAGACTCTGAGCTAGTAATCAGATGGATAAAACACTTAGCTCAACAACCATGGATTGTCAAAGCACAACTCCAGCAGTTGCAGGACATCAGCCATCAATTCCAGGTCTTCAAATGCAACCACACCTATAGAGAAGCCAACTTTACAGCTGATGCCTTGTCCAAACACAGCCACAAATGCACTACCCCACAGATTTATCTCACTAAGCAAGAGCTTCCCAAAGAGGCAAGAGCTTACTTTGAGCTTGACAAACTGGAAATTGCCAACTTCAGAAGAAGAAGGCTTAAGAGAATCAAGAAACCACCATGACCTTTCAGCCCTCTTGGTCCAACTTACTCTACAAATTAGATATTGCTATGCATAGTTATAACTACTTTGAAGGTTCTATAGTTAGGACCAAGGTAAAAAGGGAACTCTCCCCTGTTTATTACTTCCTTAGAATAACAACTATAATCCTTCAGCTTAGGACTAGAGTAAATCTTTTCTTGCTTTTACTTCCTTTTCTTGGAAGTGTAGGTTCCTATAGACATACAACATACCACCCAACAACTAGAGGGACAGTCAGGTGTAAGTCTTGGTACAGCCACACTACAGCAAATAATAACACATGGTGCAGCAACATTACAACAACAGCAGGTGAAGGATCACTCAGCACTAGGAATACCCTCCATGTTGGTTTCAAGTTTGCAGGTACACTGGAAGTTTGCCACAGTTGTTCCAATGTTGAACTTATAGTTGGGACAAACAAGCAGTCCAACAGCAGCAGCAGAGGCCAGCAGCAAGCAACAGCCATCAAAATTCCAGCACAGGCCACAGCTGCAGCCCCCAACAAAAGCATTATGCAATATCAAATTGACCCCAAACTGGGCAGGAATACAGAAAATACAGTAGTTGCAAAGCCCAAGAAGTTTCAGCTCAAACGGATATTTGGAGACGTTAGTCGAGCAACCTTGAAAAAGTTAGCCGAATTAAGTCTCCAAATGGAACACTTCACTACTTGGAGCTTCCAACTTGTCCAGATAACCTCCAAACTTTGCAGGAATACAGAAAATACTATATTTGCACAACCCAAGAAGTTTCATCTCCAACGGATAATTGGAGATGTTAGTCGAGCGACCTTGAAAAAGCTAGTCGACTTAAGCCTCCCAATGGTGCACTTCACAACTTGGAGCTTCTATCTTGTCCAAAAGACCTCCAAATGTTGCAGGAACACAGAAAATATAGTAATTGCAAAGCCTAATAATTTTCACCTCAATCGGATAATTAGAGACGTTAGTCGAGCGACTTTGAAAAAATTAACCGATTTAAAGCTAACAAGCTCCAAAGAACTGTTTGAGGTCTTTTCTTTTCTTTGCTTTGTCTTTGTTTTTGTATGTAGGTGCAGGTACTCTAAGGAGCTGATCATGAGGAATGATCTCCTCCTGAAGGTAGCTTGCAACAACATACAACTGAACAATTCCACTATGAAGACACCAAGAAGCTGGCTACAGGTTTGCAGCAGCCTATACTTCCCCCATATTTGTGTGGATCTTTGGCTACTTGTTTGTACAGGTCCACAGATATCCAAACAAAGGGAGACAAATGCTAGACATGCAAGAGACTCACCAGCCCCCAACAACAATTCAAACATGCCAAATTCCACCCTTTATTACTTTCATCAGCCCAATGATATCCAAGATACTTGGAATTCCTTGTGTGGTTATTTGTTGGTGTGCAGGCACATAATACATCAGCAATGGAACCTTCCAAACTGCAAGGCACCATCACTTAAACATCTAAGCCAGAGCTACATCCCTTACAGCAATATACAACAGCAAAGACATGGTGCAAAAGGTTACAGAATTGGTGGTTTGTGTGTTTTCCTTTTTGGATTTTCTGGATGCAGGTACTCTGAAAAGATGATCCTGATCATAAGGAAGGGTCTCCTCTTAGGATTATTTTTTAACAACAAGCATCTTAACCCCCTCTACTATGGAAGTAACATGGTGATAACCAAGAACTTACAGCAGACTATGACCAAACTACAGCAGGGTCAGAGATGCAGGGTGTTTTGAACCCTGAGGACCTACACCAAGGCATCCAAACTTTGCAGGATTGCAGTATATATTATTTTGACAAGGCCCAAGAAGTTTCAGCTCAAACGGATAATTGGAGACGTTAGGCGAGCGACCTTGAAACAATCAGTTGTCTTAAGCCTAAAGAGAGAGAAATTTGCTATTTGGAACCTCAAACTTGGGAAAAAAGCCTTCAAATCTTGCAAGGCTAAAGAAAAGGATATATATGCAAACCTCATGAAGTTTCAACTCAAATGGGTAATTGGAGACATTAGTCGAGCGACTTGGAAAAAACTAACTGGCTCCAAAGCACTGTCTGAGGTCCTTTCTTTTTTACTAGATTGGGCAAGTCCTTTCTTGCTTGGGTTTGTTTGTTGTATTGTTGCAGGTTGCTGGAGTGATACATCAACATGTCTTAACAACAACTGCATAGAAGACATCACAGATACAACCACCAAATCAAACACCTCAACTAAGAGGACCTCACATGGCCATTTCTGGTTATCCTGTTTGGTTGGATGCTTGTATTTTGTTAATGGTCTATGTGTAGGCACAATAACATCTAGGACACCTTGGAAAATAGAAGGAAATAATATGGAGACATCACCCTGCCATGCTAGGACTCCACTAATACATCAGCCCTCCACCCAGGACAACTTCCCTTTTGAAATACCTGCAACAACAAACATGCACCACAAGCCCCCTGCAGCTCCTTGCTTTTTTATTTGTTATGTGCAGGCACATATTTACTCTAAGAAGCTGACCAATTTTTCTTTGGAAGCAACAAGGAGCTGCATACATCAACATCTAGCACACAAGGAACAGCTACAAGTTACTAGTACTAGTTACAGCAACTTGCAAATTTGTTTGGTTGTGTGGTTTGTTGGTTTTGTTTGTCTGCGCAGATATTCCAAGGATTTGACCACCATCAAAATGAGGAATCCTCTACTACTGTACCTAACAAGCAACAACAAGCAAAGTACCTCTTCATCTGATGGGGCACCTTGGCAAGGCTGCTTACAGATGTGCAGCTCAACATTAGCAGCAGTTCCTGCAGCAGCAATGCTGCACCACAGCAACAACTCCAACTTCAAGAATACATTGATCCCCATCCCACCACCAACCAACATCAGCCAACCTTTGCTTCACAAAGATGCAGCACATTCTGAGCAATTATAAGCCAATAGTTCTTGGTATCACCAGATACCTTCAAAGGAGCTACTCAATTCTCCTTTGGAGGCAACAAGAAGCTGCCTACAGGTTTGCAACATCCCCCACAACTATCACACTTGTTTGGTTCTTTGTTTGCTTGTTTGTGCAGGTAAACAAAGTCACAGACAAAGGGACATAACAACTATAATTGCAAGGGCCTCACATACTCCCATCAACTCTCCATGCATACCTGCTGTAGTCCTTCAACACCTGCAGTAGTCCCCTTTCATCCAAGTCTTTTGGAACTCCTTGACTGTTTCCATTGAGGAAAAGACAAGAAGATGGAGCTCCAACAAACACAATGCTAATTATACAATACCCACCTGGAAATCTTTGCTTGCTGACTTGCTGATGTGCAGGCATATCAAACAGCAACAATGGACCCTTCCAAAGTGCAAGGCACCTTCAGTCAAACATTTAATGCATGTTACAACTACTCTGTACCTCAGATTCCTTAACAACAGCCCCAAGGTTGCTGGATGCTATGGCTCCATTTACTTCATTTCCTTTCATCCCCCTTAGCTGCTATTGTTGTTGTTGCACACTTCATTGGGACTTACTTGGTATGACAAGACTACAAAGGGCAAAGATGAAAAGAATTTTCCCATCCCATGCGAGATAGAAGTTTCATATACTTGTTCTTCTTTAATGTAGCTATGTCTGGTACGTAGCATAGTTGAATAGGACTAGTGTAGGTTACTTTCATTTTTTCTCATGGAAGGGGAGAGTCTCCCTCATTTATGCTTTCTTAGTCGATTTGTACCGGGAGGAGTCCTCTCATAGGTTTATTGCTTTCTAGTTATAGTTAGTCTCTTTTTTGTATCGGGGATGAGTTAGCCGACCTTAATAGGTTAGCCGACTTATGAACCACCATAGGATCGGAGGTAAGGTTTTATGTCCCCCTCCTTGTATTTTTACTTTGTTTATTTATGTTAAGGCTTGGGGTGCTGCTCAACCCCTGACTGTGCACGAGAGGTGGGAGCCTCGTGTAGGGTCTGTTCCCACAAAAAAAAATGGAAGGACTTAAACTTGTTTTTAAAATATATATTTTTTTATAAAATCTATTCTTCTAACTCTTTGAGATATAAAATTGTTAATAACTTTTATATAGTTGATTTCTTCTAAAATAAATAAAATTTTATTAATAATATAATCAATCTACATAATCTTGCATAAGATATAATACTCCAAATATGACACATATATATTTTTATAATGTACGTGTTGTATATTGGATGTTGTTGTCCAAGTGGTGGATGTTGTTGTCCAAGTGGGGCCCACTTTTAAGTGGGCAAGTAGCCCACTTGGTCTTCTTTCTCTCGTACTTGTTGCCTATTTCACTTATATATACGCAGTCTCTAGCATTAAGAGATGAGATATAGAAATATAATTACACACTGCAAATTTGCAATCATTCTCTCTTCTGTTCTGTTTTATTTTCCTTACTCTCTCCGTCTAATTAATTGTTCAGGTAGTATATTCATAACTCGTTATCAGCACGAGGTTCCAGCTATTTTTAGAAGGTAACAAAAAGTGGTAAGAGTTTTATTTAAATTTATTTTCATAAAATAGCAAATATTTCCAAACTTGAATTTACTGCTCTTGATATCTCTGAAAAAGGCTACTCATCATGGGCACTTGATGCCGAAATTCATTTAGAATCAATGGATCTGGCAAACACCATTAAAGATGACAATACAGCATCCAATTAAGACAGTGCTAAAGCCATGATATTTCTCCTCCACCATCTTGACGAGGGCTAAAATTACAATATCTCATATTAAAAAATCCCCTTAAATTATGAAAAAAATTTAAAAGAAAGATATGACCACCTGAAGTTAGTCATGCTTCCACAAGCTCGTCATGATTGGCTAAATCTGAGATTAATGGATTTCAAAAATATAACTGAATATAATTATGCTCTGTTTAGAATTATAGCTCAGTTAAATTTATGCGGAGAAGAGATCACTGAGCAAGATAAACTTGAAAAAATATACTTCACATTTCCACCCGCGAATATGCTCCTGCAGCAGCAATATCGCGAAAAAGAATTTAAAAAATATTCTGAATTACTTTTTCACCTTCTTATTGGTAAAAGACATAATGAACTATTAATGAAAAATCATGATAGTCGGCCAGTTGGTTTTTTGCCACTCCCTGAAGTGAATCAGGCAAATTCTAACCAACGAGAAAGAGGTCATGGCCCCAGTCGTGGTCGTGGTCAAAGAAGAAATTTTAATCATGATACTCGGTTGACATCGAGAAATGACCAACAATATAAAAGGCAGGGTAAAAAGCCAGAAGCTTTACCGAAGAATAATTCAGAAAGTGTATGTCATAGATGTGGAGGTGTGGGGCATTGGTCACGGACTTGCCGGTCGTCAAAACATCTGGTTCAGCTATATCAGGCATTGTTAAAGAGGGCAGAAAATAATCCATAGACAAATTTTATCTCTGAAGATAATATTGAGCCTATGCATTTGGATGTAGCTGATTTCTTTAATTTTTCAGATGAAAATATAAATATTGATAGGACAAATAATATGTAAATATTTTTGTTTTTATCTGTATGGTGTTTGTATTTTCCTAGTCAATATAAATAAATAAAATTTGTGTAATGTACCATGAGTTAATACTTATTTTATTTCTTATTGAAAAAATATAAAAATGCCTCAAATTTTATTTGGATCAATGACCAATCACAAAGATATTTGTGTAATTGATAGTGGAACAACCCATGCTATATTTAAAGATGAGAAATATTTTTCTAACTTGCTAAGAAGAAAAGCAAATGTTACTACAATTTCTGGTAATTAAAAAATGATAGAAGGCTCCAGAAGAGCTACTATAATTCTGTCTAAGGGAACAAAAATTATTATAGAAGATGCACTATTTTCTTTTAAATCCCCAAGAAACTTGTTAAGTTTTAAAGATATCCGCAGAAATGGATATCATGTTGAGACACTAAATGAAATGAATATTGAATATCTTGGTATAACCAAGAGTGTCTCAGGCCAGAAATATATTTTGGAAAAATTACCAACTCTGTCATCTGGCCTATATTATGCAAAAATTAATGCAATTGAAGCACATATGATCGTAAACCAGAAGTTTACTGATTCAAATATATTTGTGCTATGGCATGATCGAATAGGTCGTCCTGGATCAATAATGATAAGATGAATTCTTAAAAATTCAACTGGACATGCATTAATAAAACAGAAGATTCTTACAAATGATAAATTTTCATGTGCTGCTTGTTATCAAAGAAAATTAATTGTCAGACCATCGACCCTGAAGGTTGGCATCGAATCTCCTGGATTTTTAGAGCGTATACATGAAGATATATGTGGACCTATTCATCCACCTAGTGGATTGTTTAGATATTTTATGGTCCTAATAGATGCATCATCTAGATGATCTCATGTGTGCCTATTATCATCTCGCAACCTGGCATTTGCGAAGTTGTTAGCACAAATAATAAGATTGAGAGCGCAATTCCCAAATTATCTAATTAAGGCCAGCCTTGATAATGCTGGAGAATTTACATCTCAAGCATTTAATGATTATTACTTATCAATTGAGATAAAAATTGAACATCTTATTGCTCATGTTCATATTCAAAATGGTCTTGCAGAGTCATTTATAAAGCACCTACAATTGATAGCAAGACCTCTACTAATAAAAACAAAATTGCCAATTACTATTTGGGGTCATGCTATCTTACATGCAGCAGCACTTGTACATCTTAGACCGACACATTATAATAAATACTCTCCATCGCAATTAGTATTTGGTCATGAACCAAATATAGCCTATTTAAGAATTTTTAGTTGTGCGGTATACGTGCCTGTAGCACCACCATAACGTACAAAAATAGGCCCTCAACGAAGGTTGGACATATATGTTGGGTTTGACTCACCCTCCATAATTCGATACCTTGAAACGTTGACTGAAGACTTATTCACTGCTCGATTTACAGATTATCGGTTTGATGAAATAATTTTCCCGTCATTAGGGGGAGAGAAAAAGAAACTCGAAAAAGAAAAAGAAATTGCGTAGAAAGTTTCATCACTATCATATTTTGATCCACGTACCCGCACATGTGAACAGGAGGTCCAGAAGATCATTCACTTGCAGAGAATAGCAAATCAAATGCCAGATGCATTTACTGATTTGAAATGGATAACTTAGTCACATATCCCTACAGTGAATGTACCTATCCGGATTATTGTCCCAAAAGGACCATCTATAAGTATCATAGCTTCTGAATCCCAAATACGCCAGAAGCGTGGTAGACCGCTGGGTTCAAAGGATAAAAATCCTAGAAAGAGAAGCGTGAGAAATAATAAAGATGATACTACAATAGAACCTCCTGAAGAATGTCAAGATTTGAGTAATCCTGATATTTCTGAAGAAATCTGTGAACCCAAGACTCAAGTGAATGAAGAACTTTCAATAAATTCTTTCAGTGATGAGATAAATTTAGATCGATCTAAAATCACGATTGATAATATTTTTGCATATAATGTTGCACGTAACCTCATGCAAGATAGTGAAAGTCTTGAGCCTAAATCCATCAAAAAATGTCAACGTAGATGTGATTGGCCAGAATGGCAAAAGGCAATTCAATCAGAATTAGACTCACTTGCTAAACGTGAGGTTTTGGGACTTGTAGTCCAAACCCCTGAAGGTGTAAAACCAATTGGTTATAAATGGGTTTTTGTTAGAAAATGAAATGAGTGAAATGAAATTATAAGATATAAGGCATGCCTTGTTGCACAAGGATTCTCTCAAAGACCGGGAGTCAACTATGAAGAAACATATTCACCCGTTATGGATGGAATAATATTTCGATATCTCATCAGTTTAGCTGTACATAAAAATCTTGAAATACACCTAATGGATATAGTTATAACTTACCTTTATGGTTCACTTGATAATGAAATTTACATGAAAATCCCAGAAGGATTAAAATTCCCTAAAATATGTAATAAATCTCGGGAGATGTACTCAATAAAACTGCAAAGATCATTATATGATCTGAAACAATCAGGGCGCATGTTGTATAATTGCCTAAGTGAGTATTTAATAAATGAAGGCTATATTAATGATGTTATTTGTCCATGTATTTTTATTAAGAAAATGGAATCAGAGTTTGTTATACTCGCCGTTTATGTTGATGACATAAATCTCATTAAAACCCCTGAAGAGGTCCAAAAGGCAATTGAATATCTAAAGAAAGACTTTGAAATAAAAGACCTTGGAAAGACAAAATTTTGTCTAGGTCTGCAAATTGAACATTTAGCAGACGGGGTTTTTGTTCATCAATCTGCCTACACTGAGAAAATCTTAAAAAGATTTTACATGGACAAAACACATCCATTAAGTACTCCAATGGTTGTTCGATCACTTGAAGTGGAAAAAGATCAATTTCAACCTCCATGTGAGGATAAAGAAATTCTTGGTCCTGAAGTACCATATCTCAGTGCTATTGGTGCACTTATGTATCTTGCTAACGCAACTACACTTGATATAACATTTTCTGTTAATTTGCTAGCAAGGTATAGTTCATCCCCAATGCGAAGGCATTGGAACGGTATCAAACATATTTTGCGATACCTGAAGGGTACTATTGATATGGGTTTGTTTTATACTAACAAAGGTTGTGCAGACCTTATTGGTTATGCAGATGCAGGTTATTTATCAGACCCACATAAAGCTCGATCTTAGACAGGCTATCTATTTACAAACGGAGGAACTGCCATATCATGACGATCTACAAAACAGTCCATTGTTGATACTTCTTCAAATCATGCTGAAATAATAGCAATTCATGAAGCAAGTAGAGAATGTGTGTGGTTGAGATCGATGATACAATTCATTAAAGAAAGATGTGGTCTAGAAAATGACATTAGAGTACCCACAATTATATTCGAAGACAATGCCGAGTGCATAGCTCAATTAAAAGGTGGCTTCATAAAAGGAGACAGAACGAAACATATTTCACCAAAATTATTCTTCACACATGATCTTCAGAAGAATGGTGATATTGATGTACAACAAGTTCGTTCAAGTGATAATCTTGCAGATTTATTCACAAAGACATTACCAACATCAACTTTTGAGAAGCTGAGATATAAAGTTGGAATGCGTCGTCTCCAAAATATCAAATGAAGTTTTCATCAGGGGAAGTAAAATACGCGCTGCACTCTTTTTTCCTTAACCATGATTTTGTCCCATTAGGTTTTCCTGGCAAGGTTTTTAATGAGGCAGCAATCAAGACGTATTACTAGATGTGTGTACTCTTTTTTCCTTCATTAGACTTTTTCCCACTAGATGTTTTCTAATAAGGTTTTAACGAGGCACAACATCTATAGATGTTCAGGATAAATATGTATATTATCCTTTATTGAGTTTTTTTAGGAGATATATTATACATAGACATTCAAGGGAGAATGTTGTATATTGGATGTTGTTGTCCAAGTGGTGGATGTTGTTGTCCAAGTGGGGCCCACTTTTAAGTGGGCAAGTAGCCCCTTGGTCTTCTTTCTCTCCTACTTGCTGCCTATTTCACTTATATATATGCTATCTCTAGCATTAAGCGATGAGATATAGAAACATAATTACATACTGCAAATTTGCAATCATTCTCTCTTTTGTTCTGTTTTATTTTCCTTACTCTCTCTGTTTAATTAATTGTTCAGGTAGTATATTCATAACAGTATGCACTTAGTTAAATTATATCACATAAAATGTAACCGAAAGGAGCATTATTAACTTTGTTTTGCAAACTAAAGATGAGTCATTATCGCAAAAATAAAGAGGGCAACTAAAAGAAAAAAAAATATCTTGGCATGACATTATTATTAAAAATAAATAAGTGGAAAAGAGCAAAACGGCACTGTGTGTACTTACACGATAAGCCCGGTGATATGATCGAATGTTCATGACCTTAGGGCTTTTTATTCTACTCTCTCTCTCTCTCTTTCCACATTTTTTAAAAAACAATTGCCACCCCCAAAAAATCTGAAAAAAGAAAGAAAGAAATTATTTCTATTTTTCATAAAAAATAAAAGAAATGAAAGGAAACTTGTAAGCAATAAGTTGGAGGTTTCATCATGGTGACTTTTACTTTCTTTTTTTGGTAATATAATGAGGGTTGAAGACCATTTTTAATATACTTAAAATATTTTCTTTTTCTGGTTTGGATTGGCTGAATATGGCTTTGGAGTTTTAAAAGTTGTGATATAAGGAAGCAGAGTTACAGGAAATTCTGGTAATATTCTTGAACTTTGAACTTAGCTGCTTCTTCTTCTACAAAAGTTCCCTTTTTAACATCTTTGGGTTTTGAACAATGTATTTTTTTGTGAATTATAGCTAAGAAAGAAACACTTCTTGAATGCCCATTTTAGTCATTTGAATATAAAAGAAAGGATTTTTATCCATAATTTGATTTTATGTGAAAAGAGGAGCTGATCTACTGTGTAAATACCCTTCAAGTAGTACAAAACTCTCAGATCCAACAGTTGTAGATTTTATGTTTTCTATTCAAGAAACAACAAATGGTGAATGTATGTAATAAATATACTGTGTTGTTGTAATACAGACACAGACACAAACACAACAGCAATAACATTTAATTATCTATTTAATTAATGCTATATAATAATGACCTTAACGTACTCCCACTGGAAATAGTTTACTATTTTTTTTAATTAAATAAAATGTCATTCTTTATTCTTTTTTTCTTTTAGTTGTGTAGTTTATCTTTTCTCTTTTTAAGCATAGCAATAACTTATGCAATTTCTAGGGCCAGCAAATCTTTAAAGACTCTTCACTCTATCCTTTAAAGACTTTTTTTCATCTTTAGATTAGGAATGCTACCTATTTACTACTCTCTTTATTTAGCTTTTCCTCATCAACTCATTTTTCCAAAAGTTTAAATCTAAAGCCCTATGAAAAGCTAGAGCATTTGATGCTTCTTCCCTTTTTTTTTGGGTCATTTTTTTAAAAATAATTAATTTTGTGGGCTTCTTGATTTTTTGTGGCTATGGTTTTGACTGTTTTCCTACAGTGTAACAGGGCTGTTGTGCTGAGATGACACAGACCTTTGTTTTTGAAAACACTGCAAAAAGAAGCCTTCTTTACTCTCTACTTCTGACATTTGAATAAGCCATATCTATAGTTGAATGTGATTTATCAAACCTCAAAAAAACACCTTTTTTTACACATAAATTTTCCTTTCTCTTTATATATGTGTGTACTCATATGGATTTATATTAATATAAAAGTCTTAAGTAGTGTGTAATCATGATTAATGCAAAGGACATCTACAGTCCCCCAAGTCCAAGAAGGTATCCCCTACACCAGCTCATAGTTTTATCTTTTTCTCCATCTGTGAACCCTAATTGAAGTCCCAAATCTACATAGAAAAATACCCTTTTGAGGTCAAGAAAAATTGGGTAAAGCTATAAATTTTGAAAGGTGGGTGTTTTCTTGATTTTGATTTTTTGTGTTTGAGAAAGGTATGAAAGTGGTAGTATGGAGATGGAGGAGATTCAAACTGAAGAATGCAAGTTTCCAAGAATCAGCAACAAAGAGGATGAGCAGTACCACCAATATGATGTAGACGATGCAGGAGAAGGCAAAAAGAGTAGTGGCCTTGGTGGTATTGTAAACTTTTATGGTCGTCCTTCATCAAGAATTGTTAGAGTTTCTCGTGCATCTGGTGGGAAAGATAGGCATAGCAAAGTATTGACTTCAAAGGGATTAAGAGACAGACGTGTTCGCCTCTCTGTCAATACTGCTATACAGTTCTATGATTTGCAAGACAGGCTCGGCTGTGATCAGCCGAGCAAGGCTGTGGAGTGGCTGCTAAAAGCAGCCGCTCCTTCAATTGCTGAGCTTCCACCTCTTGAGGCGTTTCCAGATACACTGCAGCTTAGTGATGAGAAAAGGTCAAGTGTTGGAACTGAGCCGGGTTTTGATTCAGCTGATGTGGAAATGGATGATGATCTAAATTACAATCAGCAGCAGCAACAACAACAACCACCTTGTTGTAGTAATTCTGAGACAAGCAAAGGTTCTGGATTGTCACTTTCCAGATCTGATTATCGGCTCAAGGCACGGGAGAGAGCAAAGGAAAGGGCCACAGAGAAGGAAAAGGAGAAAGAAAATAAGTCTTCTATGGTTTCTCATCACCAAAATATGCACCCTAGCTCTTCTTTCACTGAGCTATTGACCGCTGGTATGAGTGATAATAACAATAACAACAACACAAGTCCTAATGGCCCCATTCACCAAAACACGTCGAGGCAATGGTCTACAAATCCCTTGGAGTATTTCACCTCAGGATTGTTAGGCCCATCAGCTACTCGTGGAATAGACAACTCTACTGGTTTTTCGGGCCAAATTTATTTGGGAAATCCTCTACAGCCATTAAGACCAGTGTCTTCACCAATGTTTAGTATTACGGGTGACCATCGACCCGAACTGCAGCATTTCCCATTCGGTGGTGACAACCTAGTCCCGGGTGTGACCTCCAGTGGGGGAAGTAACTGCAATACTAACAACGAGTACAATTTGAACTTCAGCATATCTTCATCTGGTTTCAATAGGGGGACCCTTCAGTCCAATTCTTCCTCTTCGCCGTCTACATTGCCTCACTTCCAGAGGTTTTCTCCCACAGACGGATCACAAAGTTTCAATCTTGGCTCCACAACTGAATATGATGCTCGTTTACACCTCTTCTATGGCAATGGCTATGACAGTAGGCATTCAGATCAGAAAGGAAAAGGAAAGAACTAACTTCATTTAAAAGCAAGTTCCTTTTACTGCCCATCTTCATCCATGGTAAATTTTCAATTCTTGAACTCATATTATCCTTCTAGATAAAACCCATCTTTTACCTTCCAAAAAAGACTCCATTTTTATATTTTTTTAGATTAATGTGTTTTAGTACCATGATTTCTTGGTTTCATAAAAAGTTAGTACTTAAAAAGAGTATTGGGGCATGTGTTTATTTGTTTTATGATAAGCTGCACGGTTTCCTGGTAATGGGTTGTTGTCTCTTTGTTTGGTTTCCTTCTTGCTTAGCATGTTTGTAGCCATAGACAGGTGTTAATAGCTGGAATGAAAGGGCACTTTAACAATGGTGAAAGGGTTATAGTTACTCTTTTTATTTTTTAAATCCCTATATCTGTTTGTCTTTTTAGTTTAGTGTCCCACCACTGGATGGGATGTCATATATAATGGGATAAACAGCCAACACTTGTCAGTTCAACGGTGCTCTGTTTTGCTTAGCTAGGGTTGGGTGTTTTGGATTTTCAGGTCTTGCTTAGCTAGGTCAAAAGACAAAATCTATCCATCCAGTTTCCTACTTATTTTGAACTACATCTAACTCAATCTTTTCAAAAATTATATTATCAATATTATTTTCTATGTTTTAAAAAAATGAACTAGTTTGATTTGACATGAAGTTTAAGAAAATAAAAAAGATTTTTTAATTTTGTAGTCCTAAATTAAAGTTATGTTAAATGTATTAAAATATCCTTTAATCTTATGATCTTAAATATGTCACGTGAAAAATTGAAATCACAATGTTGCCAAAAAAGGAAAGAAATCATTCTTTTTTAGACTGATTAAAAAGGAAAGTATGTCATTGTTTTTGTAATAGAGAGAGTATAAGTTGTAACTTTTTTTTATCTCATTAGGAAGAAAAAGTACATTTTAAAAATTTTGGTGAAAATTCACATTGTTTGAATCTAGATGCAGAAAGTGGGAATTAAGCTATCTCCCATTAGTACAAATAGCTGATAGCTCTATGTACCAAAACTTGGATAGATGGAAAAATAGTATTTTTTTTTATAAATTCAAATCCAAAAATACATATTTTTCAACTCACTTCAATAATTACTAAGTCATAACCTTATATGCATATCCTTTTATATTACTTCCTCCATTCATTTGTATTTGTCCAATATTGATTTGACACACCTTAAGAAATAATAAATGGATAATGACAATTTCACTATTATCACTCTTTGAATATAATAATCTATGTTTTGGAAAATATAATTATTAGCAAGTGTAAATTAGGAATTAAGTAATAAACGATTTTTTGATTTTCTAAACTAAACAAATAAAAATAAATATATATTTTTGATATAGTGAACAAATAAAAATAGACGAAGGGAGCATATAGTAAGATAAATTAATGGCAACCCTTTTGCAGACAAGACTATAATAGCTAGCTGGTGTAAGAACTGATTTTACGTATTAACTCTGAATAAACATACTCCTCCCGTTCATTTTTATACCACTATAGAAAAAAAATCAAATTAGCTAGGAGCCGTTTAGCAATAAATTAGTTAGGAATGACTGAAAAATTTAGCTAATTTTATGTTTTCTAATAATTTATAACTATATAAAAGCATTTCCTTATTGGAGGTAATATTGATATGACCAAGAAATTAATAATTGACATAATTATTTTATTACATTATTTTTATTAATTAATTTTTAGTATTAGGTCTTAGAAAATATTTTGGAGAATAACCAATAAATGCTAAAAATAAAACATAAAAAAATAATTGTATTTTCGTGATATATTAAAAATGATAAATAAAAATTGAACAAAGAGAATATTATTCTTTGTCATATAAAATGAAATAAAGTATTACAATTATAATGAAGGAGTAAAATTGAACAAAGAGAATATTATTCTCAGTCATATAAAATGAAATAAAGTATTACAAGTTACAACATCACATTAACATATGAAATTATTGTCAAACGACATCATAAAGCTAGTTTGGTTTTTGGGCATCAGAAATAAATAGCATAAAAATAATTTCCAATTAATCATTTATAATGTTGGCTCGACATAATTCTAAATGATGAAATATTGGTTAATGAGGATTTATTAAGGACCTCAACTTATTTGAAACTTAAACATAATTATTACTGTTGCTAAAAATTTCCAATTAAATTTACTTAAAATAAAAATAATAACAAGTTCAAATAATTAAGAGTAAATGTATGAAATCCCTTCGAATTTGGTAAAGCAAAATTTATTTTAATACTTTAGCAAAACTTATTTTTTTTATTGGTCAATATATAATTAATATTTAATTTTTTTATAAATTAAATTTTTTTAAAAAGATGAAAAATATCTTATTTAGAGGTAATGAAATTTGTAGGTCCTATTTTATTAAAAATATTTAATCTTTTTTTCTCTCTTTATTTATTGTCTTTTTCAAATACCTTCTTCTCCATTAAGCACTCCTTATATCTTTCTTTTTTCATATTAGTCATTTGTTCCTTCATCCTCATCTCCCACCTCTGTCTACTACTTCAATTCCACTAACCCCGTTGATTTCACAAATATAAACTTTCTTGAATTTTGAGTGACTCATTTTAATTTCTATTAGTTGTGGTGCAAAAATGTAGATTTTATCAACTATCTTAAACAACCTCCATTTTTCATTTACGTTGTCAAGAAAAAAATGACTTTCAAAAATATCATTGTTCTAATGGATTGATTTGTGGGGTTGGGGTGGTGGAGGGAAAGGGTTTGAATATGGTGAATGGCGAAGAAAAGAAAATCACTGAAGGTTGGAAATGGTTGAAAAAAAATCAGTGAAGGTTGAAAATGGTGAAAATCAAGGAAGAAGAGGGGGGGGGGGGGGGGCATAGAAGTGAAGGAATTTACGAAGGTGAGCCCATTTGTTAAAAATATTTAAAATTAATGAAAATGGGTCTACATTTTAAATTTTGATATTAGAAAATATATTTTTTTAATTAATTAATAATTATTGTAATGAATTTTAATAAGTGTTTTAAGGAAAAAAGGTGAATAAGCCAAAAATAAATAATAATTAATGACGTCATGCTTACATGGCTGTAATGTGGTGTTTATATGGCTATGATATGGCGGGTGAGAGTGGTATTATACTTTCAGGGTGATACTAATTTCACTTGAATGTTATTAAGGGGGCTATTTGAATGTCTTTGTGGTTAAAGTGCTAAAATAAATTTTGCTGCCAAATTCAGAAAAGATTTATTTACTCAATAATTAATTACAACATACAACTACATGTTTGTTATCAAAAATGGTTTACATTATAGAGGCAAAATAATATCTCCATATTTGTTTTCTTTTGCTTATATAATTAAGGGAGAGAGAGCTTAATGGATAGGTAGGAGAGTAAGTATAATGATCTAACCAAACTAGGGAAACAGTGTAATACTATTCTAGTGAGTCATGCAAGAATAATATGTGGCAGCCGTTTGGACATGAATTGGTTGACATTTGAAAGAAAAAAATAGTATTTAAAATTAAGTTAAAAAGGTAATTAGAAATTGAAATTTCGTTTGAAAATTAAATGAAACACAATTGAAATTTGTAAGTGAAAAAATTGAAAGATGTTTTGAAGACAAGATCAAATCCATACCTGATGTGAAATGGATTTGTTTAGTGTCTTTATTTTTTTGGGTTTTAAGCTATATTGTTCGAATTCTTTTAAAATGTTATTGTATTTGTGTTACTAGTTTTGAACGTTTTGACACATATCCCTTTACATTCTTGAAGAGTGTAAGCAACATAAGTTTTAAGGTTTGATAAATAAAGTGAATTGTTGAGTAGTAGTATTTTGAGACTACCAAATGTGTTTTTTTTTAATATTAAGCCATCACCATTAGGTTGTGTGCCTAAGGTGTGTGGGGTTGGTTTGACCCCTACCACGTTAATTTATATAGGCGGAAAAAACTTATAATGATAAGAGGGGGACATGGGGGTCTTACCTCTAATCTACAAAAAAGATTGACAAATCAATCTAGGAAAGGAAGTATATATCCTTTCCAAATTACACAGAATATTAGCAAATAAAAAAATTACTCTTTTCATTTCTTCTTTTCATAGTTGGCACTTGCCATTTGTCAAGTTGAAGCAGCCCCTTTGCCTCTCTTGGGAGATCATTTTGAGAGTGATATAAGGTCCTGTTTCTACTTGTTGAAGCAAGATTTGCCTCTCTGAAACAGTGTGAGAGACAGTATGTCGTGTTACTCAGGATCCTGATAATGTTATCTACGGTGTGCTTCAGCTTCAGGTTGTTAGTACTTTTTGTTGTCCAACATTTCTTTTATAATAAGAGAGTCCAATTCTGTATGAAGGTTGTCTCTATCATTATGAATACACCAATCAATCCCAAATTTAATAGCAAGAGCCTCAGCTGGGTTGCTACTATCACAACTTATAGGAATCGAGTAAGCCATAACGAGTAAACCATGTGTTAAATTTTCCATATAATGATATTGTATATTTCCTCTTGACTATTATGTTTTTCATATTAAAAATACTTCGTGTCCTTGTTAATATCTTTACTGGGTTGTTTTTATTTATCATGAATATTATTCCTAACACATGTTAGCTAGCATTTTCCAACTTGGTATCCACGATCATGTTGCACTAGTAACTTGGGATGTTTGTCAAATTGAAAGGAACACGCTACCTCAAAGGTGTAAATTTGTTTTAAAAAGAAGTTTTAAACCAAAAACATCCTTTAGTTAGAGCTTTTTATTTGATTTGGTCTTGTGGTAAGAGTATTGTATGCTGGGGTAATAAATGTATGTTACGGATTCGAATTCTTCTGTAGAACCAAAGTTAGATATTTAAGTGAAGAAAGGTAAAAGGACTAACCTATTATTCACCTTGTTTTGAACCGTGTGCTAATTGTCCTCGGCATTTTCTTGGCTCCAGCAATAACTTTCTTTTGCTATTATAGTACTCTGCTAAAGTTTTCAACTCGTAGACAATTTTCCAATTATTTGAGAAACATAAATATTGGTGAATCATCAAAGATACATCAAGAGTAGATTCTGCGAGTTCAACTAAATGCATTCCTTCTTTGCTTGACTATACTAAATAAAATAAAAATTGTATACATACATTTGGGTCAGACACATTTTGAATCGACAAAAAATAGCATGTCTCTAGTGAAGTGTGCAGGTCAAAACCAATTTCTTGTGCATCATTATTAAAATTCATATTTATCTTCAAATAATGAGTCAAAGCTGGTCTACATATTCAATTTAGTTTCTCAAAACATATTTTTACTGCTAATCAACCTGATTTGGCTTTAACTTGTCACACGTAACTGATTCAGGCAATTGAAGATGGAAGCAACCTCTGGAGTTCTAAAGGAAGCAATGCTTACAGGCTTATATATTATTATATGCTTCTTAACTGCTTGCTTATTCTGCGTAATTCATTTTAAGTACTATAAGTAAATACTTTTTTTTAATGGGAGAAATCCCTTTGTTTGCTGCGTCTTTCCCTACTTCAGTTGGCGCACAGGTTCGAAACTCAGTGAGGTTGTGTGTGTTTTGTTGTGAGATCTCATTTCTATTGAAGAATTTACCCTCATTTGAATTTTATGATTCTCACTAACCATTGCTTGAGGAGGACATCATGTTAGGTTGGATTTTACAAACTTGAAATGCCTAGTATTTAGTTGTGTTGTTGATGATATTTAATGAGAGGTAAATTTAAGATTTGAAATTTATGAGTTTCTATATTAATTTCAAATTAAGATACAATAACAACTAAGAGCCCGTTTGGATTGACTTAAAAAAAGTATCTTTTATGTATGAAGTGTTTTTAGAACTTTGAAGTTCTGAAAGATATTTTTATAAATAAGCAATTGAGTGTTTGGATAAAAATGTTTAAATGAGGAAAATGATGTGAATTTTAGGGTTAAAAAAATAAAAAGGATAGTTTGAGAATTTAGTTAAAATATAAGGGATATAAAAATAATTTTCATGGTCAAAGAAAATAACTTTAAGCATTTAAGGAAAAAAAAATAGAAATTATAACTTTTTATTTTTGACTAATTTTAAAAATTTTATGACTTAAAGTTAGCATTAGACAAATACGTTTAAAAGTTAAAAATAAGCTTCACTCCAAAAGGCTCTTAGTTTACAGCCAAATGCTTATAGATATAGTGAATTTTTCCATAAAATAATCTTGCTGACCTCACTTTATGTAATTTTTTAAAGTTTTGTCTTTTCTCACTCCTTTTAACCAATTGGGCTTTATCCTTTTTCATTCCTTTTTTTTAATGAGCATTTGCGCCTGCAGACGACAAAAAATAGTGTCCACATATTCTTTGTACCCTTAAATAGAATTCCTTATCTACCGTTTTATTAATTATAATTTTCAGTTATATTTTAATTTGCTATGCATTTATATTTTTATATTATTATATTTGCAAATTTTAGAAAAAATATAAATATGAATTAATTTGTATCAAAATAAATATATATTAAGAGGAGAGAGGCGAGTGAGATAGAAAGAGGCAGGAGAGAAGCGAACGAGATCGAGAGAGGTAGGAGAGAGGCAAGCTACATTGAGAGGGAGGAGAGAGGATGAATACATGTTGTATTTATTGTATCACGAATATAAAAATACATAATACAAATATAGTTGAATATAATTTTCGTTTTTTGAATATTTCGAATACAATTAATATAATACAAATCTCACCTAAATTTGATTGGATAAAGTTGATATATAATACATTTGACAGAGATGATGAATGCATATTGTATTTGTATTAATACAAATATAGTTGATACAAAATAAAAATATAATTTTTCGAATACAATTAATATAAAATATAAATGTCTCACATATATTTGATTGAATACAATTGATACATAATACATTCAAATGTATTTCTTCTTATTGGCAGGGGAGAGAGAGAAAGACAAAGAGGGGGGGGGTCAGTGGGAGGAGTGGCAAGTAAGAGAGAAATTTGCTATAAAAATAATATATCGTGATTTATTTTAATTTTTTAATACTATAGCTATGTTACATAAATAGGTTTGAATTTTGTCTTGTTCCATAATTTTTCCTTCTTTGTTTTAGTTAACCCATTTTTAAGTTCAAAATAGGAAAAATTAGATGAGAAATTTACTTTAAGGACTAAAATTACCACAAGAACTTGTCTTAATACTTATCTAGTAATATAAATACTGGATTATTACCAGTTATATCTAAATAATACTTAACAGATGTATACAATTAATTATATCTCATGTATGTATCACGGTTATTGTGGCTATCCATTTCCCTCTTTCTTCTCCTACTTTATCATAAAATAATTTTTTTCATCCCCGAATTTTTAGCATAATTAATGAAACATATAGTTACACTTATAGTTTTGTATTTGTCATTTGTTAATACCCAAAAATTACGTTTTGAATATTTTCTAGCTTTTTATTTTTCTCGAGAGTTTTCTCATTATAGGAAAATGCAAATGAAAGTAAAAAAAAGGCACAATACTTTTGAAGAAGGGTTCAATGGTGCACAGCAAAAATTGGAAGAAGTATCAAAAGCGCATGCTAAGGCGGGTAAAATTTAGCGGGCGCCTCACTTGCTTATCATTCTGTAATTTTCATGTATTTACTTCATATTTCGAACCCCATGAATGAAAATCATGCATCCGCTACTACATATACAGAGTCTAGATAAAAGTTAATGAATGAAGACGGATAAAGTTTGCAGCTTCTTTAGTCTAACTAGGATAGTCTCTTTATCTCCTAGTTTTTGTTGACTTTGTTATTATACTTCTGTAACCGTAGGACTATAAGTTAGACGATATATATTGACTTGTGTAATCACATATTTTTTACATGGTGTCTGATTTGGGCGTATTTACTCATCAAAGCACTGTATTTTACTTATGTTTTAACCAAGTTTCAAAGATAAACTCCTGTATTTTAAGTTTATTTGTTGTGATGAGCTAACATATGTGATTAAAGTTATTTCACGCTAAAATACAGCAAGAGTAAACCCAAAAGAAGGAACGAAATCCAAAGTGAAGCATCCCAGACAGAAATGAAGCCAAGACAGTGCTGGCATAAGGGTCTGCAGCACGGGGCAAACACTCTGAGTTGACCCCTGCGCCGCATCAATTATGAAACTTCTGAAGGTGGAAAAAAGTGGCTTGTATCAGCGATAAGCTAGGCGGCGCGAGGGCTAAGCCCCGCAATGGACAAAGCGACAATGACCCCCTGCCTTGTGATGGGGTCATGTCGCACACCAAATGTTCTGTGGATTTATTTTGACAACTCAAGGGACGACTTTTCTAGGGCTACGCAATACCAACAAAGAGAAAGGATTATTGCTCATTGTTATGAAATACTTGATTTTGGTATTTTATGAAGATATTGTTAGCAGTAGTTTACTATTTTCATAGTGATTACTTATGTATGAACAAGAGATTCTCGCAAGTGCTGTAATTAATTCAAGGTCTTTACTGTTTCTTTTCATCGTAATGTTTATTACTTATTACAATTATTTTAATTTTTTGAAATCAGTTATGAGTAGCTAAATCACATAACTAGGTTTATGGAATGTAGTGTAGGGATAATGGTAAAGTATTTTCACATTATATCTTCATATGAAAGTGTTGATCATTGTGCATTAAAAGTTCTTTCATAAAGATTGTCTTTTTAATAGTTACAAACATTAAAAACTCACTTCTATTTTGACTTTCCTGATAAAATAAAATAAGATTAAGTAAAAGAATTATTATTAATGGGAATTTGGGGATACTAACCCTCATCTAATAACTTGAGTTAGATACAAGATAGCTAACCTGAGACGTAAGATGATGATTAAATTAAATACACATCCAAGTGCCAAAAGGACTTACAATGGAATTCTTTTAATTAGGTCAAGAGACTTTAGAAGACAAATAGAGTCGTGAGTTTTGCACAATGACCATACCTGAATGAGTTGATAGTGAATTATTCATTTGAATTTCGATAGCTAGGAAACCATAGCTCTAGTTTGTCTTTAATTATTGAATACAATAATGGCAACATAAAGTAGTTTAAACAATATTCCCACAGAGCCCCATCCAAAATAGCAATCATTAGATCAAATGATCTCAATAAATTATAAATTCTTGTCACCTTCTCTTGGGATTTGACCCAATTTAGTTGGGTTACTATATTTGACAACAATTGCTTTGTATCTAATTAAGGGTGTTATTTGGGCGACATAAAATTTTAGTGTCGTTGTTGAGGAGTGCAATTTAGAGTTATAGTTTGTGAAAATTCATCGAGTGATTATTGTTTCTTAAATTACTCTGATTTATTATTTTTATGTGTTGCAAGTTATAACCTAAGTGTATGTTTGATACTCGGAGTCAAGGATCTCCCTTCATTCTGCTTGATCTGGAAAATTGAATGCACACTGAAGCACCTGACCCTGAACACTGCTATGTATATTGAGGTTGATTAGAGGGCATCAATTACTGCACAAGTGGACCTTGAAGGGGACATTCGACCTCAACCGTTGGTGTAACAACCTATTTTTGTCGTTCCAAATAAGTCAATAGGGAAGGAATTTGAGCCAAAATATTTCAGGTGTGACGTGAAAATTTTTGAGCCTAGGCCAAATTTGGATGAATTTTGAGTGAAGAGAACTCTAGGGTGATCCATAAATGGACAAGGGATTGAACCCATAGTATGATTGATTTAGTTGTAGCCAAGACGATACGGAGTTTGTACGACTTTACAGAATCGCAATCGAGTGAGTAAAACTTTTAAAATTGATCTTGACGTGAAAGGTGTATTTTAAAACATCTTGGGACAAGGGTGTGTTGTAAAAGAGAAGACTTTGAGATTCTTTACGAGCTCTCTATCTTTGCTTATCCCGCCAGAGTGGGATGGTCCCGCTATGGCAGGACAGACATGACCTCAGTTGGGGAAAAAACCCATAAATGGTATTCTATCTACAAAATTATTCTTAAGAAGTTAGGAGGCAAACTAGGGCTCTTTTGATTATTTTTCCACTATTCCTCATGCCAAGGGTAAGATTATTACTCCCCTACTTTGTAATTCAATTCCTAGAACCTAGAATTATGGTTGGTAATCAATGTGGGAAGGGTTTTGGCCTGAAACTAGTGGTGGAAAATAGCCCTAGATGGGGGTTAGGATTAGGGCTGCTTATCGGATGGATTAGAAGAATAATTTTACTTAACGGTTTGACCTATCAGATATCGATTTTTAAATTTACTAATCTTTTAGACAACCTATAAGATATCGGTTGGTTCGGTAATAAATTACCAATTATCGAAGGGTTATTGAGCGATGTATTGGATAACCTATAAGAAGTTTGTAGACTATTTGACAATGAGAAAGAACTTAAGTTGACATTGAAAAGGTGGAGCTAATTGAAGAGAAGATATACCATAAAAGCAAAAGTCAAGGATACACCGACTTCAACTTGGTAACTCATATTTTTACAGAATTGTATACAACCAGAGCAAAAGACTTATGTTAATTGACTAAAAACTGAAAAAGAAGTGTAAGTATATGGTAATTCTTAACGGATTAACGGTTTATCCGATAAGAAAATTTAATAATTCTCCTCCACACCAATAAGCCATTAATTATAAAATTTTAATGTGTTCCCTAATCGTTTATTCGATAATTCAATACTAATAAGCCAATAAACTAATTTTACGGTTGGCTTATCGGTTACGGTTCGGTTTTGAACACCCCTAGTTAGGATCATGGGTTGTTCTAAGAGGGAAAATTATGCTATAATTCGTGTAAAATAGACCATTATGTTGATCCTTTGTATATATTTACTTTCTTTAGACCAAGAACAAACTGAATGAACCAGAAAGGAAAAGCTCTTGCGCCCTAAAGTTGTCAAAGCTTGATTTCGAGGTAGGTGATAATTTGTCTTTTCGTATGTGATTCATGTACCTATTAAATTACTCCACTATATGTATATGTGTATATGAATAAGGAAGAATGAAATGAACTATATGAAATGAGTTTTTACTGGACATGACTTGTGGTGAACTTGTTCTTGGTAGATATGATAGTCGGACTATTCATTGTGATTGTGGTTGATTTTGTATGCTGGGATCAGGTGTCATGTTTTCACATATAATTAGATCGGGTTTCACATTCTAAAATATAAATTGGATCAATTTTCACATTCTAACATAACTTCTAATCGGGTGTCATGTTCCAACACATAATTTGGTATCTGTAGTTTCTATTAGAGAACCCTTATGTGAAGTTGCATGATAAATTAAGACTGATGAAATGTGATCATGTTGGGTTATGAGATGTTAATGGTTAAGTCTATTCTGTATATATATGTGCTTACTGTGCTGTATTTACTTGTTCATATCTCGCTTACTGGCTAGTCGCATGATGCTACCAGTACACTGTTGTCTTTGTATACCGATACTACACTTGATTTATCTTTGTTAAGTATAAGGAATATTCAGACGACAGCTAAGAGACCTAGAATAGAGGACCACTAACTACTAGAGTTCTAGGGTGAGCCAGTTCTTGCAGGCTGCCACAGGCTCTCTTTGTTCTAGTCCTTCTTTTAGGACTCAGACTTTGTTTAATTTTTTTTATGACCTTTGGAATTTTTTATTTATTTAGAGTTTTGGTACATCGACCTTCAGGTCCTAGGTGTTAATTTCCACATTTTTTAGGTTGTTGACTAATTTTACTAAGTTTATGGAAATTCATTCTTATTCTAAATATTTAAACCTGCTTCCGCAACATTAATTCATTTTAATTCTTGAGATTATTGTTAGTTGGACTGGAATAGTAGTTCTCCCACCGAAGAGTTAGTTTCGGTGCCAATCACGACAGGTCGAGGTCATGACAAAGTTTGTAGCAGAGCCCTAGGTTTGTTTGTCTCTTTATTCTTAAATGAGTCTAGTAGAGCCTTGCGGAATAGTACGGAGATGCCTGTATTTATCTTTGAGGGGCTACATGACTTTAGGAAAAGTTTCTTTATCTTCTTTCCCCTCATGCTATAACTTGATTCCAATTGGTCTCTAGTGATCCAAATTGGTATCTAACCTCTTTCACTCTATTTTTCACAAATGGTGAACACACGCTAAAATGGTGTTCGCTCATAGCTCCTATTAAACTAGAAGAGGAGCCATTTGCGAGAGGATGCGATTAAGGAAGGGGTAGGAGAAGGGGATGCGGCAGAGGCCGAGGAAGAGCAACACCCACTAGGCGTAAGGCTCCGGTTGAGGAAGTACTACGAGAGAAGGGCCCTCTCGCGCCCCAAGATTTGTTAGAGGATAACATAAAAGTGGTGGAAGATAAGACAACTTAACAGTTGAAGGATACCCAAGTTGGGGCTGCCGATCTTCCCCTAGTGGACCTGATATTAGCTCAGCAGATTATGGTCTTCTTGAGTGGGCTGGATGGTACTAGAGCCATTCCCCCTATGCCCACAACTCCAGCTTCGATTGCTCACGCATTTGCTGCTGCAGCTCCTAAGGTATATGAGGTGGTAGGTTCGGATGCCTTCTTTCGACTACTTATGTGCCCAGTGATGACCAAGACTGAACATGACATGCTCACAAAAAGTTTTTAAAGCTTAAGTCCCCAGTCTTCCACGGTTATAAAAGTGAGGATGTGTATGAGTTCATTCTCGACTGCTATTAGAGATTGCACAAATTGGGGATAGTTCTCCAGCATGGGGTTGAGTTTGTGACCTTCCATCCAGTGGTGGAGGGCCTATGTGGAGTGTCGCTCACCATTTTCCCCCCACTTACCTGGGTCCAGTTCTATGCTTTGTTTCTAGATAAATATATGCCACACACCTTGAAGGATTTCAAGAAGGACAAGTTCATAACATTGGAGCAGGGTAGCATGACAGTGGTTGCTTATAAGACCAAATTTCATGTATTTTCCTGATATGCTAGGAGGAGAGAATTCAGTTATTTGGAAAAGGGTTGAACCCTAAGTTGTAGGTTTTGTCTATGCATATGACTTCATCAGGCAAGTATTTCAATAAAGTAAAAGATTTTATGAAGAAAGTAGAGGGAGTACGACAAGATGGGTACGCCAAAGAGTACAGTAGATTCTAGGGGGTTAGACAGGCCGACTATTGAATCCAGGCCAATTCAGTCAGCATTGCCCACTTCTACGGGCAAATTTTTAGATACTCCATGGCAACATCCGATCTAGGAAAGATAAGGAGCTTTTTTTCCAAGTAACATGCCGTCCTTTGAGAGTGACTGTTTAAACTGTGGAGAGCTGGGGCACATAAGGAGGGAGTGTCCCCACCTTCGCGGGACAAATTCAGCACCCCAACAGGCCAGGGCAGTAGTACCCACGGGCAGAGGTGGAAGCAATAGAAGGCATCCACATGGTGGGCAAAGAGGGAATTCGAGAGCCCATGGAGGCTGAGGTAATGGTATTATAGGTGGAGGAGCAGCGCAGTCAGGCAGGGATATGGTCCGAAAAGATGAAAAGGGGCTCTATTTTATGCCTTTTCGAGCAAGATTGAGGCCAAGGCGTCTGATGCAGTGATCATAGGTACTATTCTTATTTGTGACAAAATGGCTACTATTTTATTTGATCCGGGCTCTACTTATTCATATGTATTAGTGCGATATGCCTTGGGTTTTGATGCGATTTATTTTGTGCTTGATGCCCCCATCCATGTTTCTATCCCTATTGGAGAGTCTGTTATAGTCACTCATATGTATCATGTTTGTCCTTTTTCTGAGGGTTCAAATTTATGTTGACTTAGTAATTTTAGACATGACCGATTTTGATGTGATCTTTGGCATGAATTGGTTGTTCCCATATTTTGTTATGCTTAACTTTAATGCTAAGACTGTGCTCTAGAGATCCTGGGTAGAGAAAACTTAGAGTGGGAAGATGTGTACAAGCTTAAGCCAACTAAGGTTATATCCTTTCTCTAGGCTAGAAAAATAGTGGGGCAGGATTGTTTGGCTTATTTGGACCTAATTCGGAATGTTGATGTGAAGTCTCCCTTTATAGAGTCTATTTCTGTAGTGTGTGAATTTCTTGAAGTGTTTCCTACAGACTTGCCTTATATGCCTCTCGAAAGAAACATAAATTTTTGTATTTACTTGGAGCTGGATACTCTCCCAATTTCTATTCCTTCTTACTGCATGGCTCCAACAAAGTTGTGAGAGCTTAAGGCTAAAATCCAAGAACTTCTTGATAAGGAGTTTATCCATTCGAGTGCTTTTCTGCGGGGTTATCTAATCTTGTTTATTAAGAAAAAGAATGGTAGCATGAAAATGTGCATAGATTACTGACAACTGAATAGGGTCATCATTCGGAATAAGTACCCGTTGCCACATATTGATAACATTTTTGATCAGTTACAAAGTGCGTCAATCTTCTCAAAATTAATCTCAGTTCTGGGTACCACCAATTGAAGATTAGGCTTGAGGATGCGCCCAAGACAACTTTTAGAACAAGATATAGGCACTATGAGCTTTTGGTGATGTCTTTTGGGCTGACCAACACATCTGCAACCTTTATGTGTTTGATGAATGGGTTTTTTAAGCTATTCCTAGATTTATTTGTAATCGTGTTTATAGATGATATTCTGGTATATTCGAAGAGTGAACAGGAACATGCAGATCATATTCACATTGTTCTAAGTGTACTGGGAAAGCAAAAACTATATACAAAATTCTCTAAATGTGAATTTCAATTGTCTTCAATTGTCTTCTTGGGGCATATTGTTTTGAAGGAAGGGGTAATGATAGATCCACAAGAGATTGAAATAGTTAAAAATTGGAGTCGGCCAAATTTTGTGACTGAAGTTAGGAGTTTTATGGGACTTGCCAGTTATTATCGCCGATTCATGAGGAACTTTGCTTCTATTGCTAACCATTTAACAAGTTTGACTAAAAAAGAGATACCATTCGAGTGGACCGATAAATTCGAAGAGAGCTTCCAAAAGCTCAAGATTCTTCTAACCATAACACCTATCTTGACCCTACTGATTGAAGGTAAAGACTTAATTATTTACTGTGATTCTTCACAATCAGGTTTGGGTGTTATGTTGATGCAGGATAAGAATGTTATAGCCTATATTTCACGGCAGCTAAAGGTTCATGAGATAAACTACCCGACTCATTACTTGGAATTAATAGCAGTATGTTTGCTTTGAAAATATGGAGGCATTATCTTTATGGTGTCTAGTGTGTGGTGTTTACTGACCACCACAGTTTGCAACATGTGTTCACTCAAAAAGATTTGAACTTGAGAAAATGAAGATGGATGGAGTTGTTCGAGGATTATGATGTCACCATCCATTATCATCTAGGCAAGGCCAATGTGGTGGCAGACATATTAAGCCAAAAATCGATTAGCGTGGATTATATAGTCTATTTTGGAGCCTACAACCAGCCCCTTGCTAGAGAGATTCAAGCCTAGAAGGCCAAATTCTTGAGACTAGGCATCCTAGAAAAGGGTAGGGTAATGGCTAGTGTTGATCTAACGCCAACCTTTATTGAAGAGATTAAGGCCAAGGAATTTGAGGATGTGAACTTGAATGAGATCAAAGAAAAAATGTTGATAGCAAGGCCCAGGCCCAAGATTCAGTCGTTGATGCAGGTGCGGTGCTCAACTTTAGGGGAAGGATTTGTATTCCCTGGATAAATGACATACTTCAGAAAGTGTTGTCCAAATCCCATAGTGTACTCTATTCATCCTAGAGTAACCAAGATGTATCAAGACTTAAAACATCTGTATTGGTGGTCGGGTATGAAGAAATACATATCCAAGTATGTAGATAAGAGCCAAATTGTTAGCAAGTAAAATATGAGCACTAAAGACTTATAGGTTTGCTTCAATGGATACCAATTCCTGTGTGGAAGTAGGAAAGATTAACAATGGACTTTGTGGTGGGACTCCCCAAGACCTTAGGAAATACTCCATTTGGGTAGTGGTTTACAGATTAATGAAGTCAGCCACTTCAGCCTGGTTAGAGTGGATTACAATGCACAATAATTGACAAAAGATTATGTGAAAGAGATAGTAAGGTTGCACAAAGTGCCCCTTTCTATCATTTCAGACCGTGGTACATAGTTCAACTCTAAATTTTAGGGAAATTTGCATAAAGTGTTGGGCACTCAACTCACTTTCAACATATCCTTCTATCCACAGACAGATGGACAGTAAGAAAGGACTATCTAAGTACTGGAAGATATGTTGAGAGAATGTGTGATCGATTTTGGGGGACATTGGGACAAATTCTTACCTTTGTGTGAGTTGTCCTGCAACAATAGTTACCACTCCAGTATTGAGATGGCATCATTCAAAGTCCTTTATGGTAGGGGATGTAGGTCTCCCATAGGGTGGTTTGAAGCTAAAGAAGTGGATCTTTTGGGAGTTGACTTAGTAAAGGATGCTCGGGATAAGGTAAGGAGCATCCAAGTTAAACTTCTAGTAGCTTAGAGCCATCAAAAAGAGTATGTTATCCATAAAGTAAGAGATATGACCTTCCAGGATGGTGATCAAGTTCTTCTAAAGGTGTTACCCATTAACGGGGTAATGAGATTTAAGAAGGATAAGCTTAGTCCTCGTTATGTTGGTCTTTTTGAGATTCTTGATTGTGTAGGGCCAGTGGCTTACTGATTGGCCTTACCACCTAGATTTTTTGAAAAATAAATCCGGTGTTCCATGTATCCATGCTAGATAAATACCATGGAGATGGAGATTACATCATTAAATGAGACTCCGTTTTATTAGACAAGAATATTCAGTACGAAGAAGAGCCAGTGGAAATCTTATATTGTGATGTCCGAAAGATAAGGATCAAGGAAATTAAATCTGTGAAGGTTCAATGGAAGCATCATACAATAGAGGAAACTACTTAGGAAACTAGAAAGGACATGCGAGACAAGTATCCCTAACTGTTCGTTGAATCAAGTACTACTCTGTCTCTATTTTAGCCTAGTTTTTCCTAATTGGTCACTCGACATGAGTGATGGTCATATTGGTATCTATTATAATGATCTGTTTCAGTCATTACGGATAAGCTAATAAGGAAGAAATCCAGGCCATAAAACTTTGGATAGTGACGTGGGAAATATTGAGCCTAGGGTATACTTTGATGAATTTTGAGTCAGGTGAGGTCTAGGGTAATCTAGAAATGGATGGGGGGATTGAAAATATAGTTTGATTTATTTAGTTGGTATCCAAGATAATACAGAGCCTATATAGCTTTAAAGAATCGCAATCGAGTGAGTAAAACTTCCAAAATTGATCTTAGCATGAAAGGTATATTTTAAGGCATCTTAGGACAAGAGTGTGTTGTAAAAGGGGAGACTTTGAGACTTCTTATGAGATTTCTGTCTCTGACTATCCCTCTAGAGAGAGATTATTCCCACCAGGAAAGGGAAAGAACTTGTGTTTTAGAGTTGTCAAAGTTTGATTTTGAGGTAGGTGATGGTTTGTCTTCCTGTATGTGATTCATGTACCTATTAAATTACTCCGATATATTCATATATGTATATGAATAGGGAAAAATGAAATAAACTATATGTAATGACTACTTACTTTCCATGACTTGTGATAAACCTGTTCTTAGTAGATTTGATAATTGGGCTATTAGTATGATTGTTGTTGATTTTGTATGTTGGGATCGGGTGTCACGTTCTAACACATAGTTGGATCACATTTCACATTCTGATATATAAATTGGATCAGGTTTTATGTTTTGACACATAAATTAGAGCGGGTCTCACGTTCTTACACAAACTTGGACCGGATCTCACATTACATACACAATTTGGTGTCTGTAGGTTCCATGAGAGAATCCTTATGTAAAGTTACATGATAAATTGAGACTGATAAACTGTGATCATGTTGGGTATTGGTTATGAGTTGTTAATGGTTAAGTGTATTCTATATATATATATATATATATATGTGTGTGTGTGTGTGTGCGCGCGCGCGCGCGCACACACACTTACTGTGTTGTATTTACTTGTTCATGTCTCGCTTACTGGCTAGCTGCATGATCCTACTAGTATACTGTTGTCTTTGTGTACTAATATTACACTTGCGCTGTCTTTGTTGAGTACATGAAATATTTAGACGACTGATGAGAGACCTAGAATAGAGGACCACTAGCTGCCAGAGTTCTAGGGTGAGCAAGTTGTTGTAGACTGTCATGGGCTCTCTTTGTTCTAGTCCTTCTTTCATGTCTCATATTTCTATTGTTTAATTATTTTTATGAATTTTGCGTTTGTATCCCCTTTCCTACACTTCTTATTTTTTTAGAGTTTTGGTACTTCGACCTTCAGATGTTACTTTCTGCATCTTTTAGGTTGTTGACTAGCTTTACTGAGTTTATGAAAACTCAGTCTTATTCTAAGTATTTAAACTGCATTCGCAATTTAATTCATTTTATATCTTGCGATTTTTGTTAGTTGGACTAAAATAGTAGTTCTCCCACCGAAGGGTTATGTAGGTGTCAATCATGATGGGTTAGGGTTATGATAATTATCTAATATAGCCAATTTCAATATCATCAACATGATATTGTATTTACTAGGCATGAAGGGTTTGTTAGGTGCTCTAGCTCATAAGGTCTTGATTAAACATCTGAATGATTTTGTTGGGGTGTGTCTGGCATATAACATCCTAGGTTTCTCCCAAGAAGGAGTACTATTGTGGTTGTTTCCATTCTCTCTAACAGGAGAAGTAACTACATAGTTGTGTGAGTTATCAAATGCATCCATCTCTACTTGGAAAAAACCTACAAAATTATTTTTGGAGAGGTTCTTTCCTCCCTATAGACAAGTCCATCTTAGAGATGAGATTAATAACTTTAGACAACTATTGGATGAAGCACTACATGAGGCATGGTTACTATTCAAAAATAAAGTGGTATAGTGTCCAAATCACAACTTCCAAATGAAGTGCTACTGAAAAGCTTTTACAAATCTTTAGATACAGTCAATAAGTATGTGGCTAATAATGTTGCAGAGGGTTCACTGATGAGCAACTTATGATATGGATAACATATTACACTTGATCATATGATAAAGATGAATAAGGCATAACACACCAGGGATGTTGAGATAGTGGGCAATGCTTCAATTAGAAAGTAGTCAAAAGAGGAGATAATGAGAGAGGAGGCTAAATATGAGAAATTAGCACACTAGATGACACAGATCTAGGTGCTAGTTAAACATGTGGTGGGTGCAGAATACTAGAAGGTAAATATTGTGGGTTCCAATAAACAAGGCATACGAATGATAAAGTTTACTATCCCTATAAAAAGAGTTTAACTATGAGAGCAATTAGTCGAGGGGTTCTTGACCTAACTACTAGGGTTCCAATCAGGAATCTTATTAATAAGGCCAAGGGAATTATGGTTGGAATGAGAGAAGAATTAGAAAGGTGAGGGTTGGAATGATAGGAACCAAGATAAGTGGACCAAGACTTCAACTAAAAAAGCGGAATTCAGTATGTTCCACCCAAGATGGTCACACGAATTTTGATCAATCATCCGTGAGTGATCAATGAGCTCAAAAATAAAGGACATGTTACCTCACGTGCTCATCAAAGTTGAATCTATCGATGTTGGTATGCAACAGTTACATAGTGACCTAATAAGCATAGGCCAAGTGATAAACTCTCACTCCACCTCAATTAAGAAAATAGAGGCACAAGTGAGTCGGATGTCGACTTTACTAAACTAAAGTGAAAAGGCACTCTTTTTGAGTGACATTTTATCAAACCAAAAGAGTAAGAAAGGTAATGTAAGTCATTGCATGGATATTACAACTTAGAGTGGATTAGTGTTTAATGATTATGTGGTGATTTTTGATACATGGATTTTCTAGGTCTTTCTTCGGACTGCGATATTGATATATATATTTACTTAGAACCGGGCACTCAACCTATTTTCATTCCTCCTTATCATATGGAACCAACCGAATTAAAGGAGATGAAATAGCAGTTACAGGATTTGTTGAGCAAAGGTTTATTAGGCCGAGTGTATCTCCTTGGGGTGCTCCAATGTTATTTGTGAAGAAGAAGGATGGATCTATGCATATATGTATTGACTATCGGCAGTTGAATAAAGTTACCATCAGAAACAAGTATTCGATACCTTGTATTGATGATTTATTTAATCAGCTTCAGGGTGCTTCAATTTTCTCCAAGATTGACTTAAGATCCGGTTATCATCAGTTGAAGGTTAGGGTGGAGGATATCCCTAAGATAGCTTTTCGTACAGGTTATGGACATTACGAGTTTTTATTGATGTCTTTTGGGCTAACTAATGCCCCAGCAGCCTTTATGGACTTGATGAATGGAATGTTCAGACCGTACTTGGATTTATTTGTTATTGTCTTCATATATGATATATTGATATACTTTCATAGTAGAGAGGAGCATGAGCATCATTTGAGGATTTTTCTTGGCATTCTGAAGGAGAAGAAACTCTATGCAAAGTTTTCAAAGTGTGAGTTCTAACTTAGTTCGGTGATATTTTTTGGACATGTAGTGTCCAAGGAGGGTATTATGGTGGATCCTAAGAATATTAAGGCAGTTCAAGATTGGATCAGACCTGCTTCAGTTACTCAGATTCGGAGTTTCTTAGGCCTTGCAGGTTATTATCGATGATTTGTGCAGGGATTCTCATCCATTGTATCTACATTAACTAGATTGACCTAGAAGGAAGTGTCTTTCCAGTAGTATAATAAGTGTGAGGTAAGTTTTCAAAAGATCAAACTTTATTGACTACTACCCCAATTTTGACTCTACTTATGGAGAGAGAAAGCTTTATTATATATTGCGATGCTTCTCAAATTGATCTTGGTTGTGTATTGATACAGAAGGGAAATGTGATAGCTTATGCTTCGAGGTAGTTGAAGGTTCACGAGAAGAACTACCCTACTCATGACTTGGAGTTGGCAGTTGTAGTATTCACATTGAAAATTTGGAGACATTACCTTTACGGTGTGAATTGTGAGATGTTCATGGATTATCACATTCTCCAGTATATATTCAATCAGAGGTATCTTAATTTGAGGTAGAAGAGATGGTTGGAGTTGCTTAAGGACTATGACATGACTATTCTTTATCATCCTATTAAGGCAAAAGTGTTAGCAGATGCCTTGAGTCGAAAGACAGTGAGTATGGATAGTCTAGCCTTGTTACAGGTTAAAGAGCGTCCTTTGGCCATAGATGTCCAGTCCTTAGCCAATAGCTTTGTGATACTTGATATTTCAGAACCTAATAGAGTTTTGGCTTACATAGAGTCAAGGTCATCCTTATTGGAGCAGATTCGGGTCAACAATTTAATGATGGTGATTTGTATAAGATTCGAGACAAGGTGTTAAAAGGAGAAGCCAAGGAGGAAATTCTTGATGTTGAGAGAGTTTTGAGGATAAAAGGTCGTATTGCTGGTGTCATAAGAAGAAAGACATAGTAGATTTTGTGTCTCGATGTTTAAATTATCAGCAAGTGAAGTATGAACACCAAAAGCCTAGAGGTGTGACTCAGAGAATGCCTATACTTGAGTGAAAGTGGGAGCGTATTGCTATGGACGTTGTGGTAGGATTGACGCATACCTTGGGTAAGTTTGATACTATATGGCTTATTTTGAATCGATTGACCAAGTCTACGCACTTCGTACCAGTTCAAACTACCTATAATTCAGAGAAGTTAGCCAAGATCTACATTCGGGTGATAGTTTGCTTGCATGGGATGCCTATTTCTATCATTTTAGATTGTGGCACACAATTTACATCTCATTTCTAGTAGTCTATGCAAAATGAGTTGGGTACTCGGGTGGATCTTAGTATAGCATTTCACCCTCAGACAGATGGTCAGTCTGAACAGACTATTCAGGTCCTTGAGGATATATTGCGGACGTGTGTCATCGGCTTTGGTGGTCATTGGGATCAGTTTTTACCTTTAGTGGAGTTTGCATATAATAATAGTTAGCATTTGAGCAGTGAGATGGAACCATTTGAGGCTTTATATGGTAGGAGATGTCAATCTCCAATTAATTAGTGTGATGCATTTGAGGTTAGGCCGTGGAGTACAGATATGTTGAGGGAGTCCTTAGATAAGGTCAAGTTGATTCGGGATAGGCTTCTTATGGCTTAGAGTAGGCAAAAGAGTTATGCAGATCGAAAGGTTCGTGATATGGAGTTGATGGTTGGAGAGCGGGTTCTATTGAAGATTTCACCCATGAAGAGTGTGATGAGGTTTGGGAAGAAGGGAAAGTTGAGCCCGAGATATATTGGTCCTTCCGAGATTGTTGAGCGTATTGGTGAGGTTGCTTATTAGTTAGCTTTGCCACCTGGGTTGTCCGGTGTTCACCCTGTATTTCATATTTCGATGCTAAAAAAGTATCATCAGGATGGTGCTTATGTGATTCAATGGGACTCAATGTTACTTGATCAAAATTTGACCTTTGAGGAGGAGCTAATAACAATCTTGGATAGACAAATTCGAAAGTTGAGGTCGAAAGAGATTGCTTCAGTGAAGGTTCACTGTAAGCATCGTCCGATAGAGGAGGCTACATGGGAGATCGAGTCAGACATGAGCATTAGATATCCTTAGATTTTTTAGCGTGCAGGTAGTTCCTAATCCTTAATCGTTCGAGGACGGACGCTTGTTTAAGTGGTAGATGATGAAACGACCAGTTAGGTCATTTTGAATACTAAAACTATTTTGACTCTTCTCGTAAAAAAAATAATAAGACCTTTAAACTATCCATTTAACTGTGATTATTTAGTTGAAAGGTATTTTTTTAAATAATTAATTTATGTGATAATTTATTATTTTAATAATTTATTTATTAATGAAATATAATAATTATGTTAAATTAAAAGTGTGTCATATCCACTACTCCCTTAAAGTCTATATATCTAGGTTAAATAAAATATAAATAGTTATTTATAATCTATACTTGAAAAAAAATAGAGGGGGACGAGAACTATAGCAAAGAGAGACGTCAACAGGGAAAGTTTGTGCGTGCTTCAGGTAAGGATGTAGTATATTTTTTTCAATAATAATAAAGTATCTTAATGGTAGTATGTATGATGAGAAGGTTGGGAAATTAATAACGGATTTGAAATGAGGAAAAAAGGATTTGCAATATTATCATCCTTGGTGTGAACAGAAGAGGAAAGAAGGAAAAATGGAAATTGAATTAAAAAGTTTTGCTATTCACTTAGGTCCCATCTGTGTGCTTTTTGTTCTTTTTCATGGTAAACTAATAGGTGATATGATATGATAGGATTTTTGTTAGTAATGTAGGGTGGAAGGATAGGACAAAAGAATAAAAAAAGTATATATTTATATATATAAAAGTTATCATTGTGTTGAACAGAATGAAGGAAAATTTTATTTTGTTTGAATTGAGAGTTGCTGTTCACGTGGGTTTGCAATCTGTGTGCATTTTTTTAATGGGTAATTATGTGTGATATCTTTCATGAGTGTGTGGTAGTGATTAGAATTGATATAGGGATACAGGGTTAGGATTTTGAGGTTATTAGATTGTGGCTTTAAGTGAGGGCTTCATAATTTGATTTATATTTTTTATTATTATCACATTATGATTTAAGTTTGGTCTATTAAGATAGGTAAATAATTGTTAAGTGTATTGTATTATATGAATATCATTAGATTTATTTTGAGAAATTGAGACTTAAATCAAGGCTTAAGACTTAGTAATTATAGATTTGGGTTGAGTTTTTGGGTCTAGACTAGACATATAGTAATATGGATGTCTACATATTTGTTTACTTATGAATAATGTATTTTTGATAGATGTGGAATGTTTTGAGGCCTTATGAATAGGAAAATCAAAATCTTGAGGATTTGTGACATGTGTTCGGCATTCGAGGTGTGTTAAGACTTTCAGACTTCGTCGAAGGATATTTTTTTTCTAATTAATGATTAAAAATTGAAATAAATAATGGATAAGGGAAAAAGATGGGGGTCTCGCACCAATGGTGTGACGGACATTGGTTCGAGTACTGATGTTATAAAGGGAAAGTTTATTACTATAGAATGAAGGATTGTAATCTAAGAATGCCAAAGCATATGGGCATTAGCTGATGTATTACTGATTTGGTTTTTTGTGTGATTGTGTTTATTAATTAAACTCGTATAATTATGATAGTTGAGGTAATTATATGTTATAATGATAATTGATTTATTAGATGCATCATCATTCCATATGTTGTTGATATTATATTGTGCGCATACATTGACATGAGATTGAGTATGAGTAAAGGTCTGACACTAAAGATCATCCGTGAGAGATTATTTTATGGTTATAAGTTGGACACTTGGAGATCATCCGTGTTGGGTATGGTTTGATTTTATGACAGTGCGTTAAGATCGTCCGCACAGACACGTGGAGATCGTCCGTGTCGGTATATGGACCTCGTGAGTCCCCTATGGGTCACAAACTCTAGAAGCACATTCTGAGAAGTATTATGTATATATGGTTGTGAAGTTACTTGGAATTTGAGGCATATCATCTCATGGTGTTGTATTGCATCTATCTTCTTCTTTTTACTTGATTAGGTGTTAATTATTTTGTGACATTTGATTACCTCTATTTTGGTGAGACTTGATTGATAAGTATAATGTAGAATTACAAAATTTGAGAATGAATTTTATATATACTCATGTCACTACTTCTTCATTGTCGGTCAATGAGACATATTGGGTACATGTGGTTTCGTACTCATACTACACTTGTTGCACTCTTTTGTGGTGCTGATTCGATTCTGAATACGAGCGCAGCTCATAAAACTTTTTGAGTCAGAATTTGGGTTATCTTGGAGTTGTGGTGAGCTGCTTGGCTGTTCTGCGGCCCACACTTCCCCCTATCTTTCATTTATTCTATTATTTTAGTATTCAGGCAGGATATTTATTACCTCTAAACTGGTCATTTTATTTTCATATTTAAATCCTATTTTAGAAGATCTTGTCCTTATGACTCCAAATCTTGGGTGGTATTTTAACTTTCCGCAACTCATACTTATGAAAGACTTAGTGTTTGGAATATTCTACTTGTCGCTTGTCTTCTTGCTTACTTTATTTTATTTAAATTGATAAAATGTTTGGGTTGGTTTACCTATTGGTTGGGAACATAGGTGTCCGGTGGGGTGGTTTGAAGTAGTGAGATGGCATTGATTGGCCCATATTTGGTAGTTGATGCAATGGAGAAAGTAAGGCTCATAAGAGAAAGATTGGAAATGGCTCAAAGTCGTCAAAAGTCCTATTCGGACACTAGGAGGACAGAGCTTGAATTTGATGTAGATGATATGGTGTATTTAAAGATTTCACCTATGAAAGGGGTAATGCGGTTTGGTAAAAAAGGAAAGTTGAGCCTTAGATATATAGGACCATATAGGATATTGAGGCGCATTGGAAAAGTAGCATATGAGTTAGACTTTCCACTTGAGTTGGCTTTGGTTCATCCGGTATTTTATGTGTCAATGTTGAAGAAGTTTGTAGGTGATCCAAATTCTATTATGCCAATAGAGAATGTAAGTATTGAAGAGAATTTATCTTATGAGGATGTCCCGATTGAGATTTTAGACCGAAAAGTGAAGAGGTTAAGAAATAAAGACGTTGCATCCGTCAAAGTGTTATGGAAGAATCAACAAGTAGAGATTGCTATGTGGGAAGCAGACTCTTTCCTTTCACTCGAGCCTATAGGTACTAAGTTGTTCATGATCAAATCGATTAAACTTCTACGTTTCAGTTCCATATGTCATTCATATGCATGCATGATTCATGAAAATGATTTTTTTTCTTAAGGACTATGTTTTATGTTAAGTATGAAGTTTACATGTTCTATGCATTTTTCGAAGTTCACTCATATTCATGTTGGGTTGCTAGTCATTTTTCCATGTCCTTCCTATATTAGTTGAATCTCATTCGAGGACGAATGTTCCCAAGGGGGAGATATTGTAACACCTCAAAAATTTCTATGCCAAGACCCAAACCATTCTTCAAAGGTGTATAGGCTTGAACTCATAGAATTCTAATTTTACATACGAGCTAGATTTTTTAAGTGTATTAGATGTGTTTTAGGGTCATAAAGGAACTCTAACACCAAGCCAAGTCTAAAGAATTTCCATCGGCTAAGTTTTTGTACAAGTCAAGAATAGGGTCAACTTCAAACACTCATATCTCCTATTATATAAGGAATTAGGTGTTTCATGCTTTTCAAATTAAAGGTCTTTTAGTCTTCTTTCCAACACCACCAAGTTTGCTTCGTTCCGAGTTCAGAGTCAAAAGTTATGATCATTTTACCAAAGACTACCGCTGCAGGAGTTTATGGTCTTGGCGCGACACGCCAGTAGAGCACCCGAAACTAGATGTAGTAGTTTGGCCTTTGACGCGGTGTGCCACTATAGCGCTAGCAGGGTTTTGGGTTCATTTTTCATATTTTATTTGATGAATGGCACTTTAGACATTTTCCTAATTGGTAGTTAATAAACCTACACATTTTTAGGAAATAATTCAACTCTATAAATTGACCTAAACCTCTAACTCTATTCATTCTTCTACAATTCACCTACTCAAATATTTCTCTCTCTACAAAAGACTCTCAAGGGCTTCATTGAAGACTTCAAGTAAATTCACTCAAGCTCTCCATCAAAACTCTCAAGTTCTTCCAAACTATTTGGTGTTCTCACTTAAGGTATATGGGTATTGATTCATGGATCCTTTCATACATGAAGCCCAATCAATTTCTCAAGGTTTTCTATCAAATTAAAGTATGGTATTTTATGGGTTTTATGATTTCTATTCCTATTGCATGAATTATGATTCATAGTATGATCATGAGTCTATTTTGATATAAATTGATGGTTATTGTATTGAATTGAAGAGTATTCCCATGAATTTTCCTATTTTGATCTCTAGGGTTCATGATGTAAATTATGAGTATTTTGAATTATACTTCCAAAGGATATTATCTATATGAACTATGTATGGGCTGATATAAAGTTTATGATCATGCATGTTTTCAAGTCAATTACATGAATTTCAAAGTCAATTGATTATGCAATTGAGTTCTACTTTAAGTTCAAAGTATGAATTTCATGCAAGTTATGAAGTAAGGTGACTTAGGGCCCTATGTGGTGACCTAAGGCCTAAAAGGTGACTTAGTGCCCTATGTGGTGACCTAAGGCCTAAAAGGTGACTTAGGTCCCTATGTGGTGACCTAAGGTTTAACGATATGAATTGTGCAAATATGATTGTAATGATGAAAAGACAATTCTCACATTACAAGTATGTTATGAAAATGAGTTACTCCATAATTTCAAACCTATGATCATGACTATGATATATGTAATTATGATTTCTATGCTATGCATGTATTCCATGGGATTTGACTTAGCACCGAGTGGACTTGAGGTGGGGGCTCTACCAAAAGTCTTAGTAGAAGCCTCATGTCCCATAAATTACGTGCCACCGTTGGTTGCCTTCATGTCCTAGCTATTGGATCCACAATAGTGTATGTATGACCCACCTAGCGGGGTAGAGTCTACCTTGTAAGTAGATTCTCTTTTTTCTTCATTGTATGGGGAGTCAATGAGATTCCATGTTATAGCTCACATGATCTTATTGTCGGTTATGGTCCCTATACCACGTATGTATGATCTCTTATGTATGCTATGATTTTAAATTATGCTTTTTAAATGCTTTGGTCAATATAATTTTCTCATGACTTTACTTATCTCATCTTATCATTTATTTTATTTGACCATTGCATTCCATGATTTACGTTGCATGTCACGCCCTCATATTTAGTACATTCCAACGTACTAATGCATACTTTTTGCCTATATTTTCTCATAATGTAGGGGTTGAGGTTGAATATCATACTCATCTACATGGCTAGTTAAGCTTTCCTATCCAACGGTCTTTGTGGTGAGTCCTCATTTATCGGGGACTAGTTATTGAGTTAGTTATTATTTTTAAAGACTTTTTCTATGTTTCATATTGAGGGTGAGCTAGGGACATGTCTTATCCCCCACCCATATTCATGTGCAGAGGCATCTAGTTGGACAAATGTTTCGAATCTATGTTGTCATGTGACATTTTTAAATTTCTATTCATAGTTTATACTCTTTTATGATGTTTCCTCTTTTGCTTTACCTTATGTATGCTTATGATATGTACAAAAGGCTTGGTTAGAGCCCTTCGGAGTTTTGATCTCTGTGTTACAACTAGGCCTAGGTCATATCGTGACATTAAAACTACAAGATAATGTATTGTTCATACACAAAATCGATAAGAGAATTAAATAAATGAGAAAACTAATGAGGAAATCTCCCTTCCGCATTATACTTGCTCAAAAGTGATCAACAACACCCTCTAAAGTCGTCCAAGGATTGTATATATAGTTGTCAAAAATAACACATAATTCTTTGTAACGACCTGTCTCCATCGTTATGGATAGGCCAATGGAGAAGGAATTTGGGCCAGAAAATTTCAAGAAGTAACGTCGGAAAAATTTAGCCTAGGTCAGACTCAGATGAATTCTGAGTCATATGAGGTCTAGGGTATCCTGGTGAATGGTGGAAGATTGAATTTCTAATTTGATTGGGTAAGCTGATAGCCAAGATGATACGGAGCATTTACGGCTTTGCAGAATCGCATTCGGGCGAGTAACACTCCCGAAATTGAACTTGGTGTGAAGGGTATATTTTAATACGCCTTTGAAAGGGGGTGTGTTGTGAAATGGGGGATTGTAGCTCAAACTCCAAGCTCACTTTTTTCTCATATTCCGCCAGAGTGGGATTATTCCTGCTAGAGCGGGGTCGTCAGAGTGGGACAGTTGCGACTTAAGTCAAGAAAAAAATCCCAGAAATGGTCTTTTTCTACAAAAAAAGTTTTTAGAACGACAGGAGGCGACCTAGGGCGATTTGCATCAATTTTCCACGAATTTCCACGCTTAAGGTATTTTACTCCCTAAACTCATCTTTTGATTCCTAGAACCTAGAAACTATGATTGGTAATCATTGAGGGAGGGTTTGAATTGAAAACTAATGGTAAAAAATAGCCCTAGGGTGAGTTTAGGATCATGGGTTTTGGCCTTGGGTAAGAGTTGAGTTATAATTCTCGTGAATTAGGCTACTTTATTGATCTTTGTGTACATGTAATTTATTTTTAGACCAAGAACTAGCGGAAAAGACCTGGAAAGGGAAAGCTCTTGCACTCTAGAGTTGTTGAAGCTTGAATTCGAGGTAGGTGATAGTTCTGTTTCCCGTATGTGTTTCATATACTTGTTAAATGGATTCATGATTTACATATGTGTATATGAATAGGGGAATATGCTAGATTATATGTAAAATGATCACTTGTTGGCCTGTTTTATGATGAACATATTCTTGGTGATATAATGATGAATAATGACTGAAATTGTGGTTGTTTGTATGTTAGGATCGGGTGTCACGTTCCGACACATAAATTGAATCGAATTTCACGTTTTGATACACATTTGGATCGGGTGTCACATTCCGACATAAATCTTGGATCGGGTGTCACGTTCTGACATAAATTAAGTGTTTGCAGGTTCTAAGAGGGGACCCTTATGTGAAGTTATATGAATTGAGGTTATTGAACTGTTATCTTGCTGACTATTTTGTTGAGTATTGAATCGAATGGAAACGGTTAACTTATTCTGTATATATGTGCTTATTGTGTTGGGTTTACTTATCTATGATCCTCTTGCTGGCTAACTGCGTGATCCTACCAGTAAACTGTTGATTTTGTGTACTGATACTACACTTGTTCTGTCTTTGTTGAGTACAGGGCATATTCAACCGGCTGTGGAGAGACCTCGCCTAGAGGAATAGTGATTTTGTTTGAGTCCAAAGGTGAGCTATTCTGTCATGTTGTCGTGGACGTCCCCTCATTTATCTTAGTCCTTCGTCCGGGACTTAGATATTCAAATACTGTTTTATTCGTTAATGACTTTCTTGTGGGAATTGCATTCCCTTTTCTAGACTTGTTTAGTTTTAGAGTTTTGGTACAATAACTTTCAGTTCCTAGGAGTAAATTTTGCGTGCATGTTGAGTTTGATTTCTAGATTGTTTTCTAAATTTATTGGAACTCAGTATTTTCTTTGGTTTAAACATGCTTTCGTATGTTTAAATTGTATATATCTCATAAATGTCGTTAACTTGGGCGGTAAGAATGGTTCTCCCACCTGAGGGCTAATGTGGGTGTCAGTCATGGCGAATCAAGGTCGTGACATCCTTGTTGGGCTTATATTAGAATTAAACAAAATTTTGCATCTTCTGAAGTTTTTGGCCTTGGCGCAATGCGCTGACATGGTGGCGCGGCGCGCTAAGCAGTGCGTTAGCCTGGTCATTTTTCATCTTTTAAAGATTGGGCTTTGGTGCAATGCGCCGGACAATGCCTCAATCAGGTTGTTGCAATGCGCCAATCACAGCTCCATCTCCACTTTGTCCGAAATCTTCCCAATTTCACTCCTAAGTTTTGATATTGCGTCATTTAGCTCATTTTGGATGTTTTTCTCCACTCTTTTATTTGGAAATGCATCTAATAACATATTTTAGCTTATTATCAAGAATATTACGAATATGCATTTAAACACATATTTATAAACAATTATCGCTCCCAAAATAAAGTAAAATACGGATAAAAAGTGACAAAACGGACGTACAAATGTGCCCAGATCAGTGCACATTCATAATAAGTACTGAAATAATGTGCTTTTGTATTGAAATAACTGCTGCAATTTTATCTAAAATTTAATTTTCATCATTATCTTTTAAATTATACAATATTGCATGAATAGAGTAGAGTTAAATGAGTTTGATTAGTTAAATAAATTATTATTAAAAAAAATTAATATGACATGACATGTCAATGAAGAAAAAGTTGAGACTTCTAAAATGTTTAGTATATTTTGAAGAAAATAATAATAGTTAGAATGATTTTTGTAGTGCAAAATAACAAAACTAATTTTATATGCGATTCCCAAAATATGAATAACCATTTAGAAATCATCAAAAACTCCCATCATTTTATTCGTGTGATTTAATAATGAGTTTGATCAATTTGAAGAAAAAAACAATAAACAAGAGTATCAGTTTTAGGAAATACTACCTCCGTTTTAATATTTTTCTTATATTTTTTTTAGTTTGTTTCAAAAAGAATAAAAAAAAAATTAATGATTTTTTAATTTCAATTTTTTACATGATATATTCAAGATCACAAAATTAGCTGACATTTTGATATATTTTACGTATCTTTAATTTTAGACTATAAGGTTCAAAAATATTTTTTAATTTATAAAATTTCATGTCAAATTAAAATAAATAAATAAATAAAAAACAGAGAGAACAATATATACCACTAGACAATGCCTATCTAAGGCAATGGTTGTGTAAAAGAACTTTTACATTCGGCAAATGGTCAAATATATCTTTGTACTATTAAAAATAGTTTAAATATATTCCTCATTATATTTTCAATTCGAATATACCTTTTTTATTATATTTTCCATTCAAATATACCCCTCCCATTATACTTTGGCATAAATTTATTCTTAATTTTAATAGAAAAATACGTAAAAAAAAACTCAAAATTAAATATCACATTTTCAATTTTAAATATATCCTAGATCTTCATTTGTTTTTGTTTTTATTTTTCTCAAAAGTTATTTATTTTTTAAAATTAAAAAAGGTGATAAATTGTTGAAGGCTTTTCTTAATACTTTAAATTTATCCTAGATATTTTCTTTATATTTTTTAATCTCTGCCTTTTTTCTTTCAATACTATTAAAAAATGTAATTATTGATATTGTGGAGCAAAATTCGATACCATCTCTCAAATAAAATATACATGTATTGGTTTTAAAAGTCTCTAAGCAACATGTGCACTTGATTATGAATGAAATTATCATAAAAATAAAGGAAGAAAAATCATAGCACAGATGTGAAATCAATAAAAAAGAATTAGAGCCATCAACCCCCCCCCCCCCCCTCTTTTGGTTTTATTGTTTCGATTATTATATTCTAGTAGGAAAAAAAATAAAATTGTTGAACATTTTTTCTTGCATATTTCACTTTTTTAAATTTTAAAAAATAAATGTTTTTTGAGAAAAAACAAAAACAAATAAAGATATAGGATATATTTAAAATTAAAAATGAGTTATTTAATTTTGAGTTTTTTTTATGTGTTTTGCTCCGTTAAATTAAGGATAAATTTATGTCAAAGTGTAATGAAAGGAAATATTTGAACCGAAAATATAATGAAAAGGGTATTTTTGAACTGAAAATATAACGAAAAAGATATATTTAAACCGAAAATATAACGAGAGATACATTTAAACTATTTCTAATAATATAAGTGTATATTTGACCCTTTGCCTTTTTACATTTATCATGAAAAGAATTTCTTACAATATTAATATAAATAAGTTAAATCCATACAAAGAAGCCCCTTTTGAGCCAAAGAACTGCATAACAGAATGAATTAGGGTGTCTATTGGTCGGTTTGGTTTATCAATTTTTGGTTTCTAAATACACTAAATTGATAATCAAATCAATAAGATATTTTTTTATCGATTTTCAGTTTATTAATTTTTTGTCTTTAATGGTTCGATTTTTTATTTATCCAATATAAAAAACTTTTAAAACAAATATACAAATTCGAAAGCCGCCGTCGTAGCAAATTACAAACCATTACCGCTGAACCTAAAGTGGCAAAGCCTAAAAGGTAAATATTAATATACTAAATACTAAATAGTATTATATAGTGATTATCTGATTATAAATTTATATTAATATTTTTTATTTGATATTTGTGTATGAGTAAAAAAACTAAAAATTAAATTAGTAAATTATTATAGTCTTAATGAGTTATCGATTTATCCAATAATCCAATATTATAAAATCAATATCGAACCGATAACCCAATAATTATTTTTCTAAAATCATTAAATAACCGTTAACACAATAATCCAATAGCAATAAGCCAATAACATTTTTTTCGGTTCGTTTTATCAGTTGGTTTGACAATAATCTTAGAAGATGTATGCTGCGGAAATGAGGATGCTGAGATGGATGTGTGGACACACTAGGAGTGATAAGATCAGGAATGAGGTTATTCGGGAGAAGGTGGGAGTGACATCCGTGGTCGACAAGACGAGAGAAGCGATACTAAAATGGTTTGGGCATGTGCAGAGGAGGGGTGTCGACGCCCAAGTTAGGAAGTGCAAGCGGTTGGATTTGGGGACTATGCGGGAAGGGTAGGGGTAGACCAAAAAAGTATTGGAGAGAGGTGATTAGATAAGATATGGCGGTACTCCATATCACCGAGGACATGACCTTAGATAGAAAAAAGTAGAGGTCGCGGATTAGGGTAGACGGCTAGTAGGAATAGAATGGTGTCTTATCATGTGTCGGTTTAGGGCGGTCGTAGATCTGGGCGTGCCTTTATAATTGTGTTGTTGTTGCCTTTAATTATTGCAGTACTTTGCCATTGTTTTTGTTCTTGTCTTGTAAATTTTGCATTGCATTTTATTTTTATTTCTATTTCTCTTTTTTCTTTTTTTTTTCTTTTTTTTTTCTTTTTTTTTTCTTTCTTTCTTTATGCTATATATATTGTTTTTTTTTCACTCGTATTTGAAACTGCGACTTTCGAGCCGCCGATGGTCATTCGAAAACAGCATATCTATCTCTATGAGGTAGTAATAAAATCTACGTACATCCTACCCTCCCCAGACCCCACTTGTGAAATTCCATTGAGTATATTGTTGTTGTTATTATTGTTTATTGATCGATTTAATTTTCGCACACCCGTAGAATGAACTCCATGTCAATCAGGGGCTACTCATTTTTTTTAAGGGATTTATATAGTTAATATTCGAGTACCAAAATAATAACCAGTAAATATATATTTTTATGTATAATATATAATAAAACATATTTTATACATAATTAATGTAAATGATTTATATATTGATTAGCGACTCTAATTATTTTATAATTATTTTTAGCCGAACGACTAAATGTGTTAAAAATAGAAGTAAATAAATAACTATTGATGATCATGGACAACACAACTAGATGCGACGGATTTCAAGTTGGGCAAAATCCAGCATCTAACATGATATCCTCCTCAAGCAAAGGTATGCACAATTTAGTGCAGAATCATATAATTCAAATGAGGATCAATTCTTAAATACACACTTATATCTCACATAAAAAAATAAACACACACACACAGAGGTTTTGAGATGAATAATGCATGCTTCCTTTGGGACTTAGAGGCTGCTTCCATCTTCAATTGCCTGAATCAATTATATATGGTTGACAAATTAAAGCCTAATCAGGTTGATTAGCAGTAAAAAAAAGGTTTTGAGAAACAAAAGTGAATAATATGTAAACTAACTTCTACTCATTACGAATATAAATATGAATTTTAACAATGATGCACAGGAAATTAGTTTTGAGATGCCTACTTCACAATATAACAACATATCTTGTGTAATTTCACAAATAAAATCTGAAAAATCCGGTGTATACATAGACCTTAGCCCTACCTAGAAAGCTATTACTGGAGCCATGAGATGTGTTAGAACAATATGCCTCTGAACGGTTTAGTTAAGTAATGACAAAAATTTCATTGACTAAACAATATCTCAATTAGGCAAAAAAGATGTATAACGAGGTAAGACAACCTTGGCATACATAGTCTAAAAAAACATGATATTAGCTGTTTGGAGGGAAAAACCCTTAACAAAATTATTCCCGCTATCTCAATTTTATGTGACACTTCTTTTCCTAATCAGTAAATGAATGACATATTTCTATATTTAGTAACGATATAATTTTCAAAATATCAATTTCACCCTTAATAAGATGATTTAAAGCTACACAATCATTCATGACTTACTTTAAACTACAAGTTTTCAAAATTTTACTTTTTTTCTTCAACTTTATATTATATCAAATTAGATCACATAAATTGAGATGAAAGAAAACAATATGTTAAGCAATAATATTGGTCAGTGTCGTTAAAGGCTCACTTAAAGCCTGCTTAAGCCGTGGCACCTAGGAAATAAAGTTGTCTGCTATGCATCTCATTACTCTATCCTTCTCCATTTAGCATTAATAGTCATGATGCCACCAAAACAAAGAGAATCAGGTCTTTGGACCTTGCAGGTTCACGATAAACTGAACAACGGTTCAAATAAAAAGCTCAAATTAGCTGGTGTTAGCATATTTAATATTATAGAATTAAAAGATATTTTTGTACATTTTACATATTTTTAGTTTAAGATTATAAGATTTAAAAATATTTTTTTACTTTCTTAAACTACATATCAAGTCAAAATCAGATAAACAAATTAAAATAAAGCGAGTAGTAAAGAAAGTTATATATCACACAGGACTTGATCAAAAGCACTTAAATACCTAGACGACAGTGGTAATAGACACACTAGATGGTCACAGTTACTGTTCAAGTGCCTTTTCCTTACCTACTAAACATTAACCCATATGCAGCGTGAATCAAATTAGTCGAACTTCGCTTAACTTTCAGTTATGACCATCAATTACAGGTATTACGAAACCAAAAAAATAAGTTTTTGCATGACTCTGTAGAAGAGTATTGCATCGTGGTTATATATTAACTGATAACTGATATGCAGCGTTATTTTATGACATTATTAAAATGTTTCACTACTTATCTAGAATTACGATAATAGCTATCTCGCCTATATTTTCCGCCCTTTTATAAAAAGCAAGAGAAACCAATGTAGAGACTTTCTTTTGCCTTAATAATGTAAATCATATTTTATATGAAACATGCAATTGTATGTTGTAATTACTTATTTGAACTTTTCAAGTTGAAGTAACTTTAATTGAAAATTTTAATCATCATAATAATAATAATTACGCCTTATTTTCAAATAGGCGAGTTCATATATCTTTTCTGGGGGGTACATTTGGTACGAAATATGTACTCAACTAATTATGTGTCATAAATTTCTCTTCCGTTCCTTTTGAATTCAATCAAATATCATCGTATAAAAATAACGGCCTATTTACATCCACAAAATAAAAGTAATGTCTGCAAACATTTTATCCTCAGATAACTTTGCTTATGGAACTACACCAGGGTTGTGCCATCCTATAAAAATAATGTGAATATGAATGTTCTGAGTTATTTCGAGAATTTCATCCCAGCTAGCTATATCAGAGAGAATTTCATCACTATATACCTATTTTACCCATATTATTAAATATTAATTATTAATTATTTTCTATTCATTTTCCAGTGAATAAGATGTGTTATAATAATAAGAGGTGATATGATCAATTTATCAATATATTTATTAGTTCTTAAAGAATATATCAAGTCAAATATAGATAAGTAAAAATTTACCAATCAACATGGATTGTGGTGCAGGGATTAATCCACCCTTAATCAGAGGTCTCAGATTCAAACATTAGGTATAAAGAAAATTAAATTGGGAGTTTCACCGTCGAATCGGCCCTATAATGCACTATCCGAATTTAGTCAGTGATTCAATACAGATTTCCGACACCGAAAAAAAAAAGTAAACATTGACCAAGGGAGTATTCTCTTGTCTGAAAAGGGCTGCCATTAATTTATCTTGTATTACTACATTATATAGGGTCAGAGTGTAGGTTTTGTTTGACCTAGCTAAGCAACAGCAAGACCTCAAAATTCAGAGCTACCAACCCTAATAAAGTGCTCTCAAAAGCAAGAGGGAGAGCGCCGTTTAACTGACTAAATATGTTGCCTATTTATGTCCTTAAATGTGACTTATGACATCCTGGTGGGACACCAAATCAATAAGTAGGGATTAAAAAAATTTAAAAAGGAGCATCTATGTAGTCTTGTCTAAAACCTTCACCATTGTTAAAGTGCCCTTTCATTCCAGCTATTAACACCTGTCTATGGCTACAAACATGCTAAGCAAGAAGGAAACCAAACAAAGAGACAACCCAGCCGATCCCCATTCCCAGGAAACCGTGCAGCAATTATCATAAAACAAATAAACACATGCCCCAATACTCTTTTAAGTACTTAACTTTTTATGAAACCAAGATATCTATAAACCATTTTTCATGTTACTAAAACACATTAATCTAAAAATAATAATAAAAATGGAGTCTTTTTTGGAAGGTTAAAGATGGGTTTTATGTAAAATGATAATATGAGTTCAAGAATCGGAAATTTACCAGCGATGGAGTTAGTTCTTTCCTTTTCCTTTCTGATTTGAATGCCTACTACTGTCATGGCCGTGGTCATAGCCATTACCATAGAAGAGGTGTAAACGAGCATCGTATTCAGTTGTGGAGCCAAGATATAAATTTTGTGATCCGTCTGTAGGAGAAAACCTCTGGAAGTGAGGCAATGTAGACGGCGAAGAGGAAGAATTGGACTGAAGGGTCCCCCTATTGAAACCAGATGAAGTAATGCTGAAGTTCAAATTGTACTCGTTATTTGTATTGCAATTACTTCCCCCATTGGAGGTCACAACCGGGACTAGGTTGTCACTGCCGAATGGGAAATGCTGCAGCTCAGGCCGATGATCAGCGGTAATACTAAACATTGGTGAAGATACCGGTCTTAATGGCTGTAGAGGATTTCCCAAATAAATTTGGCCAGAGAAACCAGTAGAGTTGTCGATTCCTGAGGTAAAATACTCCAAGGGATTTGTAGACCATTGCCTCGGCGTGTTTTGGTGAATGGAACCATTAGGACTTGTGTTACTCTTGTTGTTATCGCTCATACCTCCTCTCAATAGCTCGGTAAAAGAAGAGCTAGGGTGTATATTCTGGTGATGAGCAACAACACAAGACTTGTTTTCTTTCTCTTTTTCCTTCTCTGTGGCCCTTTCCCTTGCTCGTTCCCGTGCCTTGAGCCGACTATCAGATCTGGAAAGTGACAATCCAGAACCTTTGCTCGTCTCAGAATTACTACAACAAGGTGGTGGTTGTTGTTGCTGCTGGTTGTAATTTAGATCATCATCCATTTCAACATCAGCTGAATCAAAACCCGGCTCAGTTCCAACACTTGACCTTTTCTCATCGCTGAGCTGCAGTGTATCTGGAAATGCCTCTAGAGGTGGAAGCTCAGCGATTGAAGGAGCGGCTGCTTTTAGCAACCACTCCACAACCTTGCTCGGCTGATCACAGCCGAGACGATCTTGCAAATCGTAAAACTGTATTGCAGTATTGACAGAAAGGCGAACACGTCTGTCTCTTAATCCCTTTGAAGTCAATACTTTACTATGTCTGTCTTTCCCTCCAGATGCACGAGGAACTCTAACAATTCTTGATGAAGGCCATCCATAAAGTTTTCCCATCCCACCCAAGTAAGTACTCTTTTTGACTTCTCCTGCGTCGTCTGCATCATATTGGTGGTACTGCGCATCCTCCTTGTTGCTCATTCTTGGAAACTTGCACTCATCAGTTTGAATCTCCTCCATCTCCATACAACCACTTTCATACCTTTCTCAAACAAATTCTCAAAATCAAGAAAACCCCAAGCTTTGGAAGTTCATTTCTTGATCTCAAGAAGTAGCACTGCTAAGAGAAACCACAAAAAGGGTGTTTTTCTATGTGGATTTGGGAGTTGAATTAGGGTTCATAGATGGAGTTGTTGGACTTGGTGGAGTGTATGTAGACATGGGTTTTAGATGTTCTATTGCATTGATCATGATTACACACTACTTTGGCTTTTATAATGGTATATAATAGTGGCTACACACATATAAATTTATGTGTAAAAAAGGCGTTTTTTGCGGTTTGATATATCACGTTCAGCTACAGATAGGGCTTTGTTCAAATGTCAGAAGTCGAAGGAAAGAAGGCTTCTTTTTGCGGTGCTAACAAAACAAAGACCTGTGTATTTGTTCAGAACTCAGCACCACAGCCCTCTTACACTGTAGGAAAACAGTCAAAAACGATAGCCACAAAAAAATCAGAAGCACCCAAATAACAAGTACTACTAATTTTTTACTTTAAAAATGACAAAAAAAAAACATGAAAAATGAAGAAGCATCAGATGCTTTTATCTTGAACACTTTAAATTAGCTTTTCCAACATATCATTAAATCTGATGAAAAATTTATTATTATTATTTCTACCTTTTAAAAGAAGGCCTTCCTTTGAGCTGAAACTTGTAGCTTTCTAGAGGGCTTCAAGATTTAAGGATTGATGAGGAAAAGCTATAACAAAGAGGAGTAGCTATTTCCTAATCTAAGAAGAAAGAAGTCTATGGAGGGTGAGTGGAGAGCCTTTTTCTTTGTGTAATTAAAGATGTGCTGACCCAAACAAATTGCAAAAGAGGGAAGATAAACTACACAACAAACAGAAAAAAATAAAAATAAAGAAAGAATGACAATTTAGTTAAATAATAAACAATGTCCAGTGGGACTTTTAAGTTCTTTTTTTTACTATATATATGTATATAGTAATTAAATGCTCTTGTTTTCATGTTTGTGTCTGTAAACAACAACACTATATTTTATTTACCATTTTGTTGTCTCTTGAGTGGATGCAGATAAACAACAAAATGCAAATCCACAACTGTTGGATCTGAGAGTTTTGTGCTCTTTTAAAGGCTTTGCTACTCAGTAGATCAGCTACTGGTTTCACATAAAATCAAATTATGGCAGTGGAGAAAAACAAAAAATTTCAAGAAAACAATTATTACTGTTTCATCTTGAACCCAATCAAAAAGTTTCTTTGAGCTATAATTCACAAAAATTACATTTGCAAGAGTCAAAAAGGTACAATTTTGATACCAAAAAATGTGAAATTTTACCTGTAAAAGAGATCAAATTATAGATTTAAGGTTAATGAAAACAAATGAAAAAGGAATTCTTGTAGAAGAAAATGCAGAAAAGGCGAACAAGAAGAAGAAGAAGAAGCTAAGTTCAAAGTTCAAAGAATATTACCAGAATTTCCTGTAACTCTGCTTCCTTATACCACAACTTTGAAAACTCCAAAGTCATATGTTTTCTTTACATAAGAAAAAAAATAGAAGAAGATAATTTATGTTAAAAAATAAGCTCACAAGATTTGTAGTAACTATCTTCAAGCCTCATTGTTAGACCTTAAAAAGATTTTTGAAAAAAGTTAGAAGTCCCTCATGAATTCTTTTGGTGAAAATGGGAAATCTTTCTGTTCCTTTTTCTATTTTTCAAAAATTTTGGGGTGGTAATTCAAATAATATTTAATTTTTTTAAAAGAAAAAATGTGCTGAAAGAGAGAGAGCACATAAATAGCCCATTTTTCTAATTTTCACTTCTCTCTTTTAATGCCATGCCAAGATATTTTTTTTCCCTTTTTGCTGCCCTCTAAAATTTTCTAGTACCTTTGATTAAAAATAATTTTATTTCATTTTTAATTAAATTTAGTTAAAAACAAAATTTCTGATAATATTCCTTTCATTATATGATTTTATTTTGTGTGACCTTGTTAGGCTAAGCATAAAACGTATAGTAGTATATTTAAAAAAATAAAGACTTCTGAAGTTTTGAGGCTTAGTATTAAAAATGTCACAATATTAATGTGATTAGAAAATTTTAAAACTTGTCACAATTTTAAAACATGTCAGAATATTGTAATATATCCAATCTATTTTAATCGAAATGTATTTCAATTTCATATGTTTAACACCATTTGAATACTTATCGTTTTTAGAGAAGAAGATTGTTGCAGTATTAGTAAAATAAAGTTTTAGTGACTTGAAAATACGGTCGACTAGTCCAAGTCTTGAAATAAAGTTCTGCAATCAATTTGCCTGAACTATGGCCTCAAAGCATGCCACAAACTTAGCTTCCATAATGAATGCAAATATAACAGACTGCTTCGCACTCTTCCATGATATTGCTCCTCCAACTAACAGGAACAAATATTCAAATATAGATTTTCTTGTATCCACACAATAGCATAATCTGAATCTAAATATCCAATCACGTCAAGATGATTACATCTTCTGTAAGTGAGCGTATGATCTTTTGTTCCTTGTAAGTATCGCGACACTTTCTTTGCAGTCTTCTAGCGATCTATTCCTGGATTACTTTGATAACGGTCCAGCATCCCAACAACAAAACTTATGTCTGATCTCGTACATATCTGGACATACATTAGGCTCCCAACGATTGATGCATAAGGAATACCTTTTATTTTCTTACGTTCCAATTCATTCTTTGGACACTGATTGATACTAAATTTATCTCCTTTCTGAATTGGAACAGGATTTGATGAGCATTTCTCATTCTAAATCTCTCTAACACTTTATTAATATGAGTTTTTTTTAGACAACCCCAATAATCCTTGTGATCTATCCCAATCACATAGGATGCCTCTCTCATATCTTTCATTTAAAAGTTGTTAGAGATATATTTTTTGGTATTGTACAACAAATAAGATCATTAGTAGCAAGCAAGATGTCATCAACATACAAAACTAACATAATAAACTTACTTCCATTGACCATTAGATAAATACACTGATCAACGGTGTTTTCCTTTAAATCAAAGGTGACAATAGTTTCATTAAATTTAAGATACCATTGTCGGGAAGCTTGTTTAAGTCCGTATATTGGCTTCTTATGTTTACACACCATGTATTCCTTTCCTTTGATAGGAAACCCCTCAAGTTGATTCATAGAAACTTCCTCCTCTAAATTTTCATTCAGAAAGGTTGTTTTCACATTCATTTGATGTAGCTCTAAGTCATAATAAGCTACCAAAGGCATTATAATTCAAAGTAATTTTTTTCTTGAGACGGGTGATAATGTCTTTTTATAGTCAATGTCATCTTTCTGAGTGAAACCTTTGGCAACAAGTCTAGCCTTGTGACGTCTGATATTGCCAGTTGAATCACGTTTTGTCTTAAAGATCCTTTTACACCTAACTCTTTTGAAACCTTCAAATAATTCAACAAGGTCCCAATCTTTATTTTGTTCCATAGATTTTAGTTCATTTTTCATAGCATATATCCATTTATCAGAATTGTTATTTTCAAAGGCTTGTAAAAATAAAATTGGATTATTATCAATTCCCAAATTAATTTCTGACTTGTGTAGATATACCAACAAATCATCAGAAATAGCAAGTCTCTTTTATCTTTGAGACTTTCTTAATGCTACTTTTTGTGGTTCATCTACTGCATGTTCATTAATTATGGCTTCATTGTGATTACTAGGAGTATTAATTTTTTGTTCTTGTTAATTGATTATTAGGTTGTACAACAACTTTAGGAACAACAATTTTAGAAGAAGTGTAGGGTAGAATAATTTGCACTCTAACTTTTTAAATTTTCCCATTACGTGGTTTTTCACTCCCACTAACATCACCATTCTCAATGAACCTAAAATTTCCAGATTCAACTGTTCTTGTACTATGATTATGAAAGTAAAATGTATATCCCTTTGATTTTTTTGGATAACCAATGAAGAAACCATTGATTGTACTTGAATTCAATTTCTTTTCTTATGGGTTATAAACTATAATTTCTTTCGAACAACCCCAAACATTTAGGTGCCTCAAACTAGGTTTTCTATCAGTCCACAATTCAAAAAGTATTTTTGAAACTACGCTACTAGAAACCCTATTTAGTAAGTAAACGACATTTCTTAAAGCATACATCCACAACGAAAGAAGTAAATATGAATTACTCAACACACTCATGACTATATCCATTGATGTACAATTATGCTTTTCTGTCACACCATTTTGTTGTGGTGTGCCTGGCATTTTGTATTGAGCGCATATGCCACACTTTTAAAGAAATTTAGCAAATGGACCGGATGATGCATGTCAAGTTTCATCATATCTTACATAATATTCACCACTTATATTTGACCTGATTATTTTCACCTTTCTGTCTAGTTTTCTTTCAACCTTATTAATAAATACCTCTAAACCATTTATCTCTTGAGATTTTTCATGCAACAAATAAACATATCCATGATGTGAAAAATCGTCAGTAAAAATGATAAAGTATTTTTCTTTACTGAAAGATGTGATATCAAAAGGACCATATATATTAGTGTGTATAATTTCAAGAAGTTGTGTGCTTTATGTGGCTCCTTTATTTGTATGTTTTGTTAGTTTTTCTTTAATATAATTCACACAAATATTAAGGTCTGTAAAATCCAAATATGAAAGAATTTCATTCTTAACTAATCTTTCTAATCTTTCTTTGGATACGTAACCTAAATATTTATGCCACAAGTAAGAAGATTGTTCATTCACCAAACTTTGTTTAGTTTCAATTTTATGATGCAAAGTTAAGAGTGTTTCGACAAACAAATTATCAAGATTTAATTTGTATAAGCTATCACAAAGAGTATCAATACGAATGAGATGATTGTTCTTAAATAAACTAAAATATCCATTATCAAAATTAACAGAGTATTATGTCTTATTCAACTTAGACAAAGAAACTAAATTTCTCTAAAGAGAAGGTACGTAAAAAGTTTCAAGAAATCTAAGTGACGCCCAGTATTCAAGATCAAACGATAAGTCCCGGTAGCTTAAATTGGAGCCTTCACTATATTCTCCATATAAACAAATCTTTCATTCTGATTTATGATCTATGTTGTAAGAAATTATAAGACCCTAGAAGTTTGAAAGCCAAACAAAAATAATTGTTGCAGAAAAGTTACAGAATTTGGGTTTGGTGTAGGTTCCTACGAGCCACCTATGATTCGTAGGAAGACCAATGGGCCATAGGGAGACAATCATAGGTCAGCCTGACAGTTGGGAAAATTTGGAATTCTGAGACAAGCCTACTCGACAGACCATAAACCCTTTGACAAGACATAGGATGAGCTCGTAAAAAGGGTACTGAGGTTGAAAAAATTTACTAAGTGTTGAGTCAACATACGAGGAGGTCCTACAGATCGTATAAGGTTCTACGATACGTAGGATTGACCTGTAGATAAGGATCAGATACTTGACAATTTGAGTTTGGAAATATTAGAGGATGAGAGGGTTTAATGATCCGTAGAAGAAATGAAGAACCGTAGACAAGGCTCATAGGTTGGGTCCCAAAGTTTGGAAATTTGACTAAGTGTAGGACCTTTTGACAATGTGAGTCTACGACCCGTAATGGCTCCGACGACCTGTAGAACCTGTTCATAAATCCCAAGTGTAATTTTTAATAACTACTATTTTGATGTCCTAAGTTCTATGGACGAGTCTTACGACCCGTAGAATGTGGTTCATAGGAGTTGGGTCATTTTAGGACTGGGGTTTTACGAACCTCTTATATGATTCATCACTCGACCTATGAACCATATGCCCTCACCCATAAGTCCTTCGGGCATTATTTAATTAAGGGTATTTTGGGTGTTTCCTACCCTATCAATGCCTAAGCTAGGTCTTTTTGGGGTGTTTTACTAAGCCTATAAGTGTCCAATTCAAATTTCTTCATTCTCTCTCAAATTACTTTATGCAATAATTCTCTCTCTCTCTAGGATCAATCTTCTTCCCTAAGCTAGGGTTTTAAGATCAAGTCAATTCTCCATTACTTAGAGCTTGCTTTTGTGTAACATCTCCTAAAAACGTTGTATACGATATTTTAATTCTCGCCTAAAAATGATATAGCCTCTGTATTTTAGGCATAACTTTTCATAGGATTGTCCAAATTGTGTGATTCAAATTTCTGCGTAACTATAAGATCATTACCTACAATTTTTGTGAAGATCATATTTTAAGTTTCGGAGGTTAAGTAGGTCAAATAAATTAATTGTTGTAAGATGGGATGATGTGACGGAATGGAGTATTTATAGAAGAAAATTCATATCTTACTGTAGGATTATCCAAATTGGTTGATTCTTGAACGACATGAACCTAGACTTCCATATCTACCATTCTTATGAAGATACCAAATCTTAATAAGGATTTATCTTATTCAAACACAGCTCCGAAAAAGAGTATTCTGTTAAAAAGAACTCATCTCACCTACCATGGAAAGATCTACATACATTTGACATCACTCATTACATCAATTGTCCTCCATTTAACATCACCCATGACATCACAATGTTTCATTAAATTTTCAGATTTTTTTCTTTATAATTATTTTATTTATTGTTAGGTCCCTCCTCCACGCCTATAAATACCTACCTTATTTACTCATTTTATTCATCAAACTTTCTCAAGCAACTCTTCTCTTTATACATTTCTTTACTCATTCTCAAATATAGTTTAGTTCTTAGTAGTGAAGAAATACTATCCGGTGATTCATATACTCCGGATAGTACACAAAATATTCCGGAGGGGAGAAAAGCTAGGACTCAAGAGTATTCATTAAGTCCTTCGGTTCTGACTAAAGCTTTGGATTCCAGGTATGTAAGGCTTCAATGAGAGTATTTCTTCCACTCTCATGTATAAATTATTTTTATTATATAATAAATTATATTTATTTTCTTTAAGCTCTACTCTAAGTTATGTGGGTGTTTATCAATGGGTTCTTCCACCCATGTAGTCCAAAAACTCTTTCAATTAAGTCTCTTGATTTCAAGTAATATTTTCTTATGGTAATTTTTATTTTTACTTAATAGTATGAATCATGGTTAAACTAATGATTATTGGTCTATTTTGATACGACATAATTTCATATGTATGAATTGATGATTTGCAAGTAATTCCTCTATTTATCTATTTAAAGGTTCTTGAAATTCATGGTGGATTATTTAAAGCATAAATTTTAATTAATGGATTTTAAAGTATTTATGTATATTTATTTACATACATATTTGCAAGTTGAAGTGATTTGAATCCACCTAGTTTTAATATGTTTTTAATAAAGTTAGACTTAAAAGCTTTGACTTCAAATGAAAGTTTATGAAAGCAATATCTATGATCAAAAGGGAGTCTTATGAAATGAAAGAATGATGAAATGATATAAATGATGGAATCTTTATGCAATAAGGACAATTCTTGCATATTTGAATTATCAAATATTTTAATGAGCTATTCTACCGAATATGATGTTTGAATTCTCAAGTTATATGCTATGAATATTTTGAAGTATTAAACTATTCCGTGGGATTGACTTAACACCGAATGGGTCATTGAGGTGGGATTTGGTAAGGGAATCCTAGTAGCAACCCCTTATCTCATTAACTATGTGCCAACATAGGAGCCCTTGTAGGCTTAGGCTAATGGATCCATGAAAGCCCTTAAAGTTAAAGTTAAAGAAATGAATGAAGTTGACAAAGTTCAACCTGGCAAGTAGTCTCTCCGGCCAACGTAGGGGGTTATGTTGGATTCTGTGTAATAGCTCGCATGGTCTTAAATGTCGATTATGGTTATTTACCCACAAAATGAATATTTTAAAAGATATCTATATGATTTATTATGCATGCATTACATTATGTTCCATATTACATAAATGTTATAATGTTTCCTCAATGTTCATGCATCCTTACATACTTAGTACATTCAAAGTACTAACGCATACTCTTTTGCCTACATGATATCACCATGTAGGGACCAGTGCTCCTCCTCGTTCTCCTCTACATGGCTAGTTGAGATTTCATTGAAGACTACTTTTGGTGAGTTCTCATATTCCGGGAAAAATACTTCTTTATCTTTCTAGCTTATGATATGTTAAGATATTTTACTATAGCATTTCTTCTATTATGATTGAGGGTGAGCTAGCGACTTGTCTTAGCCCCGTTAAATCTAATAGTTAGAGGTATTGTTGGACATATGTAAGTTGAAGATTTACTATTATGATTTTCGCTTGTTTATTTATCATCATTACCTATAAAAGGCTAAAAGAATGCTAAGAGACTTGTTTGAGGTACTTTCGGGTTCCTCATTCGCCATGTCACGTCTAGGCCCTAGGCTTGGGTCGTGACATTTTGAAATTTGATCATCAAGGTATGTGGGAATTCATTCATGAATTCCCAAAGGTTTCTCAATTATTTCTTTAATAAATTTTTCTTAAACCCTACTTTGGATGATTTTGTATTGGGTCAATTCAATTACATTTTTACTCAATTTCAATGAGCGATTCATGCATGATTCAACCTCAATTACATGTTTTCAATAAGTTTTACAAGGACCCATAAACTATGCTATGAATTTCAATTATGAACTATGAAGTTATGATCATGGATTTCATAAAGTATTATGCATGTTTTCAAGAAAGTTATGAATTATGATCCAAGTATGTTTTCGAGAAAGTAACCATGAATTGTAAAATATTTTCTCACAATATGCAAGAAATCATATTTTAGATACTTAGAAAGGTAAGTGTCTAAATGTTCATGTTATGATTATGGTTTTAAGGAGTTATTCTTATGATGTATTTAATGATGAGTATTGGTTGGTTATTACCTTTTCTAATGACTATGATTTATGTATTCCATTGGGATGAATTTAGCACTGATAGAACTTTGTGGTGGGGATCCACAAGGAAGCCCTAGTAGCAACCCCTAGTTCTAAACTGCGTGTAATAGCCTAGCTAATGGATCCATATATAAATGATGTTCATATTTATATGGAGTCTACCTTGGCAAGTAGCTTCTCTCTTCTCTGTGTGGGAGTTACATCGGATTTCATGGTATAACTCACATGCTCTTAAATGTCGGTTAAGGTTAATATCTAAAATATGTAAACGCTTCTTCTTATATTTCCTTTTTATGATGTTTTATGATGCATTGATCATGTTAAATATTTTCAAGTGTTTTCAAGCTTATTTCATGCCTTCAAGATATTTGGTCATGCATCACATATTCATAATGATTATGTCTGGTTATTCTTGTTCATGCATGCTTCTTACATACTTAGTACATTTCATGTAGTAACGCATATTTTTTCCTACATTATATCATAATATAGGGTCCGACGATCATTCTATGCATCACATTCGTGGCTAGATCTTGAGTTTCTATCTAATTGTTGGTAAGTCTCATGCTCCGGAGACACAACATTTATGATTTCCTTTACATTTCTTATGACTTTGCTTCCTTATGCTAGAAACTTTTCTAATGCCCCCTCTAGACTAGTAGAGGCATGTTAAATTTATTATGTCTATGTTGTCTTTCTTATTCGGAGATTTTGGCTTAATTTCTCTTATGTTGAGTTTCCTTATTGTGACTTATATTCCGCATTTATGTTTTATCTTAGTGTCTTATTTACCATATGTATGCTCATGTATGATATGCTAAGAGGCTTGGTTGGGGTCTCTCAGGGTCCCAATCAATGTATTACGTCTAAGGACTAGCTTGAATCATGACAATTTTGGTATCAAAACACAAGGTTTTAGGATGTCCTAGGAATCTAACATGCAGCGTAATGTAGAGTCATTTTCATGAGTGTGAAGTGCGCCACATCTATGAATCAGAGGTTATAAGGCATTTTAGAAAATTCCAATTCATTCATCATTCTTAAGTCATGCGATAGAGTTAAACTCTAAGGTTTTCCCTCTAACATTATTTCTTTGCAAATTATAGAATCATGCCTCCAAGAAAAGCTCCCATAAGAAGGAATATGAACGAGGAACAACAACCTCCACAGGTTCCCAATAATCCTTTGTCTGATAAAGTCTCTCTAGAATCCTAAGCGGCTTTATAAGTGCTTGCCTAAGACATAATCGCACAAGCTAATCGAGAGGTTATTGCTCCCGTGAACCCAAATATGAGTATGGTGGCTAGTTGAGTTCGTGACTTCACTCGCATGAATCCTTCTAAGTTTTGTGGTTCTAAGGTGGACGAGAATCCATAAGAATTTATTGAGGGTATTTGTAAGATCCCGGACATCATAGGAATTGGTCCGATAGAGAAGGCGTACTTGACAGTATATCAACTTAAGGGAGTTGCTCAGATTTGGTATGAACAGTAGAAGGGATAAAGGGATAGAGATGATGGTCCCATTGATTGGGAAGAATTCAAGGTTTCTTTCCTTGACCATTTCTTTCCATTAGTGTTTAGGGAAGCTAAGGTCCAAGAATTTATCAACTTAAGGAAAGGTAACATGAAAGTGAGGGAGTATGCACTAAAGTTCACTCAATTTATGAAGTATGCTCTTTTCATGGTTGTCGATTCTAGAGCTCGTATGAGCAAATTTATTTCGGATATGTTGAACTTGGTGGCCAAAGAATATAGAATCGTCATTTTGATCAAAGAGATGAACATCTCAAAGGTCATGATACATGTCAAACAAATTGAGGAAGAGAAGCTAAAAGAGAGAGTTAGGGAATCGAAGAGGGCTCAGACAGATGGTTGTGAATATTCTCATGATAAGTCCAAAAATGATGGTCGTTCACAATTTCACCCAAAGTTCTCCAGCCAAAATTCTTTAAACTTCAAAGTTCAACAAAGATAATGTGTCTAACCCTAAGCTTCAAGGAGAAGCTCTGAGTGGTCAAAATATCCCCTCATGCAAGAAGTGTGAAAATAAGCATCAAGAAGAGTGCTTGGCAGGATCGGATGTATGTTTTTGGTATGGTAATGTGGGTCACCAAGTGAAGGATCATCCTTCTCGTGCTACAAGAGGTGGTAGTAGTTGACCCCAAACTCAAACTCAGACTCAGACTACTACAGATCGATTGGCTCAGCATGGTACTAATTCAGAATTCGATGGCGGTCAGCGCCAAAATAGATTTTATTCTTTACAGAGTCATTAGGAGTTGTAGGAGTCCCCTGATGTGGTGAATGGTATGTTAAAAATCTTTGAGTTTAATGTTTATGCATTGCTAGATCCGGGTGTTACTCTATCATTTGTTACTCCTTATCTTACTATGAAATTTGATGATAGTCCTGAGATCTTGTTAGAGCCTTTTTCAGTCTACACTCCTATTGGTAATTCAATTTTAGGCTAAAAGAGTCTATAATAATTGTCCAATCTTATTTTTTCATAAAATCATCTCAGTTGACCTTGTAGATTTAGATATGAATGATTTTGATGTTATTTTGGGTATGGATTGGCTTCATGCATGTTATGTGTTGCTACCAAAGCACACGCAGGTGTACGCGGTCTCACAAGTAATATAGTGGTTCTTTCTAGGAGCTGGATGTCGAACCCATAGGGACTTATCGATTAACTATTTTGCTAAATTATATTAAGTCTAATTATTTATTTAAGTGATATAAAAAATACTATTAATATTGTTATACTAAAAATTGTAAGAATTAAATATGAATAAAAATACTTACAATGATTGGGGACAATTCCAGGGCTGCAGCATACTAAAATTTCATGTTTTGCATCTCTTTCATGAATTCCAGAAGGTTATCAAATTATTGATTTATAGGGTCGATTTTACAATCATGTTCTCTTGACCTCTAATTGCCTACCTTTGTTGATAGCCTAACTACATTATTGAGCGGGGATAAGCATGAACCAACAAAGATACATTAATCCTATCATCCTGTCTAGTAACCAAATATAGTGTATATGCATGTGTCACAGACATCCTATATATGAATTATCCTAGGCAATTCTAGAACAAACATGTTTCCTATATTCTAGAGTTCTATCTCCTTTCCATCTCTCGAATTTCAGATAGCTAATAAATTTATTCTAATGGTGATCAGACATTAAAATAGTAGAACCAAAAATATGGGAGTAATAAAAATGATAACCAACTTCATCCACAAAATTAATATTCAACAATTATTCATAGCCGCAGCCCCAGAACAAGGGTATTTAGCTACTAATGTCTCAAGAAAGGAAGAAGAAGAAGAAAAGACCCTAGGTCAAAAGTTAAAAGTTAATTTTCTCAAAACTAATTTTATGGAATATTTATAGGTGTAGGAAAAAAACCCAAATAAAATAGCTGAGTCCAAAACTAATTGAGAAACCAAAACCCAAAAAAAAATTGGTTACTGCATGTGCGCCACTTCAATTTGTTGTTGCTCTGATGACTGTCACGTGGCAGTAACTCAAAATTCACATCTTTTTTTTTTCGCTTTGCATCATACATACATAAATAATAGTATAATATTTAATTTAATCCATTAATCTGGCTGCTTGATTTCCTTCTTCAATCTTTTATTTTTAATTCATTTTGGCTTCAAATTTCTTCATTTTCTCTTCAGATTAATCCTACAAATAAAATACACTATTTAGCACAATTCATAAAATTTATGTTCAAAAAAGACAAATAAAAATACTAAATATGAGGTAAATAATTACTAAAAATATATATTTTTGGCTTCACATCACTATGCTTCCATATATTGTAGAATCTGGTGGTTAAGTTTCAATTTTTTAATGAGTCAGTCCTAGAATGGAAGGGTAGTAATTCCGTGTTTAAGGGTCAATTCACCTTGTGCCTTAAAACTCAAAAAATAATTTCTAAAGGATGCATTTATCATCGAGTACGAGTTAGGGATACAAATTCTAAATCCCCTACTCTTAAGTCAATATCGGTTGTTAATTATTTTTCAGAGGTCTTTCCCAATGATCTTCCCGATTGTCCTCCTGAAAGGGAGATAGACTTTGGTATTGATCTTCTTTCCGATACCCAACAATATATATTCCTCCTTACCAAATGGCTCGGACAGAACTTAAGCATTTAAAAGATTAAATGAAAGATTTGTTGGATAAAGGTTTTATTAGGCCGAGTATCTCTCTGTGGGGTTCTCTGATTCTCTTGGTTAGGAAGAAGGATGGTTCTCTCCGTATGTGGATCGACTATCGGCAATTGAACAAAGTCACAATCAAGAATAAGTATCCAATCCCAAGGATTGATAACTTGTTCGATCAACTTCAAGAAGCAAGTTATTTTTAAGGATTGACCTTTAATAGAATTATCATCAACTTCGAGTAAGGGAATATGACATTCCAAAGACGGACTTTAGAACACGGTATGGTCACTTTGAATTTTTGGTTATGCCTTTTAGACTAATGAATGCTCCTGTAACATTTATGGATTTGATGAATAGGATATTTAAGAAATATTTGGATATGTTCGTTATTATATTTATTGATAATATATTGATCTATTCTTGGAGTAAGGATGAGCACGCCAATTATTTGATGATTGTCTTGCAAACTCTCAAGGACCGTCAGTTATTTTCCAAGTTTAGAAAATGTACATTTTGATTAAGTAAGTTGCTTTCTTTGGTCATACTGTTTCCGATGAAGATATTATGGTTGATCTCAAGAAAACCTAGGCAGTAAAGAATTGGCCTAGACCTTTGTCTCCTTTTGATATTCGAAGTTTATTGGGCTTATTCGGTTATTATAGATAGTTTGTGGAAGGATTCTCTACCATTGCATCGCCCTTGACTACTTTGTCTCAAAATAAGGTAAATTTTCAATGGTTCGAGGCATGTGAAAAGAGATTGCAGGATTTAAAAGATAGATTTATTTCCGCTCCGGTGTTGACTTTACCGAAAGGGTCCTATGAGTTCGTTGTATATTGTGATGCTTCAAGGGTTTATCTTGGTTGTGTTTTGATGCAAAATGGCAAGGTAATTACCTATGCTTCTAGGCAATTTAAGATGCATGAAAAGAACTATTCGACTCATAACTTGGAGTTAGCGACGACTGTGTTTTCTTTGAAGCTTAAAAGACACAATCTTTATGGTATCCATGTTGATTTATTCATCGACCATAAGAGTTTACAATATGTGTTCAACCAAAAGGATTTGAACCTTCGACAAAAAAGATGGCTTGAGTTATTGAAGGATTATGATATGAATGTGTTGTACCATTCGGGTAAAGCGAATGTGGTTGCCGATGCTCTTAGTAGGTTTTCCATGAATAATGTTACCCAAATTAAGGATGAGAAGAAGGAGTTAGTTTGTGATGTTCATAGACTAGATCGTTTGGGTGTTCGCTTGGTAGATTTGGAGGATATATGGTAGTGGTGTTGTACAAAATAGTTTCGAATCATCTCTTGTGACAAATGTAAAGGCAAATCAAGATAATGATCCGACTTTGGTTGAGTTAAATAAAATGGCTGTCGAAAAGCCATTGAGGCTTTCTCCCAAAGGGGAGATAGGGTACTTAGATATCAAGGATGATTGTGTGCTCCCGATGCTGGTGGCTTGAGAGAAATGATATTTTCTGAAGCTCATAGTTCGTGATATTCTATTTATCCGGGCTCCACAAAGATGTATCGAGATTTGAGAGAAGTGTATTGGCGGAATGGAATGAAGAAGGATATTGCGAAGTTTTTGGCTAAATATCCTAAATGTCAACAAGTGAAGACGAGCGTCAAAAATTGAGAGGTTTAGCTCAAGACATTGAGATTCCTACTTGAAAGTGGAAAGAATTGAATATGGATTTCATCATAGGTTTGTCTCGTATTCATAGGCAATATGATTCAATTTGGATTGTCATTGACCGAATAACTAAGTCAGCGTATTTTCTTCCTATTCAGACTTCTTATTCAACCAAGGATTATTCTAGACTTTATATCTGAGAGTTGATTAAGCTTCATGTTGTTCCGTTATCTATCATTTTGGACAGAGGTACTTAATTCACACCTCAGTTTTGGAGGTCTTTCCAAAAAGGTCATTGTACTCAAGTTAAGCTTAGTACAATTTTTCATCGTCAGACCAATGGTCAAGCTGAACGTACCATTCAGACTTTGGAGGATGTGATGACAGCTTGTGTAATTGACTTCAAGGTCAATTGGGATAATCACTTGCTATTTATCGAGTTTGCTTATAATAATAGTTACCATTCGAGTATTCAAATGGCTCTATTTGAGGCTTTATATGGTAGAAGGTGTAGATATTCTATTGGTTGGTTTGAAGTTGGTGAAGTTATTTTGATAAGACCGGAGTTGGTTTGTGAGGCAATGGAGAAAGTTAGGCTCATTAGACATAGATTGAAGACTGCCTAAAGTGGACAAAAGTCCTATTCAGATGTGAGGAGAAGAGAGCTCGAATTTGAGATAGATGATTGGGTTTACTTGAAAATCTCACCCATGAAGGGTGTAATGCATTTTGACAAGAAGGGAAAACTTAGTCCCTAATATAAAGGCCCATATCAGATTCTGAGGCGTTTTGGTAAGGTGGCAAGTGAGTTGGATTTTCCTGTTGAGTTACCATCGGTGCATCCGGTGTTTCATGCTTCATTATTAAAGAAGTGTGTTGGTAATCCTAAATATATTGTGCCTTTGGAAAACGTTGGTGTGAAGGAGATTTTATTCTATTTGGAAGTTCTGGATGAAGTTCTAGACCGATAAGTCTAGAAATTGAGAAATACAAAAGCTGCATTTGTGAAGGTCCTTTGGAGGAACCAACTAGTTAAGGGTTCTACATGGGAGGCCAAAGCCGATATGATGTCATGATATCCTCATCTCTTCCCTTCAGTTCCAACTTGAGGTATTAAGTTCCTTTATGATCACTCCTTCGAAATAAATGTGTTTCAGTCACTCTCATATTTTCCTATGCATGCATGTTCATGAAATAAGTTTTTAAGTCATGTTTTAGCTTGGGGTTGATTACTCTTTGTTTTATGCATTTTGATGAGTTTTGCATTCATGGTGGATTGTTATTTTCTTTTTCCTACTTTATTCATGCTAGCTTGAGTCTCATTCGATGATGAATGTTCTTAAGGGGGAGATATTATAAGAACCTGAAAGTTGGAAAGCCAAAACAAAAAAGATTGTTGCAGAATTTGGGTATGGTGCAGGTTCCTACGAGCCGACCTATGATCCATAGGAATACCTATGGGCCATAGGGAGGCCATCGTAGGTCATCCTGATACTTAGGAAAATTTAGAGTTTTGAGACAAGCCTACTCGACGTGCCGCAAACCCTTCGACGAGCAGTAGGATGAGCTCATAAAAAGGGTACTAAGGTTGGGAAAGTTCACTAAGTGTTGGGTCAACATACAAGGAGGTCCTACGAACCGTATAAGGTTCTACGATCGGTAGGATAGACCCGTAGATAAGGATTAGAGACTTGACATTTTGAGTTTGGGAAAGATGGCAAGATGAGAGGGTTTAGCGGCCCGTAGAAGGAACGATGAACCGTAGACAATGCTCGTAGGTTGGGTCCCGAATTTTGGAAAATTGAATAAGTGTAGGACCTTTTGACAAGGCAGATCTACGACCCATAAAGGCTCCGACGACCTGTAGAACCTATTCATAAATCTCAAGTACAATTTCCAGTAGCTATTGTTTTAGTGCCCTAATTTCTATGAACGGGTCTTACAACTCATAGGAATTTGTACGACCCGTAGAACATAGTTCGTAGGAGTTGGGCCATTTTAGGAATTTGGTTCTACGATTCCCTTGTACTATCCATCCCTCGACCTACGACCCATAGGCCCTCTCCCGTAAGTCATTTGGGAAACATTTAATGAAGGGTATTTTGGTTGTTTCCTATCCTATTAATGCCTAAGTTATGTCATTTTTGGGTGTTTTACTAAGCCTATAAGTACCCAATTCATTCAAAATTTCTTCATTCCCTCTCAAACTATTTCATGCAATAATTCTTTCTCTAGAACTCTCTCTCAAAGATCAATCTTCTTCCCAAAGCTGGGGTTTCAAGATCAAGTCAATTCTCCATTACTTAGAGCTTGCTTTTGAAGTTTGATCATCAAGGTAAGTGGGAATTCATCCATGGATCCTCTTACATCTATGGAGTCCCAAAGGTTTCTCAATTATCTCTTTAATGAATTTCTCCTAAACCCTACTTTGGATGATTTTGCATTGGGCCAATTCAATTATGCTTTTACTCAATTTTAATGACCCATTCATTCATGATTCAACCTCAATTACATATTTTCGATAAGTTTTACAAGGGCCCACACACTATGCTATAAACTTCAATTACGAACTAAGAAGTTATGATCATGGATTTGATGAGGTATTATGCATGATTTCATGAAAGTTATGAATTATGATCCAATTATGTTTTCAAGCAAGTAACCAGGAATTGGGAAAGGCTTTCTCACAATATGCAAATAATCATGTTTTGATGCTTAGAAAGGTAAGTGTCTATGTGTTAATGTTATGATCATGGTTTTGAAGAAGTCATATGATGTATTTTATGATGAGGATTGGTTGAGTATTTCCTTTCCTAATGACTATGATTTATGTATTCCATTCGGATTAACTTAGCATCGAGAAAACCTTATGGTGGAGATCCACAAAGGAGCCCTAGTAGCAACTGCTAGTTCCAAACTACGTGCCCCTGTAGGTGCCTTAATGGCTTAGCTAGTGGATCCACATACATCTCATGTTTATACGAAATCTACCTTTGCAAGTAGCCTCTCTCTTCTCAGTGTGGAAGTTACATCGGATTCCATGTTATATTTCATATGGTCTTAAATATTGATTAAGGTTAATATCCCATATATGTATACACTTCTTCTTATATGCTCTTTTTCTGATGTTTTATGATGCATTGACCATATCAAATGTTTTCAAGTATTTTTAGGCTTTATTTCATGTCTTTAAAAGATTTGGTCGTGCATCACATGTTCATATTGATTATGTGCCACGACCTAACCCACTGGACCATGCGGACACCTACTCTATAACCTAAGCAGGAAAACCATTAACCCCATTAGATGGAATAAATGTTGCGGAAGTACATAAAATTAATTAAACCTATAATAATTTAAGAACTCAGGCTTCATACAAAATACTATCTAACCCCCACCCCCAAGGATACTAGTCTAAAGAGGTACAAGAGCTCTAAAGAAATATGGTTTAAGATAAAATGAAAATTCACAGCTCCAACCACAAGGAGGAAAAGTAGAAGCTGCCAAAGGATCGTCTTCACTTTCACTTAAGAAACTTCACTGACCATGCAACCAGAATATGTCAAGTGGCATAGCAAGAGTAGTATCAGTACAAACAACACGTACTGGTAGGTATCATCGGTCAATCTGATACCCCCTTCATAATACATAGGAAATAAGAGAAGATCATAACCAATAAAGGTTGATATCCCCACCCACAATAACTTACAAGTAACTCCTTACTCTCACCTCTATAGTACTTCACCCACTACTAACCCCGATTTCACTACCAATACTGATTTCTGAGGTTGAGACCTATGGGTTATGGGCCTACAAGGTCCTCAATAACACCCTAACATCAAGCCAGCCGGCTACCTTAACCACTTACAAAGAAACACAACTCTTAACTAGCTCTGGCCCTCACGTATCAGGTACAACAACCACTACCACCTGATCGAACCCTAATGAAATTAACTCTTTGATAACAAGCAACCTCCACTCTTAAGTCTGTAGGTATAGAATATGAAAATTATCACAACATAGCCTCACTAAGTTCCGCAGTCTTACCCACGAATGAGCCTATGTTGACTCTCAGTCCTCAACTAATAGCAACCACATAATTGACGGGTTTCTTTTATAAGAACCTTACCCTTTATTCCATTACAAATTACACTCACTATGCAACAAAATGATAGATATCATCGAGTCTTTTCATGGGACCATCCACACACACTTGGCCCACTCATAGGACCCAGAATCAATCATATATATGATAGAACTTGACACCCAATCCAAGAATGTGTTGGAATGTGAAACCTAATCCAATAATGTGTCAAAACATGACGCTCGATCTAAGAATGTGTTCGAACGTGACATCCAATCCTCAGAACCATAACAATCCATATTCACAGTTACAATAAACAAACATAATCAATGCATATACATAGGCTCTTTCCCCCAATAAAGATAAGTTTTTTACCCCTAGGGTTTATCACAATCCTTTTCATTTATCCTACTAATATATGTACAACTAAGGCAGTTATGAACACACAAGTCTAAATATGAGAATACCACTACCAATTTCCCCAAACTCATTATACAGCTTCCTTACCCATGTCACATCAAGTTTGACAACTGAAAACACCTATATTACTTTTTGTGACCCATGACGAAGAGCCTAATTATGAAATGTCTCACTAAATCCCTTTATACTACACAATAGGCATAGATTTAACTACTCAGATAAGAGAAGCCTAGCCTACCTGGGCACCAAGCAGCTGTGGAGAGCTAATACAGCTCTAATCCTTAGTTCCAGATGTTAGATGGGCAAGATAAGCCTGAAATCTACTGGTTGGAATCCTTCCAGTGTTGAGATTCCTCCCCCTTCTCTTCCAAAGTCAAGAGTAGCCTTTTGAGGATTTTAGCAATAACCCTCGCCTCTCACTTACACTTTGGGATAAGTGGAGAAATAAAAAAATCATGACTTAAGTTTTGTTCCACAACCTCCCGCGCTAGCGGCAATAATCCCGCTAGAGTCGCGTCGTTGTGGTGAGACTATCCTACTGTGGCAGGATTGTGGGATCCATTTGACTTATTCCCCTTGTGATCTCCCCCCACCCACTCTTAATTAATGACAGTTCAGGTTATCACAATAAATATCAATTTACCCCTCGTTCATCCCAAATGATACGTGGGAAAGACCACAAAAAGATCGAGGTGCGCTTGAATGGATGACTAACTGACAATAGCATACTAAAAATCCTCGTACTCTAGAATTTAGGCGTGAATTACCTTGGATGAACACTCGATGAAGACTATGAAAAATTCAACCCGGACCACCAAGCCTATTTTCCATACCATCCTTCTCTAGTGGGATCCTTTCCGCTAGAGCGGGTGTCGCAGGGGCGGGATGTCGCGACAGTAAAGGTGGGGAGAAGAATAGTTTCTCCCCATTCTTCTTACACTCACCCTCTAACTTCTCAAACTCCTTGATTCAAACGTCTGACTTACGGTAAGAATCTAAATCATTCCTAAGATTACATCACTATTTCCATACCAATCATGGGGTAGTCTTTCAACTTTTTGAAATAACATACTTGGATTGATAGATTAACGTAGCATGGACCCTTTTCACATTCATAACGTCTTGGGCATAAGGTTGACAACGGATTTAACCTGAATCAGTTCTGAAAAGGTATATGGAAGTTGAAAAGTGTTCTTGGCACAAACTTTGATTAGACCACCTTTTTGGAGTTTAAAAGCAAGATTCTTTGTACATAGAGGTACTAGGGTACTTTAGAAGCACTGATAGGTATAAAGTTTGAGGAAAATGAGGGATTGGGGGTGGTGAGGCACCAAGAACACACCTGGACATCCGTCTCAGATAAAGAATGCACTGGTGACCTTCATCCTACCATGGCGGGGTCACTCTGGCAGGATCCTACCAGAGTGGCGAGATTTTGGTAGGTAGTGGCCTCGCTTATTGGGTATTTTCCCCACCCCTTATTATAACCCCAGTTTCATACTTACACCACTGGGTTTTAACTATATTTTTGTCAAAAACTTGCAGGTCACAATATTATGGCATACAATAATGACACTAACGTCCTATTCGTCCACTTTTCCGATGCCGCCAGCCGGAAGAGGCACCATGACTATCGGAATACAAAATTCTTGGTTGAGAGGGGCTTCTCCGCAACAGGAGTGGCGAACAAGGCACCCACCTTCAATGCCCAACTGGAGGAGTTTGGGTCAGGCCTATTAACTAAAACTCCCTCTGCCGCGTGCTTAAGCTGGGTGAGAGAGTTTTATGCCCTACTCCCTACGGTGCATTGGGACGACTCTCACCCCACCATTCGCATTCAAGGAATGGACATTCCACTGAGTCCCCACTACTTAATTGTTGTGCTCGAGGTACCCGACACCTCCAATGCTAACTATGAGGCCAAGTTGAGAAAGATGGACTTGAGTGGTTATGGGATACTCTAGTGGCTTCGCAGCACTGAAATAGGGTCTATTGTCCCAGTACAGAGGGCATCACTATCACTAACTGGTCAGATAATGCCAAGAGATGACTACTCTTGGTGGCTAAGAGGATCTTCCCTTCCGACAACTGCACCGACGTGACCTTCCTACGGGCTCTAGTGGAGGCTTGTGCCATATAGGGGATAGCCGTGAATATGGGGGCCCAAATTGTGTCTGAATGGAAGATGTGATTATTCGAAAATCATCTCAAAAAAGATTTTATTTTTAACTAAATATTATGTTAATTAGTTAGTTTAATTATAGTTTGTATTTTCAAATTAATTGGTTTATGACTAAAAAAAATACACTTCTCCCACATCGAAAATTCATGAAGAATTTTGGGTTTTTAGAGCCTATGTAAAGGCTCAAATTCTCATTAAGAAGAGAGGAAGAGGATGGAGGTTTTTGGAACACCACAAAGTTAGAATTTTTTTTAATTTGCTAGGATTTTGGACTCTTGTCCCCAGCCTAAAAGTTATGAAAATTTCTAACTTTCAATCTATATTTTTCTCTAACGAGGAGAATAGGAGATTAAAGTCAAAATTTAGGCTAAGAACAGAGTTCTTATAACGTCGAACCCATGAAGGCTTGAGTCTAAATTTTTAATTTTTTCTTTTGTGTATTGGAGCTTCATCAATCTCTTGGGTGGTGGTAAAGTCGTCTTCAGCTTCGCTGCCCGATAAAAGGTAAAAAAAAATCTTGACTTTGCTTTATTTAATGTATAATTATTTCATGTCTTTATTTAGTTGATTCCTAAATCTTGTTTTTAGTTAACATATGTTAGAATTAATTAGGATTAATAGTTGATTCGTAATCTTGTTTTTAGTTATCATATTACTTAGATTTTGTATTCATTATAAATGCATACTATGTCTTTCTTTAGTTTTGAAAAATAAAATAAAATAAAATAAAATAATAATAATAATAATAATAATAAAATAAAAATTAAAGTAGTAATTTGTTTTATAAATGATAATGCTTAAGTGTTCTTTATCTTATTTTAGAATCATGTCTTCACTTCATTTGCCCTCTTTTGCTCACTGCTAACAGAATATGTCCTTTGATTATGATGCCTAATTTGTTTGATGTGGGTCCGAATGGAGAAGTAATTATTTAAGATTAGTAACGACTAATTAAACCTAATGTGATTACTTTGAGTGGTCTTAGTTGGTATGTTTAAATATTAGTATTTGAGTCTTAAGTTTTGGTTGATATTAATACTGGTTGTTTGGTTGCCTACTGTTGATATTAAGTTTTGATATGTGCTCATTTCTATTTTAATAATTTTCTATGTTGAGTTAATGAGTTGTTGCTTATGTATTTCATTTGATTGTGTTGCATGTGAACACTGTTGGAGTCAATTGGATTCAACTCTTCTTTGGATATTTTGGATTTTTTAAAACCCAAATCCGTTATCGAGTCATCCTTGATCTCATTTGGGTAGAAAGGGAAGATGATATAGGTGTAAGGGACGCTGATTTACAGGTTGTTGGAGCTAAAAATATTGTTGTATACACTAATATACAGTGTATATGCAGTCTGGTATATTAATATACAATATATATATCGAGATATACAGTCATGAAATACATAAATAAAATAGACCAAAAGTCCAAATACAGATGGCCCAACAGCTTAGTCCAGGTGTACAGAAACTAAGTGTTGGGCCAGATTTTCAGATTTGTTTATATTGTTATTCTATTTATTTGCGTTGTAATAATTTCATTTATTTAGCGTATATCTATATTTGCCTAGATGTTAATTTTAGTTTGGCTTAACTTAATTGAACTCTCCTAAAAGAAACCATTTGTCTGTTAATTTACTCTTAAAAAATAATTTTGTTCGAGTGTTTTTCTTTTACTTAGCCATTTTAACAAATAAAATTCTTTCAAATTATTTTAAAGGTTTGAAGATGATTTCTTGTTCAAATGATTTTAGTTGACTTTATTATTTACAAAAGTTAGTCAAATAATTTTTCAAATCCTCGGATATACAATGGTTCCCATATAGGTGTTACAAAACCTCACTTCTTAAGGAATCTAGATCCAAGGGAGAAAAGTTCAAAATTCAAACCAGACATGATGCTATCCTGTGATCTTTCTTTGTAAATTAACTGATAAAGAACTAGTCAATTATTTAAAAATAGAAGTTATTCGGTGAAATTAATTATTATGTACAATGTATAAGAAAAAACAAACGAAACAGGCCCAGAAATTTTCACCTCCTAGAAAACATCATCTCAATGTTTCATCACTTCCTGTATGACAATCTCTGTCAGATACCATATTTACCGTTCCTACTAATTCTTAAAAATTCAAGCTTTAACCAACAAATGTCATCTCATCTTCTTCCAAACGAAAATATTAATATTTCCCAGGAGCCCAATACAAATTGCAGCAAAAATAAATTTTAATTCTTGGAGGAAATTACAAGACTTCATACAAACAATCCATCGAACAGATAGCAAGTACTACTCTATGAAGAGATAAGAGAGAAAATATGTACCTGAGATAATGAGAATCTGTCGCCTTCGCCATCGTCGGTCAGTAGTTGCTGTCGCTCAACCTCACTCATGCTTCACAAAATCAAAAATGTCTTTAAAAGGGATGGACTTGGGTTAATGGGTCGGGCGTTACCTTAATATATAACAAAAGTGTTCATTTTGATTTTTAATAAATTTCATTTGATTGAAATGGATCTTAATGAATAACAAAAAGCTTTCATTTTGATTATGTATTCTAAACCTAATAAATTTATTTGTAGCTCCACATTGCTAACAAAATCCAACATTGTTGTCTTCTTTGCTAGCTCCAAAGAAAAATTATGTGAAATCCAACACAAGTTTCTCTATTTTCTCTAACGAAATTTACTATTCTCAAAAAGGTGTTCATTTGAGTGATTTGTGAAGTGTGATTTGTTGTACATTAAAAATCATTTCAATCAAGTAAAATATATTAAAGACCAAAATATGCAATTTGAATTTTTAAGTTGTATTTTTTGTTATAAACATAAAAAACAAAAAAATCACAAGTTGTGAATACTATCAAAATTGCTTCAATTCTTTATACAATCTTACCAAATAAATAAAAGTTCACAACAAAAGTCTAATACACTATCATAACGTTGTTCTAAAAAAAATACAATATTTATTGATCGAATTTCAATTTAATAAAATAAAAAATTGAACATGAGTAGTAGTGTATTACTCTTTAATAAAATTGAACATGGTCTATTATTAGTAATTATATCATCATATTCATATTCCGTGAATATTTCATTAGTCCTTTCGTATTCTCGCAAAAAATTATGTAGATATAAAATGATGGGTTTTTCTTTTACAAAATATATACTTGTGGGTCAATTTTTGTATTTGAAAATGTAAAATCATGATATGAAATTTGATGTTAAAACACTGATTCATCTCATGATTTCAAATTACGAGGTGAAATTTCATGTCTAAATGCCTATTACGTTTGCCAAAACAAAACGATTTGATTAAAAAAAGTGTACTTTGCCAAAATGACTTGTCATGCCCCGAGAGGGTATTCTAGGCGTGACCGGCACTCAGAGATCATTATTGGCCCCAAACGAACCATTTGGTCTGATTACTCTTTCAATCATTCAGCGGAAGACTCAATCCAATAACAAGGAGACTTTCAAGTGGTCTAACCAATCAATACTCGATAAAGGAATAATTTGAAATTAAAAAATCTTAAAAGTCAACTCAATCTCATAAGAAATAGTTTTCATAAAATAGACTCAAAAGGACCTCAACTCCAATCTACTCAATCTATGTCTACGAAATCTCTATCACTATCAAGAAGGTACCGAGACAAGCCCACGACTATCTTAAAGAAACTACTTATAAGCAACGAATGAAATAAATATGATTCCTTCAAAACAAGGAGATCTTACCACTATCAGTAAGGGAATAGATCTTCAACGGAGTGTCTGTTAATAATCTCTAGCATCTGTATATGCATCATAAAATGATGCAGGACAAAAGGCATTAGTACATGAAGTGTACGGGTATGTAAAATAGCTGAGAGGAAAATACAATCAACAATACTCAACCTCAACTCAAAGGACTCAACCCGGAAAATACTCAACTCAACTCAAAGAACTCAACTCTGAAAATACTCAACTTAACTCGATAAACATGTAGTTTAAAATTAAACAGTGCTTTGAAAATGGACTCAATAGTATGAAACTCAACCAAATCAACCATTCATTTTTTGGGGGTTTCTCTAACCGACAACCATCACTTATGAGCTAGTAATGATACAACGCTTTGCATTGTCGTTGCCGCAGCCGTTCAATACCTTGCCAAGATGAGGGACACTCAACTCACTGGATCCATACTCAATCAAGTCCATCGTTTTGGGACTTAGAGGCATAGCCTCTATTTTATGCTGGCTACGTAGTTTATGGGCTCACCCCATATCGGTGCTCAATACTACTCCCAAAATACTTTATTATGCTCATATACATCAAGTGAGTAAAATATTCAAAATACTCATTTAGTCTCGTTTAGACTTAGCTCAAAATTCAACTCATCTCAACTCACCTCTTCTCTTTAAATTTGATACAATTTCAACTCAATGAGTGTATTTAAATCATAATTTTATCTCTTCAACTCAATCTCAAAATAGATGTTTTAATATAATAATGTTCAACTCATTTATACTCAAAATACTCATATCCAAAATAACAAAATTTAAGAACTTCTCAGACTCAACTCATTCTCAAATATATGTTTTAAAAGAACATATGTAAATTCTCAACTCTTTCATACTCAAAATGGTAGTTATGGGATCCTCAAAACTCAAATCTTTCTCATTCAAAAACCTTTACAAATCATATTTTAAAAACTTCATCACTTCATAATATAACAAAAAATGAAATCTCAATTTGGGTTCATGTGAATGAAGACATAAATGTATACCTCAAATACTCAACTCAAAGACATCTTCAATACATATGAATTTATAAACAAAACTCAATATAAATTATAGATAACTTAAGAACCCACTTCATGGAACCTCAAAACTTAATCAACTCAACTCAATAAAGATGTAGGGTACGAGGATGAACTCAATCCAACATTATGAGTAGCCTTACATACCTGGAATGAAGATTATCTCACCGAATATCAAGAATCTAGCCTGTAGATCTTAAATCTAAGCTCTTCTTCTACTTTCTAGTTTCTTCTCTCAAATCTCCTAAGGTGAATGAGAGGAAAACCTCTTTGGGAGCTGATAAGGGGCGAATTTTTGTCCCAAAATATAGTGGGTTAGGTTAGAAAAGGTGGAGAAAAGACAAAAAAAACCCTCATAAAAATTGAAAACAGGCAGAAATTTGAACTAGGGTGAAACAAGTCTGCATCGCGCGGAGTTTTTCCCCCATAGTTCATTTTTTTCCGAAGTTTTAAGTTGAACCAAGATTGGCCAAGTCCGCGATGCGGATTCGTCGCGCACCCTTCTGGTTAACTGGACATCACTTTTTACTCCGAACTCCAAAAAATGTAATCTTGGTGGCGTTGAAAAGAAGACTCAAAGACCTTTAACTTGATAGGTGATGGGATACCTAATTCGTTATATGCTAGGAGATATGATCGTTTGAAGTTGATCCTTATATGAACTCATACGAAAACTTAGCCGATAGAAATTCTTTGTATTGGGCTTGGTGTTAGAGATCCCTTATGACCCTAAACCATACCTAATGCACTTTAAATACTTAGGAATTGATCCTAACTCATATATACAATCAGAATTCATCGAGTTCGAACCAATACACATATGAAGAATGGTTCGGGTCTTGGCGAAAATTTTTGGAGTGTTACACGACTAATATTTGAAATGGAGGCACAAAACATCTAGAAGAAAATGGTGACCTAGAACACCATAAGACAGCCAGACTCTAGCACTTCAAAGGAAACTGCTTTCTTGTCAACAAAGCTACTAAACTCTACTCTCTGGTAAACTTAAAGAGGGCCCTTTAGTACCCATACAATGGTTATGGATACAGTATTAGTAGCGTCAATTGAGACATGAAAAATCAGAGCATTAAGAAGAAATGAGAATTTGGAGAGGCATTTACAAAGTCTCACAACACAATGGACAACATGTTCATGATCTAATATTCTTGCTAATAGACATCCAACCAGAAAAGATTGAAGATTTGCCCCTATTTGAAGATCCATCTCTCTGAATTAGATCTCTGTAATGTCATGTAGTTGATCTAATTCTGAGAATATTGTTATGACCCGCCACTTATATGCCCCCAACAAAGCTAAGTGTGAGCAGTTGTGGTCACTGCTGCTTCTCTTCTGCTTTCTTTGGCTGAAAATTTGAAGATAAAGAAAGTTAGAGCAATAACCATATAAATCATTACAAATAACAAAATTTTCAAATAGACAAACTGGTTGTTGGTACAATTAGCTAGCAAAAAAGGTTCAGCCTCTTTCTTAATTTTCAGAACCTTTGTTTATCTCTCTTGAATAGGTAAGAGTCTATACTTAACAAGGTCTTTACGACTACGAATAATTTCAAAACTTTGGAAAGCAGAACATTCATGTGCTAGACATGATTTTCTTTGAAAGGTCGATCATTTTCTTAAAACAAAATAGGATAGGGAGAGATTTATGATTCATATCTCTGAAAAAAGAACTACATGTAATTTTAAATGTCCAAATCTCTTTCATATTCAGAAGAACTCATAGTCTTGGGACATGCAGAACAGCGGGGGCAAACAAGGAGAGGGAAAAGATGAAGAAACCTCAAAGTAGACCATAACAATAGTGAAAGTCGGTATACAAATGATCCAGAGGACAACACAACCAAAAATGCAGAAATACAGGAAAACAGACACATTAGGCTAGTGTTTAAGGCATGTTCAAGACCTAAAAGTATTGATTTGACTCAGTGAGCTTAAATTTGGTGTCTCTGCTTCATAAGTTTTCAACATCTAAAAGCGTAGATATCTTCCTAACGACCATTTCCTATTTGCTTTTCCTCAAGTACTTGGCCTTTTCTTTTTCTTATTTTGAAAAAGGCCTCGGGTAGCTAAGCCTAATCAACCACTTTATGGACATAATACAGAGATTTATTCTTTAGACTCAAGTCAAGCTCTTTATGAACTTCTCAAGTAAAGGTACCTAGTAATTCATAAATCTTAGAACCCCGTCCTCACCTCATCATTCATATCCTATCTAGATGTCCCAGCTTACATACTTTTGCCATCATAATTCACCCCTGTGGTCATGTCTTCCTCACTATTTGACACTCTGCATCAACCATTTAGCTTTTCTGATCGGAGCTTCTAGGATTACTTACCTTCCTAGACTAGCAACTAGCAACTGATCTTGAACCATTCCAACAAGATTAACTCTTTTGGTGACAACAAAATCAGTACAACTACCAATAAACAAATTCTTGCTCTTATCAAATGATTGGGTTAAAAATTGACGACAACAACAACATCCCCAATGTAATTCCACAAGTGGGGTATTGGGAGGGTAGAGTGAACCCAAACCTTACCCCTACCTTGGGAGGTAGAAAGGCTATTTCTAGACCCTCGGAAGGAAAAGCATATCAAAGCAGATCGAAAGATAAATAACTGAAGTGAAGGGATCATGACAAAATACTACAGAAAGCATGACAAATAATTCTAAAAAAAAAAGGAACTACGCCAAAAAAGTGCAATAATCGAAGTAAAAAGACAATAGAGAGTAACAAAAATCGACGGACAAGAAACTACAGGAGAAACGCTACAATTACCAGTATGGAAAGGTAAGCAAGACAACACTCTACTACCTACTAACCTTCTACCATATTCCGTGTCCTCCACAACCTCCTATTTAATGTCATGTCATGTCTAATCATCTCTCCTCAATACCTCTTCGGCCTACCTCTACCTCTTCTGAAATTATTCATTACCAACCTCTCACACCTCCGCACTAGGACATCCATGCTTCTCCTTTACGAACCATCTCAACCTCACTTTCCGCTTCTTGTCCTTCACCACAGGTGTGTTATCCACTAGGTAATGACTTGGGAAAATATATGCCCACGACCAATATTGGGGCGAAAATAAACACATGCCTTTTCTCATATGCCTAACAAAGATGAATACCATGGTTACATCTCCATAATCCGCCTTTATTAATAATAGTTGATTACTTCCCTCATGATAAACATACTTTCAGCTCTCTAAGAACTCCTGCCTCACACATCATTTAAAATAATAACAAAAGAATACACACATAAACAAACACAATCACAGAGATAGACATAGAGTCGCACACATTGGCATGGATTAGAGCTGGGAAATAAAATGTAATGTGAAAACAAGCTTTTAAGATCACAGAGAACTGGGAGTGTTATAAAGATAACAAACTGTTGCCACTGATACAATTTAGTCTAGAACTTAGGCTAGGATCAGCAACATCTAAGGATGATTTCTGGTGTTTTTCTCTGAATTTCTGGTATTTTAACAGAAAAATGGGATAAATGACGAAGAAGAAGATAATTGTAAACCTCTATCGACCTAGGGGCCCACTTCACGTGCCTGCTTGTGCAGTTTCGCGAAAATGTATATATCTTTTTTCTTAAGTTGTATGGACGAATGGTATAAAGCGCTGGAAACTAGACTCAGATCTTTGATTTGGTGGATCAACCCCTAACCCCCCAGTAGATTGAGAAAAAAACTTCAAAACCTCTGTCCCAAATTTGAGGGAATTTATTAAAGTAATTTACGATGACTTTTGACGACTTTTATTTTACAACTTGCTTGACATTGCACGATTTAAATACCTCATAACACATCTCTATTAGCATATTAAGCACTATTAATCTTACCCCAAAAGTATGAGTTAATTAAACGCTCCAAACAAGCGGGATGTTACACTAAGATAATCAAGTGGAAATATAGAAATTGAGGTTAGATTCTTACCCCATGTTGAAATGAGAAAAACACCATGAAAATCACTCAAAGCTCTATAACTCTCAAAATCGTGAAAATACTATGATGGGACGAATCAGCAATCAACCTTACCTACCTTTAATTATTTTATTTCCCCACTCAGAGGCTTTGAGATGAGAAAGGACAATGATGAACAATTGAACACACCCATCTCAATACCACAATGGCATTTGTTGCTCAAAGATCCTAAAGAGGGTGTGGGGATTTCTCTAAAGGAAGAAGTGCTAGACCATAACACTCATTTAATCAAAGACAATATTTTGGTGGTTCACGCACAAATTGCCAAAACGACCAATACTGTTCTTACCCTGTCTTGAATTTTCTAGGGAAAAAAAAACTTTGTTGTTAAAGACAAGAAAACTGGGAAAACGTTGTTAAGGGTAGTAAACAAATGATCTTTGTACAATAGAAAAAGACTTACACTAAGCCTTTGGCATGTAAGTAAAGTGAGAAAGGATTAGATATCATGACGCAACAAAGACATAGACATCCGCGTACAAGAATCCTATATTTTACAAGCAAAAAGGTTAGTGAATGTAAAAACTTGGGATTAGGCATAAGAATTCTCTTGAACTATGGGGAAATTGTCAGCTACACATCTAAATTATGTGAGGGTCCTATTATCCCATGAACTTAACTTTTTTGTATTATATACACCTCTAAATTATGTGAGAATCCTACTATCCCTCTCCCCAAAACTTAATTTTTCCATGTTATTTAAAGCCCTAAATTATTTTGGTCTAGTTTTTGCTGAATTGTTGTTGTCTAAGTGCAGTTTTTGGTCTAGTTTTAGTAGTGTTTCTGCGCATTTGTTTCTCAATTTTGGTCCAATATGATCCAATGGCATGAAAAAGAACAACTTGCAAGTTTTGTACACCAAATAAATGAAGGAAACATGTGCAACATATCAACTTTACAAGTAAGACAACTTCATAAATGACGAAAACCTGTACAAAATATAAAGAATAATTTTATAGATATCAAAACAAGTGATGCTGCTTCATAGATACAAAAATCAGTGCAGAAATGCACCTAACTATACAATAACATCATTTTAATAGACAAAATAGGTAAAACACAAAAATCAATGCAATCTTGATAATTAAGTTCAGGGAGTTATTGGACCCTCACATAATTCCGGAGGTGGGGGGTATGCAATGGAACCCTCGCATAGTTTGAGAGTGTAAATAATACGAAATAATTAAGTTCAATGGGGTAATAGGCTCACATAATTTAGATATGTAAGTGACCATTTTGCCATTGTTAAAGGGGGTTTTTATGCCTTTTTCTGAAAGACTTGGGGAATAGAATTCATTGATTAGATAGTGCATTTATTTCGTTTTAAGATATTAAAAAGCTAAACCATTTTTAACTGTTGACACCAATTAAAGAACTAATTATAAAACCTCTACACAACTTTTAAATCTAGAGGGAACCACATTAAATGAGAGATCATCATAATCGGATTTTGTTTCCCAAATACAATGAATTCACAGTTAAAGATAAAAAAAAACATAGCAATATAATACTACTGGCTTTACATATCTTTGCCTCATTTCTCAACTTCATTGTTAATTGTTGTTCGCGATATCTACAAAATACTATTATTCTTCAATCTAGGCCTAGTTTCTGGTGGAAATGCGGAGGTAAGTGAGGAGGGGGGGGGGTATTAATTCTTGGTAATTTCATTTTGCAGAATTTACTCTATATATCTAAGACAACTTATATTTGATTCCTCTTTTTTGATGATGTGAATGCTTCAATTTTCTCTCTTTGATGATGTTGAAATGAGTGAATTCTTTAAAAAACGTGAACAAATTAAATTTGAGTCAATCATGTCTATGTAGATCAAATTCTCCTTTGATTCTCGTGAATTTATTTTTTAAGTAGCCCTAGATATACCGGGTAAATTCTCCAGAATGAAATTGTGAAGAATAAGTGGGAAAACCCTCACAGGGAAACATTGGAGACTCAAAATAGTGAAATCACTAGGATCGGAATGATAGGTTGTAGAAACAGAATGTTGCTACTAGCTAGTTGGAGCATCTATTTTAAATGTATCTTTTTTTTCTTTTCTGATTTGTGCTGGATTTGATTTCTTCTCTTTTCTTGATGGTAAGATATTGTACTTTGTTTGAAGATGCTTTTGGTGGGATAGATTTTGAACAATGTTTCCTGCAATTTTTTGTGGTTAACATAGCTTAACACGATGGGATCACTGTTTATGAAGCAGTAGTGTCAATCAGATTAAATGTTCACATCTCATTGAGGAACAAACTTTGTAAGAGTAATATCAGCTACCTTTATGTCTTAACTATCTTCAAATTACTCATTGTAAATAAGCAAAGAGAGGTATACTTCAATTTTTTTCTCCGTCTGATTTACTTGCGACTTTTCAAAGGTGTTTACATACTTCAATATTGTTGTTAAACTTGAATTGCACTAGCTTTGTATTCTGCACAAATTTTATGAACATCCTATCCAAAATTCACTTTAAAGAACAACTTCTTTTGATTTAAAGTATCAGAATATTGATTCTAAACTGACATTCTTAGTTCTATTTAATGATGTCATGGAGAAGTTTTTCTTTCCTTACTTCGAAGAGGGTTTCAAGCTTTTAAAAGGAAATAATTAAAGAGACCACATCATAGATCATTCATATTTTTACTAAATCATCACTCTAAGGGAAGTAAAACATGTGGACCTGCATTGCTCTTTGACTAAGATTGGATTAGTATACCAAGGAAGACATGAAATATGGCAAAAAAATGCCCATAGATTAAACCTATGTTCAGGAAGACTAATTAAGCCAGGCAACTAAAAAGTCCTTCATTTGTTTGCTAAACCTATCCCTTATCCTAACTAATCCAATGTCAATCAAGCCAAATTGCATCTCCTTTTTAACCATACTCTTCCACAACACAATATTAGTTTAGTATTTTCCAATGCTACTGTTCACACTTAACTTGTCCTACAGAAGAGGAGTCCATCTCTAGTACAAGGACTCAAGATTTAAGCTCTACCTCAAGGAAGATCATTTCAAGTTTGAATTTGTTCATTTGGAATCTGGATTCTTCTACTTCATATTATTTAATATGAATATTTTCCCTCTCTTCTTTTTATATCATTCCTCAAGTCCCAATGAGGGAGGCAGACTAACTTTACTTGTTAGGTGACTGGAAGTCCGTGAAAGAGCTCTTCAGCTAGAGGCCGGGAATATCCAATAAGTTATATAGCTAGTTGTTTACAGCATTTATTCACGCTTGAGGAGGAAGAAGAGGATTTTGTTGACAAGTGGGGATGGATAGCTATATACCTGTGGTACTTAGACTTGTTCCATCATTTCAGAAATCTCTTCCGTGTATATTGACATCAATCTTAGCCCGGTAGATACAAAGAGTATAAAAATATTGTGAATGATAAGGACATGTTATCAAACTCGGTGTTGGTTGAAGACAGAGAGATCTACAATAGGGCATGGTTTATGCTGAATAAGGAACTGAGCTGGTTCCAAAGCCTAGCCATTTCTTGTTCAGTCGATACAACATACAGCCTTAGATGGTAGTAATTAGAAACCTATTGAGGATGTCGAGTTAACTCGACAACGGCAAATTCTATCCCAAAGACTAGTGTAGTTAGAGCAGAGGGTATTGTGATTTGTGCTTGCGTTTATGGAGTTTTGTTGGGGATGAGGCTGACTGTTTAATTTTCTTGCATGTAAATTTTCATGCTGAAGGACTGAAAGATTCTTTTTCTGCTTATCCTTTTCTTCTCCAGATGACAATGTTTGATATCCAAAATTAAGCACAAGTCAACTATCAATATTTAACATCCAAAATTAAAGCACAAAAAAATCCTCTTCCTTTTGCATTGGAAAAGAAGTCATGATGCTCAATAGTTCCTTACAACATCACATGAGGTGGTTTTTATCACACCCCGATCTTAATAGGGTGTGATGGGCACCCGACCCCATGCTCGGAGCCGAGCGAACCCGCTACATCATATTACATACTTAATCTCTTTAGACTTGTACATCAAAAGAAATGAAAAACATAGCTAAGCTTTGCGAATCTTGCTTTCCAAAATCTATCATCCCATAAAACTCGTGACATACGACATAATAACATATTGGCTGGTGACGCCGCTTACAAAGCTGACACTCTATACCCTCGACTCTGTCTGCAAAGTCTCTAACTTCGAATGAAATATCATAGCGCATATACTCTGACTCGGCAGCACTCCAGGAACAAGTGGAGTTGCTAACCCCGCTGCAACATCTTCTATAATAGCTTCTACTCATCTGGGTGTACCTGCGCGGCATGAAATGCAGCCCCCGAAGAAAAGGGGGTCAGTACGAATTTTGTACTGAGTATTTAAGGCATAAATAGTAACATAGTAAGGAATATAAATATGAATAATAACAGAATAGAAATATAGAACATATCACGAGGTAGAGAAGTAACCTGTACATATGAGTGCCTTTTAGGCCGGAGGCCATGCATGCCTGTCTTTTCTTTAAAAAAACATTTCTTTTTCATATACATAGAAAATAGAACATGTCATATCGCCCACATATGTCCCACGTCCGGTCATCCCGCGTCCCGGATGAAAATTACGCCAACTGACCAAGTGGCAATGCGTCTATAGAGCCATATATAAACCTTCCCCATATCCCCTATATACATATACATATACATATACATATAGACAACATGTAGGAGAGCTCAACGAAATTCATGTATCTATCGGAGTGATGGAAGGTCGGTAATCTCTGATTGTATTATAGACTAACCATGGTCGCTTTGTCTCACCTTGAAGGAACAATTATTATAAGATGAGACTATCAAAGAAGGATAATATTAAGAGAACGTAGAATAAGGTCACAATCTCGTAAGGCGCCAAATCGTATACATATGCACATAGGACCAATTTTCAAGACTCGTAGAATAATCGAAATGAGCTATGATTCAAAAATCAAGACAAGAGTCATGTCAAGTACCTGTCAAAAATTACAATGGATTATATCAAAATAAAACTTTTGGAATCATATACACGTATCTAAGCACGAGAAAATATCCTTTGGAAACTCAAGAAAATTGGTCATCCTAGTGGCTCTACGAATAGGACTTCCTTGAAATTGTATAAAATGTCATATACTTGTTTCATAAAACCCATGTCAAAAGAAAGAGTAGCTCTATATACTTATGTCAAAACATGCCAAGAGAAAGAAGGGTAAACCTTACATACATGAAGCCGTTCTTATCATAGCCATCATAGACATATTCTCATCCTCGACATCATCAATGTCGTTGTAAAACATATCTATCGTTATTGTCATAAAAGCTTGTAATACTATAAACCTTTATTTTGGGAAACTATAGACATTTTGGAAAACATTGACGGGTTATAGGAAAAATAGTCATTTCCTTGGGACCATTGACACCTAGCTTTTGAAAACAAAGAAAATATGGAAGCACTTATGAAACCATAACATCGGAATCATGCCTTGAAAGAAAAGGGTAAGCCTTACATACCTTGTCCGCTTCCTTAGTCAATTCCACTTAAATCTTGGCCTTCCCAAAAATCTATAACAATGTTAACGAATGCAAACATTAGATGTAGATATCCAAGATTCTCATCCTAAACTAACATTTTTTTTCTATCGAAATTTCGCAGAACTTCCCCTGTAAATACACCATCCCAGAGATTTCAGCTCGGCCAAATATCAAAAACCATCCAACAACAACAACCATCAGCACATATACCATTAAATTACTTCAATATCCCATAATACAACTCCAAATAACTAGCTCAAAATTTACGATACCAAAATAGAGTTTTTAACCTTTATTTCATAAAATTTTTAACCATACCAAACGGGGGGTCGTGTGGCTGCAACCAGAAGCAACCATACCCTTTTTAAAATAATTTAAAGCCCTGCAACACGCAACCCAACCAGCTGCAACCGCAGCACCACAACGACAACACACTACGCAACTTCGATTTAACTACTACGACTTCCATTTAGTTGTTTCTAACGTCAAGCATCCTTATACATTTTTTTCACTTCCAGCATCATTTAATACATTTAACATACCACATAACAACCTCATAAAATACAATTGAAAGATAAACCTTACCTTGCTCAAAACTCGCCAAAACTTGCCTCGGAAGCTCTCGTAGTGCGGCTAAAATTTTGGGGCTGTTTGGTAACGTTTTGGGTTGCTCCAAACCATATATTTACATTACCAATACCTTCATAACATCTTGGTATACCCTATATAATTAATTCACGGAATGAAATCGGAGACTTACCTCTTTTTTTCTCCCCCAAAACCGAGCTCTCTCTCTAGCTTCAAGTTTCTCTTCTCTTCTTCCTCTTGAATTTTCTAGAATTCTCTTGGGATAAGAATGAACCTAATGAGTCATAAGACACACATATATATATCTTCCACCACTTATCCATATTTTAAAATAAGTCCCTCAAATATGAATATAGACACATGACCCCTTCTCCATTTTTTTCTAGAATCTTCTTTAAAAAAAATAAAGATGACTTAATTGCCTTGCCATGTACACTTTGGTTCATATATATTCATCACATGGCCATAAAAGAGTGCACCCCTACATGAATTTTCTTGAACACTTTGGTCTTTCAAGAACTTTCTTGAACACTTTGTGAAATTCCTGTTTTACCTCTAGCCTTCCACAATATTACCATAGGCTACTTTGCGAATTTTCCTTTTTTCCCTTTGCCTTTCTCAATATTTCCACACTATTAATGTTCATAAATAATATTCATAACCAACTTGTACATTAAAATAAATTTTGGAAGATGGTCATTTCCTTCACTTTACCACGACTAATTTAAAATATCCAACCATATAAAATACAGGATATAACATCCTTCCCCCCCTTAGAACATTCGTCCTCGAATGTTCAACTGACCTCATGGGATGTATTAATACTTCGGGAGGGTTCCTATTATTGCTATCCTTTTTTTTCATGCCCATTCCTTATCCCGCACTCCATTCTCCTTATACTCGAACTCCTAGGTCTTACACGTGTCCTCATTCCATGTTATTGGTTTCCTTTTCTGGTACTTGAGAATATTGTGATCCCTCTTTGTCCTAATATAATATGGTCTCGCGCTTTGCCGGTGATTTCTCTCAGGAGTTTCACTTACTGAGGTTTCCTTATTTTTCACCTCCTTCTAATACTCTGATCTCTTTGTTTTCTATCTACTTACTCTCTTTATTTCCAAATATCGTTCCACTAGAATTTTCAATCTTAACCTATAGTCAAATAATAGTAGCGTACGTTGCAATAATTGTACCCTTTATTTTTGTTGTCGCTCGATCTTCGGTACCCTTGCGTGATTAATGCCTTCCTTACCGTGACACCAGTTGCTGGAACTCACATATTCACCGATACAATCGTACGTGGGACATCCTACACATTCATATGTAAATGTATATATTTACCATCGACTAGCCCACAAAATACTTCCAAACGTTGTTCAAGCATATCCTTATTCTAAAGCTGTGATGTACTTTTTGTCTCTTCACCAACCTAGTCTACCTCATCTTACGCGGTCTGTTAAGGTTTCCAGCCATTCTATAACTCTAGTTTTTCCTTAGGTTACTCTAACTTCTCCTTTGTCTCTTACGTCTGAATATATAGAATTCTTGCATACTTCCCATGGGGTCACCCATTCTAGTACTACTCTTGCCCAAGCACGCTTAACCTCATAACTTTGATGGAATCGGGTGCATTAATGTCGATATAATCGCGTCCACTTCCTCACATGACCTTTATTACATTATCGGGAGCAAGTCAAGGTCTTACAGGTTCCAAGACACTTTCGTAACACGTCCTTCTTTTACAATTACTATTTTTCCCTTTTTGATCCTCAATCTTCACCTTTCTCTTTCGTGCATGACTATCTTTCGTCCTGGACTCCCAGATTCCCGAGGGTAGTGATCGTACCTTCATCGCCATGCCAATTCCATAACCTCTCTGAAATAACGCATCTCACTTATTGTTTATTTACAGTATTTCCTTCCCACACTTATTCCTGATAGGCGTACCCAGTCTGGCAGGATCTCCTCACCACGCCTACTATTTAAAATCTATGCGTAGCAAATATCAACAGTACCTCACAGAACATACAACTATATGACACATTCCAGCCATCCAGTATTCCCAGTTTCAGATAGCAAAGCAAATATATCCAGACTTACCTCTATAACTCGCCATATCGTTACTCACCTCCTTCTGTCGCGTATAAGGCTTATATAGGGAATTTCTTTTCCTATGACTTGGCTCTATTGCACGATCTAGGACGGAAAGAAGGTCAACAATCCCTAGATACCCCGTAGCCTCCTGCTTATAAATATGACCGGCTTCACATCCATAAACAAGACTCTACTGGACACGACTTTGTAGACAACCCTTTGACCGACCTGCTCTCATACCACTTTGTCACACCCCGATCTTAATAGGGTGTGATGGGCACCCGACCCCATGCTCGGAGCCGAGCGAACCCGCTACATCATATTACATACTTAATCTCTTTAGACTTGTACATCAAAAGAAATGAAAAACATAGCTAAGCTTTGCGAATCTTGCTTTCCAAAATCTATCATCCCATAAAACTCATGACATACGATATAATAACATATTGGCTGGTGACGCCGCTTACAAAGCTGACACTCTATACCCACGACTCTGTCTGTAAAGTCTCTAACTTCGAATGAAACATCATAGCGCATATACTCTGACTCGGCAGCACTCCAAGAACAAGTGGAGTTGCTAACCCCGCTGCAACATCTTCTATAATAGCTTCTACTCGTCTGGGTGTACCTGCGCGGCATAAAACGCAGTACGAATTTCGTACTGAGTATGTAAGGCATGAATAGTAACATAGTAAGGAACATAAATATGAATAATAACAGAATAGAAATATAGAACATATCACGAGGTAGAGAAGTAACCTGTACATATGAGTGCCTTTTAGGCCGGAGGCCATGCATGCCTGTCTTTTCTTTAAAAAAACATTTCTTTTTCATATACATAGAAAATAGAACATGTCATATCGCCCACATATGTCCCGCGTCCGGTCATCCCGCGTCCGGGATGAAAATTACGCCAACTGACCAGGTGGCAATGCATCTATAGAGCCATATATAAACCTTCCCCATATCCCCTATATACATATACATATACATATAGACAGCATGCAGGAGAGCTCAACGAAATTCATGTATCTATCGGAGTGACGGAAGGTCAGTAATCTCCGATTGTATTATAGACTAACCATGGTCGCTTTGTCTCACCTTGAAGGAACAATTATTATAAGATGAGACTATCAAAGAAGGATAATATTAAGAGAACGTAGAATAAGGTCACAATCTCGTAAGGCGCCAAATCATATACATATGCACATAGGACCAATTTTCAAGACTCGTAGAATAATCGAAATGAGCTATGATTCAAAAATCAAGACAAGAGTCATGTCAAGTACCTATCAAAAATTACAATGGATTATATCAAAATAAAACTTTTGGAATCATATACACGTATCTAAGCACGAGAAAATATCCTTTGGAAACTCAAGAAAATTGGTCATCCTAGTGGCTCTACGAATAGGACTTCCTTGAAATTGTATAAAATGCCATATACTTGTTTCATAAAACCCATGTCAAAAGAAAGAGTAGCTCTATATACTTATGTCAAAACATGCCAAGAGAAAGAAGGGTAAACCTTACATACATGAAGCCGTTCTTATCATAGCCATCATAGACATATTCTCATCCTCGACATCATCAATGTCGTTGTAAAACATATCCATCGTTATTGTCATAAAAGCTTGTAATACAATAAACCTTTGTTTTGGGAAACTATAGACATTTTGGAAAACATTGACGGGTTATAGGAAAAGTAGTCATTTCCTTGGGACCATTGACACCTAGCTTTTGAAAACAAAGAAAATATGGAAGCACTTATGAAACCATAACATCGGAATCATGCCTTGAAAGAAAAGGGTAAGCCTTACATACCTTGTCCGCTTCCTTAGTCAATTCCACTTAAATCTTGGCCTTCTCAAAAATCTATAACAATGTTAACGAATGCAAACATTAGATGTAGATATCCAAGATTCTCATCCTAAACTAACATTTTTTTTCTATCTAAATTTCGGCAGCACTTCCCCTGTAAATACACCATCCCAGAGATTTCAGCTCGGCCAAATATCAAAAACCATCCAACAACAACAACCAGCAGCACATATACCATTAAATTACTTCAATATCCCACAATACAACTCCAAATAACTAGCTCAAAATTTACGATACCAAAATAGAGTTTTTAACCTTTATTTCATAAAATTTTTAACCATACCAAACGGGGGGTCGTGTGGCTGCAACCAGAAGCAACCATACCCTTTTTAAAATAATTTAAAGCCCTGCAACACGCAACCCAACCAGCTGCAACCGCAGCACCACAACGACAACACACTACGCAACTTCGATTTAACTACTACGACTTCCATTTAGTTGTTTCTAACGTCAAGCATCCTTATACATTTTTTTCACTTCCAGCATCATTTAATACATTTAACATACCACATAACAACCTCATAAAATACAATTGAAAGATAAACCTTACCTTGCTCAAAACTCGCCAAAACTTGCCTCGGAAGCTCTCGTAGTGCGGCTAAAATTTTGGGGCTGTTTGGTAACGTTTTGGGTTGCTCCAAACCATATATTTACATTACCAATACCTTCATAACATTTTGGTATACCCTATATAATTAATTCACGGGATGAAATCGGAGACTTACCTCTTTGTTTCTCCCCCAAAACCGAGCTCTCTCTCTCTAGCTTCAAGTTTCTCTTCTCTTCTTCCTCTTGAATTTTCTAGAATTCTCTTGGGATAAGAATGACCCTAATGACTCATAAGACACATATATATATATATCTTCCACCACTTATCCATATTTTAAAATAAGTCCCTCAAATATGAATATAGACACATGACCCCTTCTCCATTTTTTTCTAGAATCTTCTTTAAAAAAAATAAAGATGACTTAATTGCCTTGTCATGTACACTTTGGTTCATATATATTCATCACATGGCCATAAAAGAGTGCACCCCTATATCAATTTTCTTGAACACTTTGGTCTTTCAAGAACTTTCTTGAACACTTCGTAAAATTCCTGTTTTACCCCTAGCCTTCCACAATGTTACCATAGGCTACTTTGCGAATTTTCCTTTTTGCCCTTTGCCTTTCTCAATATTTTCACACTATTAATGTTCATAAATAATATTCATAACCAACTTGTACATTAAAATAAATTTTGGAAGATGGTCTTTCCCTTTACTTTACCACGGCTACTTTAAAATATCCAACCGTATAAAATATGGGATATAACATCTGTCGAGAATCCTTTTTATCGGATGGATTTAACCTTCTATTTTCTTACCCCAAAACTGAGCATGGGCCATATTTAGTATTTCGAATAACCATATTAATTATTATAGTGTTACAAAGCTTCCATCTCCCAGTCCTGATGTGCGTTTTCTTTTCCCACCGCAAGCATCATATAGTTAAAAGTTAAACTTGTATTCAATTACCGTAGCATCAGTCTTCTAATTGTTGCACAATCTTCTGGTTGATGGTTATAACTCAAAAGTCTGGCATTTGGTTTACTGGAATATGAGCCAAGGAATGCCTTGGCTTACAACTCCATGTTTGCTTCACCCTCATTTAGACTTTGCTAACATCTATTTTTCTCCCCCTCTGCAATTTCATTATCATGGATCTTGTACTGACTCAACTCTGGTTGTTGTCATGCAGATGAAAGATGAGGTGCAGAATAATTGATATTGAGAGTTTTGACTTTTTCTTGTTGCTGAAGTTTGAGATTCCAAGAAGACATCATCAGGACCACCAACAAGCCAGAATCTTTTATGGAATGGTATGTACATACACATATATAGTAGAAATCTACTACAGTGATCCAGCTAGTCCTTGGCTACTGACAATACATTATTGTAGCTACTTCTTTTTGGCCGGGTAATTAAATAGGCATAGAATATTTGATTATTCAAATGTTGAGTGAAGTGAATAGTATGAACTTATCTTCTTCTGGTATCTGACTTAGGTTAATCTTGTTCATCTTAAACTTCTATTGGATCTTCATGGGCAAAAATATCCCTAGTTTTTTTTGAGTTTGTCATGCAAAAGTGATTTATTAGAAGATCTATCTACCTGAGCTGTTTGTTGAAATAAGCATCGAGTCGAGTTGTTCTATTTCACAGGCAATTTATACGAGGATAATCATGCACAGGGCGGATTGAACCCATAACTTTCAATGTCGAGTATAAATTTATGTGAAAAAATTTAATAAAATTGTGATATATAGTAGACATGAACCTGTAACCTTAAATATATATTGAATGCAATGCTAAGACTCTTAAAAGGTTGAACTCATAGAGTTTAAATCTTGAATCAGCCTCTGATCATTCAAATCTTATAACGCGGGAGATGATACTAATTACAAGATTACTATATTATATCTACTATCACTGGGTGCGTTCTTCATTGTAATAAATCTAAGTTATCACTTTTGATTTAAATTAGATGTTTTTTGTCCTAAAAGTACCATTGGCTCAGATTAAATCACTTCATCCAATGTAGTTTTGATTTTTCGTAAGGGAAAACTACACAAAATAGACCTTTTAAACAAACTATTTACCACTTCATACCTCACCCCAAAATAATTCCTTCCGGTACCCATTCGCCCAAACTAATTACCCCTATACCCCTCTAATTATTTTTAAATTTGTGCGCTGACGTCAGCGCCCACCCTACATGATACCGATAGGGTATCATATACCGATGGAGTATCACAGAGGATTAAGCTCATTCCTACATGATACCGATATGGTATCAATATACCAATGGAGTATCACAAATAATATATTTACTAATTAGTTTAATAAATAAGATTGTGATTTTAATAATTTATCTCTTAATTGTTTTATTTTTATTTCTTAAAAAAAGAGTTCAATCCTATATGATACCGATAAAGTATCAATATATTGTTATAGTATCATTGAGGATTTTAAAAGTGTCTCATTAAGGATTTTCAATATCATGATCATATACAAATATACTGTGGTAGTATCATTCATGTAATATCGAATGACTTAGGAAAGTTTTTATGATACCATCACAGTATATATATACTATGATGGTATCATTCAACATTTGTATGAAACGATCCTTCATGATACCATGTCTCATTAAGGACTGAAGCAGCCTCCATGATACCATGTTAGTATATGATACTGTTACGGTATCTTGATCGCGAATCTCGTGCTTTAGGGGTATGAATTGTAAAAGGGCATTTGTCTATAATTATTTTACTTTTATGGGGCATATGCTTAGTTTTCCCTTTTCATAACCGTATGGAATGACAAAAAATTAAAAAATTGATATTCTCTTCCAAAGGTGATATTTTATTGGAACCAATTGTGACTATAAATAACATTAGAAACAAACTATAGATAATAAGAAGAAAGGTATGAGTAACAAAAGAAAGTAGTAGTACTAGTAAAGCATATTTTCGTCTTTTATATAATGTAATACACGCAATAACACTAATTTGAATTTAGTATATAACAATGTGTCAATTGTAGCATAACCAAAATTGTATTATTAAATGCAAAATCTAACAGTATCGTTAAGCAGGCAACGAATATAAATTTAAATATTTGAAAATTACGGGCAAAATTGTTGGCCAATAATTTACAAGCTGCAAAACTGGTGGCAGATACAACAGAAACAGAACCCTTTTCATTTTGCTCTCTGAGACACCCCTTCTCCCGGCCAAACATCTCACAAGGATTTGATTAAATCAAAATCTTCACAGATGCTGCAATATCACGCAGCTCCTCCATTGAAACCTTCTTCCACACTCAATCAATCATCAGGTGGCCTTTTGAACCTTCCAAAGGCAAGTCGTTATGGTGATTTTCAATCTCCGTATTCTCTGTACACTGATTATCACCAGGCTCCTCTGTCTTCCTCCCGCTTGCATCCACATTTATTGGTTTCTGGGATTTCATTGTCTGATGATTTTGCAACTTCTGCTGAATCATCAATAAAATTAAGAACCGGAAGACCACCAGTAGAACCAAATGCATGGGGCATGCTTTCCATCTTTTATATCCTTATTTACTATATTCAACAAAATACTTTCGTTATATAAAATACCTTTCTATACAATATCATTTGATATAATAAATTTATACCAAGAATAAATATCCCATAATATAGCAATAAATTTACTTTGCCACAAATTATATTTATACCAAAAAAAATACATCATATATTTTAGATATAAAAAATTATACCATACATATACTACATATATATTCATATAATAGACATTTTTTCTTTAAAAATAAATAATACTTTCAATAGAATAATTTGTACCATGAATATTTATCCCATAAATTTATACCAATACTATAAGAATAATCCGTCTTTTTTCATAAAAGTATATTTATACTATAAAATATATAATATATATTTAAGATATAAAAAAAAGTATACCCTGCATATATTTAAAATAAAAGTTGTAAAAAATATCCTACAAAATAATACTTTACATATAAATTTATACCATGAATATTTATTCCATAAATGTATACCATAATAAAATAATAATTTATTTTATCTAAATTATATTTATACCATAAAATACATAATATATTTTAGATAATATAAGGAATTAACTATTCATGTATTGCGTATAAAAAATCATATGTAATAATATTATTAATATTGATTTTATACAATATACATGTAAGTTTATCACAACATATCTCTCAAATTTAGAATATCTTTATAACTATATTTTTATAATATTGAATATTTTTAGCCGAATCCCGCACCCTTATCCATACTCGGATTCGCATCTCCGAATCTTAAAATTTAGATTTTCCCGAATCTGACTCTCGAATTCGTATCCATCTCGGACACCCGCACCCGAGTCCGAGCACCTTAGTATACAATAAACTAATTAGTATACAACAAATATAGTCATGTTTTATTTACATAAAAAATAGCCAAAATCATAGAAAATATACAGTGATTATACAATATAGTTTGCCAAAAGTCATAAAAAGTATACATTGACTATACAATATAGATTACTTATACATGAGTTATACACTGAATATATATTATGATACACTCTATACATGAAATATACACCGAATGGTCATTTTTTTTGTAATTAAAATGACCGAATGGCCATCTACTATAATTATCCCTATTTTTTATTCTTAGCCTAAAGTCTATTCTTTCTCTTCATCTTTCACAAGGTTAATGGAGGAAATGATCAATGCACGCTAAAAAGCAAAAACGCATCACCCTTCACCATTTGATCTAGTTTGATGCTTATGATTCCTTTCTAAAATCCAATGAATAATGTCTTCCGCTTTACTCACTTTGAACTTACCCCACCTTGGAGGAAATGGGAGCATTTATGGAACAAGGTAAATATCTTCATCGAGTAGAGCCCATGATGACAAAACACATTAGTGAAGGTAGGCTTTTGGAATTGATGTCCACTAGTCAAACAATGATGGGTTGCCTGGATAACAATTTGGGTCCATTTAGAGTTTTGGTATAATAGATATGGCCAAACGGAAGGTTTGACCTATAAGAGCAACAACCTGAGAATAGGGGAATCTCATGACATGGGAGGAACACGGTTATGAAGACTTTCTAGGGATTATGGTGTTCAAGAAAAAAGGCAGAAAAAATCAAAGCTAACTTAGTCGTGGTCATCACAAATTTCCTAAGTGGCCAACATCACCATTGTACCAATGGTTTTAGCAAACCCAGAACAAAATAAGGTATTTATAGAAGTCTAAAACTAGTCCTAAACCAACTAGGAAAAGGAAGCTTGATGCACTTCAGATTGCTATGGACGGGAGCCACCACGGTCAGTGGTGGGCACCACGGCTCGTGGTGGCCTTCCTTGGTGATTGCCTTAGAATTTTATAGCTGGCCATCCCACCACGGCACCCACCACGGCAGTGGTGAGGACCGTGAGGCTCTTGGTGGTTGCCTTGGCCATGTTGCTCCTTGCTTTGGCTCTTGGTAATTTCTTTGTCCTTGCCACTTCTTGCCTTTGCATTTTGATGCCTTCCTCTTCAATACGGAACCCACCACGGCCAGTGGTAAGCACCAAGACTCATGGTGGATGGGCGTGGTGCATGCCTTAGCCCAAAAGTTGGCTGCCTTCTCTTGGCTGGATTCTTCACGGATGAGGGCTTCCTTGCACGGCCAGTATTGCACACCACGGACCGTGGTGGATGTATTGGTGTGAATACTTGGTCAAAAGATGATGATTTAATCTCTCAACACCCATTCCAAGGTCCTTCAAGTTCCGGTGAAGTTCGTTCTTTGAGTTCTCCTTTTAAGTTGTCTGAAACCTTGCCAAACTCAAGTGTTTGAACACCTCTTGTGAGATTTTTCTTTCCTTTTGGCATCACCACAACATCGAGCTACCAACATCCTTCAAGATCAAACAAATTTTCACATGAATCATGCCAAATATCATCAACTCAAGCGTGCTTCAATTTTCCTGAAAACTAACTAAAAACACATATCAAACTAACAAAATGCGCTTGAGAACTTACAATAACTACTTATTTTGGGCGTCATAAATATTGTATTTTGGCGACACATCAGTAGTTTAAATTATTTTTTCAAGAAACAAGTTCATAGAAAAACATCAATTTCATAATAGTAAGTAAAATATGTAAATTTAAGGAAAATCTCTTGAAACACAATCATGAGGACTCAAATCATCACAAATCAACCTATCACAATCATGGGGCGCATGGAAGAAAAATGTTCATGCTTTAGTTTAGCCTTACATACCTTAAAAGCTCCACAAATCTTGATGAAAAATCTTAACTTGAAGAAGAACAATCAAGATACCCTTTTTGAAATTCTTGGATTTGTTTTCTTGGAAACCCTATGGTTAGGATTTAAGATTTCTCTTAGTGATTCATGTATGTATGAAGAAATTTAGGTTGGAAATATTGAAATCTATGAAGAATAACTTACCTTGATGAAGAACCTTGAAAGAGAACCCCAACTTGATGTTTTTCTTGAAAATTCTAGAGCGTTAAAGTTTAGGAGTGAATGAGAGGGTTTTTAATGAGGAAAAACTGATTTCTACATGTTTAGGGACATTAAAATAACTCCCCAAAGGGTTATAGGATAAAAATACCCTTAAAAAATAAAAGGGACGTCGTTTGGCTTAGGCAGTGGAGTCCGCGTCCTCTCCGCTTCGCGGAGCCATCGCGGACTTCTGCCAGGATGGAACATCCTCAGTAAAATGGTCATAACATTTTACTCCAAACTCCAAATGAGGCAAACTTGTAGCGTTAAATAAAGGACACGTAGACCTCTTTAATTTGATAGGTCATAAACTACCTAAATGTTAATATTCTGAGAGATATGATTGTTTAAAGTTGACCCTTATAAGATCTTATATGAAAACTTAATCGGTAAATGATTTTTCAACTCGACTTAGTACTAGAGGTTCCTTATGACCATAATTCACTTCAAATACACTTTAAATACTTATAAATTGATCCTAACTCATACATAAAATTAGAAGTCATCCAGTTCGAGTTTACACGCATATGAAGAATGGTTCGAGTCTTGGCGAAAAAATTTGGGTGTTACAGGGTTTAACACCTCAAAGTTATAGTTCAATGGATAATGGGTAACGTAAATTGGTTATAGTATGAAACTAATAAAAATGTACTAAGAAGTCGTGTGATGGATAAGAGGGTTTAATCCCATAATAATTTTAAGTGCCCTTTAATCCCTCGTTTGATGCAAAGGATGGGATAACTTATCCCACGATTAACAATTAGTACTGGGATAAGTTATCCCTTCCCGAGGATGGAATAATAATCTCATGATAACTTATCCAGGGATAAAGTATGTTAAATAATAAAAATACCCCCCTTAAACTCTCTTTTATATACCACTTTTTATATTCATGTGTATTAACATAGTTTTTAACAACATTTATATTAACATTCACAACCTTAATTAATCGTTGTTTTTATGATAATATATTTTCTATTAAAAATTTACATTTTATAAATAAAATTTCTATTTTTGAATATATTATAAGTTGAATTTATTTGTCTAATTCTTATGTTTATTTATATTTTGATTTCTCTTAAAATGTTCACTTCACTACTAAATTACGTATTTTAATTAAATAGTTTATTAATCACTTAAAGATTATATTTTATATATCAATTAACTTTGCCCTGTGCAATACGCTTCTTTGTGGGCTAGTGTGGTAAGATGGAGAAGGCGTATGAACTTGTGGATGAGATGACTAGAGAAGGTATTGAGCCTGATTCGATAACTTATACCTTGTTGATCGAGGGACATTGTCAAGGGAGTAATGTTGCCACTGCCTTGGAACTTCTTGAAGAAATGAAGGAGAAAAATCTGGCCTCTGTTGAGTCAACCTATTGTATGATAATTAATTGTCTCTGCCGCAATAAGGATCCAAACTCGGCTATGTCTTCTCTTCTTCCAGATTTGATAATGAAGAATGGGAAGCGAAATGCTCATACCTGGAGAACTTTATTAATGAATTATACTGGTAAAGGCTACTTACAACAGTTGAGGGGGATTTTGGAGGCAATGCATGAGCATGGGATTGTGCCAGCTACTCCCCATTACAATATTCTTATAAAGGGCCTCTGCGAGACGCAGAAAATGGAAGCTGCTCAAAGTTGCTTGGTTGAAATGCTGGATAGAGGCCTAAACCCTGACCAGGGTACTTATGAATCCTTTATTATTGGATATTGTGAAAAAGGGGAGTTGCGAAACGCATATAGATATTTATTTCAGATGCTGCATCATGGGTTTAAGCCCAACAAAGCAATTTATAGTGCTGTGATTAGTGCGAACTGCAAAAGTTGTTAGGTAAGCGAAGCCTTTGGGGTATTTAGAAGTATGCTTGCTCTGGGGTTCTTGGAAGTGTGTGAGGCCTATCTTGTCCTCCTTCGTGGTCTTTGATAAAATAGGGGTTGTGACTTAATTAGTTAGTCACTAGTTGTTATTGGTTTGTTGTAAATAGTGGTTAGTTGTTATTTGGTTGTGGTAAATGGTAGTTAGTTGTTAGTAATTAGTTTAGCCAACTAAGTAAAATATCCAAGATAGAAAGGCACGTGTGTATATAAGGAAGAATACTCTAGAAGGTGGAGTACTGAAAAACATTTTTACATTTTCCAAATACACCATTAAGCTTCCATGGCTAATCTCTCTTTTCTTCTTCCTCTTCTATCTTCAATCTTCATCTACTGATAAGTAGACTCTGTTTTCTTCATGGTATCAGAGCCGTCGGCCATAGATATGGTCTAGATCGAGCTGGTTGAGGATCGAAGCTGTTGGAATCGGTAAGAGAAACAATGGCGGAGGTTTTGGACAACGAGCTACCTGAAAAGCTAAGTCACAACCACCAGTTGTACCTAAGTGCTTCAGATACTTTCGGAGTGATGTTGATCTCTATTCAGTTGACCGGATCTGAAAATTATTTGGTTTGGAGTTGTTTGATGCGAATCGCCATACTTGGACGCAACAAGTTGGGATTCATCAATGGAACATGTAAAAAGTCTAATTTTGGTACGAATTTAACACATTTGTGGGAGCGATGCAACGCGATAGTTTTGTCGTGGATAATGAACTGCGTATTGAAGGAGTTACTAAGTGGAATCGTATATTCTTCTGATGCAAGCTCTGTGTGGAACGATCTAAAGGAACGTTTTGATAAGGTTGATGGATCGAGAATCTTCCAACTACACAGAGAAATCGCAACCACAACTCAAGGTACGAGTAGCATCTCTGAGTATTTTACGAAACTGCGTTTGCTGTGGGCTGAGTTTGATAATCTAGCCCCCTTTCCTGGTTGTGATTGCGAGAAATCACGCGATTTCAAGGAGTTTATGAAGAGGCAAAAACTGCTGCAATTTTTAATGGGACTGAATGAATCATATGAACAATCTCGAGGTCAAATTTTGATGTTAGTCCCACTCTCATCCATCAATCAAGCTTATTCTATGATGATTGAGCGAGAAAGTCAAAGAGTTATGGTTAATATGATTGGGTCATCCATGAATGGAGAAATCACAGCTCTCATGACATATCGAGGAGGAAATTTTAATCGATTCAAGAAGAATATGGATATACAATGTGATTATTGCAAGTTGAGAAGTCATCTAAAAGTGGATTGCTACAAATTGCATGGTTATCCTCTAGATTACAAATTTAAAAGAAAACCAAATGGTCCCAATTCTATTCACACACGTGATGGAGATATGAGAAACAATGGCTATCAAGTACTAAGAGATGAACCTAGAGGAAGAGTATACAATGTGAAGGAAGAAGCTCCCAAATTGCCTGGAACAGAAGAACAGCTTTACCTCATGATTCTGAGGGTCACTACAATCAGTTGATGAAGTTGTTAGAGGATCCTTATCGCTACAATCGATTGATGCAATTTCTAGACAAGGAACATCAAGGGGAAACCTCCTCAGCAAACATGGGGAAGTTGTCGAATGCAAAGTCCCCTAATGTGGAAGGTAATATTCTAGCATCCAATGTGACAATGATTGAGGAATCAGGTAATGTTTCAACATCTTATGTAAAAGGTAAAAGGGAAGAATGGATAATAGACAGTGGAGCTACGAATCATATGACATCTAACAAACGGGTGTTACAGGAAGAACATGTTGTTGTTATTGATAAACAAGTGCATCTACCTAATGGTGAGGTAGTAAATGTAACTCATACTGGAGATTGTGAAATAATTGCTGGCCACACTATAAGCAATGTGCTATACATACCTGACTTTAGATATAATCTATTATCAGTCGCCAAGATTACCAGGGAGTTGTGCTGTTCAGTCAATTTTTTCCCTGAATTTTGCATATTTCAGGACCTCTCAAGTGGGAAGGTGTTGGAGATTGGTAGAGAGAAGGAAGGCCTTTATTTGTTGAAGCACAGAATAACAGAACCACAAGACAAGCAACAACTGCTCAGAGGATTGATTGCTACAAAGAATAAAATAGACATCATGTTGTGGCACAGAATAATGGGTCATGCCTCTGTTGGTGCAATGCAGAAGCTCCAAGATATTGATCACGATGATTGCAAACAGGCTTTAGACAAGTGTGAATTGTGTCCTCTTGCTAAACACACTAGAATGCCTTTTCCTGTTAGTGACACTAAGTCTTCTACTATTTTTGATTTGATGCTTTTGGATCTGTGGGGTCCTTTTCATGTTCAAACTGTTGATGGATATAGATTATATATAGATTATTTTTGACCATTGTTGATGATCATTCACGTATGACCTGGATATATTTGCTCAAACTTAAAAGTGATGTTGTAGTAGTACTTCGTAACTTTATACAGCTGATCCAAACTCAGTTCAATAAAACCATTAAGGTGTTCAGGTAAGACAATGGATCTGAATTTGTCAATTCAGAATGTATGCAGCTGCTTCTAGATAATGGGATAGTGCATCAAAGAAGCTGTGTCTATACCCCTCAACAGAATGGAGTGGTTGAGAGAAAACATAGATACATTTTGGAGTTAGCCAGAGCAATCAGATTTCAGGGAGCTTTTCCTTTAAAGTTTTGGGGACATTGTGTTTTAGGTGCTGTTTACATGATGAACAGATTGCCCTCAGTTGCCTTGAAGGGCAGAACACCTTTTGAGGTATTTCATGGTCACATATGTTCTCTTAATCATCTCAGAACTTTAGGTTGTTTATGCTATGCCAAGAAGTTGCCATCAGGTCATAAATTTGATCCAAGAGTTGTGCCTACAGTACACATAGGCTACTCTTCAGTGACTAAAAGCTATATATTGTACAGCCTGGTCACTCATTCTTTCTTCTTATCTAGAGATGTGCTTTTCAAAGAATATATTTTTCCCTTTAAGACACAGACACACACCAGTCCTATCTTCCTAAATCCTTCCATAGATCCTTTTATATCTGAGCCACCTACCTCTATCCCTACTAAGGTATTTTCTGACCCTGTCTCCTTGAATGATTTTCCTGCTGATGAAGTTCCTGTTAGTGCAGTTCCTACTGCCCCTGATCCTCCCATTGGAGTACTAATTATTAGAACTTCTTCCAAACAAAGAAAGCAGCCTACTTGGATGACGGATTATGTTTCCAACAGTGCTGCAGCAAGAACTCCATATCCCCTCTCTCATGTGATGAGCATGCCAATCTCTCTTCTTCTTATCAGCAGTATCTAACTGCTTTTTCTTGTGTTATAGAACCAAAATCTTATCATGAAGCTTGCTCAAATCTACATTGGATCCAAGCTATGAAAGAAGAGATTTAGGCCCTTGAAGATAATCACACTTGAAGCTGGTTTCACTACCTCCAGGTAAGCATCCCATTGGCTGCAGATGGGTTTACAAAGTGAAATTCAGAGCTGATGGTCAAATTGAAAGACATAAGGCAAGATTGGTTGCAAAAGGCTATAATCAAAGGGAGGGACTTGATTATTTAGATACTTTTTCTCCTGTTGTGAAAATGGTCATAGTGAGGAGTGTGTTATCTATAATTGTTGCTTCTGCCTGGCACATTCATCAAATGGATGTGTATAATGCCTTTTTACAAGGTGATTTACATGATGAGGTGTACATGACTCTGCCTGAGGGATTTTCTAGCCAGGGGGAGTCACAAGACTTAGTATGTAGGCTAGTCAAATCCCTATATGGCCTTAAACAAGCTAGCAGACAGTGGAATGTAAAACTTACTGATGCTTTGCTTACTCTTGGTTTTCTCCAAAGTGGTCTGGATCATTCACTGTTCATCAAGAGAAAGCATGAAAAAATTGTGGTTATTCTGGTATATGTTGATGATATGCTGATAGCTGGAAATGACTTGATAATGATTGAGCAAACCAAGAAAGAATTGCATGTCAAATTCAAGATCAAAGACCTTGGAGTTCTAAAATACTTCCTGGGAATTGAATTCTGCAGATCATAGAAGGGAATATTAATGAACCAAAGGAAATATGCTTTGGAAATGATTGAAGAAGTGGGTCTAACTGGAGCTAAACCATCATGGACACCACTGGATACCAATGTTAAGTTGACAACCAAAGAAGTGGATGAAGAAGCAGGAACAACAGATGATCCAATATTGGAGGACATAAGACCATATCAGAGATTGATTGGAAGATTAATATACTTGACATTAACTAGACCAGATATTTATTTTGCAGTTCAAACCTTGAGCCAATTTCTGCAGAAGCCAAAAAGATCTCATATGGAAGCAGCATTAAAGATAGTGAGATACATAAAAAGGAATCCTGCCCTAGGAATATTGATGAGTAGCAGAAATGAGAACAAATTGACAGGGTACTGTGATGCTGATTGGGCATCATGCCCAAATACTAGAAGATCAGTTACAGGTTACTTGATCAAACATGGTGAATCCTTGATTTCTTGGAAGTCAAAGAAGCAAACAACCGTCTCAAGAAGCTCAGCAGAATCAGAATACAGGAGCATGGCTTCTACTGTTTCTGAAATAATATGGATTGTTGGACTATATAGAGAACTAGGTGAAGAATTGGAAATGCCAGTGGAGCTCTTTTGCGACAGTAAAGCAGCGTTACAGATAGCAGCAAATCCGGTATATCATGAGAGAACGAAATACATAGAAATAGACTGTCATTTCATTAGAGAGAAGATTCAAAAGGGACTGATTAAGCCTTTGTTTTTGAGTACACATGAACAACAAGCAGATATAATGACGAAAGGGCTGCACAGATCACAGCATGAATATCTTGTTTCCAAGCTGGGCGTACTGGATATTTTTGTACCTGCCAGCTTGAGGGGGAGTGATAAAATAGGGGTTGTGACTTAATTAGTTAGTTACTAGTTGTTATTGGTTTGTTGTAAATAGTGGTTAGTTGTTATTTGGTTGTGGTAAATGGTAGTTAGTTGTTAGTAATTAGTTTAGCCAACTAAGTAAAATATCCAAGATAGAAAGGCACGTGTGTATATAAGGAAGAATACTCTAGAAGGTGGAGTACTGAAAAACATTTTTACATTTTCCAAATACAGCATTAAGCTTCCATGGCTAATCGCTCTTTTCTTCTTCCTCTTCTATCTTCAATCTTCATCTACTGATAAGTAGACTCTGTTTTCTTCAGTCTCTTGGTGAATGGAAAAGTGCTAGAAGCAGCTGATGTCATTTTAGAACTTTCATGGCAAGAATCTGGTTGATGATGTTTCCTTCTATGAAGCTCTCATCTGTTATTTTGTTAAACACTTCTAAGATTGAAAAGGCCTTTACCCTTTACGAGGAATCGCAGAACCGAGGTATTCGTCCAAACTTACGTGCTTACAGTCACTTGATTATTGGGCTGCTTAAAAGAATGTTTGGGACCAAATAGTGCCACATACACTAACATGATTTCTGGAAGGCTGCTAGATACTGACAATAGATAGCTTAATCACGAAAAACTGATTTATAATATTTGTAAAGAAGTGCGGGCTTGGTCCCTCTTAAGGATCTACAATTGTTGCCCTCCTTTATTCATATGATATAATAAAGCAAGTTTATTGAAGCAACCACTGAGCTTTGTCATTCCATTGGTTTTTATCTTGTCAAATGTTTGCTTAGTTCAGATTCTTTACCTTCTAATAAACTGTTGCTGCATTTGTACTCAGAATCAGTGCTGCACTTAGATTGTCTTTATCATTGTGTGGGACATTCTCCTCCATTATAGGTTCTATAACTGTACCTTAGGTTTTATGACAAGAATCTTCTTTTGCTAGTGAACGAATAAATCATAAATGAGAATCTTATGACCCAATTTTATAACAAGAATCTTCAACAACTGCTAGTATTGCAAAAGGTTATTTTGCCCTTGCATCTATTTGATGCATCATCACATGGCCATCGTGTAACTCCTCGAGAATCATGTCATTCGTCTGTCACGTGTTGCCACCAGAGTAATAAATACTCGAAGTAAGCTCCTGGCTCACCCCTATTTCTAAAGGGGCTTCGGAATCATCCTATTTTGGTTCTTCTCCACGGGTGATTCAGGAATTTTCCTATAATTCTTCTCAACTGAGAGCCTCTAAGGGGTCCAAATGGGTTGTCGTAGACCACCTTCTTGTGACTATGTTGAAGAATTCTTTCCCCTTTTTGAGTTCTCGAGTGAAAGAGTCCAAGCCATAGGAAAATATCCAGTTTCTGTCGCAATATATCTAGTTTATCTTGAAGCAGCATGGACTGGCAGCAAGGAGTCAATTGAATGATCAAGGCATCGGTTGCTTCCACCTGTGGCCTTCTTCGACCGTGGTCGGTATATTTAAACTTTTTTTAAAAAAATCGACTTCCGGAGGTTATTAATTTTATTATTAGCTCGCAATTGTTCTCCAATCCCTCAAAACCTTCCTCATGTGAAAGAAACTTTGACGACTGTGAAAGCAACTCACGCCGCTCGCAACTTGGAGGACTGAGAATCTGCTAGCAATAGGTCGCCGTCAACATCCGGTCTCTCCGTCGCAGTAGGTCTCCCTCTCCGTCGCAGCAAGTCTCTTCACTCGCAGCAGGTCTCTCCACTCGCACCAAACATGACCTCTCTAATTTCATTTGGAACTTTATCATATATTACTTCTAAACAACCATATTCTTGTAAAGCTTCAAAAACTTGAATTTTTTGTGGATTCCCATAATGGAATGTTTTGTTTTAGCTCTTGATCATTGTAAAAATCTATTGTGGGAACTTTAACTGATTTGGTAGATGCCATTGATGAATTTTTAGAATATGAACAGAGAAAAAAGATAGGAGAGACTTAAAATTTTACCTTTAAAAAGAGGAAATAGATAAGGGTTAAGCTCACAGCTGTATAACATAGATGGTTTTTTCTGCTTTGAAGAGAGTTTAGGGCCATAAAGCTGAGGACAATTGAAGAGAGTTTTGTGATAGGTAAGATGGTTAGGTACATGTAACCTGTCTTTATCTTTGAAGTTTAGACCTAATACTTCACATCATTGTAAGATGCTGATGCTTTTGCCCTGTGGAAACAGAGTTATTGTTTACATTTTTGTGCAATTCTGAGGAGACTACACTTGAGAGTTTTTCATAAGAATGAATACTCCTCAGTGTTATAGAAATAGTAATCTGCAAAACTCCTAAATACAAATATATACTAAAGATCCTAAACCTATAGGTGTATAAACCTTTTTATGTCTCTTCCTATATTATATTCTTAAGACAGGCAATATGTACAACTATCTATATTTACTTATCTAGTTTGGAAGTTCAATGTCTTTTTTGTTAAAGTAGTTTTTAAAAATAAAAAGTTCAACAACTAATGAATATTGTACTAATAATTTTAGTGTAAAAAATTTTAAGTGCAGGGGTACAATCTAATTAAAGGTTCCACTCTCTGACGCCGTCGAGCCAACTACCACAAACCCTTTCATCTTCAGTCCTAATTAAAAAAAGTCGAGGTAATGTTTTCCTCCAAAAGTTTAATTATTGTATATATTAGATTTTTTTTATTCAATTTACAACACTTGCATTTTGCTTAGGATTTGTTTGAATTTTTAGAGTGTTCTTTAGTATAATGTGTTTGTTTAACATAAGTGACAACACTAGTTGATCCTATACATGACAAAATTGATTTTTGTTGCAAGATCGATTTGTGTCCATGTAGGGTTGACACTTAGCTTTAATTTGGTAACAATGTGTTTGTTAAGCATAAGTACCATGTTAAGCATAAGTACCATGTTAAGCATAAGTACCATCATTAGTTGATCCTATTGATGACAAAATTGATTTTCTTGCAAGATCGATTTGCGTCCATCTAGTGTTGACACTTAGCTTTAAATTGGTTAATAATGCATTTGCTTAACTAAGTGACAACACTAGTTGATCCTATAGATAACAAAGTTGATTTTGTTGCATTGTGTCCATCTAGTGTTGACATTTAGCTTTAAATCTAGGGATGATGTGTTTGTTAAGCATAAGTACCAACACTAGTTGATCCTATTGATGACAAAATCATTTTTCTTACTAGATCGATTAATGTTGTTTAGTTGTTGAAATAAGTTCAAATAAAATTTAATCAACTCCTAGTTTGATTTAGTTGTTTGAATTAATTAAATCTAGTTAGAGTTAATGTAGTTTAGTTGGTGAAATAAGTTCAAATAAAATTTAACTAACTCCTAATTTGATTTATTATTTGAAATAATGTGGTTCAGTTGGTGGATTTAGCTGTTTGAATTAGTTTAAAACTAGTTAGAGTTAATGTAGTTTAGTTGTTGAAATAAGTTCAAATAAAATTTAATTAACCCCTAGTTTGATTTATTATTTGAAATAATGTGGTTTAGTTGTTGGAGTTAGTTTAGAACTAGTTAGAGTTAATGTGGTTTAGTTATTAAAATAAGTTGAAATAAAGTTATTTAACCCCTAGTTTGATTTGTTATTTGAAATGATAAGGTTTAGTTGTTAAAATTAGTTTAAAACTAGTTAGAGTTAATGTGGTTTAGTTGTTAAAGTAAGTTGAAATAAATTTTATTTAACCCATAGTTTGATTTATTATTTGAAATAATGAGGTTTAGTTGTTGGAGTTAGTTTAAAACTAGTTAGAGTTAATGTCGTTTAGTTGTTAAAGTAAGTTGTAATAAAGTTTATTTAACCCCTAGTTTGATTTGTTATTTGAAATGATAAGGTTTAGCTGTTGGAATTAGTTTAAAACTAGTTAGAGTTAATGTGGTTTAGTTGTTAAAGTAAGTTGAAATAAAGTTTATTTAACCCCTAGTTTGATTTATTATTTGAAATAATGTGGTTTAGTTGGTGGATTTAGCTGTTGGAATTAGTTTAAAACTAGTTAGAGTTAATGTGGTTTAGTTGTTAAAGTAAGTTGAAATAAAGTTTATTTAACCCCTAGTTTGATTTATTATTTGAAATAATGTGGTTTAGTTGGTGGATTTAGCTGTTGGAATTAGTTTAAAACTAGTTAGAGTTAATGTGGTTTAGTTGTTAAAGTAAGTTGAAATAAAGTTTATTTAACCCCTAGTTTGATTTATTATTTGAAATAATGTGGTTTAGTTGGTGGATTTAGCTGTTGGAATTAGTTTAAAACTAGTTAGAGTTAATGTGGTTTAGTTGTTAAAGTAAGTTGAAATAAAGTTTATTTAACCCCTAGTTTGATTTATTATTTGAAATAATGTGGTTTAGTTGGTGGATTTAGCTGTTGGAATTAGTTTAAAACTAGTTAGAGTTAATGTGGTTTAGTTGTTAAAGTAAGTTGAAATAAAGTTTATTTAACCCCTAGTTTGATTTATTATTTGAAATAATGTGGTTATTTGGTGGATTTAGTTGTCGGAATTAGTTTAAAAGTAGCTAGAGCTCATGTGGTTTAGTTGTTAAAGTAGGTTGAGGCAAACCCTTGTTGCCTTTTGTCGCCTTTCGCCGTCCAAAACACTGCTTTTAAGAGAGAATACTCAACCCGTGAATATCTGCAGGCTTGTTTTTGAAATAGTTTGGCCTACTTTTTAGTTTATTCATTTGATTCCTTTGTGATTGTGTATTGGTTTTTTTGGCCTACTTCCTAGTTTATTCCGTTGATTCCTCTGTGATTAATTTTTGGGGGTAGTTAGATTGGTTGTATCTATGCAATTACAATCTTTGCAGAACAGATACTCCCCATTCATCTTTGCATCTTATTCTAAGGGCCCCAATGGCCATGATTTGATATCAGGTTGATTTAAAGTTGACATGCAATTTAGATCTCAAAAGTTGTATTTTTTCTTATAAACATGAAAGGCCCACAATTTTGTAAACTATCAAAACTTCCCTAATTCTTACAAGCTTACCAAATGAGCAAAGCTTAGTCTATAAATAAGGAGTAAGGTATCAGACTATCATTAGGCACCACATTCAAAATCTCATATCTCCATGTTTGTTTATAAATAAATGTTTGCGATCACATGTTATTACAAACTTTCATATACACATAATTTTACAAAGATACACTAGCCCAATAAATCAACGATAGTAGTAACTAGTTATTCATTCATATAATCCTCTCACAGGTACATACAATCTCTTCACGTCGACCTAGTCGTTTCTTGCAAAATTTAAAATTATAGATCTTTTTTTGTAAAATATAAACTTACAGATCAAGTTTTAAGTTTTAAAATAGTTGAATTCACAAATTTGGATCCTACCTTTTAGTGAGATATAGAATCAATATTTCGAATTGAGGTTGAAGTTTTGTTCAAATGTCGTACACAAACAATGATTTCAAATCAAAACTTCAAATTTGAACTCCAAATTGCATGGCCAAACGCCTACTATGGCAATAACATTTGACACTGCTGCAGTTCTACACCTTTTGATCCCACTTTCACATGTCGCAATCTGATCCTTTGGCATGACAACACTTTTCATCCAATCAATATTCAGATTTAATCCAAGTGTTGTCAAGCTGCTTGTTGACCTAGAGTCCCTTAATCCCAAAAAATGCATCCCCTAGTTCATTTGTTTTCTTTTCTACAGCACAAACCAAATATTTACTCGGTTTGTTTTCTCAATCAAGTGACATGTGCTATACCTATCATTTAGGAGGGGAAAACATCAATTTCTTATAATTCTTAATAAGAATTTAAGGTCCCCGGGCTTTGGTCTAGTACTAAGTGGCAAGAATGTAGTATGTGATGCCTGAGTTAGACGCGGCTCTTGGCTTTAAACTTTGTCAAGGACAAAAGCCTGGTATTTAATTTAAGTGGAGACGATGTCAAACTCTGAGCTATTGGCACTCGGTGATTTCTCGATAGTTAAAAAAAGGATATTCTCCTTCCTACTTTACTCTTTACAAGGCTATCCTTTTTAGTGCAATATTTTTTCTGAAAAGTGCTAATATAGTAATATCTCTCTATATTATAAATCTAGAACAGGAAAGTGAATCTTATCTGTCAAAATATTGCATTGTTTTGGTAATGATGTTATTCGGAAGTGTTGAGAGAACAATGGAAGTGATACTCGAGGTTATAATACAGCTACGGAACAGTAAAAAATTAGTACTTGAGTATTGTTTTAGAAACTAGAACTAAGATCCCTCAAGTGATAATCTCGAGGGAGACAGTTATATCCTGGATTCTTGAGGAAAGAGATGCCTATTTCATTTAACTTGATGACTCCTTCCTTTACTTCTATTTCTGCTCTTATACATGCTGCTATCACTTTTCAAACCAAGCTCTTGTGCCTGTTGTAGCTTGCCGGAGGCCGTAACATAAATCGCTTTCTTGAGCTTGCATACCAAGTTAGGATTACTAGGAGAAGAGAGGCCTGGAGTTGGAGGAAGCTGAATAGAAACTTATTCTTGCCTCCTTCCTTTAAGTTGTTGAAAGGAATTCTATTCTGCACGTCAAATTGAAATAAGGCCACTAAGTTTATCTATTATGGGAAACTGAATAAAGCACAGTACTGATTCTTTATTTACGCAATGTCACATGTTTTTATGTATCAGATAAGGAAGGTTCTTCCTCATGCATCAGATGTGGTATGGTATGTCCTAAAAAATTATCGATAGAATATTAACATCACGTTTCTGCTTTGCAGGGTGTGAAATGGCAGCAACATCAGTAACTACTTTATCAGTTGGTTCAACCACATCTCTTGGTTGCAGCTCAATATCACAATCAAAAGCCTTTGGTGTGAAATTCAACTCCAAAAACAGCATTAGGAGTTTCAGTGGTTTGAAGGCTGCGACAACTGTAAGCTGTGAATCAGAAGCGTCCTTTCTTGGGAAAGAAAGTGTTGCTGCCCTTAAAAAATCTATTACTCCAAAGGCCAAAAAAGAAAACAAGGGATATGTTAATTGTGTTCAGCCTCAAGCATCTTACAAAGTGGCTATTCTTGGAGCCAGCGGTGGTATTGGCCAACCTTTGGCTCTTTTGGTCAAGATGTCACCATTACTTTCAGAGCTGAACCTTTATGATATAGCTAATGTCAAAGGAGTTGTGGATGATCTCAGTCACTGCAACACTCCTTCCCAAGTTTCAGATTTCACGGGAGCATCTGAATTGGCCAACTGCTTGAAAGGTGTAAATGTGGTGGTCATACCTGCTGGTGTTCCAAGAAAGCCAGGTATGACACGTGATGACCTGTTCAACATTAACGCAAACATTGTGAAGACATTGGTCGAGGCTGTTGCTGATAACTGCCCTGATGCATTTATCCACATTATTAGCAATCCAGTCAACTCCACAGAGGTGTTGAAGCGAAAGGGTGTTTATGATCCTAAAAAAAGTTTTTGGTGTTACCACCCTAGATGTAGTCAGGGCAAACACTTTGTTGCTCAGAAGAAAAATTTGAGGCTTATAGACATTGATGTCCCAGTTGTGGGTGGCCATGCTGGTATTACCATTTTTCCTTTGTTATCAAAGACTAAACCTTCAACTACTTTCACTGACGAAGAAGTACAGGAGCTAACTGTGAGGATTCAAAATGCTGGCACAGAAGTTGTGGAGGCAAAGGCTGGTGCAGGGTCTGCTACACTTTCCATGGCTTACGCTGCTGCAAGATTTGTTGAGTCCTCTCTCCGCGCACTTGATGGAGATAGCGATGTCTATGAGTGTGCTTTTGTGCAGTCTGACCTATCAGAGCTTCCATTCTTTGCTTCAAGGATTAAAATAGGAAAGAACGGGGTTGAGGCTTAGATTTCATCTGACCTTCAAGGATTGACTGAATATGAACAGAAAGCTCTTGATGCTTTAAAGCCAGAATTGAAGTCTAGCATTGAGAAAGGTACATGTTTTGTTGAGAAAGAACCTGTAGCTGCTTAAAAATTTACAAGCTGAAGAAATGATGACAGGAATAAAAGTAATTTAGCGAAATTCATGATGATCAACAAATTCCAGTTTTGCATTTGAGTTAAAAGGTGCTTCTGTTACGGAGAAACAAACAATAGTGTTGTAGAATTGTATCTCCTTTCCGGTACGTAAATTCTTTAAGTGACGATGTTGAGGCTCTCTTATTATGTTCCTTCTTTCTTGTTAAATCAACTCTCTCTCTCTATAATCTGAACGTGTCATTATGGTAGTTCTGTGATGAAAATTCAGGAAATACTTCGATTTATTCTGAAACTTAGTTATGCTAAAAGTGAGTATTCTAAACCCCGTTGTTAACTTTGCTTACCCAATTTTTGGCGTCTTACAGTGAATAGTACAACAGAGCTTCTTTTCAATGTTTGCACCTGTAAGAGCTACTTTTTTTTTTCCGGAAAATAATTGATTGGTATTGAGGCATATTTGATTGATTAAATTGTTTGGTTCTTCAATATTGAACAAGATAAGTGTAACAAAATAAAATCCCCTCTCTAAATAGGAAGCCAATTCTTTCAAAACTTCAATAGTGAATCTCCCAACCTGAACAAGATCATCCTGCCGCCACTATATTACAATTTCCAACTAGAACGACATACTCTATAAAAATCCTATCCATTTGACTAGTATGTGATGCTAATGGAAGAAATTTAACACGAAAGGGGATGGGGAAGGAATTGAACAGTCGTTCGATAAGAGGCCTTCGAGATTTTATTATAAATCACTTTGCCAGTTTGCGTTTGTTCTATGTAAACCTCCCTTTGATCACAGTCCTTTTGCAGTCACTGTCTTCCATCTGGCAAATTCAATAGTTTTCCCAGCTTGAAACTCATTCGGTTCGGTCCATAAGCATGGAAAGTTTAGCCAGTATACTGATCACAACTTAGTAATAGCAAAATCAACTGCATCCTGTTATTTGACATATATTATAGATTCTCGCTCTCTCTCTGCCTATGGGTCTAGTTAAATCTAGCTTCAGGCTATATTCAACGACAATGGAGTTATCTCTTTTCTGTACATCTAGAGTTCTCCTGATGCATGATTAATGCGACTCTGATATTAAAAGTGTGGTTATATACACCACATTCTATATCATTGTCATCATCCTTTCAAAAGATAAATCTTTACAAGTCCAACTTTCATTCTGCTCCAGAATTTACTGGGCAAACATTTTACAATTACCAATAGTCACTGCACGAGCATCGACCTTCTCTGAAATGATGGAAGCGGTTCCGATCTCTAATAACAACTTTCCGACTATAGACTGCTGACAATATCTTGGCAAAGTTATAGCAGTCATCACAAATCCGGAGGTCTTTTGCAACTCTAATTGACGTGCCAGTGGGAGTTGATAGAACCCCAAAAGCAATAGCCAATTTCTCACTGTGATATGATAATGCAATCTGCTTCTCTTCCATACCAACATTGTGCAACTCTAACATTGTCTCAGCAACGTATCCTGCAATCCTCAGTTGCTGATTGATCTCGTACAACATCTCGTAAATTTCAGTCTTTCTTGGATGCGTAAAGTCATTTGCAACGAATTCATGTATTTCTCCTCTGAACTCAATAGTACTACAAGCAGCGTTGGTTTGGATTCCCCTGTCTTTCATCATTTTTCTCACGTTTATTACCTTACCCCAATCACCAAGCGATGAATAAATATTCAATAGTAGTACATAATCTCCGGCTTCTTGTGCTTTAAGTTCAATCAAATGCTCAATGACTTGTTCTCCTAGGTCAGCTTGGTGATGAATTCTACAAGCTCCTAGCAGAGTCCTCCATATAGTTGCATCTGGTTTGACCTTCATCGAATTTATAAGGTTGTAAGCTTCATCAACCATACCTGCACGACACATTAGATCAACCACACATGACACACCCATAATGATGAATGTTTGGTGAAATCCCAAACTCTTTGCTCATACTATTGAAAAAACATCCTACCCTCATCAACTAGTCCAGAGTGACTGCAAGCAGTAAAACAATACAAATTTCAAGAGCGTTCGATTAATAACTAATAAGCATTCTTGTCAATGTGAAGGAAACAGACTTGAGTACTTGAGCAATATCGAAGCAAGTGTTTAAACTTTGTATTTGAATTAATGGACTAAAATGTGTAAAGCTTGGATAAGTAACTAATGAGATTGTACTTGTGTATGATTTTATACTGGAAACAAAACATTTCTACAAAAAGATCTCTTTTTTTAATCTTCAAACCAAGGGTTGTGACTTGTGAGTAGTTAAATACAGAAAATAAACATTAATGTAGGAGTATTAGTGATGTGGAGATATTAGGTATGCATGATTTTACATTTGTATTGAATACCAAAGCAAATGACCCTTATTATGCTTCAAAGTTCAAAACAAATGATTTTCGGTATTTGACCTTTAGTATATTGAAACCAAGAGCTTTACAAGATTATTTTTTTATGCTTCAAATTAAATGACCTTTCGTATATTGAAACCAAAGTCTTTTATGTCACACGCTATAGCTATTCGAAGCTATGGAACAATGATTATTTATATTGTAAATAACAATGAAAACGTGATATTCCACAACAACAACAACAACAAAACAAAGCAACAGCAACAACAACAACAACAACAACAACAACAACAACAACAACAAAACAAAGCAGCAGCAGCAACAACAACAACAACAACAACAACAACAACAAAGCAGTAGCAGCAACAACAACAACAACAAGAAGAAGAAGAACAAGAAGAACAATAATAATAATAATAATAGCAGCAGCAGCAAGAAGAAGAAGAACAACAACAACAACAACAACAATAATAACAACAATAATAATAACAATAATAATAATAATAATAACAATTATAATAATAATAATAATAATAATATTAATAATAATAATAATAATAATAATAATAATAATAATGATAATGATCATAATAATGATGATAATGATCATAATACTGATAATAATGATGATGATAATAATAATAATAATGATTATGATAATAATGATGATAATAACAATAATAATAATGATCATAATAATGATAATAATGATGATGATAATAATAATAATAATGATCATAATAATGATAATAATAATAATGATAATAATAATGATAATAATAATGATAATGATAATAATGTGTAACACCCTTTAAAATTTTCCCTAAGATTCGAGCCTTCTTTGTATACGTGTGGGGCCCATCGTATTTATTTCGAAGTATGTGCTTGAGTTAAGATGAGTCCCTGAGAAATTTAAGAGCGTTGGAGGTGATGTGGGGTCATTGAGGACCCCTAGGACCGAGCTAAGCCCAAAAGATCCGACGTGGCTAAGTTTAGGACGAGTTCATGTAAGGGTCGACTTTTAACGACCCTATCTTTTGAAAGACGTCAATCTGGGTGGCCCACAACCTATCAAATTAAAGGTCGTCGAGTCTTTTTTCCAACGCTACCAAGAACGTAAATTTTGGAGTTCGGATTCAAAAGATATGACGATCCTAAGATGAACTAGCACGACAGGAATTTCATTTTGGCCTGGGTTGCAACTGCTGGGGAAATGGCCTTGGCGCTGTAAGGGCGCGATGCGCCACTATCGCGCCAGAAACATGCCTCAGTAGTTTGGCCCTTGGCGCGACGCGCCACTAAAAGTTGTGCAGGGTTTTCAGGCCAAATTCCCAGAATTCAGAACAATGGGCTTGGCGCTGTAAGGGCGGGACGCGCCACTATCGCGCCAGAAACATGCCTCAGTAGTTTGGTCCTTGGCGCAACGCGCCACTACGAGGTGTGCAGGTTTTTAGGCGTAATTGGCCTTGGCGCTACAAGGGCGCGATGCGCCACTATCGCGCCAAGGGCGTTTTGGCCTAATTTTTCAGATTTTGGAGAAAGGGCAATTTGGGAATTGTCCCAAATTATATATGTATCACCCTAGACCATTTTGAGATCATTTCTTCAGCCCTCACTCTCTCTCTAAAATCCCTAGCTCCTCTCTCTTCTCTTCTTCTCCATTTCCAACAAAAAGGAGTCCAAGAACTTCAAGATTTGAGTCCTCCATTGAAGACCCAACTACCAGGTTTTCTTCAAGTCTTCACTAAGGTATGTAAGGCTATCCAAAACATGGGTTGAGTCCACCCATGTTCCCTATTCTTGCTTTGAGGTTAGATATTCATGAAAATGGAGTTTCTTGGTATGATACATGTTTGAATAAGTTTTGTCTCCATCTTACTTGATTATTTATGTGTCAATGTTGTTGAGTTAAGAGGTCCCTAAAATGAGCCCTTATGTGAGTATGAGATGATGAAGAAATGAGTTGCTAAATATGTTTTATTGATCTTCTTAGTTATGTAGATTTGACAAAGTATTTTATTTTCTTAAAAATATTGCCTATTATAAAAAAAAAAGGTCGATTTGAAGTCTAGAAGATGTGGTGAGTCACAAGGATTTTCTCAAATGGATGGAGGTAATGACTGATTATATCTAGATGATGTTATACATGTGCATTTAAATTTTCTTTTGATGAAATGATTGAGATTGAGCAAATAGTATGCTTGGAAGAGATTTGTTTGTGATAGAGTTGATGAGTGGACAAGGTTGTAATGAGACTTGTCGATATGAGTCGATTGAGTTGCTTTGATGGAGTTTTATGAGCATTGAGTCTTGAGAGGAGTATCGAGCACCGAATTGGGCAAGAATATAGTCCATACTCGAACCCAATACCTATGTTGCCAAACGTAGGGGGGATTGAACCGTTAAAGTCGGATGCTTCCCCGAGAGAATTGTCTTGACATTAATAGGACTTGGTTGGATAAGATCCATGAGTGTTCGATTCGTTCATACTCTGGCAAGGTATGAACGGGCGTGGCAACAACGTCGTTTTGTTGTACCTTCACTGGCTCATAAGTGTTGGTTGTCGGTTAAGAGAAACTCCCAAATAGGTTTTTGATAGAACTCTGAGTCAGATTGAGTTGAGTTGTATATGATTGGTCCAGTCTAAATCATATTTTGTTCAGACTTAGGACCTTTGATTGAGTTGTCATTCCTTTTGAGTTGAGTTCCCGAGTTGATTTATTCTTCCTTGATGTTCGTTGTACTCGGCCATTTTACATACTCGTACATTCCATGTACTGACGCCATTTGACCTGCATTGTTTCATGATGCAGAGACAGGTACTAGAGATCATCAACCGGCTCTCCGTTGAAGATCCACATACACTTCCAGCCAGTCGGTGAGTCCTCCTAGTTCCCGGAGGATATTGGGCCTTCTTGTACTGTTTTGTTGCCCTTCCTTTTATTTAGATTGTTGGTAGCCATGGGCTTGTCATTGGCACCTTTTAGACATGAATAGAGGCTTCATAGACTGGAGTGTGGGGAGGTCGAGCGGTCATCTTGAGGAGTCCTACTTCATTGTCTTCTTTTGATTGTAAATGTTTGGCCCTCGGCCCTTATATTATGAAAAATATTTCTCTAATTGAGTTCCTACAAATAGATTGTGATTGAATGAATGAGTGAATGGACCAGGTGGTTCGCTCGGAGGGCAGAAATGGCCTTCGGGTGCCGGTTACGTCTAGGGTACCCTCCTGGGGCGTGACAAACATGGTATCAGAGCACAGAGTTCAAGTGTCCTAGGGAGTCTATGAAGCCGTGTCTAGTAGAGTCTTGCTTATGGGTGTGTTGTGCACCACACTTATAAGCGGGAGGCTATAGGACATTAGGAATTGTTTCACTTTTTTCATACTCTGAATTCGTGCAATGGAGTTAAACTCCATGAAACTTCTTTTCTAATTCGTGCGTTTATACGTTATAGATAATACCTTCTAAACGTACCGCTAGCCAGAGGAATGTGGATAATGCAAGAATGCCACAGTCAGAGGCACGCCCAGCAAGGGCTAGAGGCCGACCCGCGAGGTATGCTGAGGCACCTCAAGTTCCATCTACCCCACCTGCACCCACATCAGAGGCTGAATTTCGAGGGGCAATTGCAATGCTCACGCAACTAATGGCTGCCCGAAATGGTAACCAGAGTTCACCGATTCTCAGCTCTAGTTCCCAGGAGTCATCTGCTGCCACTAGAATTAGAGACTTTCTGAGGATGAATCCGCCGGCATTCACGGGTTTTAAGGTTGATGAAGATCCCCAAAACTTTATTGATGAAATGTGGAAGATTCTGAAAGCTATGCATGCTACGGAAATTGAGGGGGTCGAGTTGGTGTCTTATCAACTCAAAGATGTGGCAAACATTTGGTATAACCAATGGGAACAAGGTAGGGGTGAAGATGTTGAACCTGCTAGGTGGAATGAATTTGAGGGAGCTTTTCTTGACCACTTCTTTCCCCAAGAATTGAGGGAAGCGAAGGTGGAGGAATTTGTTAATCTGAAACAGGAAGGTATGTCGGTTAAGGAGTATGGCCTAAAGTTCATCCAGCTGTCCAGGTATGCTCCAGAAATGATTCCTGATGTGAGCTCAAAGATGAGGAAGTTCGTCTCTGAATTAGGGAAGCATGTGAAGAAAGAGTGCAAGGCAGCATTGTTGATCTCGGATATGGATCTCTCCAGATTAATGGTGTATGCTCAACAGGTAGAGGAGGAGAAAAGAAAAGACAGAGAAGAGCACCTGAGCAAAAAGGCAAGATTAGCTGGGCATGAGAATGAGCAGAGGCAAAGCAAGGGCAACATGTCCTTCTTCCAGAGGAGGCCTTCCAACTATGCCTCATCTACCGCCAGTGCACCGATGCCGCAGAACTGGTATGATCGGCAGGGACAAGGTCGCCAAAATTTCAGACCCCAGGGTTCTCAATTCCAGGCCAGTGTAACTCAAGGTACGAGGGGGAAGCCACCATGCAGCAAGTGTGGTAGGCTCCACTTGGGAGAATGCAAAGCGGGAAGGGTTGGATGTTACAAATGCAGCCAAATGGACCATTTTCTGAAGGAGTGTCCAACATGGGGGAACAGGGCCCAGTCCTCTGCCACCGCATCACCAGCTAGAGGTAATCAGAGGGGCACTACTCCAGGTACGAGTGGAGGTACAAACCGCCTATATGCCATGGGTAGTCGCTAAGATTAGGAGAACTCTCCAAACGTTATGACGGGTATTATTCGAGTCTCTTCTTTTGATTGTTATGTATTAATGGATCTAGGTGCCACCCTATCTTTTGTGACTCCTTATGTGGCTAGTAAATTCAATAAAATTCCCGAACGTCTTCTTGAGCCTTTTAGTGTGGCCACTCCTGTCGGCGATTCTGTCTTAGCTGAGAGAGTCTATAGAGATTGCACTGTGTCCATTTATCACAGGGATACCTTGGCCGACCTAGTTGAGTTGGACATGGTTGATTTTGATGTAATCCTTGGTATGGACTGGCTCTATGTCTGTTATGCCTCTATTGATTGTAGAACTCAGATTGTCACATTCAAATTCCCAAATGAGGCTGTCATAGAGTAGATGGGTAGTCCTATTGCGCCTAAGGGTAAGTTTATTTCATACCTTAGGGCCAGGAAGCTAATTTCAAGAGGGTGTATTTATCACCTTGTTCGAGTGAAAGATGACAGCATTGAGTCTCCATTCCTTGAATCGGTTCCGATTGTCAACGAGTTTCCGGATGTCTTTCCTGAAGATCTGCCTGGAGTCCCTCCTGATAGGGAGATCGACTTCGAGATTGATGTTCTTCCTGATACCCAGCCTATCTCAATTCCTCCTTATAGAATGGCCCCAGCCGAGTTGATAGAGTTGAAGGAGCAGTTGAAAGACTTATTAGATAAGGGATTTATTAGGCCGAGTGTCTCACCATGGGGAGCTTCGGTCCTATTTGTTCGAAAGAAAGATGGGTCCCTTAGAATGTGTATTGACTATAGGCAGCTGAATAAGGTCACCATAAAGAACAATACCCTCTCCCCAGAATAGATGACTTATTCGATCAACTTCAAGGTGCCACTTGTTTCTCAAAGATAGACTTGAGATCTGGCTACCACCAGTTGAAGGTGAGAGAATGTGATATTCCGAAGACTGCTTTCCAGACTCGTTATGGCCACTTTGAATTTTTGGTCATGTCCTTTGGGTTGACTAATGCCCCCGCCGCTTTTATGGATCTCATGAACCGAGTATTCAAACCGTACCTTGATATGTTTGTGATTGTATTCATAGATGATATTCTGGTTTACTCCAAGAATGAAGAGGAGCACGCCTATCATCTTAGAGTCGTTTTACAAACTTTGAGGGACCAGGTATTGTATGCAAAGTTCTCTAAATGTGAGTTTTGGCTTGCATCAGTGGCCTTCCTAAGCCACATTATATCTGGAGATGGTATTCAGGTTGATGCTCAAAAAATTAAGGCAGTGAAAAGTTGGCCCAGACCCACATCTCCGATAGAGGTAAGGAGCTTCTTGGGTTTGGCTGGCTATTATCGAAGGTTCGTAGAGGGATTCTCCTCTATATCATCACCATTGACTAAGCTGACTCAAAAGAAGGCTAAGTTCCAATGGTCCGAGGCTTGTGAGGAGAGTTTCCAGAAATTGAAGACTAAGCTAACCACTGCCCCTGTTCTAACCTTGCCCAATGGTACAAAGGGTTTTGTGATCTATTGTGATGCATCCAGAATTGGTTTGGGTTGTGTGTTGATGCAAAAGGGGAAGGTGATAGCCTATGCTTCAAGACAGCTTAAGGTTCACGAGAGGAATTACCCAACTCATGACCTTGAGCTGGCGGCTGTGGTGTTTGCGCTTAAAATCTGGCGCCACTACCTGTATGGAGTGCATATCGATGTATTCACCGATCACAAGAGTTTGCAATACGTCTTTAGCCAGAGGGAACTCAACCTGAGGCAAAGGAGATGGCTTGAGCTACTCAAGGACTATGATATGAGCATCCTCTACCACCCAGGTAAAGCTAATGTTGTTGTTGATGCTCTTAGCAGGTTGTCTATGGGTAGCACTGCCCACATGGAGGAAGGAAGGAGAGAATTGGTGAAAGAGGTACACAGATTAGCCCGATTGGGAGTTCATCTGAAAGAGAACAATGAAGGCAGAGTTACTATTCAGGATGGGTCTACGTCCTCACTTGTGGCAGAGGTAAAGGAGAAGCAAGACCAAGATCCCATCCTTCTCCAATTGAAGGGAATTATTCACAAACAAGAGGTAATGGTTTTCACCAAAGGGGGAGATGGTGTGTTGAGGTACCAAAATAAATTATGTGTGCCGGATGTCGATGATGTTCAAGAGAGGATTATGGCCGAAGCGCATAGTTCCAGGTACTCCATTCATCCAGGCTCCACGAAAATGTATCATGACTTGAAGGAAATCTATTGGTGGAGTGGGATGAAGAATGATATTGCGGAATTTATTTCCAAATGCCCGAATTGCCAACAGGTGAAGGTTGAGCATCAAAGGCCATGTGGTCTAGCCGAAAACATAGAAATTCCAAAATGGAAGTGGGAGATGATCAACATGGACTTTATTACAGGCTTGCCGAAGTCCCGAAAGCAACATGATTCCATTTTGGTGATTGTAGATAGAATGACGAAATTAGCTCACTTCTTGGCGGTTAAGACTACTGATACCGCAGAAGATTATGCAAAGTTGTACATCCAGGAGATCGTCAGATTGCATGGGGTTCCCTTGTCTATTATCTCAGACAGAGGAGCTCAATTCACTTCCCAATTTTGGAAATCCTTTCAGAAGGGATTAGGTTCGAGGGTGAACTTGAGTACAGCCTTCCATCCCCAAACAGATGGCCAAGAAGAGCGCACCATCCAGACATTGGAAGATATGTTGAGGGCATGTGTGCTTGACTTCAAGGGAAATTGGGATGATCACTTACCTCTCATAGAATTTGCATATAACAATAGCTATCATGCGAGCATTCAAATGGCTCCTTATGAAGCCTTGTACGGGAGGAGGTGTAGATCGCCCATTGGGTGGTTTGAAGTTGGTGAAGTCGAGTTGATTGGGCCTGACCTCGTTCATCAAGACATGGGAAAGGTACGAGTTATCCGAGAGAGGTTAAAGACAGCCCAAAGTCGCCAAAAATCTTACACTGATGTGAGGAGGAGAGACTTAGAGTTTGAGGTGGATGATTGGGTATATTTGAAAGTGTCACCCATGAAGGGGGTCATGAGGTTTGGAAAGAAGGGGAAACTTAGTCCTCGATATATTGGTCCGTACCAAATTTTGAGGCGGATCGGGAGTGTTGCTTATGAGTTGGACTTACCCTCAGAGCTAGCTTCTATTCATCCGGTGTTCCATGTTTCAATGTTGAAAAAGTGCTTGGGCGATCCCTAGTTGGTAGTCCTCATTGACAATGTTGGAATTAAGGATAGCTTGTCTTATGAAGAGGCCCCAGTCCAAATTCTTGATCGCCAAATTCGCAAACTGAGGAACAAGGAAGTCACCTCAGTCAAAGTTCTGTGGAGGAATCAACTTGTTGAGGAAGCCACGTGGGAAGCGGAGGATACCATGAAATCTAAATATCCACATCTATTCGTGCCTACCGAGGAGAATATTGAAGGTAATGACCATTTCCTTGACTCAAATTCATTTGTACCTTTTTGAGTTTTGATTGATATTTGATTGAAAATTTGATTGATTGAATGAATGAGTTTTGATTGTGATTTGTACCCCGAGTCCATTCTTGGTTGCTCGTCATTCGAGGACGAATGATCCCAAAGGGAAGATAATGTAACACCCCTCAAAATTTTCCCTAAGATTCGGGCCTTCTTTGTATACGTGTGGGGCCCATTGTATTTATTTCGAAGTATGTGCTTGAGTTAATATGAGTCCCTGAGGAATTTAAGAGCGTTGGAGGTGATGTGGGGTCATTGAGGACCCCTAGGACCGAGCTAAGCTCAAAAGATCTGCCGTGGCTAAGTTTAGGATGAGTTCATGTAAGGGTCGACTTTTAACGACCCTATCTTTTGAAAGACGTCAATCTGGGTGGCCCACAACCTATCAAATTAAAGTTCGTCGAGTCTTCTTTCCAACGCCACCAAGAACGTAAATTTTGGAGTTCGGAGTCAAAAGATATGACGATCCTAAGATGAACTAGCACGACAGGAATTTCATTTTGGCCTGGGTTGCAACTGCTGGGGAAATGGCCTTGGCGCTGTAAGGGCGCGACGCGCCACTATTGTGCCAGAAACATGCCTCAGTAGTTTGTCCCTTGGCACGATGCGCCACTAAAAGTTGTGCAAGGTTTTCAGGCCAAATTCCCAGAATTCAGAACAATGGGCTTGGCGCTATAAGGGCGCGACGCGCCACTATCGCACCAGAAATATGCCTCAGTAGTTTGGTCCTTGGCGCGACTCGACACTACGAGGTGTGCAGGTTTTTAGGCGTAATTGGCCTTGGCGCTACAAGGGCGCGACGCGCCACTATCGCGCCAAGGGCGTTTTGGCCTAATTTTTCAGATTTTGGAGAAAGGGCAATTTGGGAATTGTCCCAAATTATATATGTATCACCCTAGACCATTTTGAGATCATTTCTTCAGCCCTCACTCTCTCTCTAAAATCCCTAGCTCCTCTCTCTTCTCTTCTTCTCTATTTCCAACAAAAAGGAGTCCAAGAACTTCAAGATTTGAGTCCTCCATTGAAGACCCAACTACCAGGTTTTCTTCAAGTCTTCACTAAGGTATGTAAGGCTATCCAAAACATGGGTTGAGTCCACCCATGTTCCCTATTCTTGCTTTGAGGTTAGATATTCATGAAAATGGAGTTTCTTGGTATGATACATGTTTGAATAAGTTTTGTCTCCATCTTACTTGATTATTTATGTGTCAATGTTGTTGAGTTAAGAGGTCCCTAAAATGAGCCCTTATGTGAGTATGAGATGATGAAGAAATGAGTTGCTAAATATATTTTATTGATCTTCTTAGTTATGTAGATTTGACAAAGTATTTTATTTTCTTAAAAATATTGCCTATTATAAAAAAAAAAGGTCGATTTGAAGTCTAGAAGATGTGGTGAGTCACAAGGATTTTCTCAAATGGATGGAGGTAATGACTGATTATATCTAGATGATGTTATACATGTGCATTTAAATTTTCTTTTGATGAAATGATTGAGATTGAGCAAATAGTATGCTTGGAAGAGATTTGTTTGTGATAGAGTTGATGAGTGGACAAGGTTGTAATGAGACTTGTCGATATGAGTCGATTGAGTTGCTTTGATGGAGTTTTATGAGCATTGAGTCTTGAGAGGAGTATCGAGCACCGAATTGGGCAAGAATATAGTCCATACTCGAACCCAATACCTATGTTGCCAAACGTAGTGGGGATTGAACCGTTAAAGTCGGATGCTTCCCCGAGAGAATTGTCCTGACATTAATAGGACTTGGTTGGATAAGATCCATGAGTGTTCGATTCGTTCATACTCTGGCAAGGTATGAACGGGCGTGGCAACAACGTCGTTTTGTTGTACCTTCACTGGCTCATAAGTGTTGGTTGTCGGTTAAGAGAAACTCCCAAATAGGTTTTTGATAGAACTCTGAGTCAGATTGAGTTGAGTTGTATATGATTGGTCCAGTCTAAATCATATTTTGTTCAGACTTAGGACCTTTGATTGAGTTGTCATTCCTTTTGAGTTGAGTTCCCGAGTTGATTTATTCTTCCTTGATGTTCGTTGTACTCGGCCATTTTACATACTCGTACATTCCATGTACTGACGCCATTTGACCTGCATTGTTTCATGATGCAGAGACAGGTACTAGAGATCACAACCGGCTCTCCGTTGAAGATCCACATACACTTCCAGCCAGTCGGTGAGTCCTCCTAGTTCCCGGAGGATATTGGGCCTTCTTGTACTGTTTTGTTGCCCTTCCTTTTATTTAGATTGTTGGTAGCCATGGGCTTGTCATTGGCACCTTTTAGACATGAATAGAGGCTTCATAGACTGGAGTGTGGGGAGGTCGAGCGGTCATCTTGAGGAGTCCTACTTCATTGTCTTCTTTTGATTGTAAATATTTGGCCCTCGGCCCTTATATTATGAAAAGTATTTCTCTAATTGAGTTCCTACAAATAGATTGTGATTGAATGAATGAGTGACTGGACCAGGTGGTTCGCTCGTAGGGCAGAAATGACCTTCGGGTGCCGGTTACGTCTAGGGTACCCTCCCGGGGCGTGACATAATGATAATAATAATAATAATAATAATAATAATAATAATAATAATAATGATAATAATAATGATAATAATAATGATGATGATAATGATAATAATGATAATAATGATAATGATAATAATGATAATGATGATGATGATAATAATAATAATAATAATAATAATAATAATAATAATAATAATAATAATAATAATAATAATAATAATAATAATGATAATGATCATAATGATAATAATAATAATAATAATAATAATAATGATGATGATGATGATGATGATGTAGGAATTTGTACTTGAAGTGTTACGTATAGATTATTATTTTAAAGAAAAAATAAACTTTAAATAATTTAATCTCTACGTTAACTAGTGCTATAGTTATTTTTACTTCACAATTTATCTGATATAAAATGATACATAGTACTATATTGTTTTTTTAAAAAATTTTCTGAATCTCTTTTACCAAATGGCCCCTTGACCTTTAGAGCCTTAGGTTGAGGTCTACCTAGAGAAGAAAATTGAAACTCAGTTCGGTTCATGATTTTAATGTTAGGTTTGTGGATCAAAAGAGGTGATACTCGTAAGTCGTAACTCAAGCCTAACACTATTGATTAGGTACCTACTCTAAAAATATTGTTTTGACTTTATTTATTTAGTTAAATGAGAATGTATAGTTATTAAGTATAACTTCAATTGGTAAAATTGAATTTTAATTTTGAAAATCTATTATAATTTGGAACAATGGTATTATCAGAAGAATAGTACTCACTCCATTTATTTCATGTGAGATATTTAGCCGGCCACAATTTTTTTTCTCAATTCATGATTGAACACACAATTTTAAAAGGAATTGAGAAACTTTAAAATTTTATGATCTAAAACAAATCTTAAATATTTTATGACTACAAGTCAGTCTCATAAAATAGAATTATAATGTTAAATAATTTGTAAATATAAAAAAATGATGTTATTTTTAAACGAGGAAATACATCAAACTTCCCCTCCCTCCGAACTTGGCAGCACAACATACTTTAGTACTTTAACTATACTTTTAAATACCCCCTTAACAACTTTCAAGTGAATGAAATATCACCCTAAAGGTGATGTGGCAGAGAGAGTGAGTACACTCTTCTTAAAGCGAGTGAAAACCGTTTTATTTATTTTTTAAAAAATAAAATCATACACATGACATTTTTTATAGGTCAATATATAATTAATATTTTAAATATTATTTTCTTGATATATTAACTTTTAATAAAATATGTAAACTTTGTTATTGCCACAATTTTTTAAAATTTCTTTCTTTCTTTATTCTTCCCCAATATAGCTTCTTCTCTATTGTAGCATCACTTTTTCCTCCATCTTCATCTTCAACTCTATCACGCCCATTCGACATATCCATCATCGAAATACCAATTACATGTTTGCTTTGAAATTTTAATTCCTCAGATTCGCCATTGATGAATATTTTGGTGAGAAATTAAGATACATTAATGGTGATTTATTGGTGAGAAATTAAAATACATCAATGGTGATTTATTGGTGAAAAATTAAGATACAGTAATAGTGATTTATTTTTAGAGAAAAAAAACCTCCATTCTTATTTGCTTTTAAATTTATAGATTAAAAATATAAAAAATGAAAAGAACATTAAAAGTATATACAGAGATTCACTAAAAGAAATATCCGTCAAAATTTTTGACCATCTATTCATCAAGAAATTAGTAGCAGATCTTATTTTAAGGTAAAAGAAACAAAGAAAGAGGGTAAGGGGGAAAAAAGAAAATGGCTCACCCAAAAATCTGAAGAGGAAAAAAAATGGAACAGTGAAGGACAAAAATGGTGAAGAAGAAAGAAGAAAGAAGTGAGGGATGGGTGGGGCGAAGGTGGGTTTGAGGGGAAAATAAAAATGAACCATATTTTATATTTTGATTTTAAAAAATATATTTTTTAATTAATTAATTAGGATAAATTAATTTAAGAAGTGTTAAAGAATAAATAAAATTAATGACATGGTGCTGACATGACAGTAATTTGGTGCTTACATGGCGATGATCTGGCAGGTCAGAGTGATATTATGATCTCAGAGTGATATTTAATTCATTTTAAAGTTATTAAGCGGGCATTTAAATGCCCGTGTAGTTAAAGTGTTAAAGTAAGTTTTGCTGCCAAGCTTAGGGGTTTTTGATGTATTTGCTCTTTTTAAAAATATAAAATATACCATATAAACTGTTAGAGAAAAAAAAATATGATTTAAATTGGACGGATGAAAAAGAAGGAGCGCAGTAGAAGAAAAAGAATAAAAAAAGGGCAGATTCGATTTCTCTTCAGGATTTAACGGCCCACCGTTGAATTTTAGATCGACATCATCAGTTGATGTGATCAAAAGGGGATTTTGACGAAGATCCATATACGAAAACTATACTTTTGTGCTACTAATACACCAACTCACTGTGTCCTTTCTAACTGCCCGTCTATCTGTGGATGAAAAGTTGTGCTGAAGTGAGTTTAGTATCCAACTCTTCATGTAACTTACCTCAAAATTTGGAAGTGAACTGCGTACCACGATCTGACATGATAGAAAGGGGCCTCGTGCAACCTTACTATCTCCGTTACATAAATTCTGACCAACTATTGTGCATTTTAATCCACTCTAACCGGAATGAAGTGTGATGACTTCGTTAACCCATCAACCACTACCCAAATAGAGTCATGCTTTCCTAAAGTCTTAGTAAGTCCCACCACGAAATCCATGGCTATTCTCTCCTACTTCCATTCAGGAATATGCATTCTTTGCAAGAAACTTGCAGGTCTTTGGTGCTCATACTTCACCTGTTGGCAATTCTGACACTTGGCTACATATTCAACTATGTCTTTATTCATACCCGGCCACCAGTATAGTCATTTCAAGTCTTGATACATCTTACTCACTCCAAGGTGAATAGAGTATCGTGAACCATGAGATTCAAACATAATCTTTTGAATTAGTCCATCTACCTGGGGAACACAAATCCTTCCCCTAAAATGAAGCACCCCACCTGCATCTAGTGTTGAGTCTGGAGATTTTTCCATCAATACCTTCCCTCTAATTTCATATAAGTATACATTCTCAAATTGCTTGGTCTTGATCTCCTCTATGAAAATGGTCCTTAGATCAACTCTGACCATTATCACACTTTTCTCTGAGATGCCTAGCCTCATGAATCTGGCCTCCAAGGCCTGAATTTCTCTAGCCAGGGGCTGCTTAAGAGCCCCCAAATAAGCTAAACTACCCATGCTCAAGCTTCCGACTCAATGCATCTGCTACCACATTAGTCTTACCTGGATAGTACTGGATAGTGACATCATAGTCCTTAAGCAACTCTATCCACCTTCGTTGTCTTAAATTCAAGTCCTTTTGGGTGAACACGTGCTATTGGCTATGGTGATCAGTAAAAATCTCACACTTGACATCGCATAAATAATATCTCCAAATTTTTAGTGCAAATACTACCACTGCCAACTCTAAGACATGAGTCGGATAGTTCCTCTCATGTATCTTCAATTATCGTGAAGCATATGCTACCACTTTCTTATCCTACATCAATACAGCACCCAAACCGCAATGTGAAGCATCACAATAAATAATGAAATCTTTACATTCTACCGGTAGGGTCAAAATTGGTGTTGTGGTCAGAAGAGTTTTAAACTTTTGGAAGATCTCTTCACCCTTGTCATTCCACTCGAATGTTACTTTCTTTTTAGTCAACCTGGTTAAGTGAGTAGAAATAGAAGTAAAGTTTTTCATGAAACGACGATAGTAACCTCTGTCACAAAACTAAACCTAGCCCAATTCTTAACTATCTCAATCTTTTGTGGATCCACCATTACTCCTTCTTTTGAAACAATATGGCCTAAAAAGGCAACTGAAGGCAGCCAAAATTCACACTTAGACAATTTCGCATACAACCTTTGTCTTTCCAAAACTCCCAACACAATTCGAAGATAATCTGCATGTTCCGATTCACTCTTTGAATACACCAATATATCATCTATAAAAACTATCATGAATGAATCTAGGAACAGTTTGAACACCCCATTCATCAAACTCATAAAGGCTACAAATGCATTGGTCAACCCAAAGGACATTACTAAAAATTCATAGTGCCCATACCTAGTCCTAAAAGTTGTTTTGGGTACATCCTTAGGTCTAATTTTCAACTGATGATACCCAGACCTGAGATCAATCTTTGAGAAAATTGAAGCACCTTGTAACTTGTCAAACAGGTCATTAATACGAGGCAAAGGGAATTTATTTTTGATGGTGACCTTATTCAACTGTCGGTAGTCAATGCACATTCTCATACTACCATCTTTTTTTGTGACAAACAACGCCAGAGCACCCTAAGGGGAAGCACTATGACGAATGAACCCCTTATCAAGAAGCTCTTGAATCTGAGCCTTAAGCTCTCTCAACTCTGTCGGAGCCATACGATAGAAAGGAATGGAAATTGAACGAGTACCCGGCTCTAAATCAATGCAGAAATCTATGTCTCAGTCAGGAGGCATACTAGGTAAGTCTGAAGGGAAAACTTTCGAAAATTCACACATTACTGGAATAGACTCAATAGAAGGAGACTCTATCTTCACATTCTGGATATGGGCCAAATAGGCCAAACAACCTTGTCCCACCATTTTTCTAGCCTGGAGAAAGGATATGGCATTAGATGGCTTAGGCTTGTACACCCCTTTCCACTTTAACCTTTCCCTCCCCAGGATCTCTAGGGCCAGATTCTTTGCATTGCAATTAAGTACAACAAAGTAGGGGGACAACCAAGTCATGCCTAAGATCACATCAAAATTTGTCATGTCTAGGATCACTAAGTCAACCCAAGTCTGGTATCCCATAAACACAATAGAACAAGAACGATATATATGAGTGACTATGATTGACTCTCCAAAGGGGGTAGAAACATAAACAGGGGCATCCAATATCTCACACAATACATCAAAATCCAAGGCATATCTTACATACATATAGGAATAAGTGGAACCCGAATCAAATAAAAATATAGCCATCCGACCACAGACAAGAATAGTACATGTGATAACTGCGTAGATGCCTCTGCCTCGGTCTTGCTTGGGAATGTATAAAACTGAGCCCAGTCATCCTGAAGAGCCACCTCCCTGCCTGGATGGAGTACTCCTTGACCTGCACTACTACTGCCTTGGCCTCCATGACCTCCGAGATTTCCTTCTCGCCCACTTTGTGGACATCCTCTGCCACCATTCCCTCCAGCAGATGAGACCATTGCTCTGGTCTGCTGGGGTACTGAAACTATCCTGCGGGGGTGAGGGAACTCCCTCTTTATATGGCCCGCCTCTCCAAAGTTAAAATAATCACGATTAAAAGATGGGAGACTACTTGGAAATAATGCTTCCTGACCCTCATAGGCCTGATGCTATTGTGGAGTACCTAAAAAGCTGCTAGTAGAAATGGGCAATGCTGACTGAATTGGTTGGGCAGTAATCACCGGCCTGCCTGACCCTCTGGAATAAGACCTTTAGAAGTTACTTGCGCTCTTGGGCCTTTTAGCCAAGGCCTTGGCTTGCCCATCCTTCCTCACACCTTCAACTTTCTTAATAAAATATGTGATCTCGTTGAAGCTCCTATTGGACGAAGTCATATGAACAGAAAGTACCTGTAACTCAGGGTCCAACCCCTTCATGAACAACCTGATCCTCTCATCCTCAATAGTGACCAGCTAGCGTACCTGGACAGTGCATGAAATTTGGCCTCATAAGCAGCCACTGATAACCCTCCCTGCTCAAGGGCTATACACTCGTCCTTCTTCCTGTCCCTCAAGGTACGGGGCAGATACTTTTCTAAAAATAGAGCATGAAATTGAGCCCAAGTGAGTGGGGGCAACACAGGAGAACGACACTCCATATAGGCCCTCCACCACTGGTTGGCCTCTCCTTACAGATGGAAAGTCACAAACTCCACTCTATATCTGAAAAAGGAAAGAGAAACACTCCCACAAGAAAACATAATAATAAAACATTGTCTAAAATCTCAGTCCCGGAAAAAGGACTAGAACATGGAAGAGTTCATGACAGCTTGAAACAAAAATTTCACCCTTGAACTCGAACAAGCTTAATCTACTAACTGAGGTCTCTTCGCAGTCGGCTGAATATGCCCTGTACTCAACAAAAAGATAGAGCAAGAGTAGTATCAGTACACAAGAACAACGGTATATTAATAGGATCACGCGGTTAGTCAGTAAGCGGATCATAAATAAGTAAATTAAATACAATAGGCATATACATATACAAAAAAATTCAATAATATCTCAATATCACAACTCAATGTCTTCCACATGCTATAATTTCACACAAGAATCCTCTTAAGGGACCTACAAATAATCAACTTTGAGTCGGAATATGACACCAAATCTAAGTATGTGCCAAAATGTGATATCCAATACAAATACATGTCGGAACATGAAACCCGATCCAAATTATGTGTCGAAACATGACACCCAATCTAGAGATATCACAATCACAAAAACATTCAATATTTACAACATTTATACCACCAAGAACAGGTTTATCACAATAACGGGTCAGCAAGTGATCATTTCACCCATAATCTTGCATGTTTCCCTATTCATATACACACATGCATATCATAAACGCAATTTAAAAAGTCTATGAAACACATACGGGAAACTAGACCATAACCTATCTCAAATTCAAGATTTCACAACCTTACAATATAAGAGCCTTTCCTTTGTAGGTTCGTTCTTCTCGTTCTTGGTCTAGAAAATATTAAATACATATCAAGGATCAATACAATGGCCTAACTATCAAGAAATATGACACAATTTCACTTCCTAGGCCAAACTCATGATCCTAATCTTACACAAGGGTTATATCCCACTATAGATTTTCAGTTCAAACCCTTTTCCAATGATTATCACCCATACTTCTAGTTTTTAGGAATCAAAGTATGAATCTAGGGAGTAAAAACCTTACCTTAAGAGTGAAAATCCGTGGAAAATCAATAAAAATTGCACTAGGTCATCTCTTGGGGTTTTAGAAAATGATTGTTGCAGAAAAGATCATTTCTGATCTTTTTCACGACTTAAGTCGCGACTGTCTCACTCTAGCGGGAATAATCCCGCTCTGGCGGGATATACAGAAATACTTAGCTCAGAGTTTGTGCTCCAAGCCCCCATTTCTCAACACACTCTTTCTAAAGATGCATTAAAATTATACCCTTCACGCCAAATTTAATTCTGAGAGTTTTACTCGCCTGAATGCGATTCTGCAAAGTCGTAAATGCTCCGTATCGTATTGGCTATTAGTCTGTCCAATAAAATTATAGATTTGACCTCCCATCATTTACGTGATTACCCTAGACTTCACCTGACTCAGAATTCGTCCAAGTCTGACCTAGGTTCAAATTTTTCAAAGTTACTACCCGAAGTTTTCTAGCCCGAAATCCTTCTTCATTGGTCTATCCCTAACGACGGGAACATATCGTTAAAAGAAGAAATGTCAAAAATGTCGATCTTGATAGTAGTGAAAAAATGCAATACAACAAGAAATGAAGGATGAAGAGACTGAGGTTTGTTTTTCTAGCAAACTTGATTTGTTTATACATCTGGATACTTTAAATATTATTATTTTTTTGAGAATTTTTTCGAGTGTCATATTGAATAATATATATATTTGAATACAATTTGAGGGTTGTCAATATGTGTCATGAGAAATTTTGAGTATTCTTGAATACAATAGATAGAATAGTATTTAAAAGTGTAGTTTGTTTAGGAGAAATTATACTTTTACGTATCCATTTGAAATAAAAAGTAGTGAGTATCATTATTATGCTAGATGTACAAGTAATCAACTGATATACTGATACATATAAGTAATAAACTGATTATCAGTTTATTACTTGTATATTTAGCATAATAATGATACTCACTACTTTTTATTTCAAATGGATACGTAAAAGTATTATTTCTCCTAAACAAACTATACTTTTGAATACTATTCTATCTATTGTATTCAAGAATACTCAAAAGTTTCTCATGGCACAAATTGATAACCCTGAAATTGTATTCAAATATATATACATATCAATATGACACTCGAAAAAATTCTCAAAAAAATAATATTAAAGTATCCAGATGTATAAACAAATCAAGTTTGCTAGAAAAATAAACTCCAGTCTCTTTATCCTTCAGTTCTTGTTGTACTGCATTTTTTTCATTGCTACTAGGATTGGCATTTTCGACCTTTCTTCTTTTTTTGAGATTATTTTGCATGTCTAAAGGTTTTGAATCTTTTTTCCTCTTGATTTTGCTGATTCAGTTTCATCCAGTAGATTATCATTAACCTTCTTTGTTCTTCTTTCATTCTCGAATGCAACAAGAGAGCCTGGAAAATTGGCTTGCTCTTAAGTAATACCCAAATTAAAAGAGGGAATTTCGTTCAACAATTCATCAAATAAATGTATACCTCTTGTAACTCTCTTCGAAGAGTTGATTTCCGTCATTTTAATGTATAAAACAGTGATTCAATAAAAAAAACCAAAACCCTATGAAAAATAGAAGAAACATGAAGATATATACAAAGATAAAATTCATAAATGAGAAAAAAAAATCCAATTAGAGAATATCTGATAAATATGAATCACTTCTAAAATCGTGCAAGAGATTCTTGTTTGAGATGTAATTTGGGGGAGAAATACAAAGAAATTATGGTGATATTTAAAGAGAAAGCATTAAGAGAGGGTAACAAACATAGGGAATCAACGCGTGGAAAAGGGACCATAATTATTAGGGGTGTAAGACTATTTTTAGTTTAAATATTTGTTTATCATTATATAAAATTAAAATAAATAGTTATTAATTAACTTTGCTATTTATATTATAATTGTACCCATAATATTTTTAAAAACTATAGCTATTTTGTTTTTTTAAAAATGTATTAATATTTGTTGTATCCTGTAGTTTTTCCTTATTGTTATTTGCTTACTCTTAGTTCTGTATTAATTCTAACTTTGAATGCTTAGATTTAATTAAATTAACTCCCCAAAGGATAAATTATTTTATGTTAAATTTTTTTAATAGATTAAATTAATTGTTTCTCTTCATTTAGTCATTTTAATAAAGTTTGCTTTCTTTATAAATTATTTTAAGCATTTTAAGTTAGTATTTTATTCAAATAATTTTAAATGTCTTTATTATTTTCAAGTAAATATTTCAAAAGCTAGTCAAATAAAAGCTCTCAAATTGTCGGACAACCGTGCGTTAGTGGATACTTTGAGTACCAACACCCTCTCAGAATGGAAATTTAAACCCTTATCCTTTTTTTTTCTAAATTTTTAAGATTTAAATCTATTAGAGTCAAATTAAGTTGTCTTAATATCTTTAAAAAAATTAAGTGACGACTTCTTTTCAAAATTGATTTTTTTTAAAAAAGTTAAATCAATTTTGCATTTTCCCATAAAATAGATGTTTATATTATTTTGTGTCACTAATCGATCACAACAATAAATTTTGTAATCAATTAAATATAGCTAATAAATATATATTATTACTTAAAGATGATAAATTGATATAACTGATGTAAACGCCAGGTAAATCTGGATGACTTGGAGAAAATAAAATACATGACGTTATTTGATTGACTATTTTTTTTACCCTTTTATTGTTTATCTATTACGCATTGAACATTTATTTTGGGTGAATTTTTTTTATATTTAAATGGTACATGAAAAATAGAGTTGACGGTTTAAAATGAAACAAAGCTAACTTGAAGTGTCAAAATAAAATTTCAAAACAAATTCAAGGGTTTGTGTATATGTGTGGCCGGTTTTTAATATATGTATTAGCATGACTAAAGACATAAATGTCCACTCAAAATATTTTTTACATCCTATCATTGTATTTGTGGAGGATATTTTTATAAACAAATAACATTTTTTAAAAAAAAATTATGCTATGTATATTATTTCTAATACACAAGTCAAATAGTGTATACGAAATAATCTCATATGAGCATTACAAATACCATTGACTAATATTTAACATAATTTTTATATACCTATTAAACGACTCCTAATAATAATTAAAAAAAATAGCGAGACGATTACATTTATTAGACATCATATGATAATATATTTCTTAACACCTTTACGACATTTTAGCTACAATTTTTCTCAACAAATAACCGCTCCTAAAATTAATATTCTGAATCTATAAATTTATGTAAGGGTATCAAAATCAACCTATAAATTCATGATTCACTCCAATCCATTTATGTTTGCATAGGCTCATAACCCGCTTATTTTATTAACTTGACTCATTTTAATCCGTTTAGTTCAACCCAATTTTAAATGAGGAAATTTTAAAAATAGCTAAGACTTGAAATATAATTAGGCACAATAGATGTAGTTTGATTAATTACGATTCGTAACTACATATTAGAAGGGAAAAGAGACGAGCGAGATTGAGAGGGAGGAGAGAGCGAGAGAGGCCAGAGAGAGGATAGAAGCGAATTGTATTTGCATTTGTTGGATAATTATATATATGTAACTAATATATATATATATCAATGATTGTATTTTTCTGGATAATTGTATGCATGTAATTAGTATGTATATGTATCAATAAAAATAATTATAATCTGTATCCGAATATAATTTGTATCAATGAATAAATTGTATCAGCGAGAATATAATTGTATCAATGTTGTATTAAGTTCAATATTTGTATTTGTATTATTGATTGTTACTATTGCATCAATGTTGTATCAGCGAATACATGTGTATTTGTATTTTGCATCACTGAAAAGAATTTATATAGTTGACATTTATTATTTATATTTGTATAATTGACAGTTAACATTTGTATTTGGATAATTGATTATTATCATTTGTATTGAGAAAGTGAAGGGAGAGAGAGCAGACTGGAAGAGGAGAAACGTGAGAGAGAGATGACAGATAGAGAGAGGAGAGAGGCGAGCAAAAGGGTAGAGAAAGAGAGGAGAGAAGCGGAGGAGAGAGAGGAGAGAGGAAGAGAGAAGAAAAAGAATAGCTACAAAATCCTAACTATAACTACAAATTACAATTCTTTTAAACTATAGAAGTATATTGTAAATACATATCACATATTTGCTTAATTATATAATTTTTCATTTAAAATTAAGCTGATATAATCCATATTGACCCATGAAATTTTCATCTTTTCTTTTTTTAAAAATATTTTTTATTTGATATATTTTTAATTAATAATAATATAAAAAATATTTTTTAAATATTATAATAAAATTATAAAAAATAAATTTTAAATTAAAATATAATAACAATTACTGTAAATGAATTGAGTTGTATTGATTTTAAACTTATTTCATTCAACCCAAATGATATTTAAACATTATTATTATATTCATTTATTAATTCAATTCATTTTTACGTTAGGCATCTCAGCAAATGACACTCCTACCTCGTTGACGTCGTTTGTGGAAGGTGTTATTATTAGCTTACTGAAACACGCCACGTCTTCCTGCATACTCTGCAAGCACTCCCACATGAAAAACGAATATAATAACAGTAACAGTACCATTACTTCTCCATTTCCACTCTGATCGTACGACGAAGATCGGAACAACTTCTGTTTCCGGCAGGCAATGGCGAATCCCCGCGAACGGAAAGGCTACAACCTGGAGTACAAAGCGAGTGATGATGACTCATTGTATAGCGTATGACTCGTAATTGTTGGGGAAGGAAGCACCATAACTAAAGTTTGATATGACAATTAGTATAAAAATAAATTGGACACACGAATTTTACGTGGAAACATCTCTAAGTGATAGAGGGGAAAAACCACGGGTAGAAAGATCTCACTATTAAAATATGGGAGTACACTGCTCTCAAATACAAGGAGAAAACAACAATTAACACTTCTCTCTTGTAAAAGGAACAACTACTAAAGAGGACACTCAAAACTACAATATTTATCTTGGTGTATAACTCTCTTTGTATTTTTACTCTCTCTTTCTGGGTTGATTTAAATGAGGGTAAGAAGTCCTCTATTTATAGAAAACTAGAAACGCGTAAAATACGCGTATTGAATCTCCATTTTTGACTACGCGTTCAAAACGTATTTTGTTCCTTTTTTGACTACGCGTTCAAAACGCGTTTTATTCTTTTTTTTGACTACGCGTTCAAAACGGGTTTTGATTATCTTGCATTCTCCCACTTGAAGATTTAATTGGGAATCAATTAAGTCTTCACACCATCCTTTCTACCCAATTACTGTAATGTTACGTTTCTGTTAGGCCAAGAGAAGATCGACACCATATAAACTTGTTACTATTGATCGGCTTCGTAAACATATCTGTCAGGTTGTCATTGGTGTGAATTTTTTGAATATTCAGACTGTCTTCTTCCACCTTCTCACGAACAAAGTGATACTGAACTCGTATGTGCTTTGTTCTTGAATGAAATACCGGATTCTTTGCAAGATGCAAAACGCTCTGGCTGTCACAAAACAGAGCAACCTTCTCTTGTTTGTGCCCGAGTTCCTCCAGTAACATCTGCATCCATATTGCCTCTTTGCTAGCTTGTGTAGCTGCTACATATTCTGCTTCCATCGTAGATGTAGCCACGATAGATTGCATGTTTGAAACCCAGCTTACAGCTCCTCCAGCAAGAGTAAACACATAACCTGTGGTGGACTTACTTTTATAAAGATCACCTACATAATCTGAATCAACATAACCTTTAACAGTAAAGTTTGATCCTCCATAACACATTGCAACATCTGAGGTATCCTTGATGTATCTTAGGATCCTCTTAACAGTATTCCAATGCTCTCTACCAGGATTAGCCATGTATCGACTGATCACTCCCACTGCTTGTGCAATGTCAGGTCTTGTACATACCATGTCGAACATTAAACCTTCCACTGCTGATGCATACAGTACTCGAGACATCTCCATCATCTCTGCTTCATTGCTAGGACTCATACTTGAGGATAACTTGAAATTAATAGGAAGTGGGGTAGAAATTGACTTACAGTCTTGCATCTTGAAGCGTCTCAAAATTTTCTTCAAGTAGTTCTTTTGAGAAAGCCAAATCTTTCTATTATTTCTGTCTCGGTGAATTTGCATCCCTAGAATCTTATTTGTGGTCCTAAGTCCTTCATTTCAAACTCTCTAGCTAACTGTGCATTTAAATTTGTAAGACGATCTTTGTTGGGGCCTGCTACCAACATGTCATCAACATACAACAACAAAATAACAAAATCTTCATCACCAAATCTCTTATAATAAACACAAGGATCTGAACTATGTCTGTTGTATCCAAGGCTTATAATGAAGGAATCAAATCTCTTATACCAACATCTCGATGCCTGTTTGAGATCGTATTGAGATTTGTTCAACTTGCAAACCAAGTTCTTTTTTCTGTGTTCTTCAAAACCTTCTGGTTGGAGCATATAAATTTCTTCTTCAAGCTCTCCATGAAGAAATGCAGTTTTGACATCTAACTGCTCCAAGTACAAGTCAAATGTAGCACACATCACCAGGACCACTCGAATTATTGTGAGTCGAACCACCGGAGAAAATATCTCATTAAAGTATATACCTTCTTTCTGAGTGAATCCTTTCACCACCAATCTTGCACGATACTTCTCCACTTGATCATTGTCATTGCGTTTGACCTTGTAGACCCATTTATTTCCAATGGCCTTCCTTCTTTGTGGTAATTGAACAAGATCCCATGTTTTATTTTTATGAAGAGCTTCAATTTCAATTTCTTCTTGCATTGCTGCCACCCACTAAGATAATTCTTGGCCTTTCATAGCCTTGTGAAAAGTTGAAGGCTCTCCATCTTCTGTTAGTAGATAATATGCAATATTACTCTCCATAGAATAATCTGAGTGTTAAGGTGGTTCTCTTCTCTCCCTAGTTGACCGTCGAACTTGTGGAGTTTCGATCTCAGCTTGCTTTTGTTCTTCGTACTCTGGTGCTGCTTCAGAAGAAACTGGAACTTCTTCTATTTCTTCAACTTCAACTGTAGTAGTCTCTAATTTTTCTTTTGAAGTGCTACCTTCTTTTGCTTGTATCTTATTTTCAACAAATACAACATCCCTGTTGATTACCACCTTGCGGGCTGTGGGATCCCACAAGCGATACCCCTTGACTCCATCAACATACCCTAAGAAAATGCATTTCCTGGATTTTGGATCCAACTTCGATTTTTCTTGAGTGTTGTACATAACATAAGCAGGACTTCCGAATATATGTAAGCGAGAATAATCAGCTGGTTTTCCTGTCCACATCTCCATTGGCATTTTCAGATCAATTGCGGTTGATGGTGACCGATTGATCACATAACAGGCGATTTTGACTGCTTCTGCCTAGAATGATTTTTCTAACCCTGCAGTTGCCAACATAGCTCTTGTCCGTTCCAACAAAGTTCTGTTCATCCGCTCTGCTACTCTATTTTGTTGTGGAGTATATGCCACCATGAACTGCCGTTTAATACCTTCTTGTTTACAGAAGTTATTAAATTCATCACCAGTGTATTCTCCTTCATTATCTGTCCTCAAACACTTGATCTTTTTCTCAGATTCAAGTTCCACCCGCGCTTTGAATTCTTTGAAAACTGGAAAAACATCTGTCTTTCTCTTGATTGGTTACACCCAACTTCTCCTGGAGTAATTGTCGATGAATGACACGAAATATTTCGCTCCTCCTAGGGACTCCACCGGTGCTTGCCAAACATCAGAGTGGACCAAATCTAATATTTCCTTAATTTTACCAGAGGAACTGCTAAACTTCAGTCTATTCTGCTTACTGGTAACACAATGCTCACAAAAGGATAGTGAAACCTTTTTGAGCCCTGGAAGAAGTTTTTGCTCAGCAAGAATCTTCAAACCTCGTTCCGACATATGGCCAAGTTTACGATGCCATATCATCATTGATTGTTTAAATGAACTTGCTGACGCGGTTGATGCTTCTCTTTCTTGGTACGTTTCACCTTTAAGCACATATAGGTTTGCAGCAAGTTTTTCTGCTCTCATCACTACAAGCGCTCCTTTGGATATTCTCATGACTCCACCATGAGTGTTATATGAACATCCATTATCATCTAGTTTTCTTAAAGACAGTAGATTTTTCTTCAAGTCTTTTACATGTCGTACCTCCTAGATGGTGCGTATCGTGCCATCATACATCTTTATTTTGATGGACCCAATACCAATAACATCTAAAGCATGATCGTTTCCTATGAACACAGACCCTCCTGAGATAGGATTATATTGATGGAACCATTCTCTCCTGGAAGTCATGTGCCATGTTACTCCTGTGTTCATGATCCAGACATCAGCGAAACGTTTTTTGCCTTCATTATTTGATATTGCCTCACTACATAAAATATCGCCATCATCCGAGGTACATGCAACATTCCCTTGAGCATTTGATGGCTTAGAGTGTTCACTCTTCTTCTTGAACCGACAATCTTTCTTGAAGTGCCCTTTCTTTCCACAGTTGTAGCACTTGATATTCTTCTTACTTCTTGATTGAGATCTGCCATGATTATGACTCCCACTGGGGCCACGTTCCGTTGGTCTTCCTCTCACCATCATCAAAGCTTCAGCTTGCTGCGAACTTGCTTGTCTGTCTTCCATATTTTTGCGCCGATTTTCTTCTTCCAAGACAGCGACTGCAATTTCATCGAAAACTAGATTGTCTGTATTGTTCGTCAGGTTGATGATGAGTTGATCATACGAGTCAGGCAGACTTTGAAGTAGAAGCTCCGCACGTTTAGTCCCCTCTATTTTGCAACCCATTGTTGTAAGTTGCGAAAATAGAGTATTCAAAGTATTGATGTGTTCAGTAACCGACATGGATTCTGCCATTCGAAGAGTATACAATCTTATTTTTAAGAAGATTTTATTATGCAAAGACTTGGCATCATACAACCCTGTTAGAGTATTCCATATTTCCTTCGTCGTCCGCTTTTTCGCCACACTAGACAACACTTGATCAGCTAGTGCCAAGTGTAGATCAGCAACTGCGTTGCCATCTATATCATTCCACTTGCTGTCATCAGTAAAATCTGTGGGCTTGCCTTCAATTGCAGCCAAGCAATTGTCCTTTCTCAATATCGCTTTTATTTTCATTTTCCACAATGAGAAATTAGTCCCATTGAATTTCACAACGTTAAACTTTGTTGTACTTGACATTGTTATTTGCTTCACACCCTTCTAGATCATTTCTGAATATTTTTGCGAACAATCGTGACAAATTATACCATCACCGAAATTTACTATTCAGGTGAATAGTGCTATTCACCGAATTTTACTATTCATGAATAGTACCTTCGCATAAAACAGACAGAATAACCGAGGGTTCTGATACCACTGTTGGGGGAGGAAGCACCACAGCTAAAGTTTGATATGATAATTAGTAAGAAAATAAATTGGACACGAGAATTTTACGTGGAAACCCCTCTAACTGATAGAGGGGAAAAACCACGGGTAGAAGGATCTCACTATTAAAATATGAGAGTACACTGCTCTCAAATACAAGGAGAAAACAACAATTAACACTCCTCTCTTGTAAAAGGAACAACTACTAAAGAGGACACTCAAGACTACAATATTTATCTTGGTGTATAACTCTCTTTGTATTTTTACTCTCTCTTTCTGGGATGATTTAAATGAGGGCAAGAAGTTCTCTATTTATAGGAAACTAGAAACGCGTAAAATACGCGTATTGAACCTCCCTTTTTTATTATGCATTCAAAATGCGTTTTGACTATCTTGCAGTAATGAAAGGACAAACCATGACTGTGAAGTATGAGGGATATACGGAGATATGAGACGAGGTTTTTGACGCCGGAGACTTCAAGTTGAAGAAGGAAGTTGATGAACTCGTTAGGAGGCTTAGGTCTGTGTCGCCGCAGATTCAGGACAACGAATGCGGTAGTCTCAAGGAAGGTATGGTTGTTTGTGTGGGATGTAGCGCTTTTGGTGGGGATGACATGCTGTTCTACGACGCCGTTATTGAAGCGGTGAGTTGTTGTTTCGCCTGAAACGCTTATTTCTGTCGGTTTTTCCTCTGTTTTATAAGTTAACGTTTATCGCAACATTTTCCGTGAAAATTTTGCTTATTTGTCCAAATGGGTGATATCTCTCTTTGAATGTTAATATTGCTCTTGTTTGGCCATAGATTTTAAAGTTGAAACTTGAAAATTTGAATTGAAGTTGTGATCTATGTAATCACACATGCATTTTACCTAGAAAAATTTTGAACTTTTGTGAGTGAAAGTGGGGGAGGGGTAAGTAGAGTATTCACTTTGATTTTATACTCTCAGTTATACATCTTCTGGTAAAGTAAATTTTCTCCATCTCACACATGGAGATATGTCTAATTCACCAAATCATGTAAATATTGTGTCTCTGTCACCTTCTGTTACTGTCATTAACATCTTATTATATCAAATTGAGTATTGTTCCAGTCTTGATCTAACACTGCAGAAATGTTCCACTTTCTCTTTGGTTGTGTTTCATTAGCATGACTGGACAAGGGATCATATTCTTGGGGCATATATTTTTTTCTCTTTTATATTTTGATTCAATTGTGTTCATTTCCTTTTTATCAATAAATGATAGCTTAAATTTTCTTTGCTTACTTGGCTCTATAAAATTATTAGGAATGCAGAAAGTTGAACTATATGTTACTTGACAAGTGACAGCAGAAAGCTAGAAACTTCTGAATTGCTTCCAATTTTACCCTTCCTCTCTTTGGCAGATACACAATTTGGACAATTCATTTTGCAATGGAGAGGAGGAGGGTTTATGCACCTTTGTAGTATCTTGGCTTCATGGTCCAAAGAAAGGATACTTAACCTCTACCGGAATTGAAGGCATGTGTATCATAAAAGGTGTTGCTCAAGTTAGTCCTAAAATAGCTTCCTTCTTGAAATTGGTGAACCAAAATCTTGGAAAATCTTCTTGCATGTTGACTTCTGCCTTGAAGTATGAGATTTCTGCATCTGAAGGATCATCTTGTGAAAATGGAGGCAGTAATTTGTCTATTATTTCATTCTATAAGGCAAGTTGTCACTTTGTAATGTTCATAAATTGGGGATAGGATGCATAGACCTAAAATATATCTGCTTCGTTGTTTCCATAGGGAATGAATAGTGCCAAGAGTATTGTCGAAGTGACAGCAGGAGGTTTGCTCTGGATCTCCATCACTTGTTATGATGCAACACTTTCAGCTTTTCTTAACTTCTTCCTTGTGAACTGCAGCAACAAACAGTAAATATAGCACGCTTTGGGAAGATGACAAAGATCTTGGAGGGTAATGTCCAAGTTCCCGTTTTATGCTTATTGAAAACTTGGAAAGAAACTTGTTATCATCATCATTTAGGGATTTTATACATGAACATACTTCTGTTTCATCACAAGCATACATTTTACCAAGTCCATCTATGCCATATGCAAGAGGTATTGTTGTGGTAGATTGTGAAGAGAAGCGTCAGAAGATACTCCAGTTTTTGGATAATCCATTCCACTTTATTGTGTCCTCAAAGGGAAGGTATGCCTCATGCATTCAATCTCTTAATTAAGAATGTGTTTCTTAAGCTGGTGCATAACTTTTGTTATCTCTTTTCTAATTGTAGTGTCTTCATTGGCATGTATAGTTTGTCATCTGATGTTAAAAGTCTCAAACTCGAAAGTCTTCACTATACCTTCGGTCTATACTATTTCTATTTGAACAAGGCTTGTGAATTGTGATAGATTATAATGTTTCTCTAGTTACACTACCCGTAATTGGGCTTAGAAACTAGTTTTTTTAATTTCATTTCTTGCCTCTACACAGATTATGAATTTGAAAGAAAATTCTTTCAACAAATGATCATTTTTAGTGTAGATCAAACTTGACAAGAACATACAGATATTTTTTGTTTGATCTGCTCAGGAGAGCTTCATTGATAAAATGGCCTTGCCATCTGGATATTTTGGGTAACTTCTTTAAGCAGGCAATGATGTAGAATTTTCTCAAGCTGTCAAGCATGCATCTTCTGACTTCTTTATTTGTTTCTTCTTTTTCTTAAAGATTCTTTTTGTTTCGCAAAAATAAATGTATTATGGCATGTTATCTTCCGCTGCCTTGTGATTTGAACTTCACTCCATTGTTATTTCAATTATCTTCACTCCTTGTTATAGGCCATTTGTCTACTTGTATGTAAAACCTAAACCTTTCTCTTTATCTGGATTGATTTTAGTCAAAGTGATGATATTGGCTAATATAAATTGTTCTGTTCTGAAATAGAGTCACCTCAATAGTAGCTGATATTTTATACATACCTCTTCTTTATTCCTGGAGGGGGGGGAGGGAGAGGGGGTCCGATCACCCAAACCTAAAAGAAAGATGTATTCTAGGTGTTCGAAGACAATCTTTATGTATTTGAAGTTTTGAACTCCTAAGACATGTATACCATATTTTGAAACTAGCTGGAATTGTTCTTGGAACATGTTTTTAGAACCAACGCATGGTTTCATTTGTTAATTTCACATCTCTGGTATTGCTTGAATGTTATACCGTGACTACCATTTATGTACTTCTCTGTATCTTAAGTTGAAATTTTAGTTTATCTTAGATGCTGCAATATCAATTTCTGAGATAAAATACATTAGTGAAGAATCAGAGTACATAGGTATGAATTAACTTTCTTTTGCCATGGGTCTGGAATTCCTGGTACCTTATGTATTTCAAGATCGTTAAACCTTCCCAAGTTATTTTAGAATGTAATAGACTCAATGTGCCGCCAATGAAGAGTGGTTTTAATATGCACAATAGACAACCTGATTATAATCCATGTCTCCAAATAGATGAACTATTGGTGCTGGTAATATTTTCCCATTTCACAATAGTGATTCCATGAAGCAGTTAAACAATTTTTTGCACTCTTTGATTTTCTTTATTCTCTGTCTCTAAAATTGGTTTACTCCAATCCCCCGATATCTATGTGGTAAAGAAGCATTACATCGTGTTTGGGTGCCACTTTGGATTCTAGTGCTGTTTTTAAGTTACTAATGATTTTCAAGATCTTCAAGTAATCCTCTCCAAATTTGTTCCAGAGTTGTAACGGTATCCCTTCTTTTTGTGCATATCATATCATAATCAGACTTATCAATCATTGTTATTGTACTTCTAAATATTTGACGTACCCTAAATTTTGTAATCCAGACTAATTTCAATTTTTAGGCGTGTGAGAAGTGGTAATTCCTTATTAGTTGAGTGAATTGATTGTAGTACTTTGTATGATATTGAATAATTCTCTGAACTAACTTCTGAAGTTTAATTAATAATCAATACCCATTTCTTTTTAAAATTATGAAGAAGAAAATGTAGCAAAATGTATTGTTATACGCATCCAAATCATGTTAATGGCTAGCTTCCACCACCAATTAGTGTAGAGGAAGGAAACAAAAGCAAGTATGCTGGCATCGTTTTGGTAGAGTGCATTAAAAAAAAAATACCATGTCTTAAATTTGCGTGTATTACTAATATCTTAGTTGGTATTAAGGTATAAGTAAGACATGGACACTAACAACTGAATCAATTCAAAGAAGGTGCATAACTAATTCAAATATAAATAATATCAATATTACTAATACACCATATTTAATACTATTCATGTATATACCTTACGAAATGACCCATAAATAATTCTCTTTGTTATACTTTACCACCAAGCTGGCAGTTGATTGCCAGACATCAGACATGTGCTCGCAAGCCCAGGCTTAATCACTTGCCGGTTAAAAAGAAGCCAACAGTCTAGGGGTACTAATCCTAACTTAAAGAGTCTATGTTCTTAGGGGTACTACAGTACCCTATTCCTCTAACAATAAAATACTTTTTTTTAATCAAAGCAATAAAATACTTACTATGATAAAACATATGAATACAGCAAATTGCCTAGATACACGTTACTTGTACTGAGAGAGAAAATGACAAAAATAGTCCTTCTGTTTGAGGATTGGTTAAAAAAATTTCCTTAAATAAATATGCACTTAACAATTTTGATCATTTAAATTTGTCAAAATAATTAACACTTTTAGTCTCCGTTTATTGAACTCTCTGTTAGATTTAACAAAAATAATGATTTTTTAAAACTATAAATAACAAAAAAGTCCCATCAAATTAGAATATGCAACACATAAAATTACCCGATACACTACGTAGATTTTAAAAAAAAAAACAGAAAGTCAAATTTAAACCTAAAATGTTGTACCTGATTCTAGAAGTAAAATTAAAAATAATAGACACTACAAAAATTGAACCTCACTGAAACAGGTGCTAGCTTGAAAACTGCCGCAGAACGAAGCAAGGCTATCTGTTGAGGCCTCACCGGGTGTATTTGATATGAAGGAAAGTGTTTTCCTATAAAATACGTTTTTAAAAATAAGTAATTTTTTATTTATTTTTATTTAATTATTAGTAAGGAACAAAATATTATCCCAAGAGTACATAGATATAATCTAGGTAAATATTATGATCCTAGTCCAGACCCCCACCCTTTACGACGAACTCGTACCCTTGTCCAGACCATACCCTAACCCCCATCCTAACCCCGACCTAGAAACCAACCCCAACATCGACCTAGGAGATGACACTGACCCCAACCTGTTTTGGGTAATTGAAGAAATAATCGAATTGAACCGACAAAATATATACTTATTTTTTATAATTATATATACATAACATATTATTTTTTATGAATAATTGTAAATATCTTATATTGTTACGATTCTGACCCGCCGTGATTGGTACTCACTCTAACCCTCGGGTGGAAGAATCACAATTATAACGCAGGCTAAGCAGCAATAACAAGCAATAGCAATTTAAGATGTGGAAACAGGTTAAATATAGACAAAGATGTTGAGTCCCCATAAACTCAGTCAATCCAACTAAAACATGCGAATATTCCTAGAATTTGAAAGTCGTTGTACCAAAACTCTAATGAAATAACAAGTCTAAAGAAAAGGGGATGCAACCCCAAAAAGTCATAACCAAAGCATTTAAAAATCTAAGTCCGAGAAGGAGGGGCCAAGATAGAGAAGAGCTCATGGTAGCCGTGTACTTAACAAAGAAAGAGCCACTGTAGTATCAGTACACAAAACAGTGTTGCACTAGTAGGATCACGTGGCTATTCTAGTAAATGAGAGATGGACAAGTGACTTCAACACCATAAACACACATCTATATAGAATACCTTGCCATTTATCATCTCATGAACAACACATATACATATACATAGGCTAATAATCTCAGTTTCAACACACATTCAAGGATGGTTCTCTTATGGAACCTACACTTCACCTATTAGTGTGTCAGAACGTGACACCTAATTCAAGGTTGTGTAGGAAAGTGATACCTGATCCAAATATGTGTCGAAACATGCTACCCGATCTTGTTATGTATCAGAACATGACACCTGGTCCAGTCAAACACAACATAATTCACAACAGAATGAATAGTCTCAACACCAACAAGTATCAAGAACAAGTTCATTGCACACCATTGACATTAAACGGTCATTTCATATGGTTAATTTCACCATTCCTTACTCATATACATATATGCATACAACGCGTAGCAGTTAACAAGAATATATAACACATACGGGAAAATAAAACCATCACTTACAATAAAACTAAGCCTTGGAAACTATAAACTGCCAGAGCTTTACCTTTCCAAAGCCTTTCATTTTGTTCATAGTCTAAAAATAGTTACACATATGCAAAGGATCAATAAAATGACCTAATTTATCTGAATTATGACTAAATTCCCAACTTTGGCCAAACTCATGATCCTAACACTTATCTAGGGATATTTTCCACTATTAAATTCAAGTCAAGAACCCTCTCCTAAGTTATCCCTCATGGATTCTAAGTACTAACAATCAAAATACAAGTTAGGGGAGCGATTAACTTACCTTTAGCATGAAATTTGGTGGAAAACTATAATAAATCACCCTCAGTGGCTTTTGGTCTCTTAAGAATGAAGTTGGATGATTAAAAATGGTTTTGAAACTTTTTCCGTATTAATTCCCATCTGTCCCTCTACAGCGCCACCATCCCACTACAATGGCCCCTCCCTGGTGGGATGCAAGGAGATAGAATGTCCTTAATTGAGTTCCAAGCTTCCCATTTTGCAACACACCCTCATCACATGATGTTCTAACATCTATACTTCACAGCAAGTTCAATTTCAGGAGTTTTACTCGCCCAAATATGATTTCTAAAGCTGTATAGGCTCCGTATCGTCTTGACTATCAACTCAAACAATCAAACTAACAATTTAATACCTCATCTGTTCTTGGATTACCCTGGACCTCACCTGACTCATATTTCGTCCTAGTCTGACCCATGCTCCAAATTTTCAAGTCACTATCCGAAAGTTTTCAGGCCCGATATACTTCCCCATGGGCTTATCCATAACGATGAAAAAATGTTGCTACATGTATATGTTTTCATCAAAAATTATTTATAATTTATTTATGAAAGCAAAAAAGTCCAAGAGGAGAGCATTCATCTTGTTCGTTTCATGTATACGAGTGTTTATGGTAGTTCTCTGTGGGACTGAGAATGTCACTGCCTCTTCCTTGTCTAGGCCAAAAGTGGTGAATTTTTGAGTTTTATTCACAGTAAATTCAGTGATCAAAAGTTCTGTTTTCTTTTTGAATGGATGATCCTTTTTCCCCATGTTTGATTAATAAAGGAATTATCAAATTAAATTGAACTAAAACCAATAACAACCAAAATGGAAAATATACATTATATTATATTTGATTTGATTTTAATAATTTAAAAGTCAATTAAATTGCTTAGGCATGAAAACATTCTTGGAAGGAAGAGCTTCCCCCATCCCCCTTCCCCCCTCCAAATGGGACCCTATGTGACACGTCCTAAATTAAAGAACTATAGAAAAGGTAATTTACTAAGCTAGTCTTTCATTATGCATCAATAGTCGGGCTCCAATGCGGATATCGAACACCGGGTGGAAAATAAAAAAATGTATTTTAACAAAGTAAAAATATACATTAATTTCAAAATTCTGAAGTTGCAAAGTAATGTTTCTCACTTAATTATGATTAATTAAAAATAGTAGAAACTACAAAAATTGAACCTCTAAGAGTGTGTTAGGTATGAAGAAAAGTGGTTTCCTAAAAAATATTTCTTAAAAAATAAGTAATTTTCTTATTTATTTTTAAGTATTTGTTAGTAAGAAGAAAAATATTGTCCCATGAGTATATAGATACTAATCTAGGTATGGTCCTAAACAGAAGGTAGGGTGCGCGTGTATGGGCCGGGAGCAAGGGTGGACGCATGTTGGGACCGTAGGTCAAGTCGCTGGGGGTCCGGGGCTTGTGGCTTCTAGGTGGATTAGGTAGGGGCGGCTGCAAGAGAAAGAAAGTCAACAAAAGTATAAAGCAAAAGAAAAAGTCAAAAAACAACTCTTTTTGCCTTTTTTTTAAAAGTCAAAAAAGGGGCACATCTGTGTTTGTTTGAAAAACAGCAAAAACGTATAAGGAAAATGTTGACAAAAATAACGCGTAAAAATTTTACACGTTTTCTTCTCCTATAAATAGAGGGCCTCTTGCCCTCATTTAGAATTATCCTAGAAAGATAGAGTAAGAATACAAATAGAGTTATACACCAATAAAAATATTGTAGTCTTGAGTAACCTCTTTAGTAGTTGTTCCTTTTACAAGAGAGAAGTGTTAATTGTTATTTTCTCCTTATATTTGAGAGTTGTGTACTTCATATTAAAATAGTGAGATCCTTCTACCCCGTGGTTTTTTCCTTCTATCAGTTAGAGGAGTTTCCACGTAAAATTCTCGTGTCCAATTTATTTTCTTACTAATTGTCATATCAAACTTTAGTTGTGGTGCTTCCTCCCCCAACAGTGGTATCAGAGCCCTCGATTATTCTGTATGTTTTATGCGAAGATACTATTTGTGAATAGTAAAATTCGGTGAATAGTACTATTCACGTGAACAGTAAATTTTGATGACGGTACAATTTGTCATGATTGTTCGCAAAAATATTTAGAAACAATCTAGAAGGGTGTGAAGCAAATAAAAATATCGAGTACAACTAAGTTTAACATTGAAAAGTTCAATGGGACTAATTTCTCATTGTGGAAAATGAAAATAAAAGCGATATTGAGAAAAGATAATTGCTTAGCTGCATTTGAAGGCAGGCCCACAGACTTTGTTGATGACAGCAAGTGGAACGACATAGACAGCAATGCAGTTGCCGATCTACACTTGGCACTAGCTGATTAAGTATTGTCTAGTGTGGCAAAAAAGCGGACGGTGAAGGAAATATGGGATACTCTTATAGGGTTGTATGAGGCCAAGTCTTTGCATAATATAATCTTCTTAAAAAGAAGATTGTATACTCTTCAAATGGCAGAGTCCATGTCAGTTACTGAACATATCAATACTTTGAATACTCTATTTTCGCAACTTACAACAATGGGTTGCAAAATAGAGTGGAGTGAACATACGGAGCTTCTACTTCAAAGTCTGTCTGACTCGTATGATCAACTCATCATTAACCTGAAGAACAATACAGATAGTCTAGTTTTCGATAAAATTGCAGCCGCTGTCTTGGAAGAAGAAAATTGGCTCAAAAATAAGGAAGACAGACAAGCAAGTTTGCAGCAAGCTGAAGCTTTGATGATGGTGAGAGGAAGACCAACGGAATGTGGCCCCAGTAGGAGTCACAATCATGGCAGATCTCAATCAAGAAGTAAGAAGAATATCAAGTGCTACAACTGTGGCAAGAAAGGGCACTTCAAAAAAGATTGCCGGTTCAAGAAGAAGAGTGAACACCCTGAGCCATCAAATGCTCAAGGAAATGTTGCATGTACCTCGGATGATGGCGATATTTTATGTAGTGATGCAATATCAAATAATGAAGGCAAAAAATATTCTTCTGATGTCTGGATCATGGACACAGGAGCAACATGGCATATGACTTTCCAGAGAGAATGGTTCCATTAATATAATCCTATCTCAGGAGGGTCTGTGTTCATGGGAAATGATCATGCTTTGGATGTTATTGGTATTGGGTCCATCAAAATAAAGATGTATGATGGCACGGTTCGAACCATCCAGGAGATACGACATGTAAAAGACTTGAAGAAGAATCTATTGTCTTTAGGACAACTAGATGATAATGGATGTTCATATAAAACTCATGGTGGATTCATGAGAATATCCAAAGGAGCGCTTGTAGTGATGAAAGCGGGAAAACTTACTGCAAACCTATATGTGCTTAAAGGTGAAACACACCAAGAAGGAGAAGCATCAACCGCGTCATCAAGTTCATTTAAAGAATCAATGATGATATGGCATCGTAAACTTGGTCATATGTCGGAATGAGGTTTGAAAATTCTTACTGAGCAAAAGCTTCTTTCGGGGCTTAAAAAGATTTCACTACCCTTTTGTGAACATTGTGTTACCAACAAGTAAAATAGACTGGAGTTTAGCAGTTCCTCTGCAAAAAGCAAAGAAATTTTAGATCTGGTCCACTCTTATGTTTGGCAAGCATTGGTGGAGTCCCTAGGAGGAGCAAAATATTTCGTGTCATTCATCGACAATTACTCCAGGAGAAGTTGGATGTATCCAATCAAGAGAAAGACAGATGTTTTTCCAGTTTTCAAAAAATTCAAAGCGCGGGTGGAACTTGAATCTAAGAAAAAGATCAAGTATTTGAGGACAGATAATGAAGGAGAATACACTGGTGATGAATTTAATAACTTCTCTAAACAAAAAGGTATTAAATGGTAGTTCACGGTGGCATATACTCTACAATAAAATAGAGTAGCAGAGCGGATGAACAGAACCTTGTTAGAACGGACAAGAGCTATGTTGGCAACTACAGGGTTGGAAAAACCATTCTGGGTAGAAGTAGTCAAAACCGTTTGTTATGTGATCAATCGGTCACCATCAACCGCAATTGATCTGAAAATGCCAATAGAGATGTGGACAGGAAAATCAGCTGATTATTCTCGCTTACATATATTCCGAAGTCCTGCTTATGTTATGTACAACACCCAAGAAAAATCGAAGTTGGATCCAAAGTTCATGGAAAGCATTTTCTTAGGATATGCTGATGGAGTCAAGGGGTATCGCTTGTGGGATCCCACAGTCCGCAAGGTGGTAATCAGTAGGGATGTTGTATTTATTGAAAACAAGATACAAGCAAAAGAAGGTAGTACTTCAAAATAAAAATTAGAGACTACTACAATTGAAGTTGAAGAAATAGAAGAAGTTCCAGTTTCTTCTGAAGCAGCACCAGAGTACGAAGAATAAGAGCAAGCTAAGATCGAAACTCCACAAGTTCGACGGTCAACTAGGGAGAGAAGAGAACCAGCTTGGCAACTACAGGGTTGGAAAAACCATTCTAGGTAGAAGCAGTCAAAACCGCTTGTTATGTGATCAATCAGTCACCATCAACCACAATTGATCTGAAAATGCCAATGGAGATGTGGATAAGGGGTATCGCTTGTGGGATCCCACAGCCCGCAAGGTGATAATCAGCAAGGATGTTGTATTTGTTGAAAACAAGATACAAGCAAAAGAAGGTAGCACTTCAAAATAAAAATCAGAGACTACTACAGTTGAAGTTGAAGAAATAGAAGAAGTTCCAGTTTCTTTTGAAGCCGCACCAGAGTATGAAGAACAAGAGCAAGCTGAGATTGAAACTCCACAAGTTCGACAGTCAACTAGGGAGAGAAGAGAACCAGCTTGGCAACTACAGGGTTGGAAAAACCATTCTGGGTAGAAGTAGTCAAAACCGCTTGTTATGTGATCAATCAGTCACCATCAACCGCAATTGATCTGAAAATACCAATGGAGATGTGGTCAAGGGGTATCGCTTGTGGGATCCCACAGCCTGCAAGGTGGTAATCAGCAGGGATGTTGTATTTGTTGAAAATAAGATACAAGCAAAAGAAGGTAGCACTTCAAAATAAAAATCAGAGACTACTACAGTTGAAGTTGAAGAAATAGAAGAAGTTTTAGTTTCTTCTGAAGCAGCACCAGAGTACGAAGAACAAGAGCAAGCTGAGATCGAAACTCCACAAGTTCGATGGTCAACTAGGGAGAGAAGAGAACCAGCTTGGCACTCAGATTATTCTATAGAGAGTAATATTGCATACTTTTTACTAACAGAAGATGGAGAGCCTTCAACTTTTCATGAGGCTATGAAAGGCCAAGAATCATCTCTGTGGGTGGCAGCAATGCAAGAAGAAATTGAAGCTCTTCATAAAAATAAAACATGGAATCTTATTCAATTACCACAAGGAAGGAAGGCCATTGAAAATAAATGGGTCTACAAGATCAAACGCAATGACAATGATCAAGTGGAGAAGTATCGTGCAAGATTGGTGGTGAAAGGATTCGCTCAGAAAGAAGGTATAGACTTCAATGAGATATTTTCTTCGGTGGTTCGACTCACAACAATTCGAGTGGTTCTGGCGATGTGTGCTATATTTGACTTGTATTTGGAGCAGTTAGATATCAAAACTGCATTTCTTCATGGAAAGCTTGAAGAAGAAATTTATATGCTCCAACCAGAAGGTTTTGAAGAACAGGAAAAAGAGAACTTGGTTTGCAGGTTGAACAAATCTCTATATGGTCTCAAACAGGCGCTGAGATGTTGGTATAAGAGATTTGATTCCTTCATTATAAGTCTTGGATACAATAGACACAGTTCAGATCCTTGTGTTTATTACAAGAGATTTGGTGATGGAGATTTTGTTATTTTGCTGTTGTATGTTGATGACATGTTGGTAGCAGGCCCCAACAAAAATCGTCTCACAAATTTAAAGGTACAGTTGGCTAGGGAGTTTGAAATGAAGGACTTGGGACCAACAAACAAGATTCTAGGGATGCAAATTCACCGAGACAAAAATAATAGGAAGATTTGGCTTTCTCAAAAGAACTACTTGAAAAAAATCTTGAGACGCTTCAAGATGCAAGACTGTAAGTCAATTTCTACCCCACTTCCTATTAATTTCAAGTTATCCTCAAGTATGAGTCCTAGCAATGAAGCAGAGAGGATGGAGATGTCTTGAGTTCCGTATACATCAGCAGTGAGAAGTTTAATGTTCGCCATGGTATGTACAAGACCTGACATTGCATAAGCAGTAGAAGTGGTTAGTCGATATATGGCTAATCCTGGTAGAAAGCATTGGAATACTATTAAGAGGATCTTGAGATACATCAAGGGTACCTAAGATGTTGCAATGTGTTATGGAGGATCAGACTTTAATGTTAAAGGTTATGTTGATTCAGATTATGCAGGTGATCTTGATAAGAGTAAGTCCACCACAGGTTATGTGTTTACTCTTGCTGGAGGAGCTGTAAGCTGGGTTTTAAAACTGCAATCTATCGTGGCTACATCTACGACGGAAGCAGAATATGTAGCAGCTACACAAGCTAGCAAAGAGGCAATATGGATGCAGATGTTACTGGAGAAGCTCAAGCATAAACAAGAGAAGGTCGCTCAATTTTGTGACAGTCAGAGCGCTTTGCATCTTGCAAAGAATCCAGCATTTCATTCAAGGACAAAGCACATACGAGTTCAGTATCACTTTATTCGTGAGAAGGTGGAAGAAGGCAGTGTGAATATTCAGAAAATTCATACTAATGACAACCTTGCAGATATGTTTACAAAGCCGATCAACAGTAACAAGTTCATATGGTGTCGATCTTCTATTGGCCTAGCAAAAATGTAACATTGCAGCAATTGGGTAGAAAGGATGGTGTAAAGACTTAATTAATTCTCAATTAAATCTTCAAGTGGGAGAATGCAAGAGAAAGAAAGTCAACATAAGTATAAAGCAAAAGGAAAAGTCAAAAAACAGCTGCTTTTGCCTTTTTTTAAAAGTCAAAAAAGGGGCACAACTGTGTTTGTTTGAAAAACAGCAAAAACGTGTAAGGAAAATGTTGACAAAAATAACGCGTAAAATTTTTATGCGTTTTCTTCTCCTATAAATAGAGGGCCTCTTGCCCTCATTTAGAATCATCCCAGAAAGAGAGAGTAAGAATACAAAGAGAGTTATACACCAATAAAAATATTGTAGTCTTGAGTGACCTCTTTAGTTGTTGTTCCTTTTACAAGAGAGAAGTGTTAATTGTTGTTTTCTCCTTGTATTTGAGAGTTGTGTACTCCATATTAAAATAGTGAGATCCTTCTACCCCGTGATTTTTCCTTTCTATCAGTTAGAGGGGTTTCTACGTAAAATTCTCGTGTCCAATTTATTTTTATTATTTTCATCATATCAAACTTTAGTTGTGGTGATTCCTCCCCCCAACAGCGGCGACAAGATGATGAGGTTGACAGAGAGTTTGGAGAAATATTTTTTCAAATTTTTGATAGAAAAATCATTTTTCTTAAATTGAAGGAAAATAAGTTCAGTGAAAAAATATTTTTCAAAATATATAAATCAATCAAACATAAAAAGATAAAAAAAATATTTTCCTTCATACTAGACACACCCTAAATGTGTGTTCCCACTATTTATTTAATAATGGTTCCGTCAAATCTAACAGAGAGAGTTTGGTAGAAATTTGTGAAAACTAAATACCAGAATTCCTCTATGATTAAATCCAGTATTCCAAATTTGCAAAGCAATCTATGATTAATTGCTATATATAACTTTATCACTTCATGAGTAACACCATGCACAAGATTTAATAAGAATACATAAGTCTCCAAAATATAGGCCAGGAGCTAGTTAGTGTCAATTGTACTATTGTGATTTGATACTCACCTTGTAACTGTTCATGCCTATAAGTGGTCGTTTAGTAGAGTGATAATAGTATGTCGTTTTGTCACAATAGTATATTTGAGTATCATTTCCCTTTTCCTCTTTAGCTCTTGTTTGTGTAATTCTTGAAGTTAATACTTATTTATTCATTATTTTCCTTGTGGCTGTGTATTTTACTTTTAGCATCTTTGTGTAATTCTATGAAGTAAATTCAGTTTGATTGTATTGTAATCAACCTGAATTAATTTAAACACTAAACAGTTCTTTGAAATACAAGAAAAGAACTTGCGTTAACTCTCTTCGTCCTTTTTTTATTTGTTCACAATATTAAAAATGGGTATCCATTTTTATTTGTTCAATTTTAAAAAATTAAGAGATAATTTATCACTTCGCTGTAGTTATTTCTCAATACATTAATTTATTGTATTTAAAGGATTATATAGTATTATCATTCTTATTGCACATTTAGGGTGTACCAAGTCAATAATAGATAAGAAAAAACAAATGTCAAGCCAATAAGGAACAAGTTAAAATAGACGAAGAGAATATTATATAGATCATAATACAAAGACTTGTTAGGATCAAAATAACAAGATGCCATCCAAAAACTAATAAAGTAAAATTTGAACAAGAAAAAATTAAAACCAAAAGAAATATATATATATATATATGATTTATTCAATTGATTTATATATGAAAAAATTAACATAAAAAATCTAAAAAATTATCAGGGAATAATCTCTCTCTAAATCTTTTCTTTAGAGAAAGAAAAATAATATTTCTTTGTTAAATAAAATATATAAGTAATTATGTCAAAAAAAAATCAAAACAAACTCGAATAAAAGAGTAATTAAGATCATCTCCGATCCACACAAAATTTTACATCAAATGTTATATTTGGTGTAAAACTACTTCAATCCACACCAAAATTTACACCAAATTTGGTGTGTGAATAGTGTTACACCAAATTTGGTGTAACACAATTCATCACACCAATTGTACTTTTTGAATATTTTATTATTATTTCATTCTATAATATTTTTAACTAAACATTATATAAATTATATGTTTTAATTAAATATTTTATTATTTTTATGTAATATTTTCATAATATTAAGTTTAGATTAAAATTTAATTTTTTTATAAATTATTTTTCTATACTTGAATTTTTTAAAATTAATTTTTTTAATTCTACTATAAATTTTAATTGGATATAAGTATGATTAATCTTCACAAAAATTAAATATCCAAAAATATAAATTGGTGAACAATAATACAATGTACTTTATGTATAATATGTAATATTTGCTAGCAATTTATATTATTTAAAAAATTATGATATAAAATAATATTATATTAAACGACTATAATTTAAAACAATATGAAAATTATATATAATTAATATTTTAGAAAGAATTTTGTTTGATGAAATAAGTAAAAATATAAATGAAATAAGAAATAATAATATAATAATGAAGAAAAAATCTTTAAAAACAAAATTTATTTTTGGTATAAAATTTAATGCAGTGAGTTGGAGTTGATTTACACCAAATTTGATGCTATGTAAAATTAGGTGTTTGGATCGGAAATGCCTAAAAAAGATTAAGGGGCCATAATGATTACATTAAATTGAGGGGAACAAGGGCACGTGTCCTGGTCTAATAGAAGAATCAGGCGTGATTAACACAAAGAGGTAATTAAGACAGGTAAAGTACGAAAAGGTACTGACTTATCGATGACTAAACACAGCACGTGTCACGCATTTCGTGGCTGCGATTTTTGTCTCCGTCTTGCCCATTCTCCTTTTTTGTTTTCATATGGAAATAACAAAAAATATGGTCCCTATCTTGGGATATGTAATATGTTAAAGTAATCTATTATTTTCTCTACTCCTTTTTATTTATCAAATTTTAACTTGACATATCTATTAATAAAATAATAATTGGTATAATAAGTTTACCATTTTACTCTTATTAATTAATAGAGTTTTAAAAATATTTACTCACTATATTTTTTAAAGACATTAATTCAATGTTAATTAATTGAGGGTATAATAGGAAAAAAAATATTCTTTCTTGATTTGTCAAAATTGACAACTAAAAAGAGACTTGAAGTCCCTCCCACGCATCCGTTATGGTCGCAGGTTTCATTACTTTTCTTCCATTTTGCTGCAGAAGAAAAAAAATATCGAATGATCGATTCACCATTGAGAACATTAACCCCCAAAAGAGAAAATGTTGTGTTGTTCTAACAGCGACATTCTCCCTTCTATCTATCAACAATTTCATTATGGAACTTTCTCCCCCCCCCCCATCACTCGAAATCTCATTAATAGGTGAATCCTTAAGAGAATTCTTAGGGCTTTCGGTGCTCTGATTGTTCCTTCCTGTGGATGTTTTCTAGCATCAGATAGAAGCACATCCCCTGAATTGATCCTTATTTTTGTTTTTTCTTTACTCTTTCTCATTATCACAGTAGTTTTGATAAGAAGAAAAAGTCTGATTCTATTTTTCATTTTTTGTTTCCTCCTTTCTCTTTTTAGTTGTCTTTTGAGATTCTTCATTATTGACTTTTTTTTCACTTTTCTCAAATCAAAAATATTTGACAAGTAAATAGGAACGGAGGGAGTAAATATTTTCTTTTTAGTTTAGTTGTAGTTACTTTAGTTAGTCCTTTTACACTCCTGTGCATTATAATTCATTCTTTTCTTTATACTTACATTGTTGAACTCTGTTCTGTCTATTCCCTATTTTCATATTGCCTTTACTTTTCAAGCTTAGTCAACCTATAATGCCTACTGGGTACCTATTATTTTGGTACTTATACTACACTTTGCATCTATTTTCATGATGCAGTTCCGAGCACGAGTGGCCAGCGTTGATTTGAGCCTGCTGCAGTCTGATCCAGAGACAGGGGGTGAGCACTTGACGTTTTATATTAATCCAGTCTCCCTCTGTATATATATAGACTAGTCTTTTTCTTTTGAGACAGTCTTGTTTCAATGGTCCACTTTTGGGACTTATACTCTTTTGGTTAGACAGCTCTGTACTTGTGACTTCCATATTTTGGGAGGATCTTTTGTGTTTATATTTATTTTGGTTTTGTCTTCTGCTGAATTATCCTTTTTATATTAGAATTGGATATCCCTATTCAGTTTCTACGCTTAGACCTATTACTAACTATCTGGGTCATGGGTTGGCATACCTATTGAGAGGGTTATCGTAGGTGCCCATTTTAGTCCCAATTATCCCACTACAATGGTACCATCTAACTCTGGCGGCTTTGCCTTGGCGAGAATAATCCCACTCTGGTGGGATATGCAGAGAAAAAGAGCTTGTAAGGAGTCTCAAGGTCTCCTATTTCGCAACACACCCTCATCCCATGAAGTATTAATATCTACCCTTCACACCAAGTTCAATTTTGGGGGTTTTACTAACCCGAATATGATTTTGTAAAATCTTTACATGCTCTATATCATCTTGGCTATAACCTCAATCAATAAAATTGTAAATTCAATCTCCTTTCTATTTTTGGATCTCCCTAGACCTCACCTAACTCTCATTTCGTCTAAATCTGACCTAGGCTCAAAATTTTTCCAACTAACTATCCGAAGTTTTTTGGATCAGATTCCTTCCCCAATGGCTTGCCCATAATGATAGGAATAGGTCATTATAATAGATACTAATTTATCCATCACTCATCTCAGGGTGACCAATTAGGAAAAATGGGGCTAACATAGAGATAGAGTAGTACCTGATTCGACTAATAGCTGGGCATACTTTTCTCGTATGTCCTTCTTAGTTTGTCAAGTAGCTTCCTCCACTGAATGATACTTCCACTTAAATTTCACTGATTTAATTTCCTTGGTCCCAATTTTCAATCATCATGATTTGGGATTACCACTGCTCTTCCTCGTACTGAAGATCCTTATCTAACAAAACTGAGTCCCACTTAATGATGTAATCCCCGTCTCCATGATATTTTTTTAGCATAGACACATAGATCCTTGGATGTACCCTATACAAACTAGGTAGTAAGGCTAACCTGTACGCCATTGGCCCTACACAGTCAAGAATCTCAAAGGGTCTGATATATCGAGGACTGAGCTTGCTCTTCTTACCAAATCTCATTACCCTCTTAATGGGTGACACCATTAGAAGCACTTTCTCACTAGCCTGGAATGTCATGTCCCTTGCCTTATAGTCGGCATACTCTTTTTGAAGACTCTGAGCTGCTAGAAGCTTAGCTTTGATGCTTTTTACCTTATCATAAGTATCCCTTACTAATTCAACCCCCAAGGGCTCCACGTCTCTAGCCTCAAACCATACTATCGAAGAACTACATCCCCTCCCATAAAGGGATTCTAATGGTGCTATCTCAATACTAGAGTGGTAGCTATTAGTATAGGAGAATTCATACAAGGGAAAGAACTTATCCCAATATCCCCAAATTCGATCACACAAGCTCTCAATATATCTTCCAGCACTTAGATGGTCCTCTCTGACTGTCCATGTATCTGTGGATGAAAGTCTCTATTGAAAGTGAGTTGAGTTCCCAACTCCTCATACAACTTTCCTTAAAATTAAGAGGTGAAATGCGTACCACGGTCTGTAATGATAGAAAAGGACACCCTATGCAGCTGTACTATCTCCTTCACATAATTTTTTGTTAATTGTTGTGCATTGTATTCCACTCTAATCGGGATGAAGTGAGCTGACTTCGTCAATCTGTTAACCACCACCCAAATAGAATCATACTTCTCCAAGGTCTTGGAAAGTCCTACCACAAAGTCCATGGCTATCCTTTCCTATTTTCATTCAGGAATGGGCATCCTTTGAAGCAAACATGCAGGTTTTTGGTGCTCATACTTCACAAGATAACAATTTTGGCACTTAGCTACATATTCGGCTATGTCTTTCTTTATGCCCGACCACCAATTTAGACGCTTTATGTCTTGATACATGCTGGTCACTCCAAGACAAATAGATTACCGCAAACCATGAGATTCAGACAACATTTTTTGAATTATACCATCAACCCTGGGAACACAAATCCTTCCCCTAAAGTTGAGCACATCACCTGCATCAAGGACTGCATCTTGGGCCTTACCCATCAAAACCTTTTGTTTGATCTCATTCAAGCTCGCATCCTCAAACTATTTAGCTTTAATCTCGTCAATAAAGGTGGGCCTCAGATCAACACTAGACATCACCATACCCTTTTCTGAGATGCCTAGTCTCATGAATTTGGCCTCAAAGGCCTAAATCTCTCTAGATAAGAGCCACTTGCAGGCTCCCAAACAGGATAGACTGCCCATGGTAACCGATTTCTTGCTTAATACGTCTTCTACCATATTAGCCTTACATAGATGATACTGGATGGTGACATCATAATCCTTGAGCAAATATATCCTTCTTCGTTGCCTCAGGTTCAAATCATTTTGAGTGAATACATATTACAGACTGCGGTGATCGGTAAACACTTCACACTTGATACCATAAAAGTAATGCCTCTAGATTTTCAGATCAAACACTACCACTGTCAACTCCAAGTCATGAGTCGGGTAGTTTCTTTCATGAAACTTCAACTGTTGCAAGGCATATGCTATAACATTCTTATCTTGCATCTACATAGCTCACAAACTTGAATGTGAAGCATCACATAAATAAAGAAATCTTTACCTTCAATCGGTAGGGTCAAGATAAGTGTCGTAGTTAGAAGAGTCTTGAGTTTTCAGAATCTCTCTTCATATTTATTGGTCCACTCGAATGGTACTTCCTTCTGGTCAGCCTTGTTAAATGGGTAGTGATAGAATCAAAGTTCCTCATGAACCGGCGACAATAACTAGAAAGTCCCACAAAACTCCTAACGTCAATCACAGATCTAGGCCAACCCTAGATCCTAACCTCTTTAATCTTTGTAGATCTACTATTACCCTTTCTTTCTTAATAACATGCCCCAAAAAGGCAACCAAAGATAATAAAAATTCACACTTAGAGAATTTCGGATACAGTTTCTACTTTCCTAAGACACCTAGAATAATGCAAAGATGGTCTACATGTTCTTTCTCACTCTTCGAATATACCAGAATATCATTTATGAACACGATCACAAATGAATCTAGGAATGGCTTGAATAGCTCATTCATCAAACTCATGAAAGTTGTAGGTGCATTGGTCAGCCCAAAGGACATCACCAAGAACTCATAATGCCCATATCGGGTTCTAAAAGCTGTCTTGGGCACATTCTCGGGCCTAATTTTCAATTGATAGTACCCAGACCTGAGATCAACTTTTGAAAAGACTGATGCACCTTACAACTGATCAAAAAAGTCATCAATGTATGGCAATGGGTACTTATTTCAAATGGTAACCCTGTTCAATTGCCGATAATCTATGCACATTCTCATACAACCATTCTTTATCTTAACAAACAAGACTGGAGCACCCCACGGAAAAGCACTGAGACAGATAAATCTCTTATTAAGAAGTTCTTGGATTTGAGTCTTAAGCTTTATAACCTCTGCTGGAGCCCTGCGTAAGGAGGAATAGATATTGGGCGAGTGCTCGACTCCAAGTCAATACAAAATCTATGTCTCTATCAGGAGGCATATCAGGCAAGTTTGCAGGAAATACTTCTAGAAATTCACATACTACCAGAATAGACTCAATTGTGGGATATTTCACATCAACATTCTGAATATGGGCCAAATGATCCAAACAACTCTGCCCCGCTATTTTTCTAGCCTGGAGAAAGGATATGACCTTAGTTGGTTTAGGCTTGTACACCCCTTCCCACTCTAACCTTTCCTTCTCCAGGATCTCTAGAGTCATAGTCTTATCATTACAATTAAGAGCAACATAATAGGGGGACAACCAAGTCATGCCTAAGATCACATCAAAATTAATCATGTCTAAAATCAATAAGTCAGCCCAAGTCTGGAAACCCATAAACATAAAAGGACAAGCACGATAAACATGGGTGACTATAACAGACTCTCTAACAGGGGTAGAAACATGGATAGAGGCATCAAGTACATCAAATATTGCATCAAAACCCAATGAATACCTCATTGACATAAATGAATAAGTAGAACCGTATCAAATAAAACAGTAGTCATTCGATCACAGACAAGAATAGTACTTGTGATCATTGCATCAAATGCCTTAGCCTCAGTCTTGCCTGGAAAAGCATAAAACTTAGCCTTATCATCCTGAGGGGCCATCTCTTTACCTGGTTGCATTGCTCCTCAACCTGTACTACCATTACCTCGGACTCCATGGCCTATCAAAATTTCTCCTTGCCCACCTTATAGATGTCCTCTAGCATTTCCACCCCCTTCAGTGGGTACCACTGCCCTAGACTGCTAGGGTATTGAATCTATTCTGCGAGAGTGGGGATACTTCCTTCTTATTTGCTTTGGCTCTCCATAGTTGAAATAATTACATTAAAAGAAGGGCCTACTACATGGTATAAAAGAAGCTCCTTGGCCTTTTTAGGCTGGATGTTGTTGTGGAGTACTTGAAAAACTACCCGTAGAGGTGGGCAATGCTGACTGAATTGGCTGGGCTGCAATCTCCGGCCTGTCTAACCCTCTTGAATAGGATCCCTGAAAGTTACCTATATTTTTGGGCTTCTTATCCAAAGACTTGGCCTGCCCGTCCCATTGCACTTCCTCTATTTTCTTTACGAAATCTATAACCTCATTGAAATTCTTGCCTGATGAAGTCATATGAACAGACAAAAACTGCAACTTGGGGTTCAACCCCTTCACAAACAATCGAACTTTCTCTTTCTCTGTGGTTTCCAGTTCAGTATCATACCTGGACAATGCATGAAATTTGGCCTCATAAGCGGCCACTAACATACTATCCTGCTCTAATACCATGAATATTTCCTTCTTGCGATCCCTTAAGGTATGTGACACATATTTCTCTAGAAATAAAGCATGAAACTGGATCCAAGTAAGTGGGGGGAAAATATTGGCGAGCTTCACTCTACATAATCCCTCCACCACTGCTTGGCCTCACCCTATAGCTGGAAGGTCACAAACTCCACTCCGTGCTATGTACTATCCCAATTTGTGCAACCTCTTATAAAAATAAGGGATGAACTCATAAGCATCGGCATTCTCAGAACTATGGAAGACTGAAGGCTTAAGCTTCAAAAACTTTATGAGCATGTCATGTTTAGTACCGTTCATCACTAGGCCTATGAGTAATCTGAAGAAGGCATAACTACCTACCACCTTATCTACTAGAGGAGTTGCAACAGTAAATAGGCAAGCAAGTGGAGCTGGTGTTGCGGGTATGGTAGGAATGGCTCCAATACCATCCAACCCACTCAATAAAGCCTTGATCTGCTGTCCTAGTATGGGGTCTAGAGGGGAAAAAATGATAGCCCCAACTTGGTGTCCTCCACTTATTCAACAACCTAATCTTCCTCAACCTCTACATTTTCATCTACCTCATCCTAGGGTATGATAGGGGCCTCCTCTCTTGCTATCTCTTCAACTAGAGCCTCATCCCTAGCGGGTACTGCTCTTTCCCAAGCTCTACTATATTTCATTCTCATTCTCCTTCCCCTTCCCTGGCCACATCCTATCGTAACTAGCTCCTCTTCTGGTTCAATAGGAGACACAGGTCGGACACCATTGAAGCATGTGTTTACCATATGCATACAAAAGAGTAAAAGAGGTTAGATACCAATTTGGATAACCAAATACCAATTAGAATCAAGTTGTAGCATGAGGTAAAAGAAGATAGAGAAACTTTTTCTAAAGTCCTGTAGCCTCTCGAAGAAAAGTACAGACGTCTCTGTACCGCTCTGCACTACTCTGCTAGACTCATTTGGTATAACGAGATCAATAAACCTAGGGCTCTGATACTAACTTTGTCATGAACTTGACCCACCGTGACTAACACCAACACTAATCCTTTAGTGGGAGAACCATTATTTCAGCCCAAACTAACAATACTCATAAGAGAGAGACAATTTTAAAGATGCGGAAGCATGTTTAAATAAGAAATAAGACTGATTTTCCATAAACTCAGAATAATCTAGTCAATAACCCTAAACATGCAGAAATTAATACCTAGGAATTGAAAGTCGAAGTACCAAAACTCTAACGACAACAAGTATAAGAATGGGGATGCAACCCCAATATCAAAATATAAGGGAATAAGAGTCTAAGGGTCTGAGTCCTAAAGGAAGGACCAAGACATAAGAGAATTCACGATAGCCCGAAAGTGCTGGCTTACCCTTGAATTCAGCACTCATTGATCATCTACTCAAGATATCTCAACGACCAATTGAAAATGCCCGGTATTCAACAAAGATAGAGAAGATGTAGTATCAGTAGACAAAAACAATAGTGTACTAGTAGGATCACAAGGCTTGCCAATAAGAGAGACACGAACAAGTAATTACAGCACAGTAAACACACACATATATATAGAATAGACTTATCCACTAAAATCTCATAACTAATACTCAACATGATCACATTCAACAATCTCAATTATCATGCAATTTCACATAGTTGTCCTCTCATAGGACCTACAAATGCCTATTTATATATTGAAACGTGACATCTAGTCCAAGGTTTGTGTCAAAATGTGACACCGATCTAAATATGTGTCGGAATATGACACTCGGTCCAATGATGTGTTGGAATGTGATACTTGATCAAGACATACAAAATCAATCACAATCATATGAATCGTCCAATTATCATATCTACTAAAATAGGTTCATTGCAAGTCATGATCAGTAAATAGTCATTTCACATAGTTCATTTCATTTTTCCCTATTCATATATACATATGCATACAACGAAGTAATTTAGCAAGTACATGTATCACATACAGAAAGCCAAAGCATCACCTACCTCAAAATCAAGCTTTGACAACTTTAAAGTGCAAGAGATTTCCCTTTTCGAGTTCGTTTAGCTTGTTCTTGGTCTAAAAACAGTAACATACATATAAAGGATCAATAAAACGACCTAATTCACATCAATTATAACATAATTCTCATATTAGGCCAAACCCATGATCCTAACCCCCATCTAGGGCTATTTCCCACAATTAGTTTCAGCCCAAAATCCCCCCCCCCAATGATCACCAACCATAATTCTAGGTTCTATAAATCGAAATACGAAGTAGGGGACTAATAATCTTATCTTTGGCGAGAGAAATCATGAAAAAATGATCAAAAGTGCCCTATATCGCCTCCTAATCTCTTAAGAACGGTTTTTATGCAGATACCATTTCTGAGATTTTTACCCCATTTTAATCTGCGACTATCCCGCCAAAGCAGGACCATCCCGCTCTGGCGGGATATGCGGAGATAGAGAGCTCGTAAAGAGTTCCCAAGTCTTCCATATCACAACATACCCTCATTCCAAGACGTCTTAACATAGACCCTTCACGCCAAGTTCACTTTTGGGAGTTTTACTCGCCCAAATACGATTTTATAAAGTCGTAAAGGCTCTGTATCGTCTTGCCTAGCAATTACATTAATCAAACTAGAGTTTCAATCCCCCGTCCATTTCCGGATCTCCCTAGACCTCACCTGACTCCGATTTTGTCTAAGTCTAGCCTAGGCTCAATTTTTTTTCAAATCACCCGAAGTTTTCTGGCACGAATTCCTTCCTCGTTGGATTTTTCGTAACGATGGGAATAAGTCGTTACAAGCCTAAATTTTTTAAGTTACTATACAAAAAATTTTCTGACCTATATTCTTTCACCATTGGTTTACCCACAACGATGTTACAAGTTTCTACCTGCATAATTAAGATGATAATTCTCTACCACTTGTTGATGATTATAATTGATTTGGTAAAATTTTGACCATATGAACATTAATTTAAGGTGTAGAATTGGGGATTTTAGACCTAATTTTAAAATTTTTTAAAAAGTGAGGATTTGACCTAGCACTTCAATTCAAAAAAACTTGATTAAAGAAATAGAATTGCGGACTTATGGGTAATCTGATTCTATCTTTTCGTAAGATTTGACTAGGTTGATCGGGAGTTGACTTTTAACAAACTTCTCATTGACCTTGACTTAGGATTGACCTAAAATTTGGGGATTGACTCTGACTAGTATAATTAATGTTGGTTATTGATATTGTGCATAGATCAAGGAATTGGAGATTGTTTTGGTGGAGCATCTTATGTTTTAGGTTTGGGAAGCTTGTCGATTTCAAGCAACTGATACATTTAACCTCTCGAGTGTTTAATTTTCTAAAAAATGTGATTTGAAACTTACGTAATTGCTTTCAAAATACCTGATATGTTATGGGGTCAATGCATACTAATACATATATGCCACTTTGACTAAATTCTGTGAGAAAATATTCACATGTACCCTTCAAATTTTGAACCTAACTTAAAATTACTCTATGCTTATAGTTCCATTTGTGGTCAGTGTCAAATGCTTTTTTTTTTCTCCTAACAGCAAGTGTAATATCAGATCGAAAATTAAACAGAAGGAAAACGTACTACATTTTAGAAAATACAAATGCAAAAGTTGATTCTTTTCCTTCTTCAAATTGAGACTTTGCACAGCAAAGTTAGACTTCAAGAGGTTCCTAAGACACACTGTAAAAATTTAGTCCAATATGGTATTTATATTTATATTGAATTAATAGATATATGATATTTGTAAAAATATAGATTTTTGGTACTTAATCATGATTAATTCATATGTATTTTCATTTTATAAGTTACTAACTATGTAAACTAAAAAGTTATTATAAACATCCAATGTAAATAAATATTTAGCCCTAAGACACAATGGTGGCTCGCATTGTATTGTTCACTCTTCTTTTACTATCGGAGTAATGATAAGAGAGCTATTCCACAAATTAACCAACTTATATGGAGAATCATTTGGACTCTTTTCTATATGGTTAATTATTTCTCAAATACTACTTACACTTAACAAATAAGAGGGAAATGATCAGCTTTATTTTGTACGGAAAAAACAGTACTCTCATTTAAAAATTGTAATTTGAATTCACATTTCGCTGGAGGTTAATCTGCAGCAAAGTAACCAACTAATCTTCCTCTCAATTATGACTGACCAATCATCTTTCACATTGAAAAAGTCAATTATTGACTACATCAATTCATGTATAGTATTATGCATTTAATGAAAAAAAGAAAAATACAACGTAAATCATAGAAGAATTTGTTTATTTATGTAAAAAAAAAATAGGAATTAAAAGATAAAGAATATTGAAGTTAAGTCTATCAAAAGAAAGAGAAAAGAAACAAATTTTCTAGCTCTAGTCCATTAAATAGCACACCAATACTAATAATGAATGCATAAATCAAAGTAAAAGGAAAAAAAAAATCTTTCTCTAATTGTCATCTTCACTTTTGATTAGGAGAGGGTTAAAGATAATATGAAAAGAATAAAAAAGAAGTAAGGTACTTGTGAATAATCCACAAATGCATGTGACAATAGCTCCTAATACTTTTGCGCAGAAAATTGGAACAAAACGGCAAATGGGTTGCCAACTTGCTTGAATATTTCCATTCTTGAGCAGAGAGTAGGTCTCTAATGCTGCAGCACAACTTGCAACAAGTATCATTGTAATAACCTAAACAAATAAAAATAAATAGGGAATAATATAAGCTTTAATTATGGAAAAAAATATAAACGGATTGAGTGCATGATGATATGTTAATGTAGTTATTTATCTTTTTATGTAATAAGAAATCTTGAATAGTTAATTAAAATAAGATAGTTACACAAATTACATCGCACATGTTATGTTATCTTATCCCACTAACACTGAGACATTATTATTAATATCTTTAGTACCAAATATTTTTATGAAAACATTCTCCAATTTGGTAATGTTGTTTTAAATCTTAGACATACTTTTTTAGGTGAATATTTTTCATTACCAACCAAACAACAAAAGATAATTTTCAAGAAGAATTTATTCATAGAAAAAAAAAACTCCTTTGAAAATGTCACCAAAGACAGTGCTCTCATACATAATTTTCCGAAACCCACAGGAAATATATATATATATATATATATATATATATATATATATATGAAGACTTTTGAGGATTAAATTCGAAAAAGTAAAATGTAAAAAATATATTTCTTACTCCCTCCGTCCCTTTTTACTTGTCAAATTTTGACTTGACAAATTTATTAAGAAAACAATGATTGGTATAGTACTATTTTATCCCTATTAATTGATAGAGTCTTAAATATATATACTCACTAACTTTTCAAAGACATTAACTCAATATAAATAAATTGAGGGTATAATAGGAAGAAAATAATTGTTCATCCTTGATTTGTCAAAAATAATACTCCCTCCATTCCATATTAAGTGAATTTGTGAGACAATGCACACATATAAAGAAAAATATTTAAGGACATAATTTGAATCATATTTTCCATTATTGCCCTTTGTAAAATCATAAATATAACTTTGCAAGTAGTGTGATTTATCTCCTAGAAAATATAAAACTTCAATAAATGAAATAAAAAATATGAAAAAAGTTTCAAACATCTATCTTGAACTTTGAACAATTCAATTATTTTGAATAATGAAAAATACCTCAAAAATTCACTTAATATGGAATGGAAGGAGTAAATAAAAAGGGAAATCAAATTAGAAAATATTTGACAAGTAAATAGGGACGGAGGGAGTATGTGAAAAAAAACTGGTATTATCAGAATACATTAATTATAAGATTCGAATAGTAAATATTTGTATTGTTTGAATCTTAACTAGGAGAAAGGTATGAGGTCTCGGGTTCAATTTCAGCGGAGATAAAAATACTAGGTAATTTTTTTTTATTTGTCCTAGCCTTAATAGATAGAGTGGATGATACTTGTTATTGATAGGAAATGACATATATAGAGGCGCATGAAAGTTGATTCAGACACTACGATCATATTAAAAAAAAATAAGGAGAATTAAGTGGAGTACCATATCCAAAACAACGACCATCTTCCATAGACGACTCCCATCAGGAAGAATTATTACTAGAAGGTTGTAAGCAGCTCCAAGAAAGTTCACAGCAATAAAGAACCTGATAATCAAAATTATTATAAGGTTTGTTAATTATAGTTAAGTAATCACACTTTTTGTCATCAAGTAAATATTTTTCAAAATAATATATTGACTTGGAATATATAAAAGTGTGCATGGTAATTGTACTTGCTGGAAATATTTCCTATAAACTAATTAAGGAGAGAAATAAATTATTACCTTCTCTTGATCGTTGATGGTATCTTTGACATTCAAAGTTGTATTATATAATATATGGCAAGAATTTATCCTTACTAAATATATAACATAAGAAAAAGAGCAATTAAGATCTTCCAGATATCTTGCCTATAAAAATAAAAATCCCTTATGTGAAAAAAGAACATAATTTTTTTTTTAAAAAATAATGTAAATGACCTACAAAACTATGATCAACATTAATTGATATCCTGATAAAAATAGTAGTAAGCCAATTACCATTTTTATTATCAATTAAAGTTTATCGCAAAGATTTACTTATAATTACCTTATATATAAGATGATGCACGTACAGGACCTAATTAAACCCTATAACTTAAAATCTCAAACCAAACGGAGATGAATCTAAAATTTTAAGAAGATATATAATAATTCTAAATATACAATAATATGAGTTTTGATAGGTGAAAAATTCTTACTGAAAGCTGTTCCAATTTTTGTATGTTGCTTTGAAAGAGTATCCATTGTTGAAATTCTTGTAAGATGGTAAAAAAGTGTATCCATCTTTTATGTGAACCGTTTGTCTGCTAGACAACATGGTAAGTGCAGCTGCTAACGTTGAAACAAAGATTATGAATCTGACGCCTATCGAAATTTTTGTCTTCGCCATTCTTCCCAGCTTTTATCCATTCAAACAAAAAACAAGAAAATCAGATCAAATTAACATAAGTGAGTAATTTTCAAGTGTTATGTTTCTCAACGTTTTAAGTGAGAATTGCATGCAAACATTTATGGTACTAAAGACATGACTCACCGGTATCGAAATACTTTGAATTTTCCAAAATTTTGGACAAAAGATCTAAGTTTGAGTCTATGATGTCGAAAAAGGGCAATAGTTTTGGTCTAACAAAGCAATATAATGGAGTGAGAAAGCAGACAAAAAAAAAAACCAGAAACGTACAATTTGATTGAGAGGAGCCAATTTAATGGTTGAGTGAGGAGGGATTTAGCAAGAATTTAAGGGAGAAGAAATTTCTAATTTAGGCTTGTTTTTGTTAGGGTAAATTACCCTTTTACACATATTAAGATGCCATATTTACTTTTATTCCCTATTACACCAAAAAATTTCCAAAATCTCTCTTTTTCCTTTAACCCTCTCTCCCTCACTGATACATCACGCCTCCTCCTACATCCTCGCCCTAATTTGCTCGCCTTAATTCGCTCCTCTTCAACCGTTTTTGAGATTTTGAATTTATGAGTACATCTGTTACTCAATTTCAAGGTTCCAACTAAGGTATATTTTAATCTTTCCTTATATGGAATTTCACTTCATCCTCATTCAATTTGATTTCTCCTAAAATTTGTATCGTTTGATTTCTTCTGTAAATCTTTGAAAAATCTTCTAAAATTATTATCATTTGCTTTCTTCTGTAAATCTTTCTATTTTTGTATCTCATACCTTCAATGATACATATGGAATCCGTTCATGGTCTCAAACAGTCCAATAAAAATCAAGGAATTCTTGTTTCACCTGGTTCTGATTCGTCTTAGGAAGGTTACGACGAGGTTAGATCCAAACATCGTAACGATCCAGCAGTGATGGATAAGCTACGTGAGTAATTGAAGTTGAAAGCTACAGTTAAACATGCACCCAAAAAAATAGACAACAAGATTGAAGGGGTTACAACACGCCCTAATCTCCCAAAGGTATGAGTTCAATTAAGGTTTTTTTTTAATGAAAATTTTGTGAAGGTTTTTTGATTCTGGTACATATCGTTTATGTATCAGCTTATCATGTATCAAGCGCTATCTCTTCTGATACATAGTGTCTTTTTTTAAATGCAATTTTTTTTGGAGATTTACTATTTCTGATACATCGTGTTTAAGTGTCAGTTTCTATTGTATTAAGTTTTAATGATTCTGATACATTTACATTTATGTATCAGATTATAATTTATAAAGACTTACTGCTTCTGATACATCTTCTGTATGTATCAGAATCTCATCTCATGAATCAGATATTTTAATGCATATGATACATCGTATTTATGTATAAAGTTCAAGTTGTATTTAACCATTTTCATGTCAATGCAGGGAATGAAATACGTCATCAAGAAGATTCTTTCCCACCCATTGAGATTCAGCACGGCATATATGGCTAATTTTTTTGATGATTTTGAATCATCAATAGGTGAAGAAGGTATAAAGTTATTTAGGCAATCCATATTTGGTCACTACTTAGATATACCAAACTGCAATTTTTAAGGGCAATTCATCAAATGCCTCTTACTTCTTGAGGTAGAGAAAAAAAATAAAGAAGAATTGCACATTCGTCAAGTGCAGGGTAATATACTACGATTTACAATAAATGATTTTGCTATCATTACTGGTTTGCGATGTACCGGTAATGTAACACCCCTCAAAATTTTCCCCTAAGATTTGGACCTTCCTTGTACACGTGTAGGGTCTAATTCAATTATTTTGAAGTATGTGCTGGAGTTAAGATGAGTCCCTGAGTAATTGAAGAGTGTTGGAGGCGATGTGGGGTCACAGAGGACCCCTAGGGCCAAGCTAAGTCCAAAACGGTTCGTCGTGGCTAAGATGAGTTCGTGTATGGGGTCAACTTCTAATGACCTTATCATTTGAAAGACAATAATCTGGGTGGCCCACGATCCATCAAATTAAAGGTCGTCGAGTCTTCTTTCCAACGCCACCAAGAATGTAACTTTTGGAGTTCGGAGTCAAAAGATATGTCGATCCTAAGATGAACTAGCACAACAGGGATTTTCAGGCCTGGGGTTCAACTACTAGAAATCTGGGCTTAGCGCCGCAGTGGCGCGATGCAGCACTATCGCGCCAGGAACACGCCTCAGTAGTTTGGCCCCTGGCGCTGTAAGATTTGGCCTTGACGCTGTAAGGGCGCGATGTGCCACTATCGTGACAAGAATGTGCCTCAGTAGTTTTGTCCTTGGCGCGGCGCACCACTAATAAATGTGCAGGTTTTAGGCGTGATCCGCCTGGCGCTGCACTGGCGCGATGCGCCACTATCGCGCCAGGAGCATTTTTAGCCTATTTTCAGAACTTTTGGGAAGGGGCAATTTGGAAATTCACCCAAATTATATATGTATCATCCTTGGGCATTTTGGGATTATAATTTGCAGCCCCACTCTCTCTCTAGAAAAGCCCTAGAAAACTCTCTTCTTCTTCTTCTTCTTCTTCTTCTCAATTTTATCAAGAATTGTTCCAAGAGCTTCAAGATTTGAGTTCTCCATTGAAGACCCAACAATAAGGTTTTCTTCAAGTCTTCACTAAGGTATGTAAGGCTATCCAAAACATGGGTTGATTCCACCCATGTGCCCTACTCTCGCTTTGAGGTTAGATGTCCATGAAAATGGAGTTTCTTGGTGTGGTTTATGCTTGAACGAGTTTTGTCTCCTATTTATTTAATTCCTTATGTGTTGAGGTTGTTGAGCTAAGAAGTTCCAAAAATCTTCATGTTAGTATAAGTTGATGGAGATGACTTGTTAATATGCTTTGTTGATTTCCTTAACCATGTGTTTATGTTGAATGTGTCAATTTCCTTAAATGTGATATCCCTCTTGAATTGTTGGTTTAAAACCTTAGAGTTGTAACGAGTCCTAAGGAGGTGATAAATGAGGCGAGATTGGTTTGTTATGTTTGTGGGATGTTGTAAATGCTTGTTAAAATTAGGCTTGATTGAGTTGATTGGAGGATAGAATTGACGAGTGGACAAGGTCCTAAATGAGACTTGCCATTATGACTTGATTGAGTTGAGATGAGAATAAAGTTGATGATTTGGCAAGGTTCTAAATAAAACTAGCCGTGAGGGCTTGTTTGAGATGATTGGATGGAGTCTTATGAGCATAGAGTCATGGGAGGAGTATCGAGCACCGAGGCGGGTGAGAGTATAGTCCGTACTCAAACCCCAGTAACTACGCCGCCAACGTAGGTAGGGATGGAACCGTTAAAGTCGGATGCTTCCCATGGGATCTAACCGTTAAAGTCAGATATTTCCCATTTATTTGTCCTGAAATAATAGGACTTGACTAATCGATGGAATCCATGATTAGGGAGGCGTTCATGCCCTGGCAAGGTATGGACGGACGTGACAACAACGTCTAATTGTTGTACTATCACTGGCTCATAAGTGATGGTTGTCAGATAAGAGAAACTCCCATTTAGGTCTTGCTAGTACTCTGAGTCAGTTGAGTTGAGTGGCATGAGACTTGGTCCGGTCTAAAACACTTCTTGTTAGACTTAGGACCCTTGAGTGAGCTGTTACTTAAATCATGAGTTGAGATTTGCGAGCTAGATAAACCCTTATCTGATGATTGTTTTATTCGGCCATTTTACATACTCGTACATTCCATGTACTGACGTCATTTGGCCTGCATCGTTTTATGATGCAGCGACAGGTACTAAAGATCATCAATCGGCGCTCTGTTGAAGATCCACATACACTTCCATCCAGTTGGTGTGTCCTCCTAGTTTCCCGAGGATGTTGAGCTTTCTCGTATAGTTTTGTTGTCGTTTCCTTTATTTTGATTGTTGGTAGCCATGGGCTTATCATTGGCACCTTCTAGACTTTGATAGAGGCTTCATAGACTAGAGTGTGGAAAGGTTGGACTGCTATTTTTGAGAAGTCTTATTATAACTGTTTTGATGAGTTGATAGTAATTGGCCCTCGGCCCTTATATTATGAATAGTGTGTCTATGATTGAGTCTTCCTCTGAGTGAATATGAATGAATGATAGTGTGACTGAATCAGGTGGTTCACTTGAAGGCCAGAAGTGACTTTCGAGTGCCGGTCGTGCCTAGGGTATCCTTCCGGGGCATAACAAATATGGTATCAGAGCACAGAGTTCAAGTGTCCTAGGGAGTCTATGAAGCCGTGTCTAGTAGAGTCTTGCTTATGGGTGTGTTGTGCACCACACTTATAATCAAAAGGCTATAAGACATTAGGAATTGTTTCACTTCTTTCATACTCTGGAATTCGTGTGATAGAGTTAAACTCTATAAAACTCCTTTCTAATTCGTGCGTTTGTACGTTACAGATGATGCCTCCTAAACGTACGGCTAGCCAGAGAAATGTTGACAATGCCGAGATGCACCAATAAGAGGTACGCCCAGCAAGGGCTAGAGGCCAACCTGCGAGATATGCAGAGGTACCTCAAGTGCCTGCTACTCCGCCTGCGCCCACATCAGAGGCAAAATTTTGAAGGGAGATTGCAATGCTCACGCAATTAATGGCTTCCCGAAATGGTAACCAAAGTTCGCCGACTCTTAGCTCTAGTTCCCAAGAGCCATCTGCTGCCACTAGAATTAGAGACTTTCTGAGAATTAATCCGCCGGCATTCACGGGTTCTAAGGTTGATGAAGACCCCTAAAATTTTATCGATGAGATATGGAAAATTTTAAAAGCTATGCATGCTACGGAAATTGAGGGGGTTGAGTTGGTGTCTTATCAACTCAAAGATGTGGCAAACATTTGGTATAACCAATGGGAACAAGGTAGAGGTGAGGATGCTGAACCTGCTACGTGGGATGAATTTGAAAGAGCTTTTCTTGACCACTTCTTTCCTCGAGAATTGAGGGAAGCGAAGGTGGAAGAGTTTGTAAACCTGAAATAAGAAGGCATGACTGTTAAGGAGTATGGCCTGAAGTTCATCCAGCTGTCCAGGTATGCTCCAAAAATGATCCCAGATATGAGGTCAAAGATGAGGAAGTTCGTCTCCGGGTTAGGGAGGCATGTGAAGAAGGAGTGCAAAGCGGCATTGTTAATCTCCGATATGGATATTTCTAGATTAATGGTGTATGCTCAACAGGTGGAGGATGAGAAGAGAAAGGACAGAGAGGAGCATATGAGCAAGAAGGCAAGATCAGCGGGCCATGAGGATGAACAGAGGCAAAATAAGGGCAACAGGTCCTTCTTCCAGAAGAGGCCTCCCAACTATGCCTCGTCCACAACAAGTGCACCTATGCCGCAGAACAGGTATGATCGGCAGGGACAGAGTCGCCAGAGTTTCAGACCCCAAGGTTCTCAATCCCATACTAGTGTGAGTCAAGGTTCGAGAGGGAAGCCACCATGCGGCAAGTGCGGTAGGTTCCACTTAGGAGAGTGTAGAGCGGGGAGGGTTGGTTGTTATAAATGCGGCCAAATGGACCATTTTCATAGGAAGTGTCCAACACGGGGAAACAGAGCCCAGTATTCTACCACTGCACCACCGACTAGAGGTAATCAGAGGGGCACTACTTCCGGCACCAGCGGAGGTACAAACCGTTTATATGCCATGGGTAGTCGCCAAGATCAAGAGAACTCTCCAAACGTCGTGACGAGTATAATTCGAGTCTCTTCTCTTGACTGTTATGTTTTGATGGATCCGGGTGCCACACTATCCTTTGTAACTCCTTACGTGGCTAGTAAATTCAATAAAATTCTTGAATGTCTTCTTGAGCCCTTCAGTGTAGCTACTCTTGTCGGTGATTCTGTTTTAGCTGAGAGAGTCTATAGAGGTTGCACTGTGTCAATTCATCACAGGGATACCTTAGCTGACTTGGTTGAGTTGGACATGGTTGATTTCGATGTGATCCTTGGCATGGACTGGCTTCATGACTGTTATGCCTCTATTGATTATAGGACTTAGATTGTTAAGTTCAAATTCCCGAATGAGGCAGCCATAAAGTGGAAGGGGAGTCCTGTCGTGCCTAAGGGTAAGTTTATTTCTTACCTTAGGTCCAGGAAGCTAATCTCAAAAGGGTGTGTTTATCACATTGTCCGAGTGAAAGATGACAATATTGAGTCCCTACCCTTTGAGTAAGTTCTTGTTGTCAACGAGTTTCCTGACATTTTTCTTGAAGATCTGCCTAGAGTCCCTCCAGATAGGGAGATCGACTTTGGGATTGATGTTTTTCCTGATACCCAGCCTATCTCAATCCCTTCATATAGAATGGCTCCGGCCGAGTTGAAGGAGTTGAAAGAAAAGTTGAAAGACTTTTTAGATAAGGGATTTATTAGGCCGAGTGTCTCACCATGGGGTGCTCCGGTCCTATTTGTGCGAAAGAAGGATGGGTCCCTTAGAATGTGTATTGACTACAGGCAGCTGAATAAGGTCACCATAAAGAATAAATACCCTCTTCCCAGAATAGACGACTTATTTGATCAACTTCAGGGTGCCACTTACTTCTCAAATATATACCTAAGATCGGGCTACCACCAGTTGAAAGTGAGGGAGTGCGATATTCCAAAGACAGCATTTCGGACCCGCAATGGCCACTTTGAATTTTTGGTCATGTCCTTTGGGTTGACTAATGCCTCCGCAGCTTTTATGGATCTCATGAACCGGGTATTTAAACCATATCTTGATATGCTTGTGATTGTATTCATAGATGATATTTTGGTTTACTCCAAGAATGAGGAGGAGCACGCCCATCATCTTAGAGTCGTCTTGTAAACTCTGAAGGACCAGGTATTGTATGCAAAGTTCTCCAAATGTGAATTTTGGCTTGCATCAGTGGCTTTCCTAGGCCATATTGTATCTGGAGATGGTATTCAGGTTGATGCTCAGAAAATTGAGGTAGTGAAGAATTGGCCTAGACCTACATCCCCGACAGAGATAAGAAGCTTCTTGGGTTTGGCAGGTTATTATCGAAGGTTTGTAGAGGGATTCTCATCCATATCATCACCATTGATTAAGCTGACCCAAAAGAAGGCTAAGTTCCAATGGTCTGATGCTTGTGAGGAGAGTTTCCAGAAATTGAAGACCAAGCTAACCACTGTTCCTGTCTTGACCTTACCCGATGGAACAGAGGGATTTGTAGTCTACTTTGATGCATCCAGAATTGGTTTGGGCTATGTGTTGATGCATAGGGGGAAGGTGATAGCCTATGCTTCAAGACAGCTTAAGGTTCATGAGAGGAACTACCCAACTTATGACCTTGAGCTGACAGCTATGGTATTTGCGCTTAAAATTTGGCGCCATTACTTGTATGGGGCGCATGTTGATGTGTTCACCGATCACAAGAGCTTACAATACGTCTTTAGCCAGAAGGAACTCAAACTGAGGCAAAGAAGATGGCTCGAGCTGCTCAAGGACTATGATATGAGCATCCTCTACCATCCAGGTAAAACTAATGTTGTTGCTGATGCTCTTAGAAGGTTGTCTATGGGTAGCACTGCCCATGTGGAGGAAGGAAAGAAGGAATTGGCAAAGGAGGTACATACATTAGCCCGATTGGGAGTTCGTTTGGAAGAGAACAATGAGGGCGGAGTTACTGTTTAGGATGGGTCTACATCCTCACTTGTGGCAGAGGTAAAGGAGAAACAAGACCAAAATCCCGTCCTTCTCAAATTGAAGGGAGTTGTTCACAAATAAGAGGTAATGGTTTTTACCAAAGGGGGAGATGGTGTGTTGAGGTACCAAAATAGGTTGTGTGTACCTGATGTCGATGATGTTCGAGAGAGGATTATGGACGAAGCTCATAGTTACAAATACTCTATTCATCCAGGCTCTACGAAAATGTACCATGACTTAAGGGAAATCTATTGGTGGAGTGGGATGAAGAGAAATATTGCGGAATTCGTTTCCAAGTGCCCGAATTGTCAACAGGTAAAGGTTGAGCATCAAAGGCCATGTGGTTTAGCTCAAAATATAGAAATTCCAGAATAGAAGTGGGAGATGATCAACATGGACTTTATCATAGGCTTGCCGAAGTCCCGAAAGCAACACGATTTGATTTGGGTGATTGTGGATAGAATGACGAAATCAGCTCACTTCTTGTCAGTTAAGACTACGGACACCGCAGAGGATTATGCAAAATTATATATACAGGAGATCATCAGATTGCATGGGGTCCCTTTGTCTATCATCTCAGACAAATGAGCCTAATTCACTTCCCAATTTTAGAAATCCTTTTAGAAGGGATTAGGTTCGAAGGTGAACTTGAGTACGACCTTTCATCCCAAGACAGATGGCCAAGCAGAGTGCACCATCTAGACATTGGAAGATATATTGAGGGCATGTGTGCTCGACTTCAAAGGAAATTAGGATGATCACTTACCTCTCATAGAGTTTATATATAATAATAGTTATCATGCGAGCATTCAAATGGCTCCTTATGAAGCTTTGTATGGGAGGAGGTGTAGATCGCCAATTGGATGGTTTGAGGTTGGTGAAGTTGAGTTGATTGGACCTGATTTTGTTCACCAAGCCATGGAGAAGGTGAGAGTCATTCAAGATAGGCTAAAGACAGCCCAAAGCCGCCAAAAATCTTACACCGATGTGAGGAGGAGAGACTTAGAGTTTGAGGTGGATGATTGGGTGTATTTGAAAATGTCACCCATGAAGGGTGTCATGAGTTTTGGAAAGAAGGGGAAACTTAGTCCTCGATATATTGGTCCTTACCAGATTGCGAGGCGGATTAGGAGTATTGCCTATGAGTTGGAGTTACCCTCAGAGCTAGCCTCTATTCATCTGGTGTTCCACGTTTAGATGTTGAAAAAGTGCTTGGGCGATCCCTCATTGGTAGTCCCCATTGATAGTATTGGAGTTAAGGACAGTTTATCCTATGAAGAGGTTCCGGTCTAAATTCTTGATCGCCAAATCCGTAAATTGAGGAACAAAGAAATCGCTTCAGTTAAACTCCTATGGAGAAATCAATTTGTTGAGGAAGCCACATGGGAAGCGGAGGAAGACATGAAATCTAAATATCCACATCTATTCGTGCCTACCGACGAGAATGTTGAAGGTAATGTTTATTTCCTTGACTTGAATTTGTTTGCGCATTATGAGTTTGATTGGTAATTTGTTCGAGAATTTGATTGGTTGAATGACTGAAATTTTGATTGTGATTTGTACCCCAAGTCCATTCTTGGTTGCTCTTCATTCGAGGATAAATGATCCCAAGGGAGAGATAATGTAATACCCCTCAAAAATTTTCCCTATAATTCGGACCTTCCTTGTACACGCATAGGGTCTAACTCAATTATTTTAAAGTATGTGCTGGAGTTAAGATGAGTCCCTGAGTAATTAAAGAGTGTTGGAGGCGATGTGGGGTCATAGAGGACCCCTAGGACCAAGCTAAGTCAAAAAAGGTTCATCGTGGCTAAGTAGGATGAGTTCGTATATAGGATCGACTTCTAATGACCCTATCTTTTGAAAGACGACAATCTAGGTGGCCCATGACCTATCAAATTAAAGGTCATTGAGTCTTCTTTCCAATGCCACTAAGAATGTAACTTTTGGAGTTTGGAGTCAAAAGATATGTCGATCCTAAGATGAACTAGCACAACAGGGATTTTCAGGCCTGGGGTTCAACTACTGGAAATCTGGGCTTGGCGCCGCAGTGGCGCGATGCGCCACTATCATGCCAGGAACACGCCTCAGTAGTTTGGTCCCTGGAGCAGTGCGCCACTACGAGGTATGCAGGGTTTTCAAACCAATTTCCAGAACCCAGAAAGATTTGGCCTTGGCGCTGTAAGGACGCGATGCGCCACTATCGCGCCAAGAATGTGCCTCAGTAGTTTGGTCCTTGGCGCGGCGCACCACTAACAGATGTGCAGGTTTTAGGCATGATCGGCCTAGCGCTGCACTGGCACAACGCGCCACTATCGCGCCAAGAGCATTTTTAGCCTATTTTCAGAACTTTTGGGAATGGGCAATTTGGGAATTCACCCAAATTATATATGTATCATCCTTGGGCATTTTGGGATCACAATTTGTAGCCCTACTCTCTCTCTAGAAAAGCCCTAGAAAACTCTCTCTTCTTCTTCTTCTTCTTCTTTTTCTTCTTCTTCTTCTTCTTCTCTATTTCCATCAAGAATTGTTCCAAGAGCTTCAAGATTTGAGTTCTCCATTGAAGACCCAACCACAAGGTTTTCTTCAAGTCTTCACTAAGGTTTGTAAGGCTATCCTAAACATGGGTTAATTCCACCCATGTGCCCTACTCTCGCTTTGAGGTTAGATGTCTATGAAAATAGAGTTCCTTGGTGTGGTTTATGCTTGAACGAGTTTTGTCTCCTATTTATTTGATTCCTTATGTGTTGAGGTTGTTGAGCTAAGAAGTTCCAAAAATCTTCATGTTAGTATAAATTGATGGAGATGACTTGTTAATATGCTTTGTTGATTTCCTTAACCATGTGTTTATGTTGAATGTGCCAATTTCCTTAAATGTGATATCCCTCTTGAATTGTTGGTTTAAAACCTTAGAGTTATAACGAGTCCTAAGGAGGTGATAAATGAGGCGAGATTGATTTGTTATGTTTGTGGGATGTTGTAAATGCTTGTTAAAATTAGGCTTGATTGAGTTGATTGGAGGATAGAATTAACGAGTGGACAAGGTCCTAAATGAGACTTGCCATTATGACTTGATTGAGTTGAGATGAGAATAAAGTTGATGAGTTGGCAAGGTTCTAAATGAAACTAGCCTTGAGGGCTTGTTTGAGATGATTGGATAGAGTCTTATGAGCATAGAGTCATGGGAATAGTATCGAGCATTGAGGCGGGTGAGAGTATAGTCCATACTCGAACCCCAGAAACTACGCCGCCAATATAGGTAGGGATGGAACCGTTAAAGTCGGATGCTTCCCATGGGATCGAATCGTTAAAGTCAGATATTTCCTATTTATTTTTCTTGAAATGATAGGACTTGACTAATCGATGGAATCCATGATTAGGGAGGCGTTCATGCCCTGGCAAGGTATGGACAGACGTGGCAACAACATCTGATTGTTGTACTATCACTGGCTCATAAGTGATGGTTGTCGGATATAAGAAACTCCCATTTAGGTCTTGCTAGTACTCTGAGTCAATTGAGTTGAGTGGCATGAGATTTCGTCCGGTCTAAAACACTTCTTGTTAGACTTAGGACCCTTGAGTGACCTGTTACTTAAATCATAAGTTGAGATTTGTGAGCTAGATAAACCCTTATCTGATGATTGTTTTATTCGGCCATTTTACATACTCATACATTCCATGTACTGACACCATTTGGCCTTCATCGTTTTATGATGCAGCGACAGGTACTAGAGATCATCAACCGGCGCTCTGTTGAAGATCCACATACACTTCCAGCCAGTTGGTGAGTCCTCCTAGTTTCCGGAGGATGTTGAGCTTTCTCGTATAGTTTTGTTGTCGTTTCCTTTATTTTGATTGTTGGTAGCCATGGGCTTGTCATTGGCACCTTCTAGACTTTGATAGAGGCTTCATAGACTAGAGTGTGGGAAGGTTGGACTGCTATTTTTGAGAAGTCTTATTATAACTATTTTGATGAGTTGATAGTAAAGTGCCCTCGGCCCTTATATTATGAATAGTGTGTGTATGATTGAGTCTTCCTCTGAGTGAATATGAATGAATGATAGTGTGACTGAATTAGGTGGTTCGCTTGAAGGCCAGAAATGGCTTTCGAGTGCCGGTCGCGCCTAGGATACCCTCTCAGGGCGTGACAGGTAATATCAATGACTTTCGGTACTCTGATTACCCAACAAGTAGATTATTGTCTTTATATTTTCCTGGTGCCAAAAATGGGGTCAACAAAGCTCATTTTATTGAGCGTTTTCTGGTTGGAGGATGGAAAACAAATGAAAATGCTGTTCAGATGGCCATTCTCTACTTAATCCACACTTTTATTTTTTCTCAACTAGGTGATGCACCTATATATGTTGATGAATTTAAGATGGTAGAATATGGTAGGTATGAGCAATACCCATGGGGGGAAATAGCATTTTCCAAATTGATAAAAGGAATGCGGCAGGAGTTTTCAAATGCCAAACAAATGTATCGTCTAGGTGGCATGCCATACGCTCTGAATGCATGGATATATGAATGTGCATCTCAAGTGCCCTCTGAAATTGCTGTAAGAGTGGGTAATAAAATTCCCAAAATTCTTAACTGGCGTGTTGTTGCCGTGAAGCCAAAATTTGAGTCCTTCATGTCTACCATCTTCAGTGAGGTACATGCATTGAAGATTATTCGTTTATGCACTGATTCATTATGCATAACATCTAAGATATATTATATATTCATGACCTTGATACAGTATAATTTGATTCATAAAGTAGATGTATCAGCTCATATATTTATGTATTAGGTTATAAATGTATCAAGATATAATGTATCTGATACATCTACTTTATGTATCAAATGAAAATGTATCAAGCTATAACCTTTCTGATACATATAATTGTATGTAGCAGAAACTCATTTATCAGTATTTATAGCTCATGAAAAATCTATCTTATGTATCAAATTATAATGTATCAAGAATTACATCTCATGATACATCTGCATTTATGTATCAGATTCTACTACTTCAGATAATGTTGTTTTTCTATCAATTTCTCATGTATCAAGGATTAATGTTTTTGATACATCATGTTTATGTATCAGAATTAACATGTATCAATTATTCACTTATTTTCTGACAAGCAATCAATCTTTTTTGTAGTATCGATGCTCCAACATTGTCCAATCTCAACATGAAATGGAATCTATTGTCATTCGTGGCAGTCAACAGAAACCTGAAGCTTCAACATCAGCTGCCAAGGTCAATTTCAGAAAACCTCATGAAGTCCCCGAATTTGAGGACTTTTCAACAACACCACCCACAGAATTATTAAAAAGATCTAGTCATGTCGCTGATACATCTTCTCCACCTCCTTCCAAAAGAATGAAGACTTCCCCTACTAAAGAGTCAATTCAAGTAGAAACAACCAACATGCATAAGGATTTCATACCACCAAATGAATCAGAAAAGCCTGTTTCTCTTGACAATGTACCAGCGGCGAAGTCAATGGTAGGAGGTGAATCTTCCGGTCATTCGGATTAAATTGTTCATATGCAATTCAAAGCATTGAAGAAGTCCATAAAGAAGTCTCTAAAGAGATACGTAAGTAATTACTTTAAGATGTATCACATACAATATACTTTTAACTAGGTGATACATTCTGATTTTTTATATACATGTATCAAGGATGACCGGAAGTTTAAGCGTTTGGAGAATAAAATTGATTCAAATCATATTGATCTTTTGAAAGACATCGACAGTATGGCGAACCGAATGACTGGCACATCATCTCAACTTAAAATAGATGATTTTGATCAAATATTCCATGTGGTTGAACAACAACAAGCACCTACTGGATTGAAGGTGCACAATTTTGCAAATAAATCTGACCCACCCCAACAAAATGACCAATCTAATGTCCAGGAAGATATTAAGGTACATACATCACGTAATATTTGATATTTATGCTTTTAAACTTCTAGATACTTTTCATTGTCATGTATCATATGTAAATGTTATTATGTTATTAGGGACCTGAACCATCCACCATAATAAAACAGGTGGACAATATATCAGAACAAAACATTTCATTAGATGTTCCAGAATCATTTGATCAGCAGGTTTCTTCTGATACATTAAAGGTAATGTATCAGAAACAAATTGATGACCAATTTGATGCTATATATATTATATAAGCTCAACCTTTTTAAATATATAGATATCTAGATATTTAGTACATATATATCATAAGTAAATGTTATTATGTTTCCAGAAAGATGAACCATCCGTCAAGATACAAAAGGTGGATGATGTATTAGAATATAACATTGTAGCAGATAATGTATGATATCAGCAGTTTTTTTATTAAGTAATTGTTTTTTTAAGATAATATATGATATCAGCAGTTTTTTTATTAAGTAATTGTTTTTTTAATTTTTGTAAGAACCAGAAATATTAATTTTTACACCACAATTGAAGGATGTATCAGCACACCAAATGGAACCACAAAGAGCAGATACTGATCAGCTTATTGCTGATTCTGATACATTACAAGTAATGTATCAAAACATTATTGAGATAAAGTCAACATTAATAAGTTTTGTAATGACGTTATACATTATATGTAGAACACTGCATAGAAAGATGGAAGAGTAGCCATTGATAAAACTGACGAAGTAGAAGAGCAAGTTGAGGAGATTGAAAAAGAAAAAATCAAACCAAGCACATCAGAATCCAATACTTCAGCACCATTTTCGACCGAAACTCTGGATGTGATAGATGCTCTAATATACGGACTTTTATTACCAGCCATGCCATTGACCGCTGTTAGTCATGAGCAAGTAGTTCAGCATGAATGTCTATTACGCAATAGCCAGCTACCAACCACTCTTCCATCAAAACCCAATGTATTGTCTGACGATGCGAAGACACCATTTTAAAGAAGAAGGATTCCTTCGAAGATCTTACAATCGCCGTATCTTTCAAACTTTGGGTCGAGTGAAAAGGGTAAGGAAAAATTATCATCTGTTATGCATTAGACACACCCTTTTGAAGGTTTTGGTATATGCTATCATCCCCCATCCGAGCTTTTCACAGGCTACTCTCAATGGATAGATAAAGGACTACTAAAATCGCATGGCAACAAGTAAGTATGATATATACAACTTATATCCATACAAGTTGTGTATTATATTTGTTATATTATTTAACTACAAGCTTCCATTCAGGAAATCGAAGGAGGATCATTACAGATCTAAGTGTTCTTCATTTGGCTTTGAAAAAATGGACTTTGTAGTGGCATTTCCTAAAAATAAGAACTGGTTCTACCTAATTTCACAGCCGAATAGATGCTGGAACGATGAGGTAAAAATTTCATCATAAAGAATATGATACAAGTCATACTTACTATCTGATACATACAGATTAATGTATCTGATACATATATAATCTGATACATGATGTTTGTTGTTATATAACTAATACTTTCTTAAAATGTGCAGCACATCGATGTAATATTTTACTACCTTCAAAAGAAATTGAAGATACAGTTGAGCAATAAGTATCGATACACAACGACAAACTACATTTTCAAAATTTACATCGAATATGCACACACACGCTACTATCACATTCCACCTGACATTTCTACCCAAGAAGATATGGCAAGGGCCACTGTTACAGCTCATCACGAGAGATCCGTGAAGAACATAATAAGAGGTTTCTCAATACCAGCTGGGTTGCCCTGGCATTTGGTAGATGAGGTATACATTTCAGTAAACTGCGATAAGGATTTTCATTGGGTTCTTACGATAGTTGTGTTGAAAATGAGGTTGATACGTGTGTATGATTCATCGCCTAGACGAAGAAGTAGCAATCCTTCCCTAGAGATCCAAAAGATAGTAGCAATGCTACCAATATACCTACAAGATAGTGGTTTCTTTGACAACAACGAACGTACTGATTGGTCGTTGCTTGATTCATACAAGGATAAATCAACCGGTAACATGCTTGAACCACATCACCCATTTGTAGTTGAATATGTTGAAGGAATTGCACAACAGGGAAGTGATAGCTTGTGAGTATTAACAATTATGTATACCTAAATCATTAATATGTCAATTTTACTTTTTTAAACTTGTGTATTCCTTTCTTTGCAGGGATTGTGGAGTTTTCCTGGACATTTTTGCTGAATATCTTAGTGATGGAATTTCTATTCCAAATACTGGACTAAACACCGAATTCTTCCATTCAAGATATGCCGCACTCTTGTGAAGATATGGTTGTCAGAAGGTCATGGATGGTTATGTTAGCGATAACGACGATCCAAAAAAAACTAGGAGAGATATCTCTCCAAGCCAAGGAGAACTGATTGATGTCCAATAGTTTTTTTTGTGATACTAAACATATTAAATGTATCTGCTACTTTTAATGTATCTGATACATTAACTGTAATGTATCAGAATCAGTAAGCAACTGAAATATTATAGTCTTTCCATATATCAATTGAAAAGATTTGTATGTTTTTATCAGGTATCAAACTCGAATATAAAATCAAAGTTTATGTATCATATTCTACTGTATCAAACTTGTATCAAGTATCATATTCATAAGTGTCACATTTTGCGAATTCTGATACATATTGTCTGTGTATGAGATTTTCATGCATCAAGATTTATTGATTCTGATACATCATGCACATGTATCAGATTCTCATTTCTCAACATTTAGTAATTCCGATACATTTATTTTTTCCATAACAATTTCATGTCTCAAGATTTAATACTTATGATACATCTTGCTTATGTATCAAATTCGTATGTATCAAGATTTACTGCATATGGTACATCTACAACCTATATCAAATAAGATCTTATTATCACCCACAACTCTTGTGGAATTATGGTTGTCGAAAAGACAAGAATATTTATGTTTGGGAAATTAACGATCCAAAAAAAACCCATGTGAGATTTCATTTTTCCTAGTCAAGGAAAACCGATGGACGTCGTGTATTTTTTTTAAAAAAAAATTGGAGCAATAGAATGTACAATTTTGTTTTTCACCAATTATAAATATTTTAAATGTAACTGTTGATTTAAGTATCCCGATACATTATATTTAATGTATCAGAATCGAATGTACTAATCTTGATACATATCAACTGAAAAAGATTTGTATGTTTATGTCATGTGTTAAACTCAAATATAAAATATAAAAATAGATGTAATTATATGATTCAAATAGAATGTATATCGAGATACCATAAACATCATATCTATTTAGGAATGAAATTACAAGTCTTTCTGTTGTGGCCTTCGTGGCCACAACGTCCACAAGAATTTGTGCTACTTGTTATTTTCTCACTAGCGAACTTTTTTTCCCTTTCTTTGGTCTTCTTGGCATTCTTTTGTATATTGGTGGCAAGACAAATTCTTCCAAAATTTCCTTTGGAGCAGACTAGTCTTTCTTATCTGGCATTGGAACCATTGGTAATTCATAAGTATATGCCAAAGCCTCTGGTTTGTAGTAATCAAAACAGTATGAGTGTAGGTCAGTAATGTTCTTGCTCTTCAACACTACAATTGCATGTGGACATGGTATCTCGTCTAGTTGAAATCTACCACAAGTGCATGTTTTTCTTTCTAGACACACAATGTATCTTATACCTAATTCATAAACAGAATAAAGATAGTCTAATGAAGCAACAACCTGCAGGAATTAAATTTCAAATATATGTATCAGTACTTATGCATCACATACACAACTATGTATCAGAACTGATGTAAAAGGGTAATAATTATCACAGGATATACATAACTGATGAAGCAACAAACTGTAGAAAATAAACTTCACATATATGTATCAAAACTCATGTATCAAATATAGATCTGATATATCAGAACAGATGTGTCAGTATATAATCATCACAGGATATACTTGAATGATGATGCAACATACTGCAGGAATCAAGTTTCACATATATGTATCAGTACTTATGTATCAACTACATATTTGATGTATCCAAATTGATATATCAGTGTATAATTAGCACAGGCTATACCTAAATGATGAAGCAACAAACTGCAATAAATAAACTTCACAAATATCTATTAGTACTTATGTATCATCTACACAAATAATGTATCTATGCTGATGTATCAGTATATATTTAGAACATGTTATGCATAACTGATTAATCTACAACCTGAAGGAAATAAACATCACATATATGTATCAGAACTTATGTATCAACTGTAGAACTTATGTATCATAATTGATGTTTCATTAGTTAATTAGCACATGGTATACATAGCTGATGAATCAACAACCAGCAAGAAATAAATTTCACATATATTTATCAGAAAGTATGTACCAATTACAAAAATGATGTATCAGAACTGATGTTTTAGTATTTAATTAGCATAGGTTATACCTAACTAATGTATCAAAAAACTACATGAAACAAACTTCACACATATGATGTATCAGAATTTATGTATCGGTGTTTAATTAGCACAGTTTATATATAACTGATGTATCAAAAACCTGCAGAAAATAAATTTCACACATATGTATCACAGCTGATGTATCAACAACAAAACTGATGTATAAGAAATGATGTATCAGTATATAATTAGCAAAGGTTATACCTAACTAATGTATCAAATAACTATGTATCAAGTACTTATCTACTTAAAAATAACTATCGTGTACCTTCATTCTCGAACACTTGATCGTGTTTGAAACTAGGATATCTTCGAATTTTCTACCCAAAGTATGTTTTGTATAAGATGTTATTTCCCTATTTTTGCAGTTCCAGGCACCAAATAACATTCTCGTTTGCTCCAAAAAGTCAATTATAGGCAGCTCTCGTACTTCAACAAGACATTCATTGATATATTCTGCGATGTTAGAAGTCATCATTCTACCCCTGTTGACAGTGGCATGAACCCTTGACCACTTTTCGTATCCTGTATTTTTTAAATATTGTGCCACCCGTTGATCGATTCTTTCAACTTTGGCTATTAATTTAACGACTTCATCTTTTCGGTATGCCTTGGCCATTGAATAGAAGATGTCACTTAGTACAGCTTTGCTCCTTCTGTATTTAGTACATACATTTTTCTATATATGTCATATGCATGCAAAATGAGGAACATTGGGAAATACCATGCTTACACTCTTGATTATGCTTTCGTTCCTATCTGATACAACACACATATTGTCCCTCTCACCAAATGCATTCTTGAAATTCTGAAAAAACCATATCCATGATGCATTATTTTCTGTATCAATAGCACCATACGCCAACGGCAATATGCAACCTAAAAAATCAATAATAGCGATACAATAGTTATTAGAATTCATCAGATTCACAACAAACGTGACAAATGAGACGACACACTGTTATTCAATAAGCAACAGTATCAGAAAGTAATACCTGCCCTATCAAGTGTTCTAGCTGATACAAACGTCCCTTTATAAGGTCCATCAAGATGCGCACCATCAACAACAACTACTGGTCGACAAAACTGAAACCCCCTCATCAAGGGCCTTAATGCTATGAAAAAATACATGAACTCATCAGTTGATGACTTGTGCATACTTATGTACGAATTTGGATATACGGTTTTTAGCATATGTATGTATACAGGCCTTAATGCTATGAAAAAATACATGAACTATACAAGTCACAATTTTTGTATAACGTTTGTATATTTCGCTATACAATTCGTGTACAATATTTGTATAATTCTCTATACAATTTATAGTATTTGTATATTTCGATATACAAATAATTCGTGGGTATATAGTTTGTATAATTCGCTACACCATTTATATAATGACATATTTATGTTTGCCAATATAAGTAATTAGGGAAATGATATCCATATAAAGTAATTATGCTTAGAAGGTTTGTCATATATGAAATTTCCCCTAAAAATTTCACACTTCCTGCATATTCAGAAAGTAATACCTGCCCTATCAAGTGTTCTAGCTGATACAAATGTCCCTTTATAAGGTCCATCAAGATGCGCACCATCAACAACAACTACTGGTCGACAAAACTGAAACCCCCTCATCAAGGGCCTTAATGCTATGAAAAAATACATGAACTCATCAGTTGATGACTTGTGCATACTTATGTACGAATTTGGATATACGGTTTTTAGCATATGTATGTATACAGGCAGCTGTTTATATCCATCAGCAGGTTTTCCTCTTAACATCTCCAAAGCATGCTCTTTTGAACGCCATGCCTGTTGATAGGTAATATCAATTCCATACACTGATTTAATATCCTCTCATATATTATTAGGTGTGAGAATTCTCTTATGATTAACCAATTTAGGTGCTGTGAATGCACTAACAAATGCCTTTATAGCATGAACTTTGTTGAAAATCCTATCTCTCAGTGCACATGAATGTTCACTATTGAAATATCTAACTTTGAATATATCGGATTTTTTCCAACATGAAGCTTTCATTCTCCAACAACAGCCGTCTAAAAAGCATACTAACACATAACTGCATTTTTTCATATATAATATCACCAAACAAAGTGACATTCTGATAGGAAGTGTGTCAACGCATGTACTTGATACACGCTTCTTAGTATGTATCATGAATAAAAAATAAAAATGCATCTGATACACAGAGTCATATGAATCTGATACATACTGACAACAATATTTTTTAACAGTATAACTACCATTATTTTTTAACTGAGTTACAGAAATAGAGTTTTGATGTATCATGACAGGAAAAAATAATTTTTTTAAGCATGTATCAGATACACACATTCATATGTATCTGATACATACTGTTTGCTAATATCCAAAACCAAAATTTCCAAATGCAGAATATGCGCATACCTTTTACTGTCGGATCTTTTAACCTTGAAATTAAATTCATTATTGATTTTGTATTTGGCCATTACGTCAACTAGAGTTGCTTTGTCCTTATAGAATTGATTCTCCTTCACTTCCGCACCATTTGTATCAGCTATGTAGTTCGTCAAATCCAATTCTGCTATATAACAATTTGCGATATTACCAGATTCTTCTAAACCAAAAATCTGGGACTCATTCGCATTTAATTCGGCACAAATGATTGCTTCAGATGTACTGTCGAATAATTTTATCTCACATCTTTTTATATCCGAGCTTGATATGCACAGGGGATAATTTACGAAACCAAGCTCTTTCTTCTTCAACTCTATGTAAAGATTAATACCCATATCATTACGAATATATATTGGCGACGAGTTACCTTCAACTATGTATCAGATTTCAATATTTTTCTCTGATTCATCCACACTCAATTCAGCAGCGATTGCTGCTTTTAGATTTGAGTAAGATACATTGTCACCAACAACGATTCTATCACTTTTGTATTGTTCATAACTAACATCGGATTGCCAAACTTCAGAATATCTCAGTAGTATCGGGATATTCATATCGATTAATTGATGAAATGCGAAGTTTATTTTGAATTAATGCTATGTTGTTTTCCTTGGAGTCGATGCTCTGATTTTTGGCTTCAAAATTCATGTACATAACTATCGCCTTCTTTAACCAATTAATCTCATTAATTAGATCAGTAATTGATATAAAGAGCCAATCATACCTTATCTCAATCTTCTATCCATAAATAGCTGATGTGCTTAACTATTCTATAGCTAAAGTTGATGTATCAGATACATAACTTATGTATCAGCAAAACTGAAAAAATAATTGAAATCGACTTCGGTTTGAATTGATGCTCTGTTTTTTTCATTCGAGACGATGCTCTGTTTTTTGGCTTGAATCTTCATGAACATAACAGTTACTTTTTTTAACAAATTAATCCCATTAATTAGATCAGTGATTCAATTAAATAACCAATCATAACTTACATTAAGATACTAACCATAAATAGTTGATATGCATTCAGTATACTACATCTAAAATTGATGTATCAGATACATAACTTATGTATCAGCAAAACTGGAAAAAAAATTAAAATTGAATTTGGTTCGAATTTATGCTCTGTTTTTTGGCTTGAATCTTCATGTACACAATCGTTATTTTTTTAACCAAATTAATCTCCTTAATTAGATCAGTAATTGATTTAAAGAACCAATCATACCTTATATTAAGATACTATCCATAAATAGATGATCTTCATTAATTATTCTACAGATAAATTGATGTATCAGATACATCACTAATGTATCAAAAAAATTGAAAAAAGGGAAATAGGGTAATTTTGGTACAATGAGGGATGTATAGTAATTAGACTTTTCCATTATTCAGCCTGCTAAAATTAATTTGGGCTTGGCCCAAAGCATTTTCATTTAGAATGTCTCAATTTTTTCGGGGGACATTTACCATTGTATTCTTGATTGATTGAGACAAAACGATTCCCTCATAGAGTAGAGGCCTTTTCCCAAGATATTGTTTTCTTGCTCCTCCCCTTAGAGTCAAGTGGTGACTTCTCTTTTATCAGGCTTGGCTTTACGCAGGTATTTCAAAGGTGGTGGAAACACCCTGCAAATGTATATCTGAAGCCTTTATATCAAGCATTGCCCTGTGTAGTTGTCTGGGAGCAATGGAAGAGCATTTTTCCAGCTTTTCAAATGGACTAAGCGCCAAGCCTACTTGTGAAGAGAAGAATCGTCAGGCTACTGCAGAGTGAAGGAAAGTGGGAAGGTGTCTGCAGTCTCATACTAAATGAGAATTTCTCTCTCGAAAGATGACCTCCTTAGAGGAAGAAAACCGCTCAATCAAAGAACAAATTAAAAAAATGAAACTCGAAAATGGCTTCTATCGTGCTATTTTATTTTTATAGAGAGGTAGGCAACAAAGACAAGGGATCTCTCGGTAGCAAGTTTTGTCAAAAAAAGAATATTTTTCAGTTGGAGTCTCATCTGGGTGAGTTGAAAGTCCGGTTCTCTAAAACAAAAATCTCCTATGAACAATAGAGAAATGAGAAGGAAAAGTAAGGAAAAGATGAATGATGGTTTTTTGGAAAATACTGGAAAGAGTGGACAAGGAATTCAAATATCCCTGCCTATATATTTTGACATCCCACAGCTTCGGCAGATCGCTTAGCCCCGTTCATCTTCGGCGCAAGAGCGCTCGATCACCGGTCTTTGACTTAGTTAAGGAAGAATTGGTTCTCTTTGCGTTTCACTGGGCACTAGAAATGTTAGGTCAATCTGAGAGTCTCAAATTGACTTTTTTATTTAAGCAGATCTGTGAAAAAATCGGTTCATTTGTCCCTGATTCTAATTGACCAAGCCAATCTCAAAACAAAAAAGAAAACTTATTACAACTACGAACGTGAATCCTGATCTTTGAACTCGAATTCTGATTTCATGATATCGGAGTGATATTTCAATGTAGATTTAGGTTCCGGTGAGGTGAATGCAAATAGTTGTTCACTTTGGGTCTACTTCTAAAGGTTTAGGTGAGGCAATCTCATAAGAAGGAGCCTCTCTCCAACTTTAGAAGCTGAACGTTGATTGTCAAGCTCAGCACAGCCTTGACCTCCGATCGATATACAAACACGAGTAGATAGGTATTTAGGGGGGAGAGGGTCGGTGGAGCCTGCCTACCATAAAAATTTAGAAAAATTACACAAGATGATATGTGTATAATTTTATTTTATTACCATTCGTGGGAATATTTTGCTGAGATTTGTTATAATTCATTTGTATATTTCAATATACAATTCGTGTATTGCATTTGTTTAATTTCCTATACAATAATGTCTATATAATTCGCTATACAATTCATAGATTTGTATAGCGTTTGTATAATTAGCTATACAAGTCATAATTTTTGTATAACGTTTGTATATTTCGCTATACAATTCGTGTACAATATTTGTATAATTCTCTATACAATTTATAGTATTTGTATATTTCGATATACAAATAATTCGTGGGTATATAGTTTGTATAATTCGCTACACCATTTATATAATGACATATTTATGTTTGCCAATATAAGTAATTAGGAAAATGATATCCATATAAAGTAATTATGCTTAGAAGGTTTGTCATATATGAAATTTCCCCTAAACATTTCACACTTCCTGCATATTCAGAGATTAAAAAAAGGAAAAATTATCAAACTAGTGAAAATTAGCAACTTTATGGAAAATAACTATAATTTCAAAATATTATCAAAAAGAGCAATATGTTGTTATTATAGAAAACACTTCCCTTCTCTCCCTTACCTCTCCTTCCTCTCTCTTGCCCTCTCTTCTCTCCTGTCCTCTCCTCTATCTCGCACTCTCTCTCTGTCACCTCTCTCCCTTGCCTCTCCTCCCTATTTCTTGCCCTCTTCTCTCTCTCGTCCTCTCTCTGTCCTCTTCTCTCTCTCCCCCTCTTTATCTCTCTCCTGCTAATAAGAAGAAATACATTTAAATTTATTATATCTCAATTGTATTTAATAAATATAGGTGAGAGTTTTGTATTTTATTTTAATTGTATTCGAAAAATCCTGCTTTGTATTTTTTGTATTAATTGTATTTGTATTCATACAAATACAATATACATTCATCTTCTCTATCAAATATATTTGTATCCAATTAAAGAAAGGATGAATATGATTGTATTTGTTGTATTTTGAATATAATTGATACAAAATAAATATTAAATACTATGCAAAATGAATACAAAATACAATGCAAAATAAATACAAAATACCATCCTCTTTCCTCCCTCTTTCGATATCCCTCGCCTCATTCCTCCCTCTCTCGATCTCCCTCGCCTCTCTCCTTCCTCTCTCTATATCGCTTGCTTTTCTCATATCATGAACCAAACCAAGTAGTGAGTGACACACACACCAACCCCCGATGGGAGAACCAAAATTATACCCCAACGAGCATCCTAACACAGAAATAGACAGTCAAAAGATTGTGGAAACAGTTTTTAAAGATAGAATTTAACTGTGTTTCGCATAAACTCAGGAAATTAAAAAAACAATCACCAATACATTCAACATACGAAAGTGAAATCCCTCCTAGGACTTGAAAGTTATTGTACCAAAACTCGATGCAAACCCAAAACAACAATATAAAATAAGTCTGAAAGGTCTAACTCCGAAAAGATTGACTAAGATCGTAGAATAATCTATGGCAGTGTGAAAGAGCTGACTCACCCTTGAATTCAAACAATCACTGGTCTCTTAGCTGAGGTCTGTCAGTAGCCGCCTAAAGAGTCCCTATACTCAATAAGGAAAGAGTAAGTGCAATATAGATACGCATAAACAATGGTGTACTGGTAGGATCAAGCGGCCAGCCCAATCAGTGAAACATATGCAAGCAACTATAGCAAATTCATAAGCATTATTCATAAACCAATAGTTTGTGTCGGAATGTGACATCCTATTATATATATCGAAATGTGACACCCGATCCAATATAAAACAATCACAATCACAATCACAATCTACAATGAATAGTTTAGATACTTGCACAATAAAATAACATGTTCATTACATATAATTGATCGCAATCGTCATTTCATTAAGCTTATTACATCTTTCCTAGTCTCACACATGTAGACAATACTATCAAATATAGTAACAAGCATATCTAGCATAAACAGGAAAGTAAAACCATCACCTACCTCGAATTTAGCCTTAAAAACTCTAAATAATTGGAGCTTTCCCTTTTCGAAGTCTATCATCTTGTTTTTGATCTAAAATGAAACAATAAATACACCAATCAATGAACTATTGGCCTACATTGTCCGAGTTACATCAAAATCTTAACTCTTGGCCACTTTGATGATCCTATCACCTATCTAGGGTTAATTTCCACCATTAATTCAGGCCAATAACCCTTCTCTAAGATAATTTCCATAAGATTCAAGGTTCGAAGAATCAAATTACGAAGTAGGGGAGTATTTAACTTACCTTTGACATAAAATGGGTGGAAAACTGAAAGATATAGTCCTAGTTCATCTCTTTGCTCTCCAAAAATGAGAAAGTGCAGACATAACATTTTTTGTTTAGACTTTTCCCATTTAAAATTGCGTATGTCCTTCCATGGCGTCAATTACCCCGCTATAGCGGCTCAACCTTATCAGGAATAGTCCCGATGTAGCAGGTTGTACCAGATAGAAACTTGAGATTTATGTCCCAAGCTCCCATTTTGTAACATGCCCTCAAACTATGACATTCTAATTTTAACCCTTCATGCTAAAATTAATTATGGGAGTTCTACTCGCCCAAATTCAATTTCGCAAAGTCGTATGATATCCTTAGTGTCTTAGATATCAATTCCAACTATCAAATTAAAAAAATAAAAAAATACATCACCTATCCAATACCAGATTAACCCAAACCTCACCTGACTCAGATTCCATCCAAATCTGACCTAAGCTCAAATTTTCCAAGTTACTATTCAAAAGTTTTCTGGCCTAATTTTCTTCCATATTGGCTTTTCCATAATGAAGAAAAATATGTTGTTAAATAGATACCAATTTACTCATCACATTTCCCCGAGTGATCAAAATAGAAAAAATTAGGCTAAGGCAAAGATAGAGTAGTACTTATATCATTGAACAACTGAGGATACTTGTCTCACATATTCTTCTCGGTTTTCTCAGTAGCTTTCTCAACCAGACGATACTTTCATTGAACCTTTACCAACTTGATCTCTTTAGTCCTCAATTTTTGAACATCATGATCAAGAATAACTATTGTCTCTTCCTCGTACTGAAGGCCCTTATTTAGTAACACTAAGTCCCATTTCATGATATAATCTCCATCCATATGATACTTCTTCAACATAGATGCATAGAATACTGGATGGACTCTAGACAAATGAGGTATTAGGGATAACCTGTAAGCCACTAGCCTCATACAATCAAGAATCTCAAATGGGTCAATATAGCAAGGACTAAGCTTGTCCTTCTTGCCAAACCTCATAAGTTGTTCACCTGCCTGGAATATCCTGTCCCTCACCTTATGATGTGCATACTTATTTTGTCGACTCTAGGCTTCTAAAAGTTTATCTTGGATACTCCTTACCTTATCTTGAGCGTCCCTTACTAGATCAACTCCCAAAGGTTTCACATCTCCAGCCTCAAACTACCCTATGGGCAATTTGTATCCCCTCCTATAAAATGCCTTGAATAGTGCCATATCAATGCTAGAGTGATAGTTATTGTTATAGGAGAACTCACACAAAGGTAAGAATTTATCCCAACGCCCTCCAAAATCAATTACGCATGCCCTCAACATATCCTCCAACACTTGAATTATTTTTTATGACTGTCTATCGATCTGTGGATGAAAGGCTGTGCTGAAAGTGAGTTGAGTATCCACCTATTCATGCAATTTCCCCTAAAGCTTGGATATAAACTACGTACCATAGTTTGAGATGATAGAAAAGGGCACCCTGTATTTCCTTACTATCTATTTCACATAGACCTTTGCCAACTGCTGCACATTATAGTCAACTCTAACTAGAATAAAGTAGGCTGACTTCATCAGTCTGTCAACCACAACCCCAATAGAGTCAAAACTTTCCCAAGGTCTTAGGAAGATCAACCACAAAGTCCATAGATATTCGTTTCTATTTCCATTCAGGAATGGGCATTCTATGAAGTAAACCTGCAAGTCTTTGATGTTCATATTTCACTTCCTGACAATTTTAACACTTAGATACAAACTCGACTATGTCCTTCTTCATGTAAGGCCACCAATAGAGTCGTTTCAAATCTCTATACATCTTCATCACACCCGAATGGATAAACTACCATGAACTATGAGACTTTTTCAGTACTTTCTGAATCAAGCCATCTATTCGGGGAACACAAATCCTCCCCCTAAAACTGAGCACACCACCTGCATCAAAGCTACATCCTGGGCTTTGCCCAACAAGGTCTTCTTTTTTACCTTATTAAAGTTTTCCTCCTCAAACTTCTTGGCCTTGATTTCTTCAAAAATGTAGGCCTCACCTTAATACTGGAGATTACCCTACATTTTTCTAAGATGTATAGCCTCATGAACTTAGCCTCCAAAACCTGAATCTCTCTAGCTAGAGGTCACTTAGGAATACCCAAATAAGCTAAACTGCCCATACTAACCAGCTTCCGGCTCAATGTATTTGCCACCACATTAGCCTTACCTAGATGGTGTTGGATGGTGACATCATAATCCTTAAGCAATTCCATCCACCTCCGCTGTCTCATATTAAGGTCTTTCTGGGTGAACACATATTGTAGACTGCAGTGATCAGTGAACACTACACACTTGACACCATACAGATAATGCCGCCAAATTTTGAGAACAAAGACTACCACTGCTAACTCCAAATTATGCGTCGAATATTTCATCTTATGAACCTTGAATTGCCGTGAGGGATAGGCTATAACATTCTTATTCTGCATCAATGCAGCACCCAAGGCTTAATGTGAAACATTACAATAAACAATAAAATCTTTAGCTATAATTGGCAGCGTCAGAATATTTGTCGTGGTTAAAAAAGTCTTCTGCTTTTGGAAGCTCTCTTCATATTTATTAGTCAACTAAATTGGTACCTCCTTCTGTTCTAGCCTTATCAAATGGGTGGCGATAGAAGTAAAATTCTTCATGAACCAGAGATAGTAGCTCGCAAGCCTCACAAAACATCTAACTTCAGTCACAGAACTAGTCTGGACCCAGTTCTTAACTGATTCAATCATTTGAGGATCTACTAGCACCCTTTCTTTTGGAACCACATACCCCAAAATAGCCACAAAAGACAACATGAATTCACACTTAGAGAATTTTACATACAATTTCTATTTTCCCAAGACACCCAAAATAATGCGAAGATGGTCAGCATGTTTTTCCTTACTCATCGAATAGAACAAAATGTCATATATAAATACAATTACAAAAGGATCCAGGAATGGCTTGAACACCCCATGTATCAAACTCACGAAGGTTGAAGGTGCATTGGTCAACTCAAACGACATTACCAAAAGCTCATAGTTCACATACCGAGTTCTGAATGTCATTTTAGGTACATCCCCAGATCTAATCTTCAGCTGATAAGAACTAGACCTTATATCAATTTCTAAAAATATGAATGCACTCTATAACTTGTCAAAGAGATTATATACGTGAAGCAACATGTATTTATTTAGAATGGTGACCCTATTCAATTGCCAATAGTCTATGTAATCTTTATACTACCATCTTTCTTCTAAATGAACAAGACTGGAGCACCCCATGGGAAAGAACTAGGATGGAGAAAACTTTTATCAAAGAGTTCTTGGATTTGAGCCTTAATCTCTCCTAATTCTGCCGGAGCTATGCAATAAGGAGGAATAGAGATTGGGCGAGTGTCCAGCTCTAAGTCAATGCAAAAATCTATATTTGTATCCAGAGGCATACCAAACAAATTGGTAGAAAACACCTCCTTAAACTTAGAAACTATAGGAATAGACTCAATAGAAAAGGACTCGGCTTTGACATCCCGATTATGAGCCAAGTATGCTAAACAACCCAACCCCACCAGTTTTCTATCCCAGATGAATGAGACGATCTTAGATGGCTTAGGATTGTACACCTTTTCCCACTCTAACCTTTCTCTACTCGAAATCTCTAGAGCCACAATCTTAGCATTACAGTTAAGCATAACATAATAAGGGGACAATCAAGTCATACCTAAGATCACATCAAAATTAGTCATATCTAGAATCACCAAATCCAACCAAGTCTAAAAATCTATAAACATAATTGAACAAGCACGATAGACATGCGTGACCACAATAGACTCTTCAACTGAGGTAGAAACATGGATGAGGGCATCACGCATATCAAAAATCATATCAAGACCCAAGGCAAACTATATTGACACATAGGAGTAAGTAGAACCATGATTAGACAAGACAATATCCATCCGCTCACTGATAAAAATAGTACTTTTGATCACCATATAAGACGCCTCAACCTCTGTCCTGTCTGGAAAAGGATAAAATGGTACCCTATCATCATGAAGGGCAACCTCTCTGCATGGATGTACTGCTCTTCTTTATACATTACCACTACAACTGCATCTACAACATCTCTGATTTCCTCCTCGCCTACCTTGTAGACGTCCTCTACCATTATTGTCATGACCCAAATCCGGGTGTGATGGCACATGTCCTTTCTCACCAGACAAGTCAGCCTAAAATCCAAAATTTATGGAGAAATAAGAGAAAATAGTCTAAATAAGTAAATAATAAATAAAAGAGGAAGTCTTTCAACTTAAATACCCCTAAAGATTAATTGTCACATGTACAAGCCACTAAAATAAGAAAACCAAAATAAAAATACATGTCTCAATGTGTCTTCAACTCACAAACAAAGTAAAGCATAAAAATACAAAAAATATGAGAGTCCGCTGGATGTCAATAGCTAGCTCTCTCAAACTCCTAGAAGCCTTGAATGATGAGAAAGAGACGGTGATCAAAGTTCAGGTTCAGAACCTACACGAATGTAGAAGCAAGGGTAATTACCAAACAACACGGTACCCAGCAAGCTAACTAGAAAAACTAAGTAAATCTAATAAGAATCACGAACTCTTTTTCTAACCCAACCGATCCTCCAAACGACAACTTGTACAGAAATTGGCCCAACCTATTGTTCACGCTAAATAGTTCATTAAGGTTCAGAATACTCACAAGTCACAAATAGGCAACAAATGATCAAACACAAATATATAAAATATGTATATGCACACTTAATGATCATGCATCTGTGCAATTGCCGATAAAGACCTCGACATAATAAGCTCTGACCAAAAATGATCTCCATCTCAAAATATTTGACCTAAAATGACCTCGGTCCCACAACTTCATCGGACATGACCTTGATAATATGCTCCAACCAGAAATGACCTCGGCAATCCCGTTGGAAATGATCTTGGCAATATAATCCCTTCGGCAAGGACCTCGGCAATATCATATCTCTGATCGAAATTGACCTCGGTCTCACAATCATATGCCTCTCATCACTTTGGTTTAGAACCAATGCAAACATCATGTTTATACAAGTAATGAGGAATAATCAATTCAGGCAAATCGCAATCACAATTAGACTATCAAATATTTCATCAAATACACATAGATATGTAGTTTCTGGCAAGTAAGATTCAATACTCAACACTATCACACATCATTTTTTATTAACCCCGTCTATTCATTTTAGATTAGTTCATATCACAATTGAACCCGTAACCTCATCCCCATTACACCCCAACACATATACAACAGGATATTCGAGAATTCTAAGAGAATCACAGAGTTTTAAGATCCACTTGACTTAGTGAAGACACGATCAATCAATACACGTGAGCTTTGACCTTCTGATTAGACTCCGAATTGCCACAATCTATTCAAATATTGTTTCACAATCAGAAACCAAACTCAACGATACCAAAAATGCAAATTTTGACTAAAAAGGGTCAAAGGCTCAAAATCTGAATTGGAAATTGGGGGTTTAAATCCGTAAATTTTTGGATGAAATTGTTCCTCTTAGTCTTAGGAACCCAGTAGTAAAAACCATTTCAAAAATCCAGCCCAAATCAAATCACAATCTCCATTTTAAAAAATTCTAAAAGTTCTTGAAAAAGGACCATTTTCACCCATAGAAATCCCCCAAATTCATGTTAAAACCAACAATTAATCATTGAAAATGATGGAATTGAGTTAAAAAGACTTACCCAATGAAATCCCACGAAAATATCCTCTTCAAATTGCCTATTCCGCTCTCAAGAACTCAAAAATGGAGTAAAAAAGCTAAAACCTCATCTAAAACCCTCTTAGGTGTCGCTTAAGCGACACATGGTTCACTTTAGCAGACGTTCATTTTAGCGAACAGTGATTAGATTAAGAGAATCCCGCATAAGTGACCCAATTTGCTTAAGCAACACTTCCTTCGCTTAAGCAGAATTCACTATGAAACACCCCCTTCGCTTAAGCGAGGGCACCAACTATCAGCAAAAACCAAAATTTTACCAAGTCTCAAAAGTCTTCGAATTGACCTTTGGGATTCAATTGGAATCCCGTATACAAAAACTATATATGCAAACCTACTAAATTTGACATTCCAAACCCAATGGAACCATCAGAATTCAATTTTGAGGCCACCTTGATCCAGAAAGCAAAAAGTCACAACTAAACCAATATTATGCCTCAAAAGACCAAAATGCCCTCGGAGCTTCTAAAAAATACAAATGAACTCTCACTAGGCCTAAAATCACCCTCCAATTCCAACGGATCGTCATAATTCCATTTTGAGTATCTGATCCTCAAATATTGACCAAATTCAAACCTATGGACAAAAATTCAACTATTTCCAACTCAACACTTCAAATCCACGATATGACCACAAATATGATTCTGTCAGCTTTTCTAGACCAATTTCAACATTTCGGAACTAATGGAATTGATGGAATTCTATTCTAAGACTCAAAATTCCGAATGACCTCAAATACCATTTTGAGTCATTCTAAACCTCTAAAACTCAAAGTTTACCAAATATTTCAACTTTTCAAGAAAGCTACAGAACTAACCTCAGATATCTATCAAATATGACTTGGGAAAACTACCAGGAGGGGTAAAATGATTTTTTTACAAAAATTTCTAAAAATGACCTTCAGGGTCATTACATCATCCACCACTAAAAACATGTTCGTCCTCGAATATAAAGTAAAAGAAGTACCTGAAGCCTAAAATGATGTGGATATTAGGCTCGTATGTTGTCCTCCGACTCCCAAGTCGCTTTTTCAACTGAGTGGTGCCTCTACTATACCTTCTCTGAAGCTATCTCCTTGATCCTAAGATTACGGCCCTTTCTAGAATAGATATGGCTCTTCCTCAAAAGTCAAATCTGGACCCAACTCTATCGTGTCAAGCGATAGCACATGAGACTCAACTGGAACATACTTTCGGAGCATGGAAATATAAAACACAGGATGTACTACTGATAAGCTAGGTGGGAAGGCCAATGTGTAAGCCACCTCCCCCACTCGCCCCAAAATCTCAAATGGGACAATAAACCAAGGGCTAAGCTTGCCCTTCTTTTCGAACTGCATCACGCCCTTCATGGGCGACACTCGGAGCCAAACATGGTCACCCTCCATAAACTCTAATGGTCGAACCCTCCTATCTGCATAGCTCTTTTGTCTACTCTAAGATATCAAGAGCCTACCCTGGATAATCCGAACATGCTCCATGACATCTCTAAGCAAGTCCGTATCTAAAGAGTCCATCTCAGCTAAATCGAACAACCTTATAAGAGATCGATATCGCCTACCATACATGCCTCAAATAGGACTATCTGAATAATGGAATGATAATAGTTGCTGATCCCACCTAGCACCAAAATCAATAACACAAGCTCAAAACATATCCTCCAACATCTAAATTGTCCACTCGGACTAGACATCAGTCTATGGATGAAAAGCTGTACTCATATCAAGCCTAGTGCCCAGGCCTTCATGTAAAGCCTGTCAAAAGTGTAAAGTGAACACTGAACCCCGATCTGAAATAATGGATACTGGACTCCATGAAGCCGAATGATCTGACTGATGTACAACTGAGCTAGCCTGTCAACTATCTACTTCACCTTTACTGGAATAAAATGGGCAGACTTGGTCATTCAGTCAATCACCATCCATATAGAATCATAAACACACACGGTGAGAGGCAAACCCATAATAAAGTGCATGGTGATCCGCTCCTAATTCCAAGTAGGAATAGGCATCCTCTAACTCACATCTCCGGCCGTTGGTGCTCACACTTGACCTATTGACAGGTCAAATACTTAGACCCGAACTCTGCTATGTCCCTCTTCATCCCACACCACTAATAATGCTAACTAAGGTCATGATGAATCTTTTTCGCGCCCGAATGAATAAAATATCGAGAATAATAAGCCTTCTCTAGTATCAATCTGATCAAGTCGGCCACCTTAGGCACACAAACTCGGCCCTCAATCCTCAAGACACCCTCTGAATCAAGTCTAGACTTCTTGGCTTCACCCCTCAACACCTTGTCTCAAATGAGTCATAACTTATCATCATCAAACTGCCTCTCCCAAATCTGCTCAATTAAGGAAGAGCAGGCCTCAATAAAAGCAATAAATCCTCTACCCTCCTCAAAAACTCATAATCGGAAAAGGCTATTGGCTAACCTCTGAACATTTCTAACCAAGGGACTCCTATCAATACTAATCGCCGTGAGACTCCCCATACTAGGAGCCTTCCCACTAAAAGCATCGCCCACCACATTGGCCTTCCCAGGGGATACAAGATAGTTATATCACATTCTTTCAGTAGCTTAATCCATTTACGCTGTCTCAAATTCAGATCCCTCTGATTGAAGATATACTGATGACTTCGGTGATTAGTGAATACCTCACAATGCGCACCATATAAGTAATGATGCCATAGTTTCAACACAAATACCACTATCGCTAACTCTAGATCGTGGGTAGGGTAGTTCTTCTCATGCTCTTTAAACTGTCTAGAAGCATAGGAACTACCTTTCTTTTCTGCATCAGAAGTCCACCCAAACCAACACCAAAAGCATCACAATACTCGGTGAAGTGTACGCCCTCCTCGGGTAAGGTCAAAATAGGAGCTGAAGCCAACAAGGCCTTAGGATTTTGAAAGCTTGCCTCACACTCATCGTACTAATGAAAATATACCATTTTCTGAGTTAGTCAAGTCAATGGGGCCACAATAGTAGAGAATTCCTGCACGAAACGTTGGTAATATCTCACCAAACCAACAAAACTCCAAATCTCGGTAGGGGAAGTAGGCCTGGTCAGCCTTTAATCGCCTCAATCTTGGCCGGATCCACCCTTATGCCCTCCTTGGACACTACGTGACCTAAAAATACCACAAAATCAAACCAAAACTCATATTTGGAGAATTTGGCATATAACTTTTGCTCCCTCAATTTCTGAAGCATCGACCTCAAATCACTAACATGATCCTCCTCTATCTTAGAGTACACCAAGATATCATCAATGAAAACAATCACAAAGGAGTCTACATATGGCCTAAACACCCAATTTGTCAACTTTATGAATGCTTCTAGGGCGTTGGTCATCTAAATGACATAACTAAAAACTCATAATGGTCGTAACGAGTTCGAAAAGCAGTCTTAGGAATAACTGACGGTCTAATGCTCAATTGATGGTACCCAGATCTCAAATCTATCTTGGAGAATAAGGTCCCTCCCTGAAGCTGATCAAGCTAATCATCAATACGAGGAAGAGGATGATTTTTCTTAACTATCACCTTTTTCAACTATCTATAATTGATGCACATCCTCATAGACCCATCCTTCTTCTTCACAAACAGAAGTAGTGCACCCCAAGGAGACATACTAGGGCGAATAAACCCCTTACTCAACAGATCCTGCAACTAGTCCTTCAACTCCTTCAACTCCTTCAACTCTGCTAGAGCCATGCGATAAGGTGAAATAGAGATGGGCTTAGTGACCGGCTCTAAGTCAATAGAAAATTCAATATGCCTATTTGGAGGAACTCCAGAAGGTTAGTAGAGAAACTATCGGTGAACTCTTTTTCCACGAGAATAGACATAATGGGAGGTGACTCAGCATTAGTATCCCTAATAAAATCTAAAAAGGACATGCACCTGCTATCAATCAACCTCTGAGAACGCATATAAGATATGACTTTACTAGGATAGAAACCACTAGTGCCCTTCCACTAGATCCTCGGAACACCCGGTAGCGATAAAGTTACAATCTTAGCATAATAATCAAGAATAGCACAATAAGGAGAAAGACAATACATACCAAATATCACATCAAAGTCTAGCATCCCTAGTATAATCATGTCTACCCAAGTATCATACCCGGCTAAAGAAATAAGACAGGATCGATATACTCGATCCACCACTAAAGTCTCACCCATGGGTCTAGAGACATTTACAGGCATGGGCATGCGATCACATGTCAAATAAAATCTAGATGAAAAATACTTAGACACATAGGAGAATGTAGATACAACATCAAATAACATAGATGTAGGGCGATGGAAAACTGGATGATACCTTTAATGGCCGCATCAGAAGCCTCAGTCTAGGGTCTCTTCGGAAAAGCATAGCACTGAGATCCTCTACCACCACCCGCCTGAACTATACATCTACCTTGTAGAACCACTACACCACCACCAGAGGCTTTACGACCTCTACCTATTTGAGCTCTACCCCAACCTCTAGCCAGAGGTGCCAAATCTCTCTCTGGAGCTGCTCAATAAGTGCACTGGGCCTTCAATGAGTCTGTAGTGGACACTAGCGCATCAAATGACCCATATCCCTATATTTAAAACACGACCTCGAAATAGAAGACGGCTGCGATGACCCTAATAGAATACCATAACTATCTCTGCCCGAATACTGAGACCCTCAAACTAATTGACTACTATCCGCTGGTGGCATAGAAGCCTAAACAAGTCTCTAGCACTAAAACTAATTGCCGCCCCTATGTGAATCTCTACCTCTAGATGAGGTACCCAAAAATTGAACACTAACACGGTCCCTCTTGATGTCCCCAAACTCCTCTCTGACCATCAATTCTGCTTCCTTAGTGGTGATCATAAGGAACTAGAAAGAAGCCCCCTCACGAGCCAATTTAAACACATAGGATTGAATAGAGAAGTTCAAACCCTTCACAAACTTGTGGACTCTCTCCACATCATTCGGGATCAATGTTGTAGCATGCCTCGAAAACTAGAAAAAATGAACCTCATACTCGGCAACTAACATACCGCCTTGAGTCAAACTCTCAAATATGAGTCTACTCTCTTCCTGTATGCTCCATGGGATGAAGCGATCCTCAAAATAACCTTTTGACTGGTTTCAGGCAATTTTAATCAGCTGTAAGTTTGCGTCATTGGTTAGGCTGCTTTAGCATGCTACAATAATTATAGGATGAGTTTTATAAGGAAATTTGGTATACATAATTATTCTGTGATCATACATGATGTCATATAATAATTATAAAAAGTTACATATATTGATTATATAAAAATCATTTTTGATATTATCATTAAAATTTAACATGTGAGAATATGTACTTATCATATTTATTAAATTCTCAATTAATTATCATAAAATCTTTATTATAATTATTTAATAAATAACTTAATTATAAAAATATTATTTACACGATTAATAAATAAAATTCACATAATTATCTTAGGCAATAATCTATTATAGAGGCTAAATAGGGAATAACCAATGTTTTCCCTTTCCCTATTGTCATTGTCACGCACTGAACTTTTGGGCTATGATACTTAGCCATCACAAGACATGTTTTGAGTAGTGATTTTCATTTGACATCCTTTTTTCTATTCATCGGGGCCACAAGAAAGTTATGTTACACAAATTTTATAGAAATATACGAAAGTAAATTCATAGTTTTCATACCTATGTTACACCAAAATTTTATTGAAATATATGAAAGTTAATTCATATTTATCATACCATGTTACACAAAAGTTTTATTGAAATATACGAAAGTAAATTTATATTTATTGTACCTAGCTGAGTACACTACTAATTTACTTTCTCAACATGTAACACAAATCTTACATAATTATGAATTTTGAGAAGATATTTTGGAGATGATAAATGTGAAATTGAAAAGTTGTAATTTTTTAGTGAGTGGTGGAAAAAAATGTAAGTTGGTGGTGGAGGGACCGTGCGAAGTTGGACATACACTTAATAAATATTTGAGGAATTTTCATAAACAACAAATAGTAGGCCTTAAATAGGACTCCTTAGCTACAGTTTCACAAATTACAATTCGCAGCTACATTTTGATTTACTATGCCTGGTATTCATTATATATTTTTGCAGGTTCGGAGAAAAAAATATAAATATAAATTAACTAATTGCTTGAAAGAAGGAACAAATCTTTCGTTATGGTAAATTAGTGAAAATCACTTCCTGAAAATCTTTTTGTTTCAAATTGGACTCTTAAGCGATTGTTACCAAATTGAACACAAAAGCAAAGACCCAAGAAAATTCAAATACAAAAATGCAAAATCGATCAAATTTACTCTATTCCTCTTCAATTATGTTGTATTTATTTAAATTTGAATATTAAATCATTGTATTTCTGTAATACCCCAAAATATTTTATCAAGACTCCAACCATTCTTCATATACGTATAGACTCGAACTCGATGAATTCTAATTGTATATATAAGTTAGGATCAATTCTTAAGTATATAAAGTGTATTAGATATGGTTTAGAGTCCTAACGGATCTCTAACACCAAGCCAAGTCCAAAGAATTTCTATCGGCTAAGTTTTCGTATGAGTCAATATAAGGATCATTTGAAACGACCATATCTCTCACAATATTAACATTTACGTGGCCTATGACCCGTCAAATTAAAGATCTACGTGTCTTCTTTCCAATGATGAAAAGTTTGCCTCATTTTAAGTTTGGAGTAAATAGTTATGAATATTGTACTAGAGATGCTCCATCTTGGCAGAAGTCTGCGATGGCTCCGCTATGCAGAGAGGAAGCGAACCCTACTGCATAAGACAAAAAATGCCCCTTTACTTTTTAAGGGTATTTTTGTCCTATAACCCTTTGAGAGTTATTTTAATGTCCCTAAACGTGTAAAATTAAGTTTTTCCTCATTAAAAACCCTCTAATTCACTCCTAAATTTTAACGCTAAATAATTTTCAAGAAAAATATCAAGTTAGGGGTATCTTTCAAGGTTCTTCATCTAGGTAATTTCTTCTTCATAGATTACAAGATTTCCAACCCAAATTTCTTCATACAGGCAAATCTTAAATCCTAACCATAGGGTTTCCAAGAAAAAAATCCAAGAATTTCAAGAAAGGGTATCTTGATTGTTCTTCTTCAAGTTAAGATTTTTTCATCAAGATTTGTGGAGCTTTTATGGAATGTAAGGCTAAACTAAAGCATGTAACTTGTTCTTCCATGTGCCCATGATTGTGATGGGTCGATTTGTGATTGAATTGAATTGCCATGATTGTGATAGGTTGATTCACGAATGAATTGAGTCTCCATAATTGTGTTTCTTGAGAATTTTTCTTAAACTTAACATATTTTTACATAATATTGCGTAATTAATATTTTCTATGAACTTGTAACACCCACTAAAAATATTGTATATGGTATTCCAATTCTCGACGAAAATGATACTGCTTCTGTATTTTAGGCATAACCTTTCATAGGATGGTCTAAATTAGGTGATTCAAATTTATGCATAACCCCAACATCATAACCTACAATTTTCAGAATACCATAGCTTAAGATTTGGAAGAGAAGTAGGTCAAATAAATTAATCTTTGCAAGACCTAGTGTTGTGATGAAATAAAGTATTTGTAGAAAAAAACTCATATCTCACTATAGGATGATCCATACCAGTTGATTCTTGAACGATATGAAAGAAGAATTCTAGAGGTACAATTCATACAAACATCAAATCCTAATTAGGAAGTTATCTTTTTCAAACACAGCTCCAAAAAGGGCATTTCATAAAAAGAAGATTCATGTCACCAACCATAGAAGATCTAGATCTATTTGACATCATCCATGACATCAATAGTCCTCCATTTGACATCACCCATGACATCACAATCCTCCATTAAATTTTTAGATTTTTTTTTATAATTATTTTAATTATTGTTAGGTCCTTCCTTCACACCTATAAATACCCACCTTATTTCATCATTTTGTTCATCAAGCTTTCTCAAGCAACTCTTCTCTATATACACTTCTTTACACATTCTCAAAATATAGTTTTAGTTCTTAGTAGTGTATAGATACTATTTCGGTGATTCATATACTCTGGGTAGTACACAAAATACTTCGACGAGGAGTAAAGGCTAGGATTCAAGAGTGTTCATTAAGTCCTTCGATTCTGAATAAAGCTTTGTATTCCAGGTATGTAAGGATTCAATAAAAGTATTCCTTCCACTCTCATGCCAAAGTATCTTAATTATATAATAAATTATGTTTATTTTCTTTAAACTTTACTCTAAGGTATATGGGTGTTTATCCATGGGTTCTTCCACCTATGTAGTATAAAACTCTTTCAACTAAATCTCTTGATTTCAAATAAGATTTTCTTATGGTTAATTATTATTTCTACTTAATAGCATGAATCATGGTTAAACTAATGATTATTGGTTGATTTTGATGTAAAATGATTTTAATATGTATGAATTGATGATTTGCAAGTATTTTTTCTATTTATCTCTTTAAAGGTGCTTGAAATGTATGGTGGACTGCTTAAAGCATGATTTTTAATTAATAGATTTCAAAGTATTTATGCATAATTTCATTTACATATATGTTTGAAAGTTGAAGTGATTTAAACCCACCTAATTTTACTATATTTTCAATGAAGTTTGACTTGAAAGCTTTGACTCTAAATAAATACTTATGAAAGCAATGTCTATAATCAAAAAGAAGTCTTATCAAATAAAATATTGATGAAATGCTATCAATGATGGATTTTTTATGCTACAAGGAAAACTCTTGCATAATTGAATTATTAAAAGTTTTAATGAGTTATTCCAACGAATGTGATATTTTGAATTCTCAAGCTTATGCTATGACTATTTTGAAGTATTAAACTATTCCATGGGATTGACTTAGCACCGAATGGGTATTCGAGGTGGGATTCGGCAAGGAAATCCTAATAGCTACCCCTTGTCTCATTAACTATGTGCCAATATAGGAGCCCTTGTATCCTTAGGCTAATGGATCCACGAAAGCCCTTAAAGTGAAAGTTAAAGAATGAATGTAAAATTGACAGAGTTCTACCTTAGGTAAGTAGATTCCCCGACCAACGTAGGGGGTTATATTGGATTCCATGTAATAGCTCACATGGTCTTAATATCGTTTATAGTCAACTTTCCATAAATGAATATTTCAAATGCTATTTACATGATTACTCATACATGTATATATCCACATATGTATGATTTAAATGATATCTACTTGATTACTCATGCATGCACTCATTTATGTACTTTACCTTATAAATTTTCTAGGTATTTTACTTTGTAATGCATGCCTATATACTTAGTACAATTAAAGTACTAATACATACGCTTTTGCCTATATGATATCACCATGTAGGGACCGGTCCTCCTCCCCCTTCTCCTTCCGTATCTAGTTGAGATTTTATTTGAATGCTACTTTTGGTGAGTTCCCATGTTTTGGTAACAATAATCATTTATCTTTCTAGCTTATGATATGTTAAAATCTTTAGACACTTACTATGACATTTCTTTCTTTATAATTAAGAGTGAGCTAGGGACTTGTTTTAGCTCCGTTAAATCTAAAAGTTAGAGGTATTGTTGGACATATGTAAGTTGAAGATTTACTATTATGATTTCTGCTTGTTTATTTATTGTCATTACCTATGAAAGGCTAAAATAATGCTAAGAGGCTTATTTGAGGTAATTTTTGGTTCCTCATTCGCCATGTCACGTCTAGGCCCTAGGCTTGGGTCATGATAAACTTGGTATCAGAGCTTGAGATTTTGAATGGTCCTCGGAGTCTAACATACCACATCAAATATGGTCTTGTTCATATTTGTGAAGCACGTCCTAAATATAAATAGGAGACTATGGACATTTAGGAAAGTTTCCACTTTTTTTAAATTCATGTAGTGCCTTGGAGTGTCCTAAGCTTTCCTCTAACTAATGAACCATTTCTTGTTCTTTAGATAATGACTCATGGATGAGCACCTATAAGATCAAGGGTTAGCGATGAGGAACAAGCTCCTCCGATTTCCAATGCCCCACATCATGAGGGAGGAGTAACCCATTTTGAGTTTCACAATATTATTATGTTTTGGCTTAAGTCGTAGCCAACCAAGGGCATCAAAGTGTTCCTCCTCCCCAAATGCAAAATCCGGCCTCTAGGATTCAAGATTTCAAAAAAATGAATCTGCTCGAGTTCGGTGTTTCTAAACTAGATCCTACTGAGTTCATTGATGAGGTATACCAGATTATGGCTATCATGGGTGGTCCACCAAATGAGAAGGCCAAGCTTGAGGCCTATCAACTCAAAGGTGTGGCTCGAGTGTGGTACGAACAATGGGTTTATGAGAGAGATGAAGAAATGAGGCTGATAGGATGGTAAAAGTTCAAAGGTGCCTTCTTAGACCGCTTCTTCCCATTAGATCTAAGGGAGGAAAAAATACAAGAGTTCATCAACCTCCGTCGGGGGAGAATGAGCGTAAGGGAGTGTGCTCTAAAATTTACTAAGTTGTCAAAGTAGGTTCCCTTCATGGCCACCAACCTAAAAGCTAGGATGAGCAAATTATTTCTAGTGTCTCAAGCTTGGTGTCCAAGGAGTGCAAAACGGCCATATTGGTCAAGGAGATGGACATCTCTTGATTAATAACTTATATATAAAAAAATGAATAAGAGAAGCTATGAGAGAGATCAAGGGATTTCGAAAAGGTTAGAGTGGATAGTGGAGGGTTTAACCCTCAAAGGTCTAGTTATGGTAACAATGGAGAAGGCCAAGGTTCAATAATGACAAGGGTGCTAACCCAATGGTTCCAATAGAGAATGTTGGTGCTCAAACTTTCCCCGCTTACAAGAAGTGTGGAAGGACTCACAAAGGGGAATGCTTAGCCGACTCCAATGCATGCTTCAAATATGGCAAGCCGAGCCAGCATGCTAGGGATTGTACAGGTGGTGGTGGTAGGTCTTATGGTCAACAAGCCCAAGGAGGTGGCCAATGCCCTAACCACTTTTATGCCTTGCATGGGAGATAAGAGATTGATGACGCACCCAATATCATTATCGGTATGTTAAAGGTCTTTGCTTTTGATGTGTATGCATTATTAGATCCGAGTGAAAATTTATTATTTATTACTCCATTCCTTGCGAATAGGTTTTATATGTCACCCGAAATATTATTAGAGCCTTATTTAGTGTCTACCCCCATTGTTTAGTCGGTTGTTGCTAGAAAGGTCTATAGGGGTTATCTTATGTCTATCTTGCATAAATTTATTCCTTATGATCTCATTAAGCTTGACATGTTAGATATTGATGTCATTCTTGGGATGGATTGGTTACATGCATCTTATGCTTTCATAGATTGTAGGACTCATCGATTAAAGTTTGAATTTCCAAATGAGTCCGTTATTGAATGGGAGGGTCGTGATTCGATAGTGAAGGGTAAGTTTATTTCTTATCTTAAGGCCTGAAAATTGATTGCTTCCACATTGTGAGGGTTAGGAATATCTACTCCAAAAAACCTCCTCTTAAGTCGGTTCTCATAGTTGATGAGTTCCCCGATGTCTTTCTTGATGACCTTCCTGGTGTCCCTCCCAAAAGGAAAGTTGATTTTGGCATTGATCTCCTCCCCAATACCAAACCTATATATATTCCTCTTTACAGGATGGCCCCGGCAGAATTGAAAGAGTTTAAGGAACAATTAAAGGACTTGTTAGAAAAGGGGTTCATAAGGCCAATTATTTCACCATGGGGTGCTCCCATGTTATTTGTGAGAAACAAGGATGGGTCGCTTCGAATGTGCATAGACTACCGATAATTAAATAAGATGACCATTAAGAATAAGTACCCAATCCCTAAAATAGATAACTTTTTTGATTAATTGCAAGGGGAAAGTCACTTCTCCAAGATTGACCTTTGGTTCGGATATCACCAACTACGAGTGAGGGAGTGTGATATTCCCAAAATGGTTTTTCGAACAAGGTATTGTCACTTCGAGTTTATGGTGATGAGTTTTAGGTTAAAGAATGTGCCGGCGGTGTTCATAGACCTAATAAATAAGGTGTTCAAACCTTGCCTTGATACTTTTGTAGTGGTCTTCATTGATGATATTTTGATTTACTCTCGGGGTGAGGAAGAGCATAAGAATCATTTGAGGGTTGTGCTTCAAACATTGAGGGATAGGCAATTGTTTTCAAAATTTAGTAAGTGTGAATATTGGTTGAAGGAGGTGACATTTCTTGGTCACGTAGTGTCCGGTGAGGGGTCAAGGTTGATCCTAAAAAAATGGAGGCAGTTAAGAATTGGCCTAGACTATTGTCTCCTTTAGACATTAGGATCTTCTTGGTTCTAGCTAGGTACTATAGAAGGTTTGTCGAAGAATTTTCTTCCATATCATCTCCTATGACGAAATTGACCCAAAAGAAAGCCAAATTCATATAAACAGATGAGTGTGGGAAGAGTTTCCAGACCTTGAACGATCGACTTACCTCCACTCCTATTTTTGACTCTACCAGAAGGATTCGAAGGGTTTGTGGTTAATTGTGATGCTTCAAAGATTGATTTAGGTTGTGTCTTAATTCAAAATGGCAAGGTCATAGCCTACGCTTCTAGGAAATTAAAGGTGCATGAGCGTAACTAACCTACCCATGACCTTGAATAGGTGGCCATTTTTTTGCTTTGAAGATTTGATGGAATTACGTCTATGGGGAGCATGTGGATTTGTATACCGATCATAAAAGTTTTTAATATGTGTTCACCCAAAAGGACCTTAGTCTAAGGCAAAGAAGGTGTCTAGAACTCCTTAAGGACTATTACATGAGTGTGCACTATCATCTGGGTAAAGCCAATATGATTGTCGATGCACTTAGTAGAGTTTCTATGGGAAATGTTTCCCATGTTGATGAAGGGAAGAGGGAGTTGGTGAAAGATATTCACTTGTTGGATAGATTAGGGGTAAAGTTGTGTGGTACTGATGATAGTGGTATGGTTGTTCACTTGACCAGATGTTTATTGAGTTAAAGAAGTTGGTGAAGGAAAAGAAGGTAAAGGTCTTTTCCCAAGGAGTAGATAGGGTGCTATACTATCAAGTTCGGCTATGTGTTCCGGATGTGGATGGTCTAAGAAGTTTGATCTTGATGGACGCTCATAATTCTTGATACTCCATTCATCCCGGTTCAATGAAAATATACCGAGACTTAAAAAGGTTCTATTGGTGGGTAGGCATGAAGAAGGACATAGCAAGACTCGTGTTCAAATATATGAATTTCCAACAAGTGAAGGCCGAACATTAAAGGCCAGGTGTCCTAGCCCAAGACATTAAAATCCATACTTGAAAGTGGGAATATGTGAATATGGATTTTGTAGTGGGTTTGCCTCATACTCGGAAGCGTCATGATTCGATTTGGGTAATTATTGATAGAATGACTAAGTCGGCTCACTTTATACTGGTTAAAACTTCCTATAGTGTCAAAGACTATGCAAAGTTGTATATTCGAGAGTTGGTGAGGTTGCATGCTTTGCCATTATCCATTATTTCAGATTATGGAATACAATTCACTTCTCACTTTTGGAGATCGTTTCAAAAGGGCCTCGGTACTAATGTAAAATTGAGCACTGCATTCCATCCTCAAAATGATGGGCAAGCCAAAATGATGATTCAAACACTATAGGATATGTTAAGGGCTTTTATGTTGGAGTTTAGAGGAAATTGGAATGATCATCTACTGCTCATCAAGTTTGCCTATAATAATAGTTACCACTCAAGTATTGAGATGACGCCATTTGAGGCTTTGCATGGGAGATGATGTAGATCCCCGGTTGGTGAGATTACCTTGTTGGTCCCCAATTTGGTACTTGATGGTTTAGAGAAGGTGAAGATCATTAGAAAGGTTGAAAATGGCTAAAAGTAGTCAAAAGTCCTATTCTGACACTAGAAGAAGGGATCTTTAGTTTAATGTAGATGATTGGGTGTATCTGAAGGTTTCACCCATGAAGGGTGTGGTTTGGTTTGGTAAAAAGGGAAATTGAACCCTAGGTAAATAGTGCCTTATAGAATCGTGAGACGTGTTGGCAAGGTTATGTATGAGTTGGAGTTGCCATTGGAAATGGCCATAGTTCATCCGGTGGTCTATGTTTCTATGTTGAGAAAATGTGTGGATGATCCTTGTTCCATTGTTCTTTTGGGAGTAGTGAATGTTGAAGAAAGCTTGACCTATGAAGAAGTCCCAGTTGAAATTTTGGACCAGCAAGTTAAGAGATTAAGGAACAAAGAAGTTGGATCTATTATAGTCCTTGGAGGAATCAACAAGTAGAAATGCTACAATGGGAAGCAGAAGCGGATATGATTAATCAACACCCTCATATTTTTCCCTCTACTCAAGCCTAAGGTGTTAAGTTGTCCTTGCTCAATTATTTGACATCCTTGCATTTCAACTTTTCTTGTCATATGTATGAAAAATTATAAAATATATTTCGAACGATGTTTTAAATTACACTACTGCATTACTGATGGTTTGTTGGTTTACACTCTACTGTACTCAAACTAAGTCTTGTCTCATTCTACGATGAATGTTCCCAAGAGGGAGATAATGTAACACCCCCTAAAAACTTTGAATATGGTGTTCCAATTCTCGACGAAAATGATACTCCTTCTATATTTTGAGCATAAATTTTCATAGGATGGTCTAAATTAGGTGATTCAATTTTTTTAAATAACTCCAACATCATTACCTACAACTTTTGTGAAGACCATATGTAAGATCCCGTAAGTCGGAAAGTTGGAACCAAAGAGAAAAGTCTCAAAATTTTGAACCATCCATGTGAACGAGCCCCTTTACGGCTCATTGGGCCTTGTATGACTCGTAAGGTTGGGTCATAAAGAAACCCTTTGAGAAGAAAATTGGAGTTCCCCTCAGGAGAGGTTCTACGACCTTCCAAGATGAGTCATCCCCGAGAAGACGGGTCGTAGAAACCCTTAATAAGCTAAGTTCAGAGGAAAATTTTCTAGAACCTCTCAGGGCCAAGTCTACGAACTTGCAGAATGGGTTGTTTCCTTGAGGATGAGTCGTATACACGAGCCGTTCATAAACTTCAGAGACTTGAATTTTACAGATTTTGGGGACATGCAAGATGAGCCCAAGTAACGAGTCATTTCCTTTAGGATGGGTCGTATACACGAGTCGTTCCTAAAATTCAGAGACTATGTTTTAGGCTCTTTTCTAAATCCTGCAAGACGAGTCGTTTGCATGACTCATCATTATGACGAAGACCCATAAAAGGGTCCCGTAGGGATAATTTTTCAGATTTAATGAAGGGCAATTGTGTCTTTTCTAAAATTTGATTCAATGAACCTAGACACTTTAATGGCCAAATTCAAAGTCTGTAGACACTCTTCTCTTCAATACCCCCTTCTATTCAATTTATTCTCTCAAAATTTCCAAGGCAAGAACTCACAAGGTCCCTTAAGATTTCTCTTCAAATTCAAGCTAGGGTTTCCAATTTCTTTGAGGTTCTTCTTCAATTCTTAGTGAATTCAAGCAAGGTATGTGGGTTTTCAACCATGGGTTCTTCCACCCATGGAGCCCAAATATTTTCTTAACTTGATATTTCAAATTCTAAATGGTGAATTCTTATGGGCTTTTACATGATGATTCCAAATGTATATATTATGGTATATTTGAAGTTTATTTACTTAAATTGATATATATATTGACTCTATATTTTATAAAATGAATGATTTTGTTAGGGTTCTTATATGAGGGCTTGAAAGATAGTTCTAAAGTGGATGTTTCATATGATGCATTTTCATCACTCTCATGCATTAAATGTATTTAAAAGTTATACAAAATGAACTCACCTAGTTTTCTTATGTTGAAATGAAGTTGAATTGAAAGTTTTGACTCCAAATGAAAGTTTATGAAGTAAATGCCTATGTTTAAGAGAGTCTGGTGAAATGATTGAATGATGATGAAAGGGATTTTAGCCAAATAAAGAATTCAATATGAAAGGAAAATTCTCACATATTTAAATCAAATGAATTATTTTAATAAGCTATTCCACCGACGATGATTTGATGTCTAAAGTTATACAATACTTATGTTATTATGATATTTAAATGTTATACCGTGGGATTGACCTAGCATCAACTATAGCATGTAGATGGGGACTCGATCTAAGGGGTACTTAAGTAAAGTCTCATGTTGCATCAACTATGCGCCAACATAGGAGCCTTTGTAGGCTATTTAGGCTAGTGGATCCACAATTAGCTCTTAAAGTCAGAGTTAAAAAATGATTTAAAGTTGAAAGTGTTCTACCTGGTAAGAAGTCTCCCCGTGCCAATATAGAGGGTTATGTTGGATTCCATGTAATAGATCATATGGTCTTTAATGTCGGTTAAGATCATTTTCCCATAAAATGAATGTTTTAAGGATTCATATGATGATTTCTCATACATGCATTCACTTATGCATATTGCATATATATTTCTCCCTCTTATATTCTTCATTTCATAGCACACTCACATACTTAGTACATTCAAAGTACTAACGCATACTTTTGCCTATATGATATCACCATATAGAGACTGGCGTCACTCTACACTCTCCTCCTCATGGATAAGTTGAGCGTTGAAGGCTACCACTTTGGTGAGTTCCCATGTTCCGTAAATGACACTCCTATCTTATCTAGGTTATGTTATGTTTAGACACTTAAATTAAGTTTGGTATTTTGACTTAATGTTGAGGGTGAGCTAGGGATATGTCTTAGCCGCCGCCAAGTTTTAACGTAGACAGTATTATTGGACATAGTAAAGGATGTTATGTTGTCTTTGACTCTTATTAATGTGAAGCCCCTTAGTACATATATCCCTTATGTTTTCACTTGATTTGTTTATCATTTCCGATAAAATGCCTAATGAATGCTAAGAGGCTTGGGTGAGGTATCTCCGGATGTTTTATTTGTCGTGTCATGTCTAGGCCCTATGCTTGGGTCGTGACAAACTTGGTATTAGAGAAAGAGGTTTTGAAATAGTCCTCGAAGTCCAACATACCACGTCAAATAGGGTCTTGTTCATGGTTGTGAAGTATTCCACTACTATGAATAAGAGACTATGAGATATTTAAGAAGGTCTTCACATATTTCAATTCATATCGTGCCCTAGAGTTTCCTAACTTTTCCTCTAACTAACAACTGATTTTATGTTCTTTTAGATAATGACTCATGGAAGAGAACCTTCAAGAGCAAGGGTTGATGATGAGGACCAAGCTTCTCCAGTTCCGGATGTCCCACAATGTGAGAAAGGGGTAACTCATTCCAAGTTTTGCAACATCATTGCATTATTGGCTCAAGTTGTAGCCCACCAAGGGCATCAAGGTATCCATCCACTTCAAGTGCAAAATCCACCCTAGTTCGATGATTCTAAGCTAAATGAGGACCTTATGAAGTTCATTAAGGAGGTGTACTGAATCGTGGAAATCATGGGTGTGCCATCAAATGGAAAGGCCGTGCTAGTGTCCTATCAACTAAAGGGTGTGGCTTGAGTGTGGTATGAGCAATGGATTGTTGAGATGAACGAAGAAAGAGACCGATAGAATGGAAAAAGTTCAAAAATGCCTTCCTAGATCATTTCTTCCCGTTGGAGCTTAGGGAGGACAAAATTGAAGAGTTGATAAACCTCTATCAAGGGGGTTTGAGTGTGAGGGAGTATTTCCTCAAGTTCATAAAATTTTTCAAGTATGCTCCCTTTATGGTCTCCGACCCCCGGGCAAGGATGAGTAAGTTTATTTCTGGTGTTTCGAGCTTGGTATCCAAGGAGTATGAAATAGCGATATTGTTCAAGGAGATGAAAATCTCCCCGTATGATGACTTATGCCGAATAAATCAAAGAAGAGAAGTTGAGGGAAAGGTCTAGAGGGTTCAAAAAGGCTAGACTAGATAGTAAAGGGTTCAACCTTCAAAGGTCCGGGTATGGTAAAAATAACAAAGGCCAAAGTGGTCAACGATTCGTGGGACAAGGTTCCACCAATACTCCTTCTCCCAAATTCAACAAGGACAAAGGTCCCAACTCAATGGTCCCAAGAGATAACATTAGTACCCAAACTTTTCTCCCATGTAGAAAGTATGGTAAGACCCACAAAGAGGAGCACTTGGCGGGCTCAAATGTGTGCTTCAAATGTGGCAATCTGGGTCATCATGCCTGAGATTGTAGAGGTGGTGGCAGTGGTAGGCCTCAAGGTCATGTTGCTCATAGACAACAATCTCAAGAAGATGGCCAGTACACCAACCGTTTCTATGCATCGCATGGGAGGCAAGAGGTTGAGGAAGCACCAAATATTGTTACCAATATGTTAAGTATCTTTACTTTTAATGTATATGCATTATTGGACCCGGGTGCAAACTTGTCATTTGTTACTCCATTCTTAGAAAATAGGTTTGATATATTGCCCGAAATGTTAGTAGATCCTTTTTTGGTGTCTACGCCCGTGGGTGAGTCGGTTGTGTCTAGGAAGGTATATAGGGGTTGTCCCCTGTTCCTCTTGCATAAAGTCGTTCCTTGTGATCTTATAGAGCTTGACATGGTAGATTTCGATGTCATCCTTCGGATGGATTGGTTGCATGTGTCTTATGCTTCCATAGATTGTAGAACTCATCGAGTCAAGTTTTCATTCCCAAATGAGTCCATTTTTAAATGGGAGGGTCATGATTCAGTGGTGAAGGGTAGATTCATTTCTTGTCTCAAGGCTCAAAAATTGATTGCTAAGGTTGTATTTACCACATAGTGAGAGTAAGGTATGTCGACTCTGAAAGTTCTCTTTTTGAGTCGGTCTTCGTAGTCAATGAGTTTTTCGATGACCTTTCCAGTGTCTCTCCTAAAAGAGAAGTTGATTTTGGAATCAATCTCCTCCCCCTACCCAATCTATCTCTATTCCTCCTTACCAAATGGCCCCGGCTACATTGAAGGAATTGAAGGAGAAATTAAAGGATTTATTAGAAAAAGGGTTCATAAGGCCAAGTATTTTGCCATGGGGTTCCCCTATTCTATTTGTAAGAAAAAAGGATAGGTCTCTTCGAATGTGCATAGACTATCAGAAATTAAATAAGGTGACTATTAAGAACAAGTATCCACTTCCAAGGATAAATGACTTGTTTGATCAACTACAAGGGGCGAGTCACTTTTCCAAGATTGACCTTCAGTCCGGCTATCACCAACTAAAGGTGAGGGAATGTGACATTCCCAAGACGGCATTCCTTAGAAGGATGGTCACTTTGAGTTTATGGTAATGAATTTTAGATTGACGAATGCACCGGCGGTGTTCATGGATCTAATGAATAGGGTATTCAAACCCTACCTTGATACTTTTGTTGTGGTGCTCATTGATGATGTTTTAATCTACTATCGGAGTAAGGAAGAACATAAGGATCATTTGAGGGTTGTGCTCCAAATGTTGAGGGATAAGCAGTTGTTTGCAAAATTTAGCAAGTGCGAGTTTTGGTTGAAGGAGGTGGCCTTTCTTGGTCACATAGTGTCCGGCGAGGGGATTAAGGTTGATCTTAAGAAAATAAAGACGGTCAAGAATTGGCCTAGACCAGTGTCTCCTTCGGACATTAGGAGCTTCTTAGGTCAAGCTGGGTACTATAGAGATTGGTTGAAGGGTTTTCTTCCATCTCATCTCCTATGATAAAGTTGACTTAAAAGAAGGAGAAATTTATATGGACGGATGAGTGTAAAAAGAGTTTCCAAACCTTGAAAGATTGACTTACCTCTGCTTCTATTCTGACTCTATCGGAAGGATTAGAAGGGTGTGTGGTTTATTGTGATGCTTTGAAGATTGGTTTGAGTTGTGTCTTAATGCAAAATGGTAAGGTCAAAGATTATGCTTCTTAGAAAGTGAAAGTGCATGAGCGTAACTACCCTGCCCATGATCTTGAGTTGGTATCCGTAGTTTTTGCTTTGAAAAATTGGCGATGCTACCTCTATGGAGTACATGTAGATGTGTATACCGATCATAAAAGCCTTCAATATATGTTCACCTAACAGGACCTCAATCTAAGATAAAGAAGGTGGCTAGAGCTCCTCAAAGACTATGAAATGAGTATGCATTATCATCCGGGTAAAGCCAATGTGGTTGTTGATGCACTGAGTAAAGTGTCTATGGAGAGTGTGGCCCATATTGATAAAGGAAATAGGGAGATGGTAAAAGATGTTCATCGATTAGCTAGATTAGGGGTGAAGTTGCGCAATACCAATGATGGTGGTATGGTTGTCCTAAATGGGTACGAATCCTCTTTAGTAGTGAATAACAAGTTGAAACAAGACCCGACACTTGTCGAGTTAAAGAAGTTGATGAAGGAAAAGAAGGTAGAGGTGTTTTCACAAGGGGGAGATGGGGTATTATATTACCAAGGTCGATTATGCATTCCGGAAGTGGATGGCCTAAGGAGTTTGATCTTGATGGAGACACATAATTTTGTATACTCCATTCAACCCAGCTCGACGAAAATGTATCGGAACTTGAAATAGTTGTATTGGTGGGGTGGCATGAAGAAGGACATAGCAAGGTTCATGTCTAAATGTCTGAATTATCAACAATGAAGGCCGAACATCAAAGGCCGGGTAGTCTAGACTAAGATATTGAAATCCCTACTTAAAAATGGAAAGATGTTAATATGGATTTTGTAGTTGGTTTGCCTCACACTCAGAAGAGACATGATTCTATTTGGGTGATTGTTGATAGAATGACTAATTTGGCTAACTTCCTACCGGTTAAGACTTCTTATAGGGTTGAAGATTATGCCAAGTTATATATTCGAGAGTTGGTGAGGCTGCATGGTGTGCCGTTGTCCATTATTTCGGATCATGGTACCCAGTTCAATTCTCACTTTTGGAGATCATTTCAAAAGGGCCTTGGTACTAAGGTAAAGTTGAGCACCACATTCCTTCTCAAACTAATGGGCAAGATGAAAGGATAATTCAAACACTAGAGGATATGTTATGGGCTTGTGTGTTGGAGTTTAAAAAAATTGGGATGATTATCTACCACTCATCGAATTTTCCTATAATAATAGTTACCACTTAAGTATTAAGATGGGACCATTTGAGGCTTTGTATGAGAGATGATGTAGGTCCCCGGTTGATTGGTTCGAAGTAGGTGAGTTGACCTTGTTGGGACCCGACTTGGTACTTGATTCTTTGGAAAAGGTGAAGATCATTATATAAAGGTTGAAGATGGCTCAAAGTCGTCAAAAGTCATATTTCGACATTAGAAGAAGGGATCTTGAGTTTGATGTGGGTGATTGGGTGTATTTGAAGGTTTCACCCATGAAAGGTATCGTTCGATTTGGTAAAAAGGGAAAATTGAACCCTAGGTATTAGGGCCGTATAGAATCTTAAGATGTGTGGGCAAAGTTTCTTATGAGTTGGAATTGTCATTGGAGATGGCCATGGTTCACCCGGTGTTCCATGTGTCTATATTAAGAAAATGTATGGGTGACCCTAACTCCATTGCATCTTTGGAGGTAGTGATTGTTGAGGCGAACTTGACCTATGAAGAAGTCCAGTTGAAATTTTGGACCGACAAGTTGGGAGGTTGAGGAACAAATAAGTTGCTCCGTTAAAGTTCTTTGGAGGAATCAACAAGTCGAAAGTGCTACATGGGAAGCGAAAATGGATATGATGAAATGTTACCCCCATCATTTTCATTCTACTCAAGTCTATGGTACTAAGTTACTCATGCTCAATATTTAAGAATCTTATGTTTCAGTTTTCTTATGTCCTCATACGCATGCATGTTCATAAAGTTAAATTTCAAAGTCATGTTTTATGATAAGGTTAAAGATCTCATGTTTTATGCATTGCATATGTCATTTTGTTCATGTTAGGTTGCTAGTCCTCTTTCCGTGTTCTTCCTAAGAGAAGTTAATCTCATCCGAGGACTAATGCTCCTAAGGGGAAGATATTGTAAAATCCCATAAGTTGGAAAGTTGGAACCAAGGAGAAAAGTCTCAAAATTTCGAACTCATCCATTGAAGGAGCCCCTCTATGGCTCGTAAGGTCTTCTACAGCTCGTAAGGTTGGATTGTAGAGCGACCCTTCAAGAAGAAAATTGGAGTTCCTCTCAGGAGAGGTTTTACGACATTCCAGGATGAGTCATCCTCAAGAATACGGGTCGTAGAAACCCCTCGTAAGCTAAGTTCAGATGCCAAGTTTCAAGGACCTCTCAAGGCCATGTCTACAGATTTGCAAAATGGGTCATTTTCTTAAGGATGGGTCGTATACACGAGTTGTTCATAAACTTCAGAGAGTTAAATTTTGCAGGTTTTGGGGAGCTGCAAGATAAGCCCAAGGAACGGGTCATTTCCTTGAGGATGGGTTGTATACACGGGTCATTCCTAAACTTCAGAGACTATATTTTAGGCTCTTTTCTTAGGCCTGCAAGACGAGTCATTTGCATGACTCATCGTTACAACGATGACCCATAGAAGGGTCCTGTAGGTCTAATTTTTTCATATTTAATGAAGGGCAATTGTGTCTTTTCCAAAGTTTGGTTCAATGAACCTGGACACTTTTATGGCCAAGTTCAATGTCTGTAGATACTCTTCTATTCAAGAACTTGATGTCGATAAATCTGTGAATCTAGAAATTCATTTCGGCCAATTGAACCTTCTCGAACTCTTTCTTTTTAAGAAGCAAAAAGATTTGTGCCAAAATAACAGATGCCAAGAAGAACAAAAGTCCTTGGACACGTAATGGATCTTGAAGTACTATTTCTGCATCTCCCTGACCTCCTATTCAATTACTTCTCTCAAAATTTCCAAGGCAAGAACTCACAACGTCCCTCAAGGTTTCTCTCCAAATTCAATCTAGGGTTTTCAATTTCTTCAAGGTTCTGCTTTAATTCTTAGTGAATTCAAGCAAGGTATGTGGATTTTCATCCATCGGTTATTCCACCCATGGAGCCCAAATGTTTTCTCAACTTGATATTTCAAATTCTAAATGGTGAATTCTTATGGGATTTTACATGATGATTCTAAGTGCATATATTATAGTATATTTGAAGTTTATTTACTTAAATTGATATATATTGATTCTACATTTCATGAAATGAATGATTTTGTTAGGGTTCTTATATGGGGCTTGAAAGGTAGTTTTAAAGTGTATATGGTAGGTTGTTTTAAGATATTTTATATGATGCATTTCCATCACTCTCATGCATTAAATGTATTTGAAAGTTATACGAAATGAACTGCGTAGTCTTCTTATGTTGAAATGAAGTTGAATTGAAAGTTTTGAGTCCAAATGAAAGTTTATGAAGAAAATGCCTATATTTCAGGGAATTTTGTGAAATGATTGAATGTTGATGAAAGGGCTTTTAGTCAAAGAAAGGATTCAATGTGAAAGGACAACTCTCACATATTTGAATCAAATGAATTGTTTTGATGAGCTATTCCACCAATGATGATTTCATGTCTAAAGTTATACAATAATTATGTTATTATGATATTTAAATGTTATTCTGTGGGATTGGCCTAGTACCGAATACAACATATAGATGGGGACTCGATCTATGAGGTCCTTAAGTAAAGTCTCATGTTGCATTAACTATGTACCAACATAGGAGCCCTTGTAGGCAATTTAGGCTAGTGGATCCACAATTAGCCATTAGAGTCAAAGTTAAAGAAATGATTTAAAGTTGATGGAGTTCTACCCGACAAGTAGTCTCTCTGTGCCAACATAAGGGGTTATGTTGGATTCCATGTAATAGCTAGCAAGGTCTTAAATATTGGTTAAGGTCGTTTCCCCATAAAATGAATGTTTTAAGGATTCATATGATAATTTCTCATGCATGCATTCACTTATGCATATTGCCATATATGTCTCTCTCTTACATTCTTCATTTCATAGCACACACACATACTTAGTACATTCAAAGTACTAACACATACCTTTTTCTACATGATATCACCATGTAGGGACCGGCGTCGATCTACACTCTCTTCCTTATGGCTAAGTTGAGCGTTGAAGGCTACCACTTTGGTGAGTTTCCATGATCCGGGAACGACACTCCTATCTTATCTAGCTTATGTTATTTTTAGACACTTAAATTAAGTTTGGTATTTTGACTTAATCTTGAGGGTGAGCTAGGAAAATGTCTTAGTCTCCGCCAAGCTTTAATGTAGAAGGTATTTTTGGACATAGAAAATTATGTTATGTTGTTTTTGACTCTTATTAATGTGAAGCCCCTTAGTCCCTATTGTTTTCACTCGATTTGTTTATCATTACCAATGAAATGTTTAATGAATGTTAAGAGGCTTGGGTGAGGTACCTCCGAGTGTCTTATTCATCATGTCACATCACCCTAGGCTTGGGTCGTGACACCATAGCTTAAGATTCGGAGGCTAAGTAGGTCAAATAAATTAATATTTTCAAGACCTGGTGTTGTGATGAAATAGACTATTTGTAGAGGAAAATTAATATTTCACTCTAGGATGCTCCAAATTAGATGATTATTGAACTACTTGAAAGAAGTCTTATGGAGCTACAATTAATATGTCAGAAGTTATCATGTTCAAACATAGCTTCAAAAAAAGGTATTCCGTAAAAAGAAGATGCATCTCACCAACTGTAGAAGATCTAGATCCATTTGACATCACTCATGATATCAATAATCCTGCATTTGATATCACTAATGACATCACAATCCTCTATTAAATTTTTATATTTTTCTCTATAGTTATTTTAAGTATAGTTAGGTCCCTTCTTCACACCTATAAATACCCACTTTATTTTATCATTATTTTCATCAAGCTTTCTCAAGAAACTCTTCTCTCTATACACTTCTTTACACATTCTCAAAATATAATTTTAGTTCTTAGTAGTATAGAAATACTATTTCGATGATTCATATACTCCGGGTAGTACACAAAACGCTCCGATGAGGAGAAAAAGCTAGGATTCAAGAGTGTTCATTAAGTCCTTCGATTCTGAATAAAGCTTCGGATTCCAGGTATGTAAGGCTTCAATGAGATTATTCCTTCCATTTTTATGCCTAAAGTATTTTGATTATATGATAAATTATGTTCATTTTCTTTAATCTTTACTCTAAGGTATGTGGGTGTTTATCCATGGATTCTTCCGCCTATGTAGTCTAAAACTCTTCCAACTAAATCTATTGATTTCAAGTAATATTTTCTTATAGGTAATTCTTATTTCTACTTAATAGCATGAATCATAATTAAACTAATGATTATTGGTCTATTTTGATGCAAAATGATTTCATATGTATGAATTGATGGTTGGCAAGTATTTTCTCTATTTATCTCTTTAAAGGTGCTTGAAATTCATGGTGTGTTATTTAAAGTATAATTTTTAATTAATAAATTTCAATGTATTTGTGCATAATTTCATTTACATACATGTTTGAAAGTTGAAGTGATTTAAACCCACCTACTTTTATTATATTTTCAATGAAGTTTGACTTGAAAGTTTTGACTCTAAATAATTGTTTATGAAAGCAATGTCTATGATCAAAATGGAGTCTTATGAAATAAAATAATGATGAAATGCTGTGAATGATGGATTCTTTATGCTATAAGCACAATTCTTGCATATTTGAATCTCTAAAGGTTTTAATGAGCTATTCCATCGAATGTGATGTTTTGAATTCTCAAGCATATGCTATGACTATTTTGAAGTATTAAACTATTCTGTGGGATTGACTTAGCACCGAATAGGTCATTGAGGTAGAATTAGGTAAGGAAATCCTAGTATCAACCCATTGTCTCATTAACGTAGGGGGTTATGTTGGATTTCATGTAATAGCTCACATGGTCTTAATATCGTTTATTGTCAATTTTCCACAAATAAATGTTTTAAATGCTATTTACGTGATTACTCATGCATGTATATATCCACATATGTATGATTTAAATGATATCTACTTGATTACTCATGCATGCACTCATTTATATACTTTAACTTAAAATGTCCTAAATATTTTACTTTGAAATGCATGCCTACATACTTAGTACATTCAAATTACAAACACATACTCTTTTGCCTACATGATATCACTATGTAGGGACCGGTGCTCCTCCTTACACATGGCTAGTTGAGATTTCATTTGAAGGCTACTTTTGGTGAGTTACCATGTTCTGGAAACAATATTCCTTTATCTTTCTAGCTTATAATATGTTGAGATCTTTAGACACTTACTATGATATTTCTTTCTATTATAATTGAGGGTAAGCTAGAGATTTGTCTGCCCGTTAAATCTAAAAGTTAGAGGTATTTTTGGACATATGTAAGTTGAATATTTACTATTTTGATTTCTGCTTGTTTATTTATTGTCATTACTTAAGAAAGGATAAAATAATGCTAAGAGGGTTGTTTGAGGTACATTTGGTTTCCTCATTTGCCTATTACATATAGGCCCTAAGCTTGGATCATGATAGAATTCTTTTCTTGAATGAATGATTTTGACTATTTACTTCATAAACCCACATGTCATTTTGACTAATATTAGATGTGTATGATTGTGATTTGGGATATGAGCATGATGATAGTACTGATGAAACTTGAATAAGGATTGCATCAAAATCCTTGAATTGCTGAATGTATGATTATGATTTGGGATGTGAGCATGATGATAGTCTTGATCAAACTTGAATAGAAATTGAGTTTAGAGCCTTGAACTACTAAATATATGATTATGATTTGGGGTGTGAGCATGATGATAGTCTTGATGAAACATAATAGTCATTGCATCTTCATTATCAAACTAAGTTGAATGGTCTCAACTAAATGTTGTCAGAAATGATTGTTCCAACTATTCATAAATGAATGATTTGGAAAAGATTGAAAGATTGATTGTCCGAAAGGATTGATTTAATAGAATCGCTGACTTGATAAAAGTCCATATGAGACTTGTTCATTAGTTGATTGGAATTGATTATATTATGAACATTCAGTCTTGGAAGGAGTATCGAGTACGGAATTGGATAAGAGTAAGTAATAACTCAAACTCAATAACTACGTTGCCAAACATAGGAGGGGATCGAACTGTTAAAATCGAATGTTTCCTTTGAGTTGAACGTCCTGAAAAGATAGGACTTGATTGATTGTTGGATCTAGATTGGTAGATTTTTCCTTCATCCTGGCAAGGTAATGGACAGACGTGGAAACAATGATGGCTTATTGTAGTATCACTAGTACATAAGTGATAGTTTTTAGATACGAGAAATTCCCATATAGGTCTTGATAGTACTCTAATTTGATCGCATTGGATCAGACTGTATTGGATTGGATTGTATATAATATGTCTCTATCTAAACCTTACTCTTGCTTTAGACTTATGACATCCTAATTTAATTCCTCATTTTTCTGATTTAAGATATTTGAACTGGTATCATTCTATCTTGATGCATGTTTTATTCTATCATATTACATACTCGTACATTCCACGTACGGACATCCATTTGGGTCTTCATCTTTTCATCATGTACAGATAGGTTCTAGAGATGATCAAAAGACGCATCGTTGAGGATCTGTTCACACTTAGCTTATTGGTGAGTCCTCCCCTACATTCGGAGGATACCACTTATGTTATTCTTATGTTGAGTTTAGTCTTTTCTTTATGATTTGAAGTATCCATGAACCTGTCATTGGCACCATTTAAAAAGTTGATAGATGCTTCATAGACTAGATAGAGATGAGTTGATTGAGTTTTTTTATTTCCTTGAATTGTCCTTGTCAGACTATTTTCATGACATAGATTGAAGTTTGATTTGATGGACCATGGCATTTTTTCCATGAGCTACACTCAAATTCGATGAATTCTAATTATATATATGAGTTACGATGAATTCTTAACTATATAAAGTGTATTAGATATGGTTAGAGTCATAAGAGATCTCTAACACCAAGTCAAGTCTAAAGAATTTCTATCGGCTTAGTTTTTTTATGAATATGTGTAACACCCCAATTTTCTTTTTATGGTTTTTCTAAAGGATTGTCAGTTGATCCACGTTATCTATGAAGTTCTACGTGAGTTGTGATGGTTGGAAATACGTCTAGAGGGATTTGGAAGGAGTTGAAGGCCAAGTAATGAGTCGTGGTAATCAACCTACTTGCGTAAGCTATTGATTGAGATGTCTTACATAACAAAGCTACTTGGGTACACATCGAGCTTAAGTAGCAAGGATTACATAGGTTCTTAAATTGAGATGAGAGTATGAACCCACGGAAGAGGGAAAAAGAGGCGTAGCACCTACTTGAAGCAAGTAGGTGATGCACCTACTTGGGGTGGACCCCACACTGCCATGTGGCAGCTTTGGATTGGGCGCATGGATGAGGTGGTGCCCTAGAGGCTGGACATATGTCACTCCAAGGGGCTTCCACGTGTCACACTTTAAGGGAGCATATATATACATGTTAATATGACTAAGAGGTCATTTTTTTCAACAAACTATACTTAGACTTTGAGAGAATTTAGAGAACAAGAAAGAGTAACGGCAGCAACAAGAACAAGGTAAGTCCTCCAATTTTGTTCCAGAAATTAATTGTCTAAGGTATTCTTCGGTTAAGTAACGGTGTTTAACAACATAAAATTTATAGTTGGGGAAGCGAGGAGGTTCTTGTTCTTGTTACCAAACCCGTTTTTTGAATGAGACTGCTGTTAGTAATACTAGTATAACTCCTTGTGTAAATCTTCGTTTTGAGTGATTCAAAATGTTTTGAAAAGATATTTTATAGGGATATAACTTTCATTAAGGCTATAAAACCCATTTTTGCTTTTATCTACTCTCAAAAGGGTGATAAAGTAGAGGGGAGGTGATGCCCATATTTTATTTTGGAAATCCTACATGGACTGCTGTTAGTATATTGGGCATATATTTTTGTACAGAATTGTTGTAGGGGTGATTTAAAATTTTATGCGACCCTAAGACACATTTCTATAACTTTAATGGAGTCCATAAAGCCTACTTCCCCCATTTACCCCTTCGAAACTGAGCAACACTACAGGACAGTAGGCTGTCCAGAATTCCAGTTTGAATAGTTTGGGCTGATTTTTATTAATTTCATGTTTAGTTTCACTATGATGAGACTCTTAAAATTAAGTAGCTATTTTATTGTGTATTTAAGGTGTATATGTACTTATACAATCTAAGAGGAACTGTTTGACAAAGTAGATTTTGGTTGGCCTATGGCGGAGAGGAATTGAGCTCCTCGAGTTGTGGTAGAACCTGTTGTATGCTAAAACGTCAAGGTTTTGAATAAACTTGAACTTGGAATATTTTACTTTCCGAAATTTGAAGTATCTTTATGGGTTGTTTTCTTACTCTTTGTCTTATATCGTTGTATGATTATTATCTCAAGTATTGCAAAACTTTTGCTAAATCGCCCACTTGTACAAATTACTTGATCATTTTGCATTCTTGATAGGACTTTGTCCTTCTTGTTACGGTGACTTTTCATCAATATTGGCATGCCTCTCAATTTGGATTTTGCCCATCTTGACTTTAGATTTATATTTCATCTTGACGATGGGGTTTCGTCCATTCTCGAGTATGAGTGGAAAGCCACTTTCAACATGGTTCTTGATTCTCTTGATATTGGGTGATGACCCTTGTTGATATGGGCTTCGATCCTTCTTGATTTTGGGGCTTCGGTCCATCTTGATATTGACTGTGCTTAGTGTGAAGGCATGACGTACCTATTGGGCGAAATTAATTATTTGACAACTTTTTTGAATTGAATTATAAGTTTTTTGATACTTGGCCTTCGAATATTGATATTGATTTTGAAACTCTTCAATGTTTATATTCGATACTTTGATATACTTGTTCACTTGGGCTTACTTTTACCTTATGGACCCACCTACGATGAACCAGGGAGTTGAAGAATTTAATGGCTCCAAGCCCAAAGTTTTTACACCACTAAGCTTTATTCTTAGCAATAGTTGTTTTCTATCGTAGGTAATGTGCGAGACGAGGTATGAAGATGGTCATTTAGAGTAGACTTTTTGGAGCCCTTATGAAGATCACATCTGCATATGCATCTAGATTTTATAAATATTTTGGGGGTGTACATGATACATGTGGCACTTATGTATGAAATTTTGAAGGCTTGTGAAAATAAAACTATATGCTTGTAACTTGAACAGGGTGACTAGTTTTGCTATTTTGGAGTGTGCTTTTAACTCAAGTCATGCATGTACTGCGTTTATATGTTGTCTTGTCATTTTGCGCAAAGGAGGATAATATTTTTATAATAACTACTGATTTGAGTTTTGTGTGTTTTATGGACCCGCAATGGTGTTGATTATTTGTGATTTAAAAAAAAAGTAAAACTACCTTTTGTTTCGCAAGTGACATCCTCCCAAACGGAGTGCTACAGTATGTATAAGGGTCAACTTGAAATAACCATATCTCTCAAAATGTTAATGGTTAGGAGGCCTATGACCTACCAAATTAAAGATCTATGTGTCGTCTTTCCAACGCCCATAAAGTTTGCCTTATTTGGAGTTCGCAGTAAAACGTAATGACCATTTCACTGGAGATGCTCCATCTTGGAAGAAGTACACGATGGCTACGCGATGTGGAGAGGACGCAAACCCTATTGCCTAAGCCAAATGACACCCCTTTTATTTTTTAAGGGTATTTTTTTCTTATAACTCTTTGAGAGTTATTTTAATATCCTTAAATGTGTATAAATCAGCTTTTCCTCATTAAAAAATCCTCTAATTCACTCATAAACTTTAACGCTCAAGAATTTTCAAGAAAAACATCAAGTTAGGGTTCTCTTTCAAGGTTTTTCATCAAGGTAATTTCTTCTTCATAGATTTCAAGTTTTCCAACCCAAATTTCTTCATACATACGTGAATCACTAAGAGAAATCTTAAATCCTAACCATAAGGTTTCCAAGAAACCAAATTCAAGAATTTCAAGAAAGGGTATCTTGATTGTTCTTCTTCAAGTTAAGATTTTTTCATCATGATTTGTGGAGCTTTTAAGGTATGTAAGGCTAAATTAAAGGATGGACCTTGTTCTTCCATGTGCTCTATGATTGTGATAGATCTATTTATGAATTAATTGAGTCATCATGATATTAATAGGTTGATTTGCGAATGAATTGAGTCCCCATGATTGTATTTATTGAGAATTTTCCTTAAACTTAACATATTTTTACATAATATTGTGTAATTAATGTTTTTTATGAACTTATTTCTTGAACAAATGATTTTGACCATTTATTTCATAAACCCTCATGACATTTTGACAAATATTGGATGTGTATGATTATGATTTGGAATGTGAGTATGATAGTCTTGATGAAACTTGAATAGAAATTGAGTCTAGACCTTGAACTATTGAATGTATAATTGTGATTTGGGATGTGAGCATGATGATAGTTTTGATAAAATTTGAATAGGAATTGAGTCAAGAGCCTTGAACTACAGAATGTATGATTGTGATTTGGGATGTGAGCGTGATGATAGTCTTGAGAAAACTTGATAGTCATTGCATCTTTATTATCAAACTAAATTGAATGGTCTCAACTAAATATTGTCATAAATGATTGTCCCAACTACTCATAATTGAATGATTTGGGAAAGATTGGAAGATTGATTGTCCGAAAAGATTGATTTGATAGAACCCATGAACTGATAAAAGTTCATATGAGACTTGTAGATTGTTTGATTGGAATTGCACATCTAATTATTTTTTTATTTTAAGTCTTCCGCTGATTGAATGAATAAACGGATGTGTGATTAGGCAAAGTAGTTCGCTTGGGAGCCAGTAATGGTTTCTGAGTGTCGATCACGCGTAGGGTACCCTCTCGGGGCGTGATAAACTTGGTATTAAAGCACAGAGTTTACGAGTCCTGAGAAGTCTATGAAGCCGTGTTTAGTAAAATCTTACTTATGGGTGTGTCATGCACCACACTTATAATCAAGAGGCTATAGGACATTAAAAATTATTTCACTTCATTCATATATAGAGTTTGTGAGATACAGTTTAACTCTATGAAAGTTCTCTTCTAATTCGTGCATTGCTCAAATTCGTTCGACTACCCTCATACTCAAGGTGGTTGGAACAGTAAAGATCGATCCTTATTGGTGAGTTACTTTTGGATAAAGTATTTAGAGGTTAAAGACACTACACCAGGCTTGAGAGGAGCCGATTAGTGTGCACATGTCTATTGATTTCAAAGAATGCATCCTCATTTATACGAATCGTGCGTTGAGATAGAGCAGGATGTATTTATAAACTTTGTTCTCTAAAACCTTACTTCAGATATTACCCTCAAGAGTAAAGTTATGTATCTAAATGATTAGAGTCACCATCCGATGGAATGTGATTTCAGGCATGGTAAGCTATGATTCGTAGAATGATCCTAGAGCTGGAAAGATGGAGTTAAAGGAGTAAACTAAATAGTGAGAACGGTGGTTGATTGAGGTATGTACCTAGAGTTAGGTATATATAAGGTAAGCAATAGGGTTAGAAGTCAGGTCCCTTTGACTTTGACTAAAGATGTAGTAAGTACCATCTAGCTTTCATGATAGAAGGTAGAGGAAGAATTGTTGGTTAGAATGAGTTAGAGTATTCCTGAACAAAGAGAGGAGTTTTATGTTGAGGTGTCCTTGTGTTAGTAAAGACCTAGTATAGGTGTTGAACAGAAAGGGAGGAGTAGTCATGAGATGATATATATAAGCTAGGCTTATGATTTTGAAGAGATATCCCCATGTTATTTAGAGGGATATGAATATAATTAGGCAATGAGGTGTAATAAATGAGTAAATAGTAAATTGAGGCTAAGTCATTTGGTAAGAAGATACTTAAGATGTGTATCTCAGATAGTATAGAGTTGTATAAGGCTCTAATTTTATGAGTTTCTTTGGATGACTAGTTAGTATCCTTTAGATGTTAATGTGGAGAAGTCTGGATTTGAGTTTTTCTTTTTATTTAGTATCCATAAGAATTGGGTCAAAGGGAGTTGTATATAAATAATGATGAGTCTCTTATTATAGTTCATGTTTCTTTCAACTAAGTTAGGAATATGTGAACCTAGAAGATGAGTGTTAGCAGGCTAAAGAGAAGAGATTAGATCATATGAGTTAGAGAAAGTAGATGTGTACGTCAATAAGAGTAGCAAGTATAGAAGGATACCTAAAAGTTAGAAGGAAGTTAAGGGAAATATCTTAGAATAAGGCCCCAATAGCAGTTTGGTATCTTTGGGTATATTATAATTGGAGAGTTTAATTGTTCTTGTGAATAGTGATACTCTATCGTGTGGCGTAGTGTGCTTATAGCTAAGTGTAGAGAATCAGTCTACCAGCTTAGAGTAGTGACCTTCGAGCTAAGAGGGAGATGATGAGGTCATGAACCAATATAAGTCTTGAGCTTTTGATAATGATGAATTGATCTGAATGAGAATCATTATTTTTCCATCTGGTATTTTCTTAACACTTCAATCGAGGTGAAATTCTATTCCTGCCGTATGTATGACCACCATGCCCATGGCCTAGACCTATGCACCCCCCATGTTGATGCATATCCTCGAAGAGTTTGAGGATAAGAATTGATAATTTTATTCAACAATTCTAATTTTGTCTCATGAATCTAGGAGTTTTCAGCCCTATGTTACACGAGACATGATTTGAGTTTCACAATATGTACAGTTCTATGAACTCATGATAGACCTTGAAAGACTAGAGAGATTATATTAGTTATGAATGTTCCCAGATCAAACTATCTTGAATGAATTGTGCTTATGACTTTTTGCTTTAGACATATTCAGTGATTCTTCCTTTCCAGTTCTGATAGCAATGTTGATGATAGTAGACTGAGTTGAGTGAGAGCATATGGGGGAGAGTGAGTATTTCCTGATTGTGATAGTTGTGTTGTACTTTTCTAGTTAAGGATAGAGGTGTAGAAGAGGAGCGAAATGAGACCCCGTATGTGCAATAAATAGGTAAGAGTATGTTAGTATGTATCTGGGTAAGAGCTCATGCATGAATAGAAGTAGAAGTGTTAAAGTAGGCCTGACAATTCTTAGATGTAGTTGAGGCGGTTAGAGTGATAGGCTTGAGTGTGTGGTTGTCACTATAAGGGTGATGGTAGTAGGCTATTGATGACTTTTGAGGGAATGATTGAATGTACATGAAGGGTGTTATGAGGCTTGGAAAGAAGGGGAAGCTTGGGCACCGATATATTTGCCTTACCAAATTCTGAAGAGGATTAGAGATGCCACTCGTAAATTGGAGTTACTCTTTGAGTTAGTCATCATTCGTCAATGCTTCATATCTCAATAATTAAAGGAGTGCTTGGGAGATACATTGTTGATAGTTACCATTCATAGTGCTAAAATCAAGGATAGCCTGTCCTATGAGGATGATATGAAGACCAAATACCCACTTCTATTCGAGCCATCAACGATGATGTTGAAAGTAATGTCCTATTGTTGATTCGAGTTGATGTCTTTTTTCTTGAGCTCAATGATTGATGATATAGATGTTTGAATGATTCAACTGATAGAGTTTTAATGTTCAATTCGTGCCTAATGATGAGAATGCTGAAAGTAATATCCCTACTCTTGACTTGAACTGATTTGCCTATTCTTGAGTCTAAATAGTTGATAGTCTAGATTGCTTGATTTGGTTGATCAAATGATTTGATTGAGTCTCGATTGTTGTTCATGCCTCAAGTCCAGCTCTGTTTGATCTTCATTCGAGGATGAATGATCCTAAGGGGAACATAATGTAACACACCAAAAAAATTTACCAAGACTCAAACCATTCTTTATATGCATATAGACTCGAACTCGATAAATTCTAATTGTATATATGAGTTATGATCAATTACTAAGTATATAAAGTGTATTATATATGGTTTAGAGTCATAAGAGATCTTTAACACCAAGCCAAGTCCAAAGAATTTCTATCGACTAAGTTTTCGTATGAGTCCGTATAAGGGTCAACTTCAAATGACCATATCTCTCAAAATGTTAATAGTTAGGTGGTCTATGACCTACCAAATTACATATCTACATGTTTTCTTTCCAACGCCTCCAAGTATACCTCATTTGGAGTTGTAAGTAAAATTTTATGACCAATTTACAGGAGACGCTTCATCCTAGCATAAGTCTTCGATGGTTCTGCAATGCGGAGAGGACGCGAACCCTACTGCCTAAGCCAAATGACGTCCCTTTTATTTTTTTAATGGTATTTTTTCCTATAACCATTTGAGAGTTATTTTAATATCCCTAAATGTGTATAAATCAATTTTTTCTCATTAAAACCCCTCTAATTCACTCCTAAACTTTAACGCTCAAGAATTTTAAAGAAAAACATCAAGTTAGGGTTCTCTTTCAAGATTCTTCATCAAGGTAATTTATTATTCATAGATTTTAAGATTTCCAACCCAAATTTCTTCATACATACATGAATCGCTAAGAGAAATCTTAAATCCTAACCATAGGGTTTCAAAGAAAACAAATCCAAGAATTTCAAGAAAAGGTATCTTGATTGTTCTTCTTCAAGTTAAGATTTTTTCATCAAGATCTGTGAAGATTTTAAGGTATGTAAGGCTAAACTAAAGCATGTACCTTGTTCTTCCATGTGCCCCATGATTGTGATAGGTCGATTTATGAATGAATTGAGTCCCCAAGATTGTGATAGGTTGATTTGAGAATGATTTGAGTCCCCATGATTGTGTTTCTTGAGAATTTTCCTTAAATTTAACATATTTTTACATAAAATTGTATAATTGATATTTTTTATGAACTTGTTTCTTGAACAAATGATTTTGACTATTTACTTTATAAACCCTTATGTCATTTTGACTAATATTGGGTGTGTATGATTGTGATTTAGGATGTGAGCATGATGATAGTCTTGATGAAACTTGAATAGGGATTGAGTCTAGAGACTTGAACTGCTGAATGTATGATTGTGATTTGGAATGTGAGCATGATGATAGTCTTGATGAAACTTGAATAGAGATTGAGTCTAGAGCCTTGAATTGTTGAATGTATTATTGTGATTTGGGGTGTGAGCATAATGATAGCCTTGATGAAACTTGATAATTATTATATCTTCATTATCAAACTAAATTGAATGGTCTCAACTAAATGTTTTCAAAAATGATTGTCCCAACTACTCATAAATGAATGATTTGGGAAAGATTGCAAGATTGGTTGTCCGAAAGGGTTGATTTGATAGGACCACTGAATTGATAAAAATCCATATGAGACTTATTCATTGGTTTATTAGTATTGATTGTCTTATAAGCATGGAGTCTCGGAGGAGTATCGACCACCGAATTGAGTAAGAGTAAGTAATAACTCGAACTCAATAACTACGTCGCCAAACATAGGAGGGGATCGAACCAGTAAAATCGAATGTTTCCCTTGATTTGAACGTCTTTAAAAGATAGGACTTGATTGATTATTGGAACCAGATTGGTAGATTTGTCCTTCACCTTGGCAAGGTAATGGACGGACGTGGCAATAGCATCGACTTGTTGTAGTGTCACTAGCTCATAAGTAATGGTTTTCAGATAAGAGAAATTCTCATATAGGTCTTGATAGTACTCTGATTAGATTGCATTGGATCGTATTGGATTGGATATGATTTATCCCTGTCTAAACCTTACTCTTGCTTTAGACTTATGACATCCTAATTAAATTTCTCATCTTTCTGATTTAAGATATTTGAACTGGTATCATTCTATTTTGATACATGTTTCATTCTGCCATATTACATACTCGTACATTCCACGTACTGATGTCCATTTGGGCCTTCATTTTTTCATCATGTAGAGATAGGTTCTAGAGATCATCAACAGACGCATCGTTGAGGATCTGTTCACACTTAGCTTATTGGTGATTCCTTCCCTACATGCGGAGGATACCACTTATGTTATTCTTGTGTTGAATTTAGTCTTTTCATTCTGATTTGAGGTAGCCATGAACCTGTCATTGGCACCACTTAGAAAGTTGATATAGGCTTCATAGACTAGATAGATATGAGTTGATTGAGTTTTTTTTATTTCCTTGAATTGTCCTTGTTAGACTATTTTCATGACATAGATTGGAGTTTGATTTGATGTCCCATGGCCTTTCTTCCATGAGCTAGATTGTTTGATTGGAATTGTCCACCTAATTGTCTTTTTATTTTAAATCTTCCGTTGATTGAATGAATGAACGGATGTGCGATCAGGTCAAGTGGTTCGCTTAGGAGCCAATAATGGTTTCTGAATGTCGGCCACGCCTAGGGTTCCCTATCGAAACGTGACAATTTCTATTCAGCAGACAATAAACATTGTATTGAATTTTTATTCAATTATATCTGATTTGTATCATTGACAATAATCATTATTTTTATATTCAGTTATATCAGATTTGTATTCAGTTGTTAGACAATAATTATTATATTTGTATATAAGTTGACAACAACCATTATATTTATATATAAGTTGAAAAAATTATTGTATTTGTTTTAGTTGTGTATCATATTTGTATTTATGATAGTATTCATCTTTTCTTACAATAGCCATTGTATTTATATTCAGCTGACACTAATCATTGTATTTGTATTTAGTTAACAATAACTTGTATTTGTATTGAGATGTATCAAATCTGTAACCGTACTTGTATCAATTATTTAAAAATACAAACTACAAATACAAATACAAAATAATAAAAAAATATAAATGATGGTGTGAATAAAAAAATAAAACTTAAGCCACCCCAACCACTTTCGAAACCACCACAAAACTGTCAGAACCAATTGAATACGCTATTATCGTCGGCGTCTGGCTAAATCCACTCACCGTTATCTTTTCCTTCATTAATTTTCCATCACCCCCATAACTTACATCCTCCAATCAACCACCAAAAATAAAAAAATATCACTTACAGATCTAGCCGGAATGGTAGAGGGAGTAAAAATGAAAGAAAGACTAACAATTGTAAATGAAATACAACAATGAAAAATAAAAATAAAATTGACCAAAATACAACTACTGATAATGTTGTTTACCTAATTCTTGAGAGAAATATAGGTTGAAACCATGAAGCAAATGGTAATGATAAGATTTTGGAAAAGAAAGAAAAGAGGTTGAATTCTTATGGTGTTCAAAAATCTTTGATTTGGGAGATTTTTCTTTATTGAAAAAAAAATGAGAAGGAGAGGAGAAAGAAGGGGGAAGGAAGAGAGAGAGTGAGGCTGAGGGGAGTGAAATTTTGCTTTATTTTAGGCGGTTGAGTATAAATATGAGATTTACTATAAAAATAATATATAATGATTTATTGTAATTTTTTAAATTATAGTTGTGTTTCATAAATACATAGCAAATATTTACCGAGTTGCATAGTTTTTCCTAAATATTTGTTATCAATGTATATGTGTATATGTTATTGTATACATAGAATACTGATATGTTTCCAGTGAATTGTGGAGAAGATTGTATCGAGTGCTAGAGAGATTAAGTGATATCGGACATGTACTTGACATACATTGTATGTCATGTGTATGTCATTGTATATATAGAACATAAACTTGAAATACACATGACTATATATGTATATATATATATATATATATATATATATATATATATATATATAACTAAAACAAAAAAACTATCTAATTACCCAAACATTTCTATCATATTTACTAATTCTCTCTATACTTTGAAATAATTACATATTGTCTCGCTAATTAATAATTTTATACAAGATTTCAAGTCAGATACACTTAGATACATGGATTATTGCTATTAGATACACTCTGAAATACAGATACATAGGGACAGAGATATTGAGAGAGGGAAAGAGGCGAACAAGATAGGAGGGAGACAAGCAAAGAGTCTTTATATCCCAAATACATGCAAATCACACTAGATACATGTATCCCAGATATATTTCATACACATTTTGAAATATAGATACATAAGGAGAGATGCGAGAGAGAGGAGATATGCGAGTGAGAAAGGAGAGAGACGAACAAGAAAGTCAAATACATACGAATCCACTTAAAAACGGTGTATATGGAACCAATTATACCTAATTTTGTTCCGATGTATCTGGATGCGCCAGAAACATGAATCTGGAGAATGAAATCTAGTGGTAATTTCGTAAACACATGGGAAGACATGTAATTAGGCCCTAAACTAGTGAGATTTGTGTTGTACGTTTGCCCTAACTAAATCTTGTATAACTAATATCTGCATAAATTTACGCATAATTAATTCATTCATTACTAATATATACATAACTCTAGCCAACAACCAAATGACCCATTAATCTTTTACAAGAATTACTCTATGTTGCATCATGCATGTTTTGAAGTCCAAATTTGGGGACGAGCATGAAAAACCAAAACTATGAATAAAGAGAAGGGAGGATGGAGAAAGTAAGAAGCAACTCTTGAACCTAATAAATTTCCTTGAAGAAAGTTCTTATCAATGATCCAACTTCATATAATTATCTATATCATATTAATTACTTATCTTCAATGATTTGGTAAAATCCTATCAAACACTATAAACTAATAGAAGTATTCTTCAAATCAAAGCTATCTATGGAACTCCTTCCCCTTCTTTCTTGGTATCATTTTCTCCACCATTCTTCTCATTAGCCCTTTTCTTCCAAAACATCATATGTAAACCTCTTCTCTCCAAAACCTTCTCAATTTCTTCAATTGGAAGCCCCTTAGTTTCTGGAACACAAATCAAGACAAAAAGCATGGCTATCACAGAGATAACTCCAAATACAAGGAATGTCCATGATGTTCCAATGGCATGTGTCAATGACAAAAAGGATTGTGCTACAATAAGGTTTGAAATCCAGTTTGCTGTTGCAGCTATTCCTCCACAAAGCCCTCGAAATCTTAAAGGGTATATCTCCGAGTTAACAATCCATGGAACGGTACCCATTCCTGGAGAGAAGAAAATGATGTACAAAGCTAGCCCGAGTAGGGCTAGCCATCCATATCTACTTGGACAACCTCTTGTGTACCATAACCTATCTTGATCATGACAAGCATCCTTAATAGTATCATTGGAGATGAGGCATGCCCCAGGTAGCAGCTACAAAAAGAGAAAAAAAATTGAACAAACTTGTGTTAAGCTTACACTTGTAATTTTATACAAATATCGTATAGCAAGGTTTTAGCATAGACATTTCGGTTATGGAAATTATATATGAGTTATTATAATATCATTTTCGAAGAGAAAGTAGGATATTGTTGGGATCGATGCTGAAGCATGGTAAGATGTTACTTATCATCTTCATGTAGGTATAAAATCAAATGGTTGGTGAAACAAAATACTATTATTGTTTTTCTTCGAATCATTGTAACTGCTTCAATTAGAGAAGTGTTCATTAAGTGAGACATTTAAGAGAGAGATAAAAGGGTATTCTAGATAAATACTCTTTTATGATTAAGATTCTTAAAAAAAATAATCTTGAAAAGTGTGCAAAACATAAAACACAAGACAGTATGAACAGGAGGCAGTATTATTTCGGTGCATCCATTTTTACTTGTCCATATTTCATTTGATACACTCCTCAAAAACTAATTAATAAAATGATAAGTTTGTTATATTACTCTTTGAATGTAAATTTCATGTTCTGAAAAATGTATTGAGAAATGAATATAATTAATTATAAGAGTAAAATAGGTATAAAAAGATAAATTATCTTTTGATTTTTTAAACTGAATATCTATTTTCAATATAGTAGACAAGTAAAAATAAAGGCAGAGAGTAGCATATTAGGTGTCATTATTACCTTATTTTGAGGTGAAGCACAAAAGCCACAACCAGGAGAAGCTTTAAGACACCTAGTACAATCCCAAGAACTAGCAGAACCAGCATCATGGTAAGCAGGACAAGTGAAATTTGCTGCAAAGTGAGATGTCTCAGCCATACTAACTGCTGGTGAAGTTGAAGTAGCCTCATGGAACACTGCTGATAGAAACCCCAGAGAAATCACAACACCACACAAGCTGATTATAAGAAGCTTCTTCCTTCCAGTCCTGTCTATAAAATATATGCTCACAATTGAGCCAAAAGCGTTTAGCCCGGCTGTGACAAGTGATAGAAGGAGCGCTGTCCTGTTCGAGGCAATTCCAGCCAGCTGAATTATAGTAGGGCTGTAATACATGACAGTGTTTATGCCCACAAATTGTTGGAATATTTGGAGACCAATTCCAGCTATTAGTCCACGGCGAACTGTTTTCTTCTGGTATAGTTTGAAGAGATTGATGTTTGCAGATGCTTTGTTTTCTTCAATTTCTTTGTCTACTGATTCTTTAAGAGCTTGAATTTCCATCTCAACTTGCTCAGGTGAATATATCTTCCTTAGTATTGTCTTGGCTTCCTCATTCCTCCCCTGTTTTTATCAAGAAAACATTGTAATTAGTGCAATATTCTCTTGAATTAACCTGAAATATACTAATCGAATTTAACTTATATACATTGTAAATTATATACATTGGTCGTGATAAGTGAAACTAGTATAACTTGGACAATAAAGCGGACAAACTACTACAACATTTAAATTACACTGATAGTGTCAAAAATATTTAGTTGGTGGTAGAAACGATTTGTATTAACCTTGCGATAAAGCCAACGAGGCGATTCAGGAAGAAGAAACATTAATATGAACTGAAGGAGGGCAGGCAATCCTGCTACTCCAAGCATCCATCTCCAGGTGTCTGGTACCTACAGTAAAAACAAGCTTCAATTAGCATCAAGCGTATTATTTGCTCCTTAAATTGTTTTCCAAATACGCACCAGAACAATAATTAATAAGTTTCTTCGAAATGATTAAACTATGAATTTTGTAAAAACAAACATATTAGGCCGAGAGCAAAACAGAACACCCGTCTTCACACACGATTGAGTTTCTGATAGTGGCGGAGCCAAGATTTTCACTAAGAGAGTTCAAAATATGAAAGAAGTAAACACACGAAGAAGCCAAAGGAGATTCAACATATATTATATATACATAAAAGAAATTTTTTAGCCATGTATAAGCTGTGTAATTTCCTGTGAAAGAGATGAACCCCTTGGCCCTATCTGGCTCCGCCCCTGATATTTTACCCTTTAATTCCACATTATTTCATCACACATGGTCTTAATTTATTCAGAACAAGTATACATACCTTGGTGAAAGCAAAGTTAATAAGGTAGGACAAGAATTGTCCTCCAGTGATGAGAAATCCATTGGTACTAACAAGGGCACCTCTAATCCTAGCAGGAGAAGCCTCTGATATGTATAAAGGAGCAGTCATTGATGCCATACCAACACCAAGTCCAACAAAGATCCTACCAACTATGAGGAGTGCTGAATTCATTGCTGATGCCATAATCACAGCTCCAATAAAGAAGAGGAAATCAGCAATGAGTATAGCACTTTTCCTCCCAAATTTGTCATTAAGCCAACCACCAATTGCTGCACCTATGATTGCTCCTGCAACTGCCATGCTCACTATAGATTCCTATCATTGAAATAAAAACCATTAGCAAGACAATAAATACATAACAGGTGTTTTCTCGTTATAGTTTTCTCAACTATCACTACAAGTCTACAACAAAAGAAACATTTAAAACATTAGCGTCAGTTAATGTTATTGCATCTAGAGATGCTAAAGCCTTTAGCAGTCTTTAACATTTGCAGCAAAATTCTTTATTTATTGTAGTATATATATAATTGTTAATTAATTTTTCTCCAAATATAATATATATAATACTATATATTTGTTGGCTACTTTTTTGATTGAACAGATATAAAATGTAAAAGTATCAAAGTTGTTTCTCTAAGTAATTCATGTGAACACAAATAGAACAACCAAAAGTTAAAATTTGTGGATGTAGAGTTAGAGGGTGTGGTTTGGGGAAAATCAAATAAATTTAAATATTCAATGATGATATTATTTTATTTTTTTTAAAAAAAATGGGAAAGTCTAAAATACGGAATCTACATGATTCAAGGCTTGATACTGGCTCCATTCAAAATCTTATGATTGTACTAAGTCCTAAGAGGCTCCCACAACACCTAGCTCAATAGACTCATCTTGCCTTGTTTTCACAATCAATAACATAAAGCAAAAAAGTAACAAGAACACAAAATGTACGAAAGTCCGAATTCAAAAATTAACAAGAGATGATCATTAATCAATTATCAATAATTATTTTATTTTTAATAGATGCTTAATTATGTCTTATACGTTGCACCAGGCGCTAAAACATGGGATGTTTTGTATCCATTGAGCAAAAAAATGGATCGTAATATTTTTCATAGTATAGGCGATCCTACACAAGAATTAAAATGGAACCACAAAAATTAAAAGATGAGATCACTCTTAAATACGATTTTGTAAATACATTCAATCAATAACATCCGTTGTATCTAAGTGAAGACAATGAAGGACACCAAAAAAAAGGGAGGGTCCCACCACCACTTCATGGTTGTGAATATAGTTAATTTTGCAGTGTGGAAAAAGCCAAACAAAAACAATATTTCGGGTATGGTACACATGGCATGTGAGTAAAGTCACAAATTAAATGGATATAAATTTGCATTTTTAATCAAATTTATGAAAGGTTCGGTGAAATACAAAAAATTATAATGTAGAATAAGTCATTTTATTGTAACTATAAATTATTTTATTAAAATTAAAAAGAATATTTGAAATTATTTATTATATGTATATAAAAAATACTAATTTTTTGAATTGATTAAACAAGAAAGTGTGTATCAAACAAATTAGAATGAGGAAGTAATATAATAGACATTCGTGTGATTATTAATAATAAATAAAAAAATAAAATAAAATTATTTCTAAATATAAAAATATAACAATCATTATGAATAGACTAAAGATGATATTATGTTATATAAATTGAAGAAAAACAAAAACATAATTTAAGAAAAGTCTATATTTGTACATATAATTACTGCAGGGTGAACTATTGAAGGATGATGCAAAATAAAATAAAATAAAAATAAAGATAATTGTTGTGTGCAAACAAACCTGTAAGACGGTGTTTCTATCAACATCCTTGAAGTCATCTCTAATGTAAAGAAGAGCTCCTGATATTACTCCTATATAACATCACACAAACTAATTAAACTATTTTATGTACTTATTACCATATGTTGAATTTTCTAGACTGCTTCGTAATATATTTTTTTTTTTATATTTTAAATAATGTTAGTTAAAATTCTGATTCCGCTATTATTATTATGGTTTATTTTTGAAGAGACGTACCAGTATCATAGCCAAATAGAAGGCCACCAATTCCAGCAGAGAAAGCAAGACGAAGAACATAAGGATTCTTCCATGAAAGTGCTAAACATTCTTTGAAAGCTGTTGTATCTGTTCCATGAGCAACTCCTCCTTCCATCTTTACTCAAAATTAAACCAACTTAATTTTAATTTAAACACAAACAGGTGGAAAAAGAAAAGGAAACTAGAAAGTAGTAGAAGAAGAAGACATATTAATAATTAAGCTAAAGTAGGGACTTGACTTTTAGCAACATTGAAAATGGAACTATGTGTAAGAGAATTGGCTAAGTTTGTGCAGATTTATAGAGAACAAGAATACGTGCAAATTAAAATACAGGACGAGAAAATTACGTAATAAATTTAAAAAGCAAAAAAAAGAAGAAGTTTGTACCAATGTCTTCAGATAAAACAGGGGAAGGGGGAAAGGGGAAGTGGGGGTAATGGATTTAGAATTTAAATGTGATGAATGTAATATTAAAGTTTTTAGTATTGAATCTACTCTTTTTATTTTAATTTATTTAATTTATTTTGCTTTTTAGTTCGTTTTAAAAAAAAATTGACATTTTTTTATTTTAGCAACTTTTAAATTTTAATTTTCCACATCATATGTTTAAGATCATAAGATTAAAGAATATTTTGGTACATTTAACATATCTTTAATTTAAGGTCTCAAGATTTAAAAGTTTTCCTTATTTTCTAAATTTCATGTTAAGTCAAATAAATCAAACTAATTAAAACGAAGAAAGTGTATTTTTAATATTATGAATTTAAATTTGATATTTTTTATATTTTAATAAATTTTCGAGAAAATACATATATTCCATCCCGAACTTATCTCGAAAAGTTGAGTTCACACTTAATTATCATGACGACCTATTTCATATTTATTCTTGTTAAAAGTGTAATTAATACAATCCAAAAGCTGACGTGGAAATAAAATTAAATACAAAAAAAGACATATTTGAATCGAAAATAAAATCAAAAAATATTTTTAATTACCTTCACCCCCTTTATTCTCCTGCTTCATGCTCCTCTTCTCTTATTCTCCTTTAGGTCGATCTATATTTTTCTCCTTTTCTTTTTTTATTATTATAAACAATCCTTTCTTGCTATGGTTAATGAAGAAAATGATTTCTTTCATGATAACTTTTTGAGAAAAAAACAAAAAATAAGATTGAGGGATGGAATCCACAATAAAGATCCACAATGTTGTTCAATAAAATATGGAGTTTGCTGATCGAATATTTTTTCAACGAGACTTCTGAAATTAATCAATATCCTTATTGCTCTCACTATTAAATTCGTCAAGTCGAGCATTAATTAGCCATTTTTTAAAATTATTTTTGTTGATTGTGAGCGCATGAAATAAGAAAATATCTATATTTTTCTTTTTCTCTTTAAAAAAATCTATAATTTGCACAAGATTCAATCTTTTAATGTATTTCATATATCTCTTTTCTCTCTCAGCAAAAATCTTCTTTAAATTTTGCTTAAAAATAATTATAGTAAATCTAGCATCACTTTCTCAGTTATCCAACCAAGGACTTCACAAATAAATATTGATAATTAAATTATTTAGTGTCGGGTGGCAAAATTAGTGGTTAGGTCTGGTGATTTTTTTGTGACAGTTATGATGTGTGATATTTGATGATGGGTGGTGCAATTAGGTGGTGATGGTGCTAAATTTTTTTATGGTGACAGATTTGGTGGCAGATAACAAAGAAGATAAAATTGAATGAAGTAATTGCTTGATTTTGCTAATTTTTGTATCAATAATAAAGGCAAAAGAGAATGACATTGCTGATGATTTTCTTGAAAAAGAAAATTGAGTCATTAAGGTGAAGATGAAAAGAGAAAATACAAGCAAAAATGATTGAAAAAATGTGAAGGAAATTAAATAAATTATATGCGTACACTTGTACAAACCTGACCGATGCGTGTGAATCACGCTTATGGCTGACTTTGTATGTTTCAAGGAGATATTAATTTTTCTTTTAATAAGAACATGGGTTTAATAGATCGTCGTATGAGTTTGAGTGTGAAATTAATTTTTCGGAACAAGTTTACGATGTAATTTATATCTTTTTTCTAGATTTTCATATCTATATTCTGTATTAAAAATATTAGATTCGATTGAAGCTAAATTTTAACAAGGTCTAGAAAGAATCAAGAAATCTAGAAAAAAAAGAGAAAGAAGAAGTCTTTGGTGCTACTTTTGATCTTGTGATTTAAATTTATGGGTCATTTGTACTTTTTCCTTTATTTTGTATTATTTTTTATTTTTATCCCTGGTATAAATAAACTTTTGAAGGATATTGTTAGCGACTAATTAAGTTTCGTTCCAGCAAATGAGCAATCAAGAATGGAAAATAGCAACAAACAACTATATATATTTCAATAATTTATGCGAAGGTTACAATCTTTATGAAATCTAATGAAAAATATGTAATCCGCTGATTCTTTTCTTCATGATTGTCAGCCCAAGAGCTTCATTTTGTTCTTGAATTGGTGAATTACTTATAGCTCACTTGAAGATGAAGACTTCTTTGTATGCAGAAGAATTGTTAATCACTATTGAAGAGCATAAATTCTCGATGTATTTATGTGTGTTTTTCAAGTCTTATGAAGTCCCCTTTATGTAGGCGTGAGCTAGGATTTTAGAGGTATTTTAGTATCCAAGTAATATTAGAGGACCTTGAGCTTGAAGAACATGATTTGGGTTTGTCTTGTCAATTTAATGGACTGGCCAAAATGTAATTTAGACTTTATTTAAGTCATATGATTTTAACTTAAATATTGATCTGACTTTATTAATCAATTATTTGACATGTTCAATGTATGAATTTAAGATTCAAGTCAAATTTAATATGAATTAATCAATAAAACTTCATTGTCTACAGATGCCTCCTGCTTCGAGGCTTGTTGGGGTGCTCGACTTGTCGAACTTGTAAAGACACGACTCAAAGTATTTGTGAAGCAAATATTTTCACGTAGTTGATCTTTCGCAAAACATTTGAAATTTCATAAGAAATGACTATGCCGATACGTTGAAGTTATCCAACTAACAAATACCAGAGTCTGTCTGACAACATTCTCTAATTTGTAAGAGATTACTTGACTTTCGATCATTTACCAACTCATTTTCGATTTGAAGTGTTTCTAACCCATGAACAATTATCGAATGATATTTCTTTGTAGTTTAATGATTTATTCGGGTCATCAAGTAAAAAAAAGGCTGCCAATTCTATGAGCATCCATTGCGTCTATAAGCTTGATTTGGTGATACGGACCTTGTAATTTTGGCATAAATTTTAGGCATTTCTTTCCTTGATGTCGAATGCCCTTACGGTAGATTCTCCTCTGATTTTATGTAATTACTTGAACAAAATGTAAGCACTTCAAATCCTCATTATGTGAGCCTAACCTTTGTAGGAGAC